>NC_090439.1:108350035-108950035 GCF_031143425.1 Pleurodeles waltl | reverse complement strand
ATTTCAATCCATATTTCCTTAGTTTGTGTCTTCTCTGCTTAGCTTCTCTTTAGACAACAGTTTGTACATGCTGTTCCTGTATTCTTCTATTCTGATGTACTTCATACTCAAAGGGAATGAAGCTAAAGAATGCAAAGAATGTAGCACGCTTATTCTTAGTAATGAATTTATTAAGGCACTTTCCAGGTCTCAAACACAAATGCACAAAAATAATAGTGTGTGCACTTAATTTGAATGCAGCAACACATAACACATGTGCAGCTACTAAAATAATCAGAGCAGTTGGATAATAATAATCAGAGAAGATGCAATATATCAACAATGAATATATATATATACATATATATATATATATATATATATATACACACATACATATACATATATATATAGACACATACATATATATATATAGCAAATAAGTATATTTATGCATGCACACAGTGAAGCTAGACATTTAAGATTTAAAAATGCATCACTATTAGAGACGAATCCAACATCATCCTTGCCTGCCAACGTCAAACTGTGGAACCCACAACAGCTGAGACAGGAGAAATGTCCCCAGCAGGTTTATTCTGAGCAATGTGTCTACTCTCAGAAATGAGTTCCTTCTGCCCCAGTGTTAAGCTTCCTCACCTTATATCTTTCAAACAAACTTAAGAGGAAGGTTCTAGAAACCCCTTCCCTTTGAGTAAACTGTGAAATTCAAGAGCTGGCTGTACTGGGACAGTGTTGAAAATGCGCACAGCAATTGGTCAGATGCCAAGGTGCATTTCCAAGACCGTGCAGTAGTCTTCTTTGCCATAAACACTCTCATCCTTGTATTCTCTTATCAACGTGCATCCCCCAAGTTGTGTTCCCTTCCCTGGTGAGAAAAGCTAAAACACGTTAACAAGCTTTGCGCCACCAATGTGACAGCATTTGAAGCTAAGCTAAACACAAAATGGAGTCAGTGGTCAAGATGGAATCGGTGGTTAACTATAGATAGCATTTCACTTTCTTATTGCTTGGCTTATAGATGTATTACACTTTTATATTCAATTGCAACTCCAACTAGACACTACAAATAATGTTTTACATACAGATTTGAATTAATTTTGTGTACTGTGCATGCATAATAAATAATTGACTAATATGTAAAATATATATAGAAGTGTGTAGGTTTTCATAACATATCAATGTAACATGTATTTGTTTTATGACAAGAAGGGCATACCACCCATTAGCTAATCATTATTTTATTAACTTATAATTTGAACAAAAAGAATAATTTCAGATGCTCAAAAAAATATTTTCACTTGTGTGTTGGGTGAGGAGAGGTTAAGGATGAGTCAAGAATTGCTTAAAGTCCTTTTCCAGACAACAGTTCATGAGTGGGCTGGAAATGTGTACACATAAGGTGGATAAAATGAATAGTCCAGATGCTCACAATACGACTTGACTTTCTACATCTTCTGGTGGTGGCTTCCTGGGTGTTGTCCTCATCTGGGTCAGACGAATGGCTTCTCTTAAGGGCCACTGAAGCAGCCTGAGTATCAACAGGGCAGGAAATACCAGGTGGATTTATGTGCAAAATTGCCCCGCTATCTGTTGAGCTGTTAGCCATAGACGTGTCTGGGACTGAATTGTCAGAAGGTGGCACTTGAGTACAGAAAATGACAGATAAGTTAAAGCACTGCTGCAGATATATTCCTGAAGCCATCCTGAACCTCTGCAGAATGGAACTCCAGGAAAGCATATTGGGCCCTCTGAATCACTTCCTGTGCCCTTATGAGGCATTTCTGGACATTTAAAAAGGTCTGTACTCTGCCCCAGATGATCTTCTTATCATTTTGTTGACATTAGTGACTACATCATGAGCCTCCTGCAATATAGGAGGTCCTGCCCTAGCCCTTCAAAACTATCCTGTGACCTCAGTGGGTGGTAAAACGTGTAGTGTTTGCTGGATGCACAGCAGATGTTATGACTGATTGTCACAGGAACCAGGACAAGGATGGCCACATGTGTTGATGGTATGAGCCCACAGGGGGCTATTGGGTGCACAGATGTGTGTAATGGGAACAAGGTGCTGCTGGATGTATTAGATATAATGTCCTGAGTAAGAGGAAAAGCTGTAGGGTTCTGGCCACACAAACCTAATGGGCCAAGCTAGTTTGAGCAGCAGGGATGTCTCTCCCACTGAAGGCTTGTTATGATCATCTTTCCTTGGGCAGAGTGGCCAAAGCAATTTAGGCTGATGGCTAAGATCCTGCTGCTCCAACGTGAAAAAAACACATTTTACGCAATGATAGGTTTGCCCCACATTCATGTGACACAGGCCACTTTACAGTCCTCTTGATAGACTTATACATACACACCACATTATTTCCACTTCTATACTAAAGAGCCCATGGTTAGGTGTTTATGGTTTTAAGAAAAATGAAAAGACTTTGCATTTTTCATGAAACAATCAACTAAATGTTATGCGTGATGATATTATATGGCAAAGTAGTGTGCTACATATAAGACAAAATGGCTCAATGTGGTGCGATTTTTCAGGTTCTTAGCTTTTAGATTTACTTCAAATCACATTTGTTCGGACATGAATAGAAAATGATAGAGCTGGAATCCCAGAATGCTGATATGTGATTTCCATAAGCAGATTTGGAATATTGTTATCATGATGACATGGATTCATGTGTTCCAACTTGACCTAACACAAATTATTTATTTCATATTGTGTCAGATAAAGAGAGTTGGTATAAGGTAATTTAAGAATACATACAGAAGGTAGTTATTTATAACAAACTCTCATTAGCATACTTGTGTGAATAGGATAATATTAATGGATACAGTTTCATTAGGGAACAGGGATGTCAGAGTACATAGAAGTTGAATTTGTTGGTGACTGAGAGCTAGTGTTTGTGCTTACCAGTTTCCACTCTGCCTGCAATTCCCATGATGCCTTTAGTGCAGAGTATGTACAAAACCTTGCAGCGAAGGGGGCTCAATCCTAATGATCTCATCCACCATAACAGTTAACTCATTTTCAGAGAAACTTTGTTTGTCTTTTTGGAGATTTTTTTCAAAGATATAGGTCAGCTGGTGGTGGTTTATGTTGTGAGTGTTAAATGGTTTGTGTGGTTAAAGGAGTGTATTTTGTAGTGGGCGTTGAATGTGTTGTTTGTGAGTAGATCAGGTTGTATTTATGGACGTGTCTGCCATCCTTATTCCTGTTTGCCTTTGCTGTCCTCATCAAGAGGGTCCCTCAGTCCCACTCTGATAGTTGAGAACTCCTAATATTGGAGGCATTTGCCATACCAACATTTAAAAAGAAATGTATTTATTGAGTTTTCGAATAAAACACAATGTACACAGCAGAACAACAAGAGTTAGCCCCTGCGAGGGTACAGCATACATCGTCAACATTGTACATAACTGATATGGTCACCATAGCAATTGTTCAAAGTACAGCATGCTGGTCACTGATAAGTCTCCAGTGCAATACAATGCAATTACAAATTGAATTGTGGGCAACTCAAGAAAATGAGAAAAAATAACATAGCAAACAGGAAGGGGAAAGAACAGTGCACTCACGCATTAGCACTTAGGGCAAATCAGCAGTTTGAGTGAGTATATCCATTTAACTATATGCCACCTGGAAAAATACAGTTACATGCGCCTGTAGTAATCCTTGTAATGGGGCTCAGATATCGGGGGCACTATTTCACCAGCATCATCCCCCAAAATAGATTTAGCTCTTCCTGACAGTATACAGCGTCTTTTAGCCAGATGGACTTGTGCGAGGCTCAATTCCTACCATAACAGAACACAATTCTATGCTTAGCTAGCAGCAGCAACATGCCCACCAGTTTCCTGACTTCTCCCTCTTCATTCTTAACATATCCCAAAGGTCAATAATAGGGATACGTGGGAGCACCAAGCCCTTCATGGTGTCTAATACATCAAACACCTCCTGAGAGTAATTTTGAAGCTCAGGGCAATCCCAAGCAGAATGTAGAAAGTTTGTGCTGACAGCTTGACATTGTGGGCAACATGAGTCGGAGCGGGGTCCCATGCAATGAAGAAGCATCAGGGTATAATAAATCCGATATAAGAACTAAAAGTGGTTCAGATGCAAATTGTAATTAGGAGAGAGGGATTGAATGTGGGCACAGCAGTGCCTCCACTTGTCATTAGACAGAGGAGTGCCCAAATAGTGTTCCCCCTGAACTCTGGCACCTGGAGAGGCAGGCAGTGAGGGGTACTGCACAGTGATGTTTAATCAAGTTATCAGCCAACAGGGAGCCATAGAGGAGTATAGTAGTTCTAGTTCATGGAACACAGGCTGTGGGGCAGGAAAGTCTTCATTTTGTGCATGTGCTGCTGCACAGACTTGGAAGTAAATAAATCTATGCAACGGGGTATTCTAGGGCTCTTGTAGAGTAAGATCAGGAGCAAAGAATTGGCCCTCAGGATACTGAGAGTGCATGGTAGTGAGCTGCATTATTTGCAGCCATGTTCACACGTCAGCCACATTATAGGAAGAGTAGGTTGATCGAGCAATGGCATCAATGGTGTGTATAGAATTCTTGTGTGAGTTCTGTGATATAGCTGATACCACGACCAAGCTGTGCAGCTAAAATGTCTATGCCACCACTCGGATGCCTGTCGGGAGATACATTGCTCTTGACAACTTACAAGGCCACATCAAGTCATGCTCTGTGGTAGTGTGGGGCAAGTATTGTATATGGTGAATCCAGAAGTGGGCAAATTGCGCCTGGGCATAGTAGTAATATAGGTCCATATCAGGCACTGCTAGTCTACCTAGCTGGAAGGGCTGTGTGAGTAGTTTCCATGAGACCCATGGCTGCCTAACAACCCATACCACGGAGATCAGCAGAGAGCAGAGTTCTTTCCTAAAGTGGTATGTAAGCGGTATGAGAAGGTTAATAAATAAGTAAAGAAATTTGGGAAGCACAACCATCTTAGCGATAGTGATCCTGCCTGTGAGCACTTTGACTTCTATCCTGGACACTGCTTTGCTGTAATTCTCAGCCTACAGTTCATCCTGCTGAGTCAGATCCCGAAGTGAAGTACTGGTTCTGTTGCCCAATGAAGGGGAAATTCTGACTCGTGTGGGGTAGTGGCATCTGTGAAAGGAAATATAACATACTTTGCCCAGTTTATTTTAATGCTTGAAAGGTTACCAAAGCCGATTAACTTGCCTATGATAAGGTCTAAGTTAGTTTGTGGGTTCTGAATATATAGGGTGGCATCATCAGTATACATTGACACCAGGATCGGGAGTGGTCTGAAAACAAGCCCACAGTGGTTATGATGTTGTCTAAGACATGCAGCTAATGGCTAAATTGCCATTGCGAATAATAGAGGTGAGAGGGGGCAACCCTGTCGTATGCCTCTAGATCCTGGAAAGGGTTCTGTGATAGAGCTGTTGATACTCAGCCTAGCAGACTGTTCCATGCATAGAAGCTTGATTAAGTGAATTAATGTGGGACTTAAGCCCAATCAGGCCAATAAGGAAAATGGGAAGGACCATTCTCAAGAATAAAGGGCTTGATTAATGAAAAGTTAGCAACGCCTTTGCATCATTTTTTTAAGCAAAAGTGGCATAAACTTACAAAAATAACTATATTTTATAAGCTTATGCTGCTTTTCCTTCAAAAAATGACGCAAAGGCGGTGCTAACTTTTCATGAATCAGGCCCAAAATGCTTTAGTTGCATCTAAGAAAATCGCTGTAGCACAGTTTTCAGGAGCTACCAATTGTGCCGCTGCAAAGTAGGTCCACATATCATATGAAGTAGATCTGCGGGGAGCAAACCTAGATTGTTCTGGCAGGATGATAGTTGACAGCAGCGGGAGAGGTCTGGAGGAAATCAATTTAGCTAAGATTTTATCATCCATATTTATTAGTGATAGCAGTCGATATGAGTCACATTTACAAGGGTCCTTACCAGGCTTGATCACCATCATGATTAGCACGTCGTGCAGCGAGAGAGGCAACAGTCCACTCTCAATGGACTCAGAATACATCTCAGGAAGGTGTAGGGCCAGAAGTTCCGTGTACTCTTTATAAAACGCTGATGACAGTCGGTCCAGGCCCAGCGCTTTGTCTCCGTGGAGGCTGCAAATGACTTGAATTATGTCATCCTCTGAGAAGGAGGAATCTAAATATTGTATATGACCATCCTCCAGCCACAAGAAGCAAAACGTCTCAAAGTAGTCAGTGTACTGCTCTGTACCAAGAGAGTGTGTGTAAGAATATAAAGAAGTGTAGAAACCTTTCATTATACCTTGTACCACTTCTGTTACCACCTGGGGGCTGGTTCCATCCTCCCAAGAGCTCAACTATATAATCACTGGCCCAGGGCCCACAAAGTAAAATAGCAAGATTTTTCCCAGCCCTGTCTCCCTATCTGTAGCGCCTAGCCCTCTTCTCTTTCCCCAGATAGCACACTTCAAGGCAGACAGCATCATCCAACTGAGTACGTTTGTCTCGCGCTTCAGCCAGAAGCGCTGTGTCACTTGACACATAAAACTGCCTTTCCACGTCCACAAGCTGGTGCTTCAAGTCTGTTAGTTCACAACGCAGTGTTTGAATGATACCATTCTGTTTAGCCAGACAAATCCCCTCAATAAGCAACTTAAATGCCTCCCAGAGTTTCCCAGGGGACTGTACAGAGCTGCTATTACAGATAAAAAATGTCAACAATAGCTGCACACATCTCCTTTCTGAAGAACAGTTCCCGCAGGGCCCTGGCCGGAAGACACCAAGTGAATGCTCACTACGTATAGCCGGGTATGTGCATCTCTAAGAGCCCTGGGGAATGGTCAGGGAGTGAGTGTGGTGCGTGCCACCACTGTTGTGGTCCAATGGTCCACATCTTTGGTATCAGTCCACATGTATATGTGGGACAGGCTACTGGGTGTTATGTTGACTCATGAACCTGCCCTATAATTGCTGTGCCTAGCATCTCCAAATTGACCAGTTCATGGCCAATCATAATGGAGTGAAGTGCTTTCACTGCAGCTAGGAATGGGGCCGCGTATTAGTGTGGCGGTCCAATTTGGGATTTAATACCACTTTTAAGTCCCCCCAAAGTAAGTTGCCAGGACCCAGGGCACCAACAAGGCACCAGACTTCAGTGAAGAACTCTGGGCTGTCAACATCGGGGCCATAAACTAACAGCAGCCGAAAACGGCGATTAAATATTACCCCACACAGCATGACAAAATGACCCGCCGGGTCACAGATCACCTCACTAATACGCCGTGACAATCCTTTACCAATGACAATAGCAAAGCTGCAAGCATAGCAAGAGTAGAGAGCAACGGGGCTCTCCCCAATCTACCCCACGTGCAATCGCGACTTAGAGTCATTTGTAAGATGTACCTCTTGAAGCATGCAAATATCAATAGCGTGTTGCCTCAAATAAGCTGACGTCTGGCGCATCTTGTGCACATCATTCAACCCACGAATATTCCACAACAAGCATTTCATTACATTACTGGTACCATGTGGTGACCTAGGGTCATGCATAACACATGTCAGCATGTGGTGATAGCATGAGATAATTCAGGAGTGTAATATGAGGAAGAGGTAAAAGGCATGAACACTACCATAACAACAAACAATATAACATTACACAACATACCTCCCACCACCCACGTCCACCCCACAATCAGATCAGACAGCCAAAACCCTCCCAAATAGTAAACCATAACAGCCTCCAGGGAAGGGGGGCATACAAAATGTCCATAGACTCACCCTAGGGGCAGTGGTGAGGCCAATAATTCTCATCCTACTAAGGGGATGAGTGGTGGGGGGAGAAGAAAGGATATGAAAGGTGGAAGGGCCAATGAATGGGCAAAGAAGCCCATTCAGGAATAATAGTATGGATTGGCAGTCGGCATGGTTTGATCTCCTTTCCCCACTGTGCTTAGTCATTGTCACTGAGGCAGTCATTCTCGCCAGCACTCCAGGCCGAAGCAGCCTCAGCAGATTTTTTCAGAACTGATTTCACAAACTTTGCATCTGCCTGCGAATCTGTAAAGAAGTTGAACTTTCTGTTATGCTAGATTTTGAGTTTAGCCAGATATATCAACGAGTACTGGGTGTCTTGATTAAAGGGACCATTTCACAAGCAGAAAGTCTCTGCCCGCTGTCTGCACTGCCGGAGTATAGTCTGAGAAGATGTTGAGTGTATTGTTTTGGTAGATGATGGGGCATTGCTCCTGGGCCAAGCGGAGCACAGTATCACGATACCTATATTTGAAAAGACGAGCAACAATGGTCATGGCCAGGGGATCAGAGGGAGCCTCGTGCCAGCGATCTGTGTGGCTGCTTCCCAACCAGCACCGTAGACATCGCCTCCAGGAAAAGCGATTGCAGAATGTCATCCACTTAGTCCTCCATGCAACCAATAGCTATGGACTCAGGCACTCCCATTATGGGAAGATTATTCCTCTAAGAGAAAGCCTCAAGGTCTTCATTGTTTTGTTTGTTTCAGATGACCTCATGCACTTTTTCCATTAGTAAAAGGCACTCATTGGAGGAGTGATGTCCGTCGTATAGATCTGAGGTGCTGTGCTCAAGTGGATCCAGTCTGGAATTGTTATCATCAACCTTGTTCTTGAGTTGGTCCATCTGGTCCGTAAGGTGGTCAAGCTTGGCATCTATACCTGCAAGACTCTGCTTTTACGTCCAGGAACATGGCCTTGATGGACACAGCCTGGGTTTTGTCCTCTGGAATGGGGTTCATCGGATCATCACCGTCACTTGGTTTATTTAGAATTCCAGACATTTTAGAGGCATCAAACAAGAGTTTTGACTGTTTGTGTTAAGCCTTCCCCATATGGCCGGCACAGTTCTGTAACAGGTATTTGTTGCACGGGTCAGTCCCTGACAATGGGTCACCACCCAGGGGAAGCAGCAGGGGGCCCCTGTATTGATATGGACCTCTGCAAAATCCTTAGGGAAGCAAAAGTGCAAGGTTGTAAATTCAAGGTTGTGTACCTCAATACTACTCCACAGTGCCCAGAGAATGGGTGGATGGGGGAATTTTCTTCGTGTGGGACTGCCCCACATTCTGCTTAGTAATCCAGGCACATATGGTTCTGTTGCAGAACATGTACCAAGGGTTTGGCCGATGCAGCGTGTCCCAAATTATTAGTGCAACCAAGGGGCCGCCCAGACCCAATGTGCTCTAAAACCCAGAGGGGCCAAGCCAAGAAATACACCTGGCAGCAGTCCAATAAGGTTTGGGTAGTCTTCCAAAAGCCCCCCAGGAGGGGAAGCGTTCACTGAAGGGGTTACTGGCAGCACAGTGGAGAGATGAGAGGGGTGCAGCAAATAGGGCCCTCCTGCTTGGCTTCGCCGAGTCCCGCTGCCTCCCAATGCGACAGATGGGGCCCAGGCAATGCACAGCACATCTAAAGTCACCAGATGCTCAGGCCAGCCATATCAGACAGACTTCATGCCCTGTGTCCTATCCGTTAAGGCAGTCTCAATAGAATCTATTAGGGGCAGTGACAAAATCAGCCTCACAGGCCACACTACCAAACAGTCTGTTCTGTTCACTCTTCACAACTGTATCCCTGTCGTCCAGTGCCAAAGGCAGGAGGGGGATGTGCTCCATCACCCAGGAATGTGGGCACAGCACCTGGTCCATCCGCAGTGTGAAATTATCAATGCACACCACCAGTGCTGCCGCCTCCTGTGGGGCCACACATCAGCCTGTCAACTCAGTGTCTCTCCGGCACTGTGCTTCCACACATCACAGAGCCCCGATATGTTTCAGCCTCAACAGGCCTACACTAACCATGGCGTTGATTATCCTGGCAGGTCAGGTCCGTACGTCATTGGATCCACATGCCAACCAGGGCCTGGCTCAGCGCTCCTCCACCTGGTAGGGCTGCAATGCGGAGTGGGTGGGAAAGGATGCATCCAAAGCACCACACCTCCAGGAGACTCACCAAGGCCCCCATGGGCACCACTCAGCTGCCCACCACTCTAGCCGTCCCCTCTACACCGCTCTCCCTCATGGTCCAGTAGAACTCAGACCCGGCAATATCCAGCCAAAGTAGCTGCTGATATCAGGGCTAGATCGCCTTACCTCCACTGACTCCCCAGGAATAACAGCAGCGGGCAGATACCTCACCCGGACTGAGCCCAACCTGGCTGTGCCATGTTCCCCATGGAGCCCGCTTGAGGGATCACACCACTATTGGGCCAGCATGATCTCCATGGCACCAGCCTGCTCCGTGTGACGCAGCTCGTAACAGATTACTGGATCCCCCAATCCCAGTGCCAACAGCCTCAGTTCCAAAGGGAAAATAAAGAATTTTGAATAACCCCGACCGGCAGAGCCTCACCAAAGGGCAGCCATCTTGCCATTGAGTCAAGTCACACCCCGCCACACCAAAGGTGACAGAGTGGTGTTCATTGACAGCAGATGAGGGTACTGATGACAGAGGATTGAACTTCAGCTGATGGACAGTCGACCATCATGACAGATGCCGCCTGTGAGAGCAAACACTAAAAAAAAGTAGGGTTATCTGAGTCCCTGACATACAGATCAGCCCCCTTCATGACAGAGGTAAAATGGTACGTCCACCAAACTATGAATCAGCCCTAAGGGCCATATTTAGAGCTTGGCAGACAGGGTACTTGTTAGAACTGTCAGCCTTAGGGTGTTCTTCCTGCAAACACTTTGACTTCACAACCACTATTTTTGCTGATTTCATTTTTACTTGTCATAGGACACTGGGTACTTAACTACTGCTAACCAGTGCTAAAGTGCTTGTGCTCACTTTTAAGAAAATGCTAATATTATATTTTACCCAATTGGCATATTTAATCTACTTGTAAGTCCCTAGTAAATTGATATTACCTGTTCCCAGGGCCCATACATTAAATGTTACTAGGGAGTATGCAGCAGTGATTCTGCCATCCACTTAAGTAGCATGTGAAACATGATTCAGACCTGCCATTGCAGCCTGTGGGTGCAGTTTTAAATTGTCATTTTGACCTGGCAAAATAATCCTTTTGCCAGGCCCTTGCCTTCTCTTTTATTACATGTAAATCATCTCTAGGATAGGCCCAGAGGGCAGGTTGACATATGTTTAAAAAGTAGGACATGTACTTTTGCGTTTCACATATCTTAGTGGTAAAAAACATTTACATTCATGTTTCACTACTGCAAGGTCTACTTTTCCCAAACAATAAGATTGGAGTCACATTATCACATTATTATATAAAATAAGCAGTAATTTACAAACGGGAAAAGGTGACCAGTTCATGTTTGGTGTCTTTGGAATTGTAATGCAAAATCTTAACCTATGGTTAAGTCGGATTTTAAATTACAGTTTTGAAAATGCTGCGTTTAGAAAGTAGGCATTTCCCTGCCTGCATTCTGTCTTTGGGTCACATGACAGGGTGAAGTTGAAAATTGGGCTTGTATATTCAACCTAGACAGCCACACACAATAGAGAGCTTAGGTATGCCTGGATTGGCTACTACTAACAGAATGGGAGGGAGGATCTGGGACAGCCCAAGTTACACTTGAATAGGCTGTGCCCTGCCTTAACACAAAGTCTGGAACCAGGCAAAGAAGTCAAGAAGCCTGTGGACTTCAAAGGTAACCGTCTAGAAGCTTATCCCACTTCAAAGGAATGCCCATGTATAAATGTTGAACCTCAGACACAAAGGTGGTCATTATGACCCTGGCGGTATTACAACCGCAGGGCCAAAACGACGGGAGCACCGCCAACAGGCTGGCGGTGCCTCCCGGCGTATTTTGACCGCGGCGCACCGCCGGGGCCGGCGGTTTTCCGCCACAATGGCCCCAGGGGATTACGAGTCCCCGACCGCCAGCCTTTTTCTGGCGGTCTAAACCGCCAGGAAAAGGTTGGCGGTATGGGGAGTCGTAGGGCCCCTGGGGGCCCCTGCACTGCCCATGCCACTGGCATGGGCAGTTCAGGGGCCCCCTGACAGGGCCCCATGCAGCTTTTCACTGTCTGCTATGCAGACAGTGAAAAGCGCGACGGGTGCAACTGCACCCGTCGCACGGGCTCAACACCGCCGCCTCCATTTGGAGCAGGCTCCTATGTTGCAGCCGTGATCCCCGCTGGGCCGGCGGGCGGAAACCAGGTTTCCGCCCGCCGGCCCAGCGGGGATCTCCAAATGGCCGCGGCGGGAGTGCGGCCACATTGGCGGCTGCATGGCGGTCGCATGGCGGTCAGATCTTGGCGGGCGGCTGATGCCGTCCGCCAAGGTCGTAATGACCCCCAAAGTCTTCAGTACATTTTGGACCTGTGGTTACTCTGCCAGAAAGAAGACTTCTATCCTGCTAAAAGGACTACTACTCTGCTGGACTGCGTCCCTGAAGGACTGCTGCCCTGCTGTGCTGACCTGCTGCCTCTTACCTGGGTGAGAAACTGGAGCTGCATCTTTTGAGCCCAGAACCTCAGAGGGACTTCAAGGGATTGTTGACTGGTCTCCTGATCTGAATCCACAGGCTTCTAACAACCTTGCACGAACACCTAGACTCTTCCATCTGTGAGTCTACCCTGCCAAGTAGAGCCACCTTAGTCCTGCACCCATAGAAATGGGAATAAGGTGTTTTTCCAGCCTTTGTGGACCAATCTCCTCTACTGTGCTGCATAACCCACAACATAACTGATACATCCCCACTGCTGAGTGGATCCCGCGTGTTGCAAAGACATGCATCACCTCAGCAGCCTCTTTGGAACCATCAATGCATGCCATATACTTGGCGAAGTACCTCACATCCCTCATGGACTGCAGCCTCTATAACAATGTCAGACTCTGCATCACAGACTTGATGCTCCTCGTAACTGGCGCATCACCCCAACTGCGAGATGCATCCTCAACATCAGACTTTGCATCACAAGCCCTCATAGATGAAATCCTCGACGGGGCTACAGAACCACACATTGTAGCCTTGCCGCACATCCGAACCAACGCACGGCTTTCAGCTTACTGATGCATCTTTAACACAGATACTCACAACTCTCTGCAAGTCAAGATCTGGTGCACTTTTTTCAGCTGGCCTAACTAGGTAGGCATCCCACATTCCAACACAGCTGGCCTTAACTTGTTACTTTGTACCGGTCTGGTGTAACCAGATATAAACAGTTGATGCTTTGTGCTATATGGTGCTACTTTTACTGAAACTGCGTATCTCCAGCTCAATTTTGGTCCTTTTACTCTTGATTTTTCTAACCTGTTGCAAAACCCTTTTGTAGTATGTTTTCACTGTGTTACAGTTGAAGTGTTGCACAAAAATGAACAGGTTGCTTCTCAGTAAATCCTGGCTGGTCTGTATCAAGCTACTAGTAGTTGAGCACAGGTTGAGTTGGGTGTATGTTTGTGCATTACTCTTACAAGGATTATGGTTGCTGTTTGACCAGGGCTCACACCCCAGTTACCCAACAACCCAATTTCTTACATTACCAGATGACAAATGTGACAGAGTACCCTGTCTGTCAAACACTCACTCCACTCATTTAACTTAAAGTCAAGCAGACCCTTTGTTTTCTGTTGGTTGACAGAGTCCATGTAGGCTGGATCTGTGAACAGACAATATCCTTTAACAAATCAACAGAGTAAGGGCCAGCAGAGGAAGTGCATTATACTACCTGCCCGGTATAGTGGATGATGTAATATAAGTTTTTCTTGTCCATCACTACCAGGAAGAACTTAAGACAAAAAAGAAAACTTCCAGGGTGTGACAGTCATTTGTTTTTTTGTTTTTCTGAAATAAACTCTTTATTTAGGAATTTGTTTCTGAAAAACTAAAAAAGTAAAGATTTGGGGAAAGGCCTTCAAAACTGATGATGGCACCCATCCAACATTTTGTACATTGAAAGGAGCTACCATGACAGTAATTCCTCTCAATGTGCAGAGATGACTGCTGGGCCACGGTCATCTCTAATTTTGATGGTCGGAAGTCTATCAGAATAATGGAGGTAATGCCCCTGGCAGCCTAAGGGACTGAGTACCATTGGTAAACCGCTGAATCTGGTCCTAAGTCTCCTTTTTCCAAACAATACTGTGAACACGCAGCACATATTTTTTCCTGACCACAGGAGAGAACGAACAGGGTCTATGGAACTCATGGAAGGTGTGTAAAGACTAAAAGTATGATGATTTTTCATCTAATCAATGAAGCCACAACATAATCCTTCTGATGAGTGGGACGTCTCTTAACTCTTTCCCCAACTTGAGGTAAATTTACTAATGATGTATGTTCCATGTCTGCACCAGACTTTGATACTTCTTGTTTGTTCAATTTTTTATCTTTCTGCAAATGGTCCTTCGCCAGTTGTGACATACTCCACATCTCCCAATTCTCCAAGATCACCACATTCTTTCTGACTCCAGTTATTAGGAAAGGTTCCAGAAACTTGGAGGCACATTTAAGAACACCTAGCACCTCATTGTGCCACATTAGCTTCATTTTTTTATGCTAAAGTGTCCCAATGAGGCAAAAATCACCACGCAAAATTTACAAAGTGGTGCAGTGCATGCACTGCGCCACTTTGTAACCCTTTGCGCTACATTATGCCTAGATCAGGCATTTTGTACGCAAAATGGGTGTTCTCCCATTAGGGGGGTGAAAAACTATGCAAAGAAATCTAAGAGATTTCCTTGCATCATTTGTTTGGCACTTTTAACGCCTGCTCAGAGCAGTAGTTAAAAGGAAGCCCACAAGTGTTTTCAATGGGACTCTGGGTGCTTTGCAGAATCAGCGTCATACTTTTTTAGGCTAATCCTGCAAAGCACTGAACTAGCATAAAAAATTATGAATCTAGTATCCTAACTACCACCATAGTGCACCATATATTAAATACCACGCACACATGGAGGCGTTAGGGGGGGTGCTAAAGGGTGAGAGAAAAGTTTGGCTGCACTAGGTTCAGCACCAAGTTTCATAAATCAGGCCCTTGGATTCACTCTTGGCACACTACCTTGGTTTTTTCACAAACACAGAATCTCCAACCTTCCAAACTTTGTGAATAGCACCAGGTTTGGCATCATAACATTCTTCATACTGATTTTGATTAATAATTCTACCACCCTTATTATTCACCATCCTTTCCTTCTTCCATTCCAACCACATGGGATTAGGCTTGGACCCAGCCACCCATACCTTTAAACATTGCACCAAGGTTCTTCTGGCACTTCTGCAGGTGATAGCGGTGCCGTCCTCACCATTTTGGATTTATCACTATTAGCAAACAACACACAGGGGGTCATTACAACATTGGCGGTAAAAGCCGCTTACCGCCGTGCAGAAGACCTCCAACACACCGCCGCGGATTTCCGCCACAGCTATTATGACCCACATTTCAGAATCCGCCAAAATTCAGACACCCACACAAGTCCGCCACACCAAAGTTCAGTGATAAACTGGCAAAAACAAAACCTCCACCGTCACGCCAACAGGAATACGCCTACACTATCACAACACACGAATCCACGCGGTGGTCTTTCAACCGCGGTATTCCATTGGCGGTACACACGGCCGCGCTCAAATACACACACTCTTACAAAACACTACCACATTGGACATTTCGAAATACACACACCTGATACACATACACACACACACCACTCCGACACACCCATTACAATATAAAACACACACCCACATCACCCACAAACCCCCATGACCAAAATTTCTGAAAGAAGGCCAGAGAGAGACAGCACCAGCAAGAACAACAGCATCCACAGGCACACAACACCATCACCCACAGAACTTCCACACACCTCACACAACACACCACTACATACCAGCACACTTATCACCACACACTCTGTAGGAAAGTACCATCTTGCCTGGCATGTTACCCCCATATTTCACTGTATATATGTTGTTTTAGTTGTATGTGTCACTGGGACCCTGCCAGCCAGGGCCCCAGTGCTCATAAGTGTGCCCTGTATATGTTACCTGTGTTATGACTAACTGTCTCACTGAGGCTCTGCTATCCAGAACCTCAGTGGTTATGCTCTCTCATTTCTTTCCAAATTGTCACTAACAGGCTAGTGACCAATTTCACCAATTTACATTGGCATACTGGAACACCCTTATAATTCCCTAGTATATGGTACTGAGGTACCCAGGGTATTGGGGTTCCAGGAGATCCCTATGGGCTGCAGCATTTCTTTTGCCACCCATAGGGAGCTCTGACAATTCTTACACAGGCCTGCCGCTGCAGCCTGAGTGAAATAACGTCCACGTTATTTCACAGCCATTTACCACTGCACTTAAGTAACTTATAAGTCACCTATAGGTCTAACCTTTACCTGGTAAAGGATGGGTGCTAAGTTACTTAGTGTGTGGGCACCCTGGCACTAGCCAAGGTGCCCCCACATCGTTCAGGGCAAATTCCCTGGACTTTGTAAGTGCGGGGACACCATTACACGCGTGCACTATACATAGGTCACTACCTATGTATAGCGTCACAAAGGTAACTCCGAATATGGCCATGTAACATGTCTAAGATCATGGAATTGTCACCCCAATGCCATTCTGGCATTGGGGAGACAATTCCATGATCCCCCGAGTCTCTAGCACAGACCCGGGTACTGCCAAACTACCTTTCCCGGGGTTTCACTGCAGCTGCTGCTGCTGCCAACCCCTCAGACAGGTTTCTGCCCTCCTGGAGTCCAGGACTTCCTCAGAGAGAGGGTGTTACACCCTCTCCCTTTGGAAAAAGGTGTCAGGGCTGGGGAGGAGTAGCCTCCCCCAGCCTCTGGAAATGCTTTGATGGGCACAGATGGTGCCCATCTCTGCATAAGCCAGTCTACACCGGTTCAGGGATCCCCCAGCCCTGCTCTGGCGCGAAACTGGACAAAGGAAAGGGGAGTGACCACTCCCCTGACCTGCACCTCCCCTGGGAGGTGCCTAGAGCTCCTCCAGTGTGCTCCAGACCTCTGCCATCTTGGAAACAGAGGTGCTGCTAGCACACTGGACTGCTCTGAGTGGCCAGTGCCAGCAGGTGATGTCAGAGACTCCTTCTGATAGGCTCTTACCTGTGTTGCTAGCCTATCCTCCTTCCTAAGTAGCCAAACCTCCTTTTCTGGCTATTTAGGGTCTCTGCTTTGGGGAATTCTTTAGATAACGAATGCAAGAGCTCATCAGAGTTCCTCTGCATCTCTCTCTTCACCTTCTGCCAAGGAATCGACCGCTGACAGCTCTGGACGCCTGCAAAACTGCAACAAAGTAGCAAAGACGACTACTGCAACCTTGTGTCGCTGATCCTGCCGCCTTCTCGACTGTTTTCCTGGTGGTGCATGCTGTGGGGGTAGTCTGCCTCCTCTCTGCTCTAGAAGCTCAGAAGAAATATCACGTGGGTCAACGGAATCTTCCCCCTGCAACCGCAGGCACCAAAAGACTGCATCACCAGTCCTCTGGGTCCCCTCTCAGCACGACGAGCGTGGTCCCTGGAACTCAGCAACTCTGTCCAAGTGACTCCCGCAGTCCAGTGACTCTTCAGTCCAAGTTTGGTGGAGGTAAGTCCTTGCCTCCCCACGCTAGACTGCATTGCTGGGTACCGCGTGATTTGCAGCTGCTCCGGCTCCTGTGCACTCTTCCAGGATTTCCTTTGTGCACAGCCAAGCCTGGGTCCCCGACACTCTAACCTGCAGTGCACAACCTTCTGAGTTGTCCTCCGGCGTCGTGGGACCTTCCTTTGTGACTTCGGGTGAGGTCCGGTTCACTCCCCCTACTTCCTGGTTGGGACCGACTAGACCGCCATTTTTGTTAGCGGTCTAGTTGTTTTTAGGCTCCTGAGCCTCGTTCGGCTCCCCCGGCTCATTTAATGCCGGAAGGACGCCAGCCGCGCAGCGGGCGCGCCAAAGGCAAGCCCGTCTGCGCCCGTCCGCGCCTTGAAGCGCCCAGAGCCCAGAAATGCTGCTCTTTTTACTACAGACAGGTTAGTCTACTCTCCCTTGCAGCTTTACGCACTCAGAGGGGCAGGATCTGGCCCACCTCTCTCAGTACCCCCTGGGTCCTATGCCTCTTCTTTCTGCCCGGCCTGCCCTAGTTCCTCTAAGGCTGTTTCACCCCCCTTCTCCCCCCCATCCCAAACGAGCAACATATTGCTCCTCAACTGTCGTTCTTTACCAGCGCACTCCCTTCACATATATACCCTCGTAGAAGATCTTTCCCCTGACGCCTTGTTTCTTACCGAAACCTGGTTGGGCAATGACTCAGCAGTAGATATCTGCGATTCTCTACCCTCCACCTACTCTATGGCGCATGTAGATCGACTCCATGGAAGAGGTGGTGGTATAGCCATTATCTACAAAAATACCTTTCGGTGTACCACCTTCCCCTCTGATATCCCGGAGTGTGAAAGCTTAATTTTCTCTCTCTATCTCTCCCCCACTTTTACCTTTTCCGGTATGCTTCTCTACCGACCCCCAGGACCTTGCACTCGTTTTTTAGATTCCTTGCCAGAAGTCGCAGCTAGTCTTATCTGTAAATCCCCTAACTTTACTATTCTTGGGGATTTTAACATCCACCTTGATAATGAAAACTGTCCGCACGCCAGGTCTCTACTTGCATCCCTCTCTGCGCTTGATTTAACTCAACACGTAATAGGACCTACCCATACCAAAGGCCATACGCTGGACCTCCTATTCAGTAATCTCCCTGTTCTTACCACCCTGCCGTCCCAGCCCCTAACCTGGACGGATCATTGCCTTTTATCTTTCTCTTTCCCTTATAAGGTTACTCCAGATGTGCCGTCTACTTCCTTAACCTTTGGTCGCATTTGGTCAAAATTGGCTCTTGGGGAATGGCGCGCTGCTCTCCAGACCTCCTTTGGGGTCAGCAGCCCCTCCACCTCCGCAGATTTATTTAATGAGTGGATCTCCTCCTCTTTGGATAGTATTCTGCCCATCAAATTAAGATCTAACAAGCCCCCCCATAAGGCTAAACCTTGGTTCTCACCTTGTCTGTTAGAATTAAGAAAAAAGTGCAAAATGTTAGAAAGATCTTGGAGAAAGAATTACAGTCCCACCGAAAGAGAAATATATAGGCAATCTGTCAGACTCTACCACCAAAACATTAAAGCCACCCAGTCCTCTTACTACGGAATAAGAATAGAAAACTCCTCCTGTTCACAAAAGGAAATTTTTCAGATTTTTAAGGAATTAACCATAACCCCTATGCCCTCTCCTCCCACAGAGCCCTCCACTGAATACAGTAATCTTCTGGCATCTCACTTCAATGACAAAGTCATCAAGATATACTCTGGGTTCCCTTCTTCTCCTCCCCCAGGTACAGTAGAGTACCAAACGATGGATCCCTCCCTCTCCGGAAGCACATTAACCGCTTTTGTACCTCTCACTGACACCGCTACTACCAACCTTCTTCTTCAAATTAAATCGGGCTCCCCCCTAGACCCCGCCCCTCCTTCCATCCTCTCGCGAGTTTCAGATATTATTGTACCTCCCCTTACAAAAATACTGAATCATTCCCTATCCTTAGGTTTCCTCCCCCCTCTTTTTAAGCATGCCATCATTAAGCCTCTTTTAAAAAAACCGAAATTTAACCCATCTCTGTTAGAGAATTATAGACCCATTGCTCTCCTTCCCATTTCAACAAAAATTCTGGAGAAACATGTTAACCACCAATTAACCAGCTACTTAGAGAGCCATGAACTCCTTCACCCCACTCAAATGGGTTTCAGAGCCCATCATAGCACGGAGTCAGCCCTCCTTACAGTGACGGAGTCAGCCCGGCAACTTCTGGACCAAGGGTCTCATGTAGCCATGATTCTACTTGATCTCAGCGCAGCTTTTGATACGGTGGATCACAACCTTCTCTGCTGTAGGCTCTCTGAATGAGGAATAGGAGGCCTAGCATTGTCCTGGCTGTCCGCTTTCGTCAAAGGTAGATCTTTTCAAGTCCTGGACCGAGCCTACTTCTCTGATATCTTTCCATTGACTTGTGGAGTTCCTCAGGGCTCCTCCCTGAGTCCAACTCTTTTTAATGTTTATCTATCCCCGCTGGCTAAAGTGATCGCTCCCTACAATCTGTCTTTGGTCACCTATGCCGACGATACTCAACTTGTGGTGTCACTATCTAGTTCTGGGGATTCGTCGGCGGCCAACCTTTCGTGTTGTATGAAAGACATTGGAGTTTGGATGATCCAGTCTAAGCTTAAATTTAATGATGGAAAGTCAGAAGTCATTGTACTAGGCAATGCCCCCCCAGCCCCTCCCCTTTCACTATACTCTGAGGCCTTCAACAATCTTCCTCCTCCCAAGGACCAGGTAAAAAGCCTTGGTTTTTGGGTGGATTCTTGCCTGACCATGGATTATCAAGCAAAAAGAGTTTCCTCTACATGCTTTGGCATTTTAAGAGTCCTTAGGAAAATCTTTAATCTTCTTCCCCCTATGGCCAGAAGAATCCTTGTTCAAACTCTGATCCTTTCCCGTCTGGACTATGGCAACTCACTTTTTCTCAGCGCCCCGGCTTATGTCATAAAAAGGCTGCAAACAGTCCAGAACGCAGCTGCCAGGCTTCTTGTCAATCTTCCCAGACATTTATCCGCTAAGCCTGCTTTTTCCATACTTCACTGGCTCCCTATTAAGCAGCGTATTTATTTCAAGACCCTATGCATTGTTCACAGAGCCCTGCAAGATAAGGGTCCAATGTTCTTTAGAAAGCGGCTATATCTTTATGTCCCCTCTCGAAGTCTAAGGTCCTCCTCCTCTCGACTTGTGACCATCTTGCGGTCTAAGAGAGCCTGGGGGGCCAACTCCTTCTCCACCAAGGCCGCTCGTCTCTGGAATGATCTTCCCTCTGAACTTCGTCATGAACACTCAGAACTGCTTTTTAGAAAAAAACTTAAGACCATTCTTTTCTGTAGGTAGCTCTCTGAATTCTCCTTTTGCTAGCACTGGTCAGGTTAGGTTTAGCGCTGGGATGCCTTCGGGTCACTACGCACTTTATAAATCCTTAAAACTAAACTAAAACTAAACTCTTCTTCATAGTGCCTGTTCCGGCTTTTCTGCGAGTGTTGTTTGCTTCTGAGTGGGCTCCTTGTCTTGCTGGGCGCCCCCTCTGTCTCCTCACGCAATTGGCGACATCCTGGTCCCTCCTGGGCCACAGCAGCATCCAAAAACCCTAACCGCGACCCTTGCAGCTAGAAATTCTTGTTTGCGGTCTTTCTGCACGGAAACATGCCTGCAAGCTTCTTCACGACGTGGGACATCCATCCTCCAAAGGGGAAGTTCCTAGTCCTCTTCGTTCTTGCAGAATCCACAGCTTCTACCATCCGGTGGCAGCTTCTTTGCACCCTAAGCTGGCATTTCTTGGGCATCTGCCCACTCACGACTTGAGTGTGACTCTTGGACTTGGTCCCCTTGTTCCACAGGTACTCTAGTCTGGAAATCCATTGTTGTTGCATTGCTGGTGTTGGTCTTCCTTGCAGAATTCCCCTATCACGACTTCTGTGCTCACTTTGCACCCACTTTTCAGGATCTTGGGGTGGGCTATTTTTCTATCCCTCACTGTTTTCTTACACTCCCAGCGACCCTCTACAAGGTCACATAGGTTTGGGGTCCATTCGTGGTTCGCATTCCACTTCTAGAGTATATGGTTGGTGTTGCCCCTGTACCTATGTGCTATCATTGCAATCTATTGTGACTGTACATTGCTTGCATTGCTTTCTATTGCTATTACTGCATATTTTTGGTATTGTGTACATATATCTTGTGTATATTTGCTATCCTCATACTGAGGGTACTCACTGAGATACTTTTGGCATATTGTCATAAAAATAAAGTACCTTTATTTTTAGTATATCTGTGCATTGTGTTTTCTTATGATATTGTGCATATGACACCAGTGGTATAGTAGGAGCTTTACACGTCTCCTAGTTCAGCCTAAGCTGCTCTGCTAAGCTACCTTTTCTATCAGCCTAAGCTGCTAGACACCTCTTCTACACTAATTAGGGATAACTGGACCTGGTGCAGAGTGTAAGTACCCCTTGGTACCACTACAAACCAGGCCAGCCTCCTACAGTACTGCTCTGGTGTTGACAGTACTCCCCCCTCCCAGATGCACTCTAGGGCCTGGTTTGCTTGGATTAAGAAGATGAAAGCGTCTCACAAGTACTGGAGCATGAACATCAGATGCGGAAACCCATGAGTTACTTTCAGGACCATCACCTTTCCATGGGATTAAGGGGCATATTTATACTCTGTTTGCGCCGGAATTGTGTCGTTTTGTTTTACGCAAATCCGACGCAAAGCTAACTCCATATTTATACTTTGGCGTTAGACCCGTCTAGCGCCAAAGATGTTGGAGTTTGCGTCATTTTTTAGCGTGGACACCTACCTTGCATTAATGATATGCAAGGTAAGCGTTCCTGTCTAAAAAATGACTCCAAGGCATGTGCGCCTTATTTAAACTCCCGTGCAAAAATGAGGCACGGGAGTGAGCGGGGCAAAAAAAATGACGTCCAGCCGCTTTTGCGTCATTTTTTAACGCCTGGTCAGGGCAGGCGTTAAAGGACCTGTGGGCTCGGAAGGTGCCCTCCCATGCCCCCAGGGACACCCCCTGCCACCCTTGCCCACCCCAGGAGGACGCCCAAGGATGGAGGGACCCATCCCAGGGAACTTAAGGTAAGTTCAGGTAAGTATTTTTTTTTTTTTTTTGGCATAGGGGGGGCCTTATTTGTGCCCCCCTACATGCCACTATGCCCAATGACCATGCTCAGGGGACATAAGTCCCCTGGGCATGGCCATTGGGCAAGGGGGCATGACTCCTGTCTGTGCTAAGACAGGAGTCATTTCAATGGGGGTTGGGAGTAAAAAAAAAATGGCGCAAATCGGGTTGAGGCCAATATTTTGCCTCAGACGTGACTTGCCCCATTTTTTGACGCCCAAGCTCCATTTTCCCCTACGCCGGCGCTGCCTGGTGTGAGTCATTTTTTTTTAAGCACACCAGTCAGCTGCGCCGGCTAACGTCATTCCATAAATAAGGCGCCCGCATGGCGCTTTGGAATTGCGTTAGCCGGCGTTAATTTTTTTTACGCACAACTGCGTTGGCGCAGTTGTGCATCAAAAAGTATAAATATGGCCCTAAGTACCATAGATTATGCCCTCTGAGTTTAGAATCCAAAACTTTCTTGACTTCGTATTCTTCTTCCCCTTGTACTAGAACAGGGGCTGGATGAGGGTGGACCTTTTGGACTGCCTTTTTCAAGAGGGAAGTGTGGAACACTCGATGAATCCGCAAGGATCTGGGCAATTGTAGTTTATAGGTCACCGGATTGATTTGCTGAAGGACAGTATAAGGACCTATGAATTTAGTGTTAAACATGTGCTTCTTCTTGAAGTCTATGGTGGTCATTACAACCCTGGCGGACGGTGTTAAAGCGGCGGTAAAGATTTTGCTATTACGACCATGGCGGAGACCGCCAACAAAGACAGCCACTTTAACACTCAGACCGCCACGGTGGTACAAACAAACAGCTTGGTGGTCACCGCCAACAGACAGGCGGGAGACAATGTACCGCCCACACTATTATGACAGGCCAATCCGCCACCTTTTCTGGGGCGGATTCACCGCGGATAAAAACACGGCAGAAACAGCCATTTCAAAGGGAAAACGATCATCTCTACACACTCCATGAGGAACGACGGCACCATGGAGCCAGAGCTCCATATTCTTCCTGCACTAGTCTTCCTGCTCCTGTACCAGAAGCACCAATGCCGGCGGCGAAGACCACGGTGAGTACTGCACCTACGACACAGGGGAGGGGGGAGGCAAAATACAGGGACACACACACGCAACACCCCCACCCCCACCCTCACCCACTACAACACACACACCAATGCATATCCAAACATTACAGTAACACCCCCCAACCCCCCCGGAAGAATGCAAAGACAAAAGGAAATGAGTGGAACCATTGTAATATATCAAAATAGAGTAAGCAAATATCTACATATATACACACTATTAACAAAATATACACCACGAATAGTAGTCCAGGTATTGCACTATTCATAGTCCCTGGACCACTGGGCCCAAAATGCATGGGCGAGGCCCACACACGATACCCGAATATGATGGAGAGAACACTGCAGGGGCATCAGATAGAAATACAACAGGCACCTCAGGGGGAATGGAAGAGGGGGCACCTCAGCCGGATGAGTGCACGACACCAGATCCACGAGCGGGCTCCATGCCCATTGATGTATCCTGGGGAGTACAAAGCCACAGTCTCTCAAGTCTCTACAGTCGGTGGTTTGCCCACTGTACCATCCTGGGGAGTGCAAAGCCACAGTCTCTTAAGTCTCTCCAGTGGGTGGTTTGCCCACTGTACCATCCTGGGGAGTGCAAAGCCACAGCCTCTCAAGTCTCTATAGTGGGTGGTTTGCCCACTGTACCATCCTGGGGAGTGCAAATCCACAGTCTCTCAAGTCTCTCCAGTGGGAGGTTTGCCCACTGCTTTATCCTGGGGAGTGCAAAGCCACAGTCTCTCAAGTCTCTCCAGTGGGTGGTTTACCCACTGTACCATCCTGGGGAGTGCAAAGCCACAGTCTCTCAAGTCTCTCAAGTGGGTGGTTTGCCCACTGTACCATCCTGGGGAGTGCAAAGCCACAATCTCTCAAATTTCTACAGTGGGTGGTTTGCCCCATGCTTTATCCTGGGGAGCTCAAAGCCACAGTCTCTCAAGTCTCTCCAGTGGGTGGTTTGCTCATTGTACCATCCTGGGGAGTGCAAAGCCACAGTCTCTCAAGTCTCTCCAGCTGGTGGTTTGACAATTGAACCATCCTGGGGAGTGCAAAGCCACAGTCTCTCAAGTCTCTCCAGTGGGTGGTTTGCCCACTGTACCATCCTGGGGAGTTCATAGCCACAGTCTCTCAAGTGGATAACAGTCTCCACTGGTTCTGGAGGGGGACTGGTGCCCTGAGTGCTTCATCCTGTGCAGGACACACGGAGTGGATGCATGTCTCCACTGGTTCTGGAGGGGGACTGGTGCCCAGAGTGCTTCACTCACCCCGTGATGTTCCCTGTTGCGTCACTGCCCCTGCCGCTAATGGGCTAGCAGTGCTTGAGTTGGCCGTGCTTGCCCTGTTCAGCGGTGCTTGCCTTGGCGGTCCTTGCCCTGTTCAGCAGTGCTTGCCTTGGCGGTCCTTGCCCTGTTCAGCGGTGCTTGCCCTGTTCAGCGGTGCTTGCATTGGCGGTCCTTGCCCTGTTCAGCGGTCCTTGCCCTGTACAGCAGTGCTTGCCCTGTTCAGTGGTGCTTCCATTGGTGGTCCTTCATTGCCCAGCTGGGCTGGGGCTGGCGGTCCTTCATTGCCCAGCTGGACTGTGGCTGGCGGGGCCCTCCTGGGCAGCTGGGCTGTGGCTGGTGGGGCCCTCCTGGGCAGCTGGGCTGTGGCTGGCGGGGCCCTCCTGGGCAGCTGGGCTGTGGCTGGCATGGCCCTCCTGGGCAGCGACGATGGGGCTGGCAGGGCCCTCTTGGCCAGCGGGGATGATGGCGGTCTTCTCCACCGTGCTGCTCCTCCAGACTTTGCGGGTTTCTTCTGCCCCTTCCCTACCTTGGGAGGAGTCACAGCAGAGTCCACACTCCCCCCAGAACCCCTGTGATTGGCTTCAGTGACTGGAGTCTTCCCCCTCTCCCGCCTGGCACTAGCTAACTTCTGGTGCTTAACATGGGGGGGCTGTGCTCTGGCTCTGTGATAGACTGGCTGGCCTGGTGACCGGTGCACTAAACATACCTGTGACAACAGGCACCACTGGTCTCGGTGATTTTGTGGCTGAGGTGCTAGTACGGGCCCTATGAGTTGGATAGGGGGGTGGTGGAAAATAGGTTAAGGGTGGACAGGAAAAGTTGTTTGGAGACACTGGGACGGGTAGCTGGAGGGGGTTTGGGAGTGGAGGAAGAGGAGGTGGTTGTAGGAGGTGTAACTTTTGTGGCTTTGGGTGCAGGTGCATGCGCTGGAGGCTGTCGTGAGGTGGGTGTATGTTGGGTGGGTGTCTGCCTGCGTTTGTGTATCTGGGGAGGGGGTGTCACAGACACACTGGGAGAGGACACAGGGGATGTGTGTATGGTAGTGGGGGTGGTGACTGCACGTGTGCGGGGTGTGCTGCTGGGTCTGCTGGTGCGGGACATAGTGGCTGTAGAGATAGTGCATGCAGGTGTGAGTGTAGACGAGACTGGGAGGGAGGAGGGAGATGACGAGGAGGCGGACACAGTGGAGGCAGTGGATGTTGGTGTGTCTGTATGTGTGTGATGCTTGCTTGAGTGCCTGTGGGGTGTGTGGTGCTTATGTTTGCCTGAGCTTCCCTTGTGTGGTGAGGTGTGTGCAGGCTGGTCTGATGGTGTACTTGGGATAGGCAGAGGTACAGGGGATTGGGTCTGGGTGGAGGAATAGGAGGGGGAGGCTTGACACAGGGACAATGGTTGCCATCAGTGCTGAGGCCAGAGTCTGAACGGTTCGATGAAGGGCAGCCTGACCAGAATTAATGCCCTCCAGTAATGCATTTGTGTGTTGCAACTCCCTTTCGACACCCTGGATGGCATTCAAAATGGTAGACTGCCCAACAGTGAGTGACCTGAGGAGGTCAATGGCCTCCTCAATGATGGCAGCAGAGCTGACAGGGGCAGGGACTGAGGTGCCTGGGGCGAAGGTGATGCCCACCCTCCTGGGTGAGCGGGCACGGGGCGAAGGCTGAGGGGCTGCTGGGAGGGCGGTGCTGGTAGGGGGGGCGGCATCTGTACCTGTTGAAGTGGGGGGCACAGATGTTGGCGCCACTACAAGGGAGCTCCCATCGGAGGACGAGTCTGTGTCGCTGGTTGCAGATCCTGTGACTGCCGTGGTGCTCCCCTCGCCCTCCGTCCCACTGGTGTATTCTGAGTCCGTAGTGTGGGCCTCCATGCACATGTGGGATGCAGCTCCCTTGTGCTCCGGTGCCACTGCACCTCCGCCTGATGATGCTAATGCACACAAGAACAGGGAGACCGCAAAAAAAAGGGGGGGAAACAGAAGAAAGACATGTTGAGTGCATGCATTACCGCTACCGTTGGCGGACAAGACAGACACAGCAGTCCCCTACACAACGTCGCGCTGTTGGGCTCTACACTGCAATTCCTGGGAAATAGCCTACAAGGCTATGTACTACATCTGCACACATAGATGACACAGGGGCATGAATACCTGTACTTGGCACTCTACAGAGGTGGGGTGGGGGGCCACAGGGCCATGCCTTACGAAGGGGCCTAGCCTACGGAAATCGCCCTGGCCTAGGGAAACCCACAGCCCTCCTCCCCCACCCAGACACCTCCACTGCGCGCAATGTCAGCAGAATGAGAGTGTACTCACCCCCTTGTGTCTGCTGTGATGCCCTCAAGCAGCCATCCAAATCAGGGTAGGCCACCGCCAGGATCCGGAACATCAGGGGGGTCATGGTTCGACGGGCAACCCTCCCACGTTGGGAGGCCATCCCCAGCTGAGCCTCCGCCGTCTTCTTGCTCCAGCGGCGAATGTCCTCTCATTTCTTCCGGCAGTGGGTGCTCCATCTGTGGTGGACCACCAGGGTCCGGACGTCCTTGGCGATGGCACGCCAAATATCCTTCTTCTGGTGGGTGCTGACCTACATGAAATGTACAGTGGAAGAAGAGAAGTCATTACCAACTGCACCGTCAAAGTGAGTGGCCCCCATCCCTACCCTTGCCATGTGGCACATGCACCCACCGTCTTTCATGCACGCAGAACTCTGCCCCCTTCCTTCTTACAACTAGCATTCATAACACACGCATAGCCCATACAGCATGCTCCCTGTGTACTTACCTGTTGGTCTGGAGGACCGTAGAGTAGCGTGTACTGGGGGAGGACCCCGTCGAAGAGCTTCTCCAACTCCTCCGCAGTGAAGGCAGGGGCCCTTTCTCCAGACGCACGAGCCATTGTCTCTTCCAGACCGAGGTCACAGCTGCACTTGCAGTGTAGGTCCTCTCCTGTCAAAGATCAGGTATCGAGTGATTGAAGTGATAGAAAATGGCGGTCACGTCCGCGGCGGTGCGTACCATCACCGCCGGCGTACATCGTCATTGGCTCCTGGGACCCAAAGGGACCAATGTTAACCAATGCAGCATTGCGCCGCGGTCTTCGACCGCCTACCGCGATGGTGTACAACACCAGCGCTGTTGCCTCACATCCCATTGTCCCGCTTTAGAGGTCAGGCAGCCGCCATTTCAGGGGCCCACATGGCCTAATTACCAACTGCATCACACATACCTAGGCCTACTCTCAACACACATACAGGCCTGAATTTGTGTATGAATCGTGTTCTGTGGGTACATACCTCTGAGTTGTTTGACTCTGTGCTCGCTGTTGTCCTTCATAGGCACCGTCCGCTGGGACATGTGAGGAGATGGCGCAATCATCCGGTGTACCGACCGCTGGTGGACATGTCGACAATGGAGGAAAGAAATTTGATCATCACCTACAGGTTTGACCGTGCCACAATCCAGGAACTGTGTACCCAGTTGGAGCCAGACCTGATGTCAGCAATCCGACATTCCCATAGGAATCCCCTCTCAAGTGCAGGTGCTGTCAGTGCTCCATTTCCTTGCAAGTGGGTCTTTTCAAACAACTGTGGCTATGGCATCAGGAATGTCCCAGCCTACGTTTTCCAACGAGTTGTCCAGAGTGTTGTCTGCCCTGCTGAAACACATGCGGAGCTACATCGTTTTCCCTCAGGTGGAGGACTTGCCTACAGTGGAAGGTGATTTCTATGCCCTTGGACATAGCCCCAACATCATAGGTGCTATTGATGGGACCCATGTGACTTTGGTCCCCCCCCACAGGAGTGAACAGGTGTACGGGAACCAGAAGAGTTATCATTCCATGAATGTACAGATGGTGTGTTTGGCAGACCAGTACATCTCCCATGTGAATGCCATGTTCCCTGGCTCAGTGCATGACGCTTACATCATGCGGAATATTAGCATCCCTTATGTGATGGGTCAACTACAGAGGCACCGGGTGTGGCTATTAGGTGACTCTGGTTACCCCAACCTGTCATGGCTACTTACCCCAGTGAGGAATCCCAGGACCAGGGCAGAGGAACGCTACAATGAGGCACATGGGCGAACTAGGAGGGTGATCGAACGCACCTTCGACCTCCTGAAGGCCAGGTTTAGGTGCCTCCATATGACAGGTGGATCCCAATTCTACTCACCAAAGAAGGTGTGCCAAATCATCGTGGCCTGCTGTATGCTTCATAACTTGGCTTTGCGACGACAGGTGCCTTTTCTGCAGGAGGATGTTCCAGATGGCGGTGTTGTGGCAGCTGTGGAGCCTGTGGATAGTGATGAGGAGGAAGCTGTTAGGGTTTGTACACAGCAAAGAGCATGTCCCCTCTCACTGCACTAGTGGGTTCTGTAATAGCTCCCTTTTAAACTTACTATTGAAAGCCTTTCTTGTTATCTCACCTTCCCCCCCCCCCAGGCTTCTGTGTATGTTGTTTAATGTGCTGTTTTGTTTACACATTGGGCCTTGCTTTTACCAAGGCTTCTTTAAAACACTCCTCCCTAGGCCATGTGTTAATCCAACTCATTTGCATAATAACTGAAACTCTGCACACCTTTCAAGAACATGTGCAGCATGTGAGGACCACACCCAGCTCTTCAAACCACACCCAGCTCTGCACACCTTCCAAGAACATGTGCAGCATGTGAGGACCACACCCAGCCCTTCAAACCACACCCAGCCCTGTCTATAAAAGGCATCCCCCGAGCCTCACCCAGTGCTTGTGCTCGTCTACCTCCCGCTTACCTGAGAACAGATCCCTCGGCGCTGGCACTCCTGCTCTTTACAGACTTTCATTGACTTCAATGGGCGCAGCTTCTGGCTCTTCCTTCTTCCGGTTTCCGGTTCCTCCTTGCTTCAGCCTCTCTCCTATGAGTAACCTGCAAAAGAGAAAGAAGACAAGGTTAGACTGATCAGTATCTCTTGCCAGCAACAAGTAAGTGCAAAACCTTTTATTACCTGAAAGAACTTTGACAACAATTTCTGGATTCGTGTATAGACAATTTGAAACGAAATACCTTCCACGAACATTGTGATTCAAACTCTTTGTTACAAGAATATTTTGCAGAACTTTGTGAAGCAAACATTGTTTTTTCTCATGGAACTTTTAAGAATCGAACAGTGGAAACCATTAACAGCAAGGCAAACAGTAAATCAAGGACTTGCACAAATTACATGCTGTATTTTGATGTAAAAGTACAGTATTTGTTTTATAAAAGATTCTGGAAATATGGGAAAAAAGTTTTACAGTAATAGAAAACACATCCCAGAGCAGTAACACATTCCAAAACTGGAAACTAGAGACCAGGATCCAAGAGGTACTTTTAGAAGAGAATTTCTAATAAATAAAGGGATAGTCAGGAACCCATTTAGGAATAGGTTGCACTTATCTGTTCTTTGTTTATGTTTCATTAGGCACCAGTTTCTACTGAAGTCAGAAAGGGCCGCAGATTTGTGCAGCACTTCAACAGTGGAAACGCAAGAACGGTGTTGTCTCTCTTTTTTTTTATTTTATCCACTTCCCCACTTCCCTTGAGCTTCTATTCTTAGTGCACTGTTTTAAAAACTAGTGTGCTGGAACAAGCAGTTTCAGGGTGGGGTCGGATTGTCTTCAACCTCCATCAGAACTGAACAAGAACTCAGGTGAGCTGGGCTTTGACAGAAGCACAAGCCTTTAAAAAATTTCAGTTCTGATGGACGATGAATACCGGGGAAGAAATAGAGGGCATTGTCGTCACGGATATGGCGCAGACCCTAAATGAGGACTTGGCTCATAATGAATCAGTGTCTGGCATCTTGCAACATATGCAAGAGGAAATAGAGAGATTAAAGATGGAGAATACCTCTTTAAAACAGGATTTAAGCAGGTATAAATTTAGGGGATTTCAGTGGAACACAGCTTCTACGCCTTTGTTTAAAACCTCCTCAGAGACATGGGCGCCATCAAAACATACAACTTTGCCTTCCCCAGTTGAGGTTACTGTTAATGTTCCTAATGTTGTGCCCTTAGCAGCACCTGAACGTTTTCATGGAGATAGTAACAAATTCCATGTTTTTATCAATCAATGTCAATTACACTTCATTTGTAAGCCACAACAGTTCCCTACTGATGATACGAAAGTGGCATTCGTCTTGTCTTTTTTGGGTGGCACAGCAGCCAATTGGTCAATTCCTTTCGTGGATAGAGATGATCCCATTCTCCATAATTGGAATCAATTTAAACGTACCATGACCAGCCTTTTTGCAAAACACACTTTCATGCAGGCAAGTGATAATGAGCTTTTAAATCTTAAACAAGGTAACAAGGATTTATTGACCTATCTCACTAGTTTTAATCGTTTACTCACCGAGACACAGTGGCCAGAAGAAAAGCGTGTCTCCCTTTTTTATAAAGGTTTGAGAGACGAGTTAAAAGACGCGCTGGCTCATATCGTTGATTTGCCAAAAGACTATTCAGACTTTGTAGATTTAGTTGTGAAATTAGAACATAGACTAGGAGAAAGAAAGGGAGATAAATACAAACTGGAATCACGGTTAACTTTTATTAGACACGAGAAGAAAGACACAGATAATAAACTCCCTGAACCAGAGCCTATGCAAATAGGGACACTCAGAGGTCCACTCACATCAGAGGAAAAAGAAAGAAGGAGAAAATTTCAATTATGTTTATATTGTGGCAGGGCAGGTCACTTTGCCAGAGAATGTCCAGTAAAGCCTAAAACTCCACGAAAGGGTGCTGTTTCCTCCACCTCCTCAACTGAATTGGGAAACGATTAAGCTCGACAAGGGGAGAGGTTACTTGTTTGAGAAAACATCTTAATCAAACCTCTAATGCTGCAGCCTTCAGGGTACCGCACATACCTAGACATTTCATAATTCAGGTCGTTTTAATTGTTACTACCCAAGTGAGGCATTCTCTCCCTGTCCTACTGGACTCAGGCGCAACAGGAAATTTTGTGGATAATAAGTTAGTTGAAATCTTAGGACTTCCTATGTGCCTAAAGCCTTGTCCAGAAGCAGTATGTGCAGTGGATGGGTCAGAATTGACCTCTGGATTAATCACAAAACAAACAAGTCCACTTGTTATGGTCTGTCAGAACGGGCACACAGAGGTGATTAGCTTTGATCTGATAGATACTCCTAATTTTGGTTTGATTCTCGGGGTACCCTGGTTAACAACTCATAACCCAAAAATTGATTGGGTGAATAGAACTGTTACTTTGGATTCCTCTTTCTGTAGAACCAATTGCTATCAAGAAGCAGGTACAGAACAGAGCACAGTATTACACTGTGCTAGTGTTACACAAGATGAACCAAGTCTCCCTCCTGAATATTCTGACTTTAAAGACGTCTTTGATCCAGTAAAGGCTAGTGTGCTGCCCCCACATCGGTCTTATGACTGCCGTATAGATCTTATCCCAGGGGCCCCTTTACCTAATAACAGAGTATATGCTTTGACTGACGAAGAAACGAAATAATTAAGAACCTACCTAGATGACCTACTACAGTCTAGGTTCATCCGTCATTCCACATCTCCGGTGTCATCTCCACTCTTTTTTATCCCGAAGCCGGATAAATCCCTGCGCGCGTGTATCGATTATAGAGGACTAAATAAGGCTACAATAAAGAATAAATATCCTCTTCCTCTAATACCTGTGTTGTTGGATCAATTAAGACATTCTACTGTATACACTAAACTAGATCTGCGGGGAGCTTACCACCTGGTCCGAGTAAAAGAGGGGGATGAGTGGAAGACAGCTTTCAAGACAAAGTTTGGTTTATTTGAGTACACAGTAATGCCCTTTGGGTTATGTAATGCCCCTGCGGCCTTTTAGTTCTTTATAAATGAGGTCCTACACGAATTCCTGGACGTTTGTGTCATAGTATACATAGACGACATCCTCATTTACTCTAAGAACTCAGAAGAACCTACCCAACATGTTCGTGCAGTATTATCAAAGTTAAAAGAAAATCATCTTTTTGCTAAGTTAGAAAAGTGTACTTTTAATGTCAACAAGGTGGACTTTTTAGGATACTGCCTGTCACCTCAAGGAATAACTATGGATGTAAAGAAAATCAGTGCTATTGCTGATTGGCCAGAACCATCCTCTGTTAAAGATATTCAGAAATTTCTGGGTTTCGCCAATTTTTATAGGAGGTTTATTGCACATTTTGCAGACATTGCGGCCCCAATAACTACCTTGTTGCGGAAAGGGCAACGATTTCTTTGGACTGATGAGGCGGCACACGCCTTTCAACTCCTAAAACAAAAGTTCACTTCAGCCCCAATTCTGAAACATCCTGATCCTGACTTGCCCTTTTTTGTTTAAGCGGATGCTTCACAAGTAGCTTTAGGAGGAGTTCTCTCTCAACGAGATGCAGTAGATGGCCAGTTACATCCTATAGCCTTCTATTCCAAAAAGTTATTGCCAGCTGAACAAAATTACACTGTGGCTGAAAGGGAACTACTAGCTATCAAAGTAGCCTTTTCAGAATGGAGGCACCATTTAATGGGAACCAAGTACCCAGTTACAATCTTTTCTGACCTTAAGAACCTACAGTTTTTTGGATCACTTAAAGCACTAACACCACGTCAGATGCGCTGGTTAAATTTTTTTAGCACATTTGACTTTGTTATAACCTATAGACCAGGTGCACAACAAATTCAATCTGATGTGTTATCTAGATACGGACATACCTCAGACATGAAACAAGATAAAATAGGAGAACCCATTATTCCTCCCCAAAAGTTGTTGGCACCAGTACAACAGAAGGATTTCATCACAGATCTATATAATGCACACATGCAAATAGCACCTCAGGATTGGTTAAAGGATTCCCATAACACAATACAACGAGGTTTATTGTATCACGACAACATGCTGTTAGTGCCCACCTCTGAATTACAAACACAGGTGATAATTTGGCATCACGCCTCACCCTTGGCAGGTCATCCTGGTTGGGTAAAAACCCTGGAAAATGTGCAAAAACACTTTTGGTGGGACACTATAAGCAAGGACATTAAGCAATTTGTCACTACCTGTCCAATTTGTGCAAGACATAAATCTTCTCATAAGGCTCCTGACGGCTTGTTAATACCAATGCCAACACCCCAACAACCTTGGCACACTGTGAGCGTAGACTTTATTGTAAGTTTACCACCTGTAAAATCCTTCACAACAGTGTTGGTTATAGTGGATTTTTTATCTAAAATGGCACATTTTGTACCATTACGGAAATTACCCACGGCAGCAGAATTTGCCGATATTTTTATAAGGGAAATTGTGCGTTTACATGGTTTGCCAAGCAAAGTGGTTTCAGACCGAGGGAGCCAGTTCAACTCCAGATTTTGGAAAAAATTATGTGAAAAACTGAAAATAGATGTGGCCTTATCCACTGCTTTCTACCCAGAGACAGATGGACAGACTGAACGACTGAACCAAACCTTACTTCAAACGCTACGTTGTTTATTGGCTGATTATTCTAGTGAATGGTTGGAAGCTCTCCCTGTAGCAGAGTTTGTTTATAATAATACTGAGCATTCATCTCTACTTTGCTCACCATTCTATTTCTTGCAGGGGTATCATCCGAGAGCTATACCCATTTTGTTAGAAGATTCCCTGTTGCCTACAGTAACGGATAGACTAACGAGGTTAGGTGACATACAAGACAAAGCCAGGAAACATTTATTAAAGTACAAGGAAAGCATGAAAAGACAAGCAGACAAACACAGGTCTGAGGCCCCAATGTATAAAATTGGTGACAAGGTATGGCTCTCCACAAAGAACCTAAACATAGAGGGATCCCGAAAGCTGCAACCACGTTTCATTGGACCCTTTAGTATAACTGCCATAGTAAACCCGGTAACAGTAAAACTAGATTTACCAAAAGAATATCCAGTACATACTACATTCCATGTGTCCTTGCTTAAGCCGTACAACTCAAAAACCCGACCTGAACCACCACCTCCACCCATACCAATTAAGGGAAATCTGGAATATGAAGTGAAAAGCATAAAAGACTCAAAAAGAATTAGTGGACGTCTGTTTTATTTAGTAGAATGGAAAGGATATGATGAATCTGAGAATTCATGGGAACCAGCATCATATGTACATGCCCCACAGCTGATTAGACGGTTTTATTAAAAAAATCCAGGAAAACCCCGTCCTGTTGGAGGGCCTTTGAGGGGGGCAACTGTTAGGGTTTGTACACAGCAAAGAGCATGTCCCCTCTCACTGCACTAGTGGGTTCTGTAATAGCTCCCTTTTAAACTTACTATTGAAAGCCTTTCTTGTTATCTCACCTTCCCCCCCCCCCCTAGGCTTCTGTGTATGTTGTTTAATGTGCTGTTTTGTTTACACATTGGGCCTTGCTTTTACCAAGGCTTCTTTAAAACACTCCTCCCTAGGCCATGTGTTAATCCAACTCATTTGCTTAATAACTGATACTCTGCACACCTTTCAAGAACATGTGCAGCATGTGAGGACCACACCCAGCTCTTCAAACCACACCCAGCTCTGCACACCTTCCAAGAACATGTGCAGCATGTGAGGACCACACCCAGCCCTTCAAACCACACCCAGCCCTGTCTATAAAAGGCATCCCCCGAGCCTCACCCAGTGCTTGTGCTCGTCTACCTCCCGCTTACCTGAGAACAGATCCCTCGGCGCTGGCACTCCTGCTCTTTACAGACTTTCATTGACTTCAATGGGCACAGCTTCTGGCTCTTCCTTCTTCCAGTTTCCGGTTCCTCCTTGCTTCAGCCTCTCTCCTATGAGTAACCTGCAAAAGAGAAAGAAGACAAGGTTAGACTGATCAGTATCTCTTGCCAGCAACAAGTAAGTGCAAAACCTTTTATTACCTGAAAAAACTTTGACAACAATTTCTAGATTCGTGTATAGACAATTTGAAACGAAATACCTTCCAAGAACATTGTGATTCAAACTCTTTGTTACAAGAATATTTTGCAGAACTTTGTGAAGCAAACATTGTTTTTTCTCATGGAACTTTTAAGAATCGAACAGTGGAAACCATTAACAGCAAGGCAAACAGTAAATCAAGGACTTGCACAAATTACATGCTGTATTTTGATGTAAAAGTACAGTATTTGTTTTATAAAAGATTCTGGAAATATGGGAAAAAAGTTTTACAGTAATAGAAAACACATCCCAGAGCAGTAACACATTCCAAACCTGGAAACTAGAGACCAGGATCCAAGAGGTACTTTTAGAAGAGAATTTCTAATAAATAAAGGGATAGTCAGGAACCCATTTAGGAATAGGTTGCACTTATCTGTTCTTTGTTTATGTTTCATTAGGCACCAGTTTCTACTGAAGTCAGAAAGGGCCGCAGATTTGTGCAGCACTTCAACAGTGGAAACGCAAGAACGGTGTTGTCTCTCTTTTTTTTTATTTTATCCACTTCCCCCCTTCCCTTGAGCTTCTGTTCTTAGTGCACTGTTTTAAAAACTAGTGTGCTGGAACAAGCAGTTTCAGGGTGGGGTCGGATTGTCTTCAACCTCCATCAGAACTGAACAAGAACTCAGGTGAGCTGGGCTTTGACAGAAGCAGAGGAAGAAGACATTGACAACAGGGAGTCAGTCATCCAGCAATATTTCCAGTGAGACACAGGTGAGAATACATTCCTGCCTACTACAAGTACTTTTACACTTCTACCTCTCTCCTGTCTGTCGGTATCACCCAGTGTATGGTCACTGAGTTGTCACTTTCCCTTACAGTTTCACAAGTGTGGGTCCCAACGTGTGTCATCTGCTTAGATTCCTCATGGACTAGAGCTGTGTGACAACGGTATGTTGACATTACTATTTCCTGGAAATTTTGTCACTGTAATTGCAAATACACTATTTCGAAATCACAGACAGACTCCAGATCTTTTGGTGTTTTAGGTGTGTTTATTTACATAAACATTATTGGAGGGGGAAGTTAAATGGTGAGGGGTGATGGCGGAGGAGTGTCCATGGCAGAGTCCAGTCTATTTGTCTCATAGGTGCATTGCCCATATGGGCATAGGAAGTGGAGCTGGAGAAGTTCAAATATGGACAGGGTGACAAAGTGGGACAGTGGGTTGACAATCAGGGTGGTCTCATTTCTTGGCAGGGGTCTTGGCATCGTGCTCTGTCTTGTTCCTGGATCTCAGGGACTGATTGCGTGGTGGTTCTCCATCTGCAGGGGTTGGGGTTCTGGTGTGGTGGTCCTGTGGCGGGGCGTCCTGTCCACTAGCTCCGGCGGAGGTGGTGGGCAGTTCATTGTCCATGCTAGTGTCAGGGGCCCCTTGGAGTCCCACAGTGTCCCTCCTGGTGTTGAGTATTTCCTTCAGCACCCCTACGATGGTGCCCAGGGCAGAGCTGATGGTTCTGAATTTCTCCCTGAATCCCAAATACTGTTCCTCCTGCATGCGCTGGGTCTCCTGAAACTTGGCCAGGACCGTTGCCATCGTGTCCTGGGAGTGGTGGTATGCTCCAATGATTGAGGAGAGGTCCTCATCGAGAGTGGGTTCCCTGGGCCTGTCCGCCCCCTGTCGCACTGTAGCCCTACCAGTTCCCCTGTGTTCCTGTGCCTCCGTCCCCTGGACCGTGTGCCCACTACCACTGCCCCCAGGTCCCTGTTGTTGTTGGGGTGGTGGGTTATCCTGGGTTCCTTGTAGTGGTGGACACACAGCTTATTGACATGTCCTGGGGACGGAGGTATGGGCCCGCTGGGTGGGTGCTATGCTGGTGTTTCCAGAGGGTGGAAGGTCTGTGGTGGCCTGTGCCTGTGTGAGGGGAACCGACTGTCCTGAGGTCCCCAATGGTCCGGGCTGGTCATCTACATCCAGGTGGACAGAGCTGCTGTCATTACTGTGGGCCTCTTCTGTGGGTGGGGTGGAGATGTCTGGACCCTCCTGTCTGGTGACATTGGGTGGTGGTCCTGCAGGGGTGGAAAAGCATGATTATTGCATCTGTGTGTGTCATGGTGTGCAATGGGTGGGTGACCGTGTACCTCAGTGCTGGCATTCCTGTGTGGGGGCTTGTGTGATGATGGTTTAGGGGGTTGTATGGGTATGTGCAGTGGGCATGCTTTAGTGATGGGTGTCCATGCTTTGTTTTTGCATGCAGGGCTTGGTGTAGGGATGGGTAGTTTGTGATATTGGTACATTTGTGAGGAGTTGGGGTGCTGGGGGTGAGGATGAGGGTGGGGGTATGTGCTGGCATGCAGGTAGGGTGGGGGATGTAATAGTTAAGATTTGTCTTACCAGAGTCCATTCCTCCACCGACTCCTGTGAGGCCCTCAGGATGCAGAATCTCCAAGACCTGCTCCTCCCATGTTGTTAGTTGTGGGGGAGGAGGAGGTGGTCCGCCGCCAGCCCGCTGAACCGCCTGATGGTGTCTCGAGACCATGGAACACACCTTCCCCGTAGGTCATTCCACCTCTTCCTGATGTCGTCCCGATTTCTTGGGTGTTGTCCCACTGCGCTCACCCTGTCGACTATTCTTCGCCATAGCTCCATCTTCATTGCAATGGAGGTGTGCTGCACCTGTGCTCCAAATATCTGTTGCTCTACCCGGACGATTTCCTCCACCATGACCCTGAGCTCCTCCTCCGAGAACCTGGGGTGTCTTTGCCGTGCCATGGGGTGGTGTGGGTGATGTGTGGGGTGGAGTATGTGGTGATAAGTGTGGTGATATGTAGTGGTGTGTGGTGTTTTGTGTGTGGAAGCTGCGTGGGTGATGGTGTTGTGTGCCTGTGGATGCTGTTGTTCCTTGCTGGTGCTCTCTCTCTGGCCTTCTTTCGGAATTTTTTGTTGTGGGGGTTTGTGGGTGATGTGGGTGATGTGGGTGTGTGTTTTATATTGTATTGGGTGTGTGGGAGTGGTGTGTGTATGTGTATCAGGTGTGTCTATTTCGAATTGTCCAAAGTGGCGGTGTTTTGTATGTGTGTGTGTTTTTTGAGCACAGCGGTGTGTACCGCCAATGGAATACCACAGTTGAAAGACCGCAGCTTGGATTCGTGGGTTGTGATAGTGTGGGCGTATTTCTGTTGGCGTAACGGTAGAGGTTTCGTTTTCGCCAGTTTATCACTGACCTTTGGTGTGGCGAAGTTGTGTGCGTGTCTGAATTTTGTCGGATTCCGAGCTGTGGGTCATAATAGCTGTGGCGGAATTCCGCGGCTGCGGCGGTGTGTTGGCGGTCTTCTGCACAGCGGTAAGTGGCCTTTACCGCCAATGTTGTAATGACCGCCTATATTGTTTTGTGGAAAGCCACACTTTGTCACCTGGTTGATATTGCGGTCCCTCACAATGTTTCTTGTCATAATGCCTTTTATATTTTTTTTTGGCTTTCTCTAAATGCTGTTGAATCAGTTTCTGGGTTTGATGTAAATGCTGAATGGTTTCTGACACAGCTGGAGTAAGAGAACTTTCTTGAGGAATTGTGATGGGCAAGGTGTCAGGATGATAGCCAAATAAACCAAAAAAGGGTGTAACGCCAATAGAAGTGTGGAATGAGTTATTGTAAGCTAGCTCAGCTAACCAGAGCATAGATGTCCAAGAACGAAGTACCTTTTCAGAGTAGGCACGTAGGTATTGTCTCAAAGTCTGATTTAGTCTCTCCGTTTGACCATCTGTTTGAGGATGGTGACTAGTAGATAGCGTAGATGTCACTTGGAGTGTTTTACACCATGTCTTCCAGAAATTGGAGGAAAATTGTGACCCCCGATCGGAGAGGAAAACCTTTGGCAGTCCATGATAACGAACCACTCTGTTCAGTAAAATAGTTGCCAATTCACTAGAAGTGGGCAATTTTTTACAGCGATGAAATGTCCATATTTCGTGAGACTATCTACTACCACCAGAATTACTGAATGCTGTTGAACCACTGGCAGACCGGTAATAAAGTCTAAAGAAATGTGCTCCCATGGACGATTTGGGGTTGGAAGTGGATGTAACAATCCTTTTGGTTTTGAATGACTTGTTTTAATGTGAGCACAAACTTCACAGTTGTTTACCATTGCTTTTACATCTTTTGTTAGGGTAGGCCACCAAAAATAGCGTTGGATCAGTTCAAGAGTTTTAGGAGTACCTGGGTGACCTGCCGTAGGTATAACATGCAACCAATGAAACACTATGTTGCGAAGTTTGGTAGTGGATACGAACAAACGAGCGTCATAAAAGGGTAAACCTTGCTTGATTGACCTTTTGGGATCTGCTTGGGCCCTTGTTTGCCATTTTTCAACAGTGAAAGAGTTTCGAATTTCTCAAAGAAATCTTCAGTTTTTATGATACATAGAACCTTGTCAGGAACAATGATAGCTCTGGAGGCTTGAAATGCAGGCAACGTGTTAGACTCTTGACGGAACAAGGCGCCAGCCTTGCGATTATCTTTACCAGGCCGGAAGGTTACTACAAAATCAAATTGGGCAAAAAAAAGCATCCAGCATAATTGCCGAGGGGTCAAAAGTCTGGCAGAACTCATGAATTGAAGATTACGATGATCAGTATATACTGTGACAGTGTATTTAGAACCCAACAAATGATGTCTCCATTCTTTAAAGGCGTCATGAATCACCAGAAGCTCTTTTTCAGCAATGACATAGTTCTGTTCGGCTTCGTTCAACTTCCGAGACATATAAGCTACAGGATAAAGTTGACCAGTGTCTTTATTTTGTTGTGATAAAATGGCTCCTATTGCTACATCTGAAGCATCAGCTTCCACTATGAAAGGTTGATTCGCATCAGGATGAGTCAAGACTGGGGCAATGGAGAAAGCTTCCTTCAAAGTCGAGAAGGCTTGATCAGCTTCTGGGGACCATACAAACTTTTCTTTCTTTCTTAGTAGATTAGTGATTGGAGCCACTGTCTGGGAGAAATGATTTATGAACCTCCGGTAAAAATTCGCAAACCCCAGGAAACATTGTACATCACAAACAGTCTTTGGGGTGGGCCAATCAGATACGGCTTTTACTTTCTTTTCTGCCATCACCATACCTTGAGGGGTAAGAATAACCCCATAAAACTCAACTGTGGTAACATGAAACTCACACTTGGTTAGTTTGCAATATAAATGGTGTTTTCGAAGGGCTGCAAGAATTTTCTTGACATGTTGGACTTGTTCGTTTTCATTGTCTGAGTAGATCAAAATGTCATCGATGTAGACTATGGCAAATATGTTGAGGTACTGTATAAGAACGTCATTCAAGAAAAATTGAAATGCTGCTGGAGCATTACACAGACCAAAAGGCATGACGGTGTATTAAAAAAGGCCATATCTTGTCTTGAACGCTGTTTTCCATTCGTCACCCTCTCTCATTCTGACCAAATGATAAGCACCTCGAAGGTCAAGCTTCGTGTAGATTTTTGCTTTCTTTACTTGTTCCAATAAGACCGGAATTAGGGGCAAAGGATATTTATTCTTAATGGTGACTTTGTTCAAACCCCTATAGTTGATGCAAGTTCGAAGTTCTCCATTAGCTTTTGGAACAAAAAACAAAGGCAAAGCTGCAGGAGACTTAGAGGGGTGAATGAAGCCATTCTCCAAAAATTGATCTAGGTATTTTCCTAAATGTTGATTTTCATGTTCTGACAGGGCATATACACGACAGTTGGGAAGTATCGCACCTGGGGCTAGATCAATTTGACAGTCATAAGATCTATGAGGAGGTAGAGTCTCTGCTCCTTTCTCATCAACTACATCTTTGTATGATGAATACTGTTTGGGCAGCTGAATTTCTTTCTCCGTGGCAGTAGCTATGTAAGAGTTGCAAACTTTTGGTACTTTAATCTTTTGGAGACATTGTTTGTTCTGCCCAATTGATCTCCGGATTGTGATGAGTTAACCATGGCAAGCCGAGGATAATCCCATATTGGGGAGCATGGATCATGTCAAGGATGATTTTCTCTTTATGTTTCTTTCTTTGATTCTTATCTTCACAAATCATCGACAAGGGGAAAGTCTGAAGAGTTACCGGACCTCCAGTCAAGAGTTTTCCATCGACTGCCTGGATGATTTCTGGGGTCTTCTTTTCAATACATGGGATCCCCCATGCAGGAACCAATTGGACATCAACAAAGTTCCCATTAGCCCCAGAATCGACTAGAGCTTTTTTTAAATAGATCTTTTTCTTTACCTGAACTCTTATTTCCAGTTTAAGATGTCTAGATTGTGAAGGGTCCACGGTGACACCCAAGAGCAACCCTTCTCTGCATCTTGGGTGTTTTAGTTTTCCAACTCGACTGGTGCATTGGCTGCGACCTTATGAACTGGACCTTGCTTGTTCTTTGGTTTGATTGGACAATCTTTGGCAAAATGACCTTTTCGCCCACAATAAAGACATTGTCCATTTTTTCTGCATAGGTCCTTTTCATCTTTGGTCAAAGGTCTTCTGATGGTTCCAATTTCCACCGGCGTTCTTTCTTTCAGAGTTCTTGAGTCTCTGTTATCATTAACGCGCTATGAATATTTTTCAATCTTTTTGCACGTTCCTTTACGTTCAGCTAAACGATGATCAAGTCTCAAGACAAGATTTATTAATTCTTGACAGTCTGTAGGTTGTGGATCTATTTGCGCTAAGATACCTTTTAGTTCCTCTTTGAGTCCCTTGTAAAACAAGACTGCTTGTTTTTCTTCAGGCCAGGATGTCTCGGCAACCATCCGGTTAAAGTTGGCTAAATACGACACTAGGTCTTGATTCCCTTGGCGTAAATCTAATAATTCAAGATCTACTGACTGTGTTACAGTTCTACGATCAAAAACTCTCTCAAATTCACAAACAAAATTTCTCCAGTTGTACAACAAGGGACTATTTTTACGCACAACAGGAATTGTCCAAGTAGCTGCATCCCCAGACAGATATGATAACAAGAAAGCTACTTTGGACTGGGCATCGGGGAAAGTATTTGGTCTGCAGGTGAAGTGTAGTTCCTCTTGAAGCAGGAAAGACTGCGCTTTCAAAGGGTCACCTGAGAAACGTTCTGGGGGAGCTTAAGGAATTGCAGAAGGAACATTTAGGGAAATCGGATTACTTCCGGAAGCCTGAGAAGAAGTACCTGGCCAAGACACTCCTGTGGGACTTTGTTCCTTCTTTACATTATCTTGCAACTGACTCACTCTCTCTGCTAAGCTAGTTGTCAATTCTTTGGATGATACCACCTCTGCTTGGAGCTGGGTGATAGCCTTGACTAACTCGTCTAGCGTGGCCATGCTGAGAACATACACAAGCCAGGAGGATAATAATTTGTGGGCTCACTATTCTGACAGAGTCACCAGATCCTCGGGGTCTGTGCACGTTCCCAACACGTCCACCACTGAACAGCTCCAAGACTCTGATAGATAAATCACAGAGACTGAGAGAGTTCAAGAGGGGAAGAGGGGATTAGGAAGGGAACAGCTGGGAAGGAGACCTGTAGTAAGAAAAAGGTTAGAACACACAATATGAAAATTATATCTCCTGAAATCAATACTAGACTATGATTCTAAGCCTAGTCACTCTGAAAATATGAACAATCTAAGAGTTAAGTTTAAAATGATTAAGTTTCAAGATGGCCGAATACCTGTAGGGCAATCAAGATGAATTAAATGAAAACTTTCTTATTCTAGTACTTTCCTTTACATGAGAATCAGAAAAACATTCTGACTAAATTTTAAACCAGTCATATAAATCCTGTTTTGAGAATGTATACTAGGACCATACAATATTGCATCTAGAAACTCTGGCCTTCTGTGTACTCTTAAAATGTTTCAACACAAATTGCGCATATTGCATATATATATATATATATATATATATATATATATATATATATATATATATATGGTGCACCTTGAATAGCACGATATGGATTCAGGAAACAAATCACATAACTTGTCAACTTGAATATGACATAATAAATATCTTAGAATAGTGGCATACAATAAACAACATGAAATAAACTCGAGGAGAGAATCGTGCGTCTTGCCGATTCGAGTGTCACCATGTAAAATACCAAGAAATGGTAACACGCAATGAATATCAAGGTCAAATCATCATTAATCGAATCGCGCGTCTTGCCGATTCGCAAAACACAATGTAAATGTCAAGAAATAACAGCTCACAATAAATAACAAGATCAAAGTACAGTAAAACGAATCGCGCTTCTTTTGCCGATTCTTAAGCCGCCATGTAAATGTCAAGAAATGGTAGCGCACAATGAACAACAAAGTTAAATCCTCATGAAACGAGTTGCGCGTCTTGTCAATTCGTAAAACGTCATGTAAATGTCAAGAAATAGTAGCGCGCAATGGACAACAATGTTTAAACACCATAAAACGAATCGCGCGTCTTGCCGATTCTTAAGCCACCATGCCAATGTCAAGAAATGGTAGCACGCAATGAATAACAAAATCAAATCTTTATGAAACCAATCACGTGTCTTGCCTATTTGTAAACTACATGTTGCAGGGAAAGTCTCTGGAAGGCCCTGGAAAGGGACCACACCTTAACACACTCTGAAAACCTGCAGCAATACATTGCAAAGGAACAGTATTTGTAAGCATATTAAAAATAAGTTTTCAGGATTGAACTCTGCAATGCAAAAGGTTAAACCACAACATATCAGCACAATGCATAAATTACTTTGTTTTGAGAGTGCTGGGTTTTTGCATTTTTTTCGCCAATAGAGCACGTACTGCTCTGGTGTTGACACCTTTATGTGATAATCACATGTCGCTCCTCCATTGTCGACAGGTCCACCAACGGTTGGTACACCGGAGGATGCCGCCATCTTCTCACATGCCCCAGCGGAAGGTACCTATGAAGGACAACAGCAAGCACAGAGTCAAACAACTCAGAGGTACGTACCCACAGTTTACCCAGAACACCAATCATACACAAAAGGTGGCCTGTATGTGTGTTGAGTCTAGGCCTAGGTATGTGTGACGCAGTTGAAAATGAAGCCATGTGGGCCCCTGAAATGTCGGCTGCCTGACCTCTTTAGTGGGACAATAGGATGTGAGGTAACTGCGCTGGTGTTGTACACCGTCGCGGTAGGCGGTCGAAGACCGCCTAGCAATGCTGCATTGGTTAACATTGGTCCGTATGGGTCCCAGGAGCCAATGACGATGTATGCCGGCGGTGACGGTACGCACCGCCGCGGACGTGACCGCCATTTTCTATCACTTCAATCACTCGATACCTGATCTTCGACAGGAGAGGACCTACACTGCAAGTGCTGCTGTGACCTCGGTCTGGAAGAGACAATGGCTCGAGTGTCTGGGGAAAGGGCCCCTGCCTTCACATCGGAGGAGTTGGTGAAGCTCGTGGATGGGGTCCTCCCCCAGTACACGCTATTCTACGGTCCTCCAGACAAACAGATAAGTACACTGGGAGCATGTTGTATGGGCTATGCCTGTGTGGAGAGGGCTGGATGTAAGAAGGAAGGGGGGAGAGTGCTGCATGCATGAAAGATGGTGAATGCATGTGCCGCAAGGGTAGGGATGGGGTCCAATCACTTTGACGGTGCAGTTGGTAATAACTTCTCTTTTTCCCCTGTACATTTCATGTAGGCCAGCACCCACCAAAAAAAAGATGTTTGGCGTGCCATCGCCAAGGACGTCCGGACCCTGGGGGTCTACCACAGACGGAGCACCCACTGCCGGAAAAGATGGGAGGACATTCGCCGCTTGAGCAAGAAGACGGGGGAGGCTCAGCTGGGGATGGCCTCCCAACGTGGGAGGGGTGCCCATTGCACCATGAGCCCTCTGATGTTCAGGATCCTGGCGGTGGCCTTCCTGGAGTTGGATGGGCGCTTGAGGGCATCACAGCAGCCACAAGGGGGTGAGTAAACTCTCATTCTGCTGACTTTGCGTGCAGTGGAGGTGTCTGGGTGAGGGAGGTGGGCTGTGGGTTTCCCCAGGCTAGGGCGAGTTCCGTAGGCAAGGACCCTCCGTAAGGCAGGCCATGTGGCACCCCACCCCACATCTGTAGAGTGCTAAGTACACCTAGTCATGCCCCTGTGTCATCTATGTGTGCAGATGTCATCCATAGTCTTGTTGGCCATTTCCCAGGAATTGAACAGTGTAGCCCAAGAGTGCGGCGTAGTGCAAGGGGCTTCTGTGTCTGTCGTGTCCGCCAACGGTAGCTGTAATGCATGCACTCAACATGTCTTTCTTCTGTCTTCCCCCCCCTTTTTGTGGTCTCCCTGTTCTTGTGTACATTAGCATCATCAGGCGGAGGAGCAGTGGCACTGGAGCACGAGGGAGCTGCATCCCACATGGCCCTGGAGGGCTACACTACGGAGTCTGAATTTACTAGTGGGACGGAGGGCGAGGGGAGCTCCACGGCGGGGACAGGAGCTGACACCAGCGGCACGGACGCGTCCTCTGATGGGAGCTCCCTTGTAGTGGCGGCAACATCTGTGCCCCCTGCATCTACAGGTACAACCGCTACCCCCCTTACCAGCACCACCCTCCCAGCAGCCCCTCAGCCTTTGCCCTGTGCCCACTCACCCAGGAGGGTGGGCATCACCTTCGCCTCAGGCACCTTCAGACCAGCATGCACACACGTCAACACACAAGGGAAGCTCAGGCAAACATAAGCACCACACATCCCACAGGCACTCATGCAAGCATCACACACATGCAGACACACCAACATCCACTGCCTCCACTGTGTCCCCCTCCTCCTCGTCTCCCTCCTCCCTCCCAGTCTCGTCTACCCTCACACCTGCATGCACTACATCTACAGCCACTACTGCCATCACCAGCACACACACCACCACACCCCGCTCACCTGCCGTCACCACCCCCACTACCATTCACACATCCCCTGTGTCCTCTCCCAGTGTGTCTGTGACGCCACCTCCCAAGATACACAAACGCAGGCACACACCCACCCAACAGCCATCCACCTCACAACAGCCTCCACCACATGCGCCTTCACCCAAAGTCACCAAACGAACTCCTCCTACAACCACAACCTCTTCCTCCACTCCCAAACCCCCTCCAGCTACCCCTCCCAGTGTCTCCCAAAAACTTTTCCTGTTCAACCTTGACCTCTTTCCCACACCTCCCCCACCCCGTCCATTTCCTAGGGCCCAACTCTCCAGGTCCCAACCTAGCACCTCAGCCACAACATCTCCGGGACCAGTGGTGCCTGTAGTCACCGGAATCTGGAGTGCACTGGGCAGCCAGTGTGGCACGGAGCCACAGCACGGACAGTCCCCCACCTGTCAAGCATCAAAAGTTGGCCAGTGCCTGGCGGGAGAGGGGGAAGACTCCAGCCACCAAAGCCGCTCCCAGGGGTCCAGGTGGGAGTGTGGAGTCAGCTGCGACACCTTCCAAGGTGGGGAATGGCCACAAGAAAGTCAGCAGGTCTAGGAAGAGCAGCACGGCGGAGAAGACCGCCATCATCCCCACTGCCCAGGAGGCCACCGCCATCAACCCGGCTGCCCAGGAGACCACCGCCAGCACCTGCCCTGCTGCCCATCATCCCCGCTGGCCAGGAGGCCACCGCCATCATCCCTGCTGCCCAAGAGGCCACCGCCCTCATCCCCGCTGCCCAGGAGGTCACCGCCAGCACAAGCCCCGCTGGGCTAGATAGGACCGCCAGAACAAGCCCGCTGGGCTAGAGAGAACCGCCAGCACAATCCCCGCTGGGCTATAGAGGACCGCCAGCACAATCCCCGCTGGGCTAGAGAGGACCACCAGCAGCTGAGTCACTGCAAAGGAGCCCGCCATCACAAGCACCGCTGCCAAGGACACCACTGCCACAAGCACCGCTGAACAGGGCACTGCCGCTACAAGCACCGCTGAACAGGGCACCGCCGCTACAAGCACCGCTGAACAGGGCACCACCGCCACAAGCACCGATGAACAGGGCACCGCCGCCAAAAGCACAGTTGCCAAGGACACAGGCGCCACAAGCACAGCTGAACAGGGCACCGCCGCTACAAGCACCGCTGAAAAGGACACCGCCGCTACAAGCACCGCAGGCCCATGAGCACCAAAAGCTCTGACGCTACTGAGGCCACCATGAGCAGGATGAAGCACTCTGGGCACAAGGCCCCCTCCAGAACCAGTGGAGACTGACATCCACTACCTCAGTCCTTGGCAGGATGAAGCACTCTGGACACAAGGCCCCCTCCAGAACCAGTGGAGATTGACATCTACTACCTCAGTCCTTGGCAGGATGAAGCACTCTGGGCTCAAGGCCCCCTCCAGAACCAGTGGAGACTGTTATCCACTTGAGAGACTGTGGCTTTGCACTCCCCAGGATGGAGCAGTGGCAACCCACCCACTGTAGAGACTTGAGAGACTGTGGCTTTGCACTTCACAGGATGGCAAAGTGGGCCACCCACCCACTGTAGAGACTTGAAAGACTGTGGCTTTGCACTCCCCAGGATGGCACAGTGGACAACCCACCCACTGTAGAGACGTGAGAGACTGTGGCTTTGCACTCCCCAGGATGGAATAGTGGACATGTGGCCCCCTCGTGGATTTGGCGTTGTGCACTCAACCGGCTGAGGTGCCCCCCCTTTCCCTCCCCCTGAGGTGCCTGTTTTATTGCTATCTGATGCCCCTGCAGTATTCTCTCCGTCCCGGATCTTGTGTGGGCCTCGCCCATACCGTGTGGGCCCAGTGTTCCACGGACTTCAATGGAGCACTACCTGGACTACTATTGTTGGTGTATATATTTGTTTATAGTGTGTATATATATTTTTGCATACTGGATTTTAATATATTACAATGGTTACACTCATTTCCTTTGGTCTTTGCATTCTTCCGGGGGGGTTGGAGGGTGTAACTGTAATGTAGCATGCTGTATTAGTTTGTGTGTTGTGATGGGTGAGGGTGGGGGTGGGGGTGTTGCGTGTTGCATGTGTGTGTCCCTGTTTTTTTCCCTCCCCCCTCCCCTGTGTCGTAGGTGCAGTACTCACCGTGGTCTTCGCCGCCGGTGTTCGTGCTCCTGGTAGAGGAGCAAGAAGATAAGGGCTGGCAGGATCTTCAGCTCTGGTTCCATGGCGTCCTGATTCCTCGTGGGGTGTGTAGAGGTGAGAGTTTTCCCTTCGAAGTCCTGTTTCTGCCATGTTTTTGTCCGCGGTGAATCCGCCCCGGAAAAGGTGGCGGATTGGCCTGTTGTGATACTGTGGGCGGTACATTGTCCTCCGCCTGTCTGTTGGTGGTGACTGCCGTGCTCTTTGTTTGTACCGCCGTGGCGGTCGGAGTGTTAAAGTGGCTGTCTTTGTTGGCGCTTTCTGCCACGCTCTTAATTCTAGTTTTTTTACCGCCGGCCTGTTGGCAGTCCTACTGCCGCTTTAACACCGTCCGCCAGGGTTGTAATGACCACCCTTGTTTCCTTGCTGTAGAAAAGTTATCTCCCCCAGTGGCGACTAAATAGTAATCAAATAATTTTTTTCAACTCTTCCAAAATAAGATAGGGTCACCTGCCTCAGCGAGGAATTGGAGAGGTGGAAGCATACTTCCTGCTGCCATGTTTTAGACTAAATAATAGAGTTGGAAAAATAATTAATTAAGAAAACAATCTGAAACAAGTAACTAACATAAATAGGTGATGCAATGAATTAACATAACAGACTAAAATAATAACTGTAAGACATGGGGTTTCTAGTTGGCAGAAGTATTCACCTTTGCCCAAATGGGGACCACAATCCTAGTTAGGGTAAATCATACACAATCCAAACTATCCTGTGCCCACCCTGGGTAGCTTGGCACTGAGCAGTCAGGCTTAACTTAGAAGGCAATGTGTAAAGTATTTGTGCAATAAATCATACAGTAACACAGTGAAAAACACCACAAAAATACACCACACAGGTCTAGAAAATATAGGATATTTAACTGCTTAAAATAAGGTAAAAATGATAAAGATTCAATAAGGACAACTTGAAATATCACTTCTGCATTATTAAAAAGAGTCTTAAATCTTAGAAATCAATAGTTGTCTCTTGTTTGCACAAAGTACCTGGTCTACATCAAAATTACCACTAACTGAGACTGCAGAGGAAGAGATGTGTGGAAAAATAAGGTGTGCATCAGATTTTCCGACGTGGCACAGACGATGCATATCTTCTTTCCACGCTGCAAAAGGCTTTGTGTCGATTTCTGGTGGTCAGTCTTGCTCCTTACTGTGATTCAGGGATCTTTTGATGCCCAGAAACAATGCAGGTAAAATCTTGGGCATGTTGAAAGAAGCCACAGGCCTTGGGTCGATCCGGTAGGCAATGCGTTGAATTTTCTTTCGCTTGGCCGGCGCTGCATTGATTTCTCACTCTCACTCAGGAAGTCGGGCTGCGCCGTTCCGGCTCGGCTGTGCATCGACCCGGTAGGGCTTTGTGTCTAATTTCCAGTCCTAACGCAGGTGCTGTGTATATCTTCGCTTTGGAAGTCGGGCTGCATTGTTCCATGTGGGCTATGTGGCGATTTCCTCATCACAGGGCAGGCTGTGCATTGTTTCTAGCAGGCCATGTGTCGATTTTCGGTGCACAAGGAGTTCCATGAAGAGATGAAGTAATTTTAACCCTGAGAATTCAGGAGGCAAGCTTATTCAAGCCCTTGGAGAGCACTTTTCAGCAAAGTCAGAGGCCAGCAAGGCAGCAGGGCCACAGAAGGGCAGCAGTCCTTCACAGCAAAGTAGTACAGATGAGGCCTTTGGGCAGCCAGGCAGCTCCTCTTGACAGGTTGCAGGTTCAGGTCCAGAACTGTTTGATTTGGTGGGGTAAGAGACCTAGTTTATATACCCCCAAATGCCTTTGAAGTGGGAGAAACTTCAAAGAGTGGTTTTGAAGTGCACAAGGTCCCTTTTCAGTAGAGGTCTGTCTGCCAGGGTCCCAGTATGGGGTTTGGCAGTCCACTGTGTGAGGGCAGGCCACTAGCCTTTAAAATGTAAATTGCAGGCCCTCCACCCTCCCAACCCAGGAAGACCCATTCAGTATGCAGATGAGTGCAGGTGTGACTTAGTATCCTGTGTTTGTGGTTGTCTGGGTAAAATGTACAAGGGAGCTGTCAACCAGCCCAGCCCAAACCTGGACTGGAGCCAGGCTGTAAGGAACAGATGGATTTTAAGTACAGAAAAATGCTCACTTTCTAAAAGTGGTATTTGTGAAATAGTAATAAAAAATCCAACCTCACCAATAAGCGGAATTTTGTATTACCATTCTGTCCATACTAAATATGACCTGGTTACCCCTTTCTGATCAGAATCTACCACTCAAGCAATATATGAGAGTATCCCTAATGTTTCCTATGAAAGGAGCAGGCCTCATAGCAGTGGAAAACCAATGTGAGAGTTTTCCACTACCAGGACATACAAACCAGATATGTACATGTCATGCCTTTTATTTACACAGCATCCTGCCCTGTTGGTTACCTAGGGCCTACCTTAGGGGTGACTTGTATGTAGAAAAGGGGGAGTTTAGGTCTTGGCAAGTACTTTTAAATGCCAAGTCGAAGTGGCAGTGAAACTGCACACACAGGCCATGCAATGGCAGGCCTGAGACATAGTTATGGGGCTACTTATGTGGGTGGCACAACCAGTGCTACAGGCCCACTAGAAGCATTCAATCTACAGGCCCTGGGCACATGTAGTACACCTTACTAGGGACTTACAAGTAAATCAAATATACCAATTGGGTATGAACCAATGTTTCCATGGTTAAGGGAGAGGGGATATGCACTCTAGCACTGTTTAACATGGTAAGGTACTCAGAGTCCTAAAACCAGCAAAAACAGTGTCAGAAAAGTGGAGGGAGGCAGGCAAAACATTGGGGGATGACCACCCTAAGGTTGTCAGGTCTAACAATAACTCTTAAGCGTTAACTCTGTTGCTGTGCCTTGTAGCACTTTACACTTCCAATTTTGTGTAAGAGTGAGGTGCCACTTGAAATAGAAGTAGAAACTGGAGCATAAACACTCCCTTCCTTAACCCCTTCTGTGCCGGGGACGTGATGGTTACGTCCACCGGCACTGTGCTCCTCTGCCGAGAACATAACCATTGCATCCTCGGCCTGGAGCTCGGAGGGCTCCCTCTGTGGGCTTCCCTCCCACCCCCCAAGGTAGGGATGAAAGGGGTAGCCCTTCCCCTTCCACCCCCGACCCCCCCAGTGACATCTGATGCAGTCTGCGCAAATTTGTGCGCTGACCTCATGAGAGGCCACTTCGCCATCGCTCTGGAAGCTCAGCTTCCAGCACGATCGGAAGAGAAATGCTCAGCATTTCTCTTCCTATCATGTGATGGGGGCTTGAGAGGCTTCAAAGTGAAGGAAAGGAATTTCCTTCCCTTTGAAGTCTCTCAGAGCATTTCAGAAGCCAGATCGTGAAGCGATCCGGCTTCTGAAATGCCCACTAGACACCAGGGATTTATTATAAAAAGGAAATTGGCATAAGGGGAGCGACCCCTTTGGCAAGGGTCACTCCCCAGGGGAGCAATTTTTTTCAAGGTCTTTTCTGCCCCCCCTGGGAGCAGATCGGCTTATTGTTATTAGGCCGATCTGCCCCCAGGGGGGCAGAAACGTCTAGGCACCAGGGATCTTTTTTTTTTTCAGAGGTGAGGAGCAACCCCTTAGGCAAGGGTCGCTCCCTTAGGGAGCAAATTATATTTAGGCCATTTCTGCCCCCCTTGGAGGCAGATCAGCCTATTTTTATGAGGCCAATGTGGCGCCAACGGGGGCAGAAACTACTAGACACCAGGGAGGTTTTTTTATGGCAAATTCACCCAAGGGGAGCGACCCTGAGGGGAGCAAAATTATTTTTGGCTATTTCTGCTCCCCTTGGGGGCACATCGGCATATTTCTATTAGGCTGATCTGCCCACGGGGGCGAGCAGGAACCACTTAGGTCCCAGAGATTAATGTGTGTGTGTATGTGTGTGTTTTCTTTAGGGGGGTAGCCCCTTGGGTAAGGGTCGCTCCCCATAGGGGCATATTACTTTTGGCCGTATCTGCCCCCCTTGGGAGCAGATTGGTTTATTTTAGGAAGGCCCGTCTGCCCCCAAGGGGGGGAGGGGGGGGCAGAAAGCCCACCAGAGACCAGAGAAGTTTTTGTTTCCAAAACAAGAGATTGGAGGTATGGCCATACCCCCACCCCAAATAAATGGGGCCAAAGTTGTTCTGCCCACCACTGGGCAGATGGGGCAATTACCCCTGATCCACACCCCAGGGGGGCAGAAAGTCTAATAGATGCCAGTGAATTAAAAAAATAAAAAATAATAATGGGGTGGTGGCTACCAACCAGTATGGGACTGGTTATGCCCCCACCCCAACTGAAGGAGGTAACTGTCTTTCAGCTCTCCCCTGCACACTAAAACATCTTATCCCATGGCAAGCAAGAAGACAGTTGATTATTTTGGGTTTTCGTTTACATTTGGGCCATGAGAGCTTGGCTAACTCTCAAAATCATCCCACTTGAAATGGTGAGGGCTGCACTTTGAGGCTTTTGGGACGCTGCCATGTAGAAAAATCCATAAGACCTAGACACATCTGAAAACTAAACATCTGGGTGATTCCCAGGTGGTGTGTTTCACATGCACCACACTCCATTTTCATACCCGCAATGCCCTGCAAACCTCCAACTTTGCTGGAAATCACACTGTTTCCCCACATTTTTGTGATGAAACCTTCCGGAATATGCAGGAATCCACAACATTCCTACCACCCAGCATTGTCTCATCTATGCCGATAAAAATTCTGCTGCACTTGGCAGCCTAAAAATGTTTTTTTTCAAACTGCCCTTTTGGACCCGTTTTGGTCCCCCGTCAATTTTGACATATTTTTGGCTCTTCGCTGTCACAAGCACTTGGCCCACCTACACAAATGAGGTATAATTTTTACTGGGAGACTGACGGGAACGTTGGGTGGTATGAAATTTGTCCCAGTGCGTGATCCCACACAGAAATGTAGGAAGAATTTTATTTTTTAGGAAAATTTGAGGTTTGCTGAGGATTCTGGGTAAGAAAACCTTGGGGGATCCATGCAAGTCACACCTCCCTGGACACCCTCGGGTACCTAGTCTTCAGAAATGTCTGTGTTTGGTAGGTTTACCTAGATGGCTGCTGAGCCCAGGACAAAAAATGCAGGTGCCCGACCCCGCAAAAACACGTAGTTTTGAATTTGATCATTTTGATGTGTCCAGATAGTGTTTTGGGGCATTTCCTTTCACGGGCAGTAGGTCTACCCACAAAAGTCAGGTACCATTTTTATTGGGAGACTTGGGGGAACGCTGTGGAAGGAAGGAAATGTGTGCCACCTCTCAGATTCCAGAACTTTCTGTCACGGAAATGAGAGGAAAAAGTGTTTTTTGGCCTAATTTTGAGGTTTGCAAAGGATTCTGGGTAACTGAATCTGGTCAGAGCCCCACAAGTCACCCCATCTTTGATTCCCCTAGGTGTCTAGTTTTCAAACCTGTGCAGGTTTGCTAGGTTTCCCTAGGTGCCGGATGAGCTAGAGGCCAAAATCCACAATTAGGCACTTTGCATAAAACAGCTCTGCTTTATTTGGGAAAATTTGATGTGTCCACGTTGTGTTTTGGTGGCATTTCCTCTTGCAGGCGCTAGGCCTACCCACACAAGTGAAGTACCATTTTTATCGAGAGTCTTTGGGGAATGCTGGGTGGAAGAAAATGTGTGGCTCCTCTCTGATTCCAGAACTTTCTGTCACCAAAATGAGAGGAAAAAGTGTTTTTTTGGGCCAAATTTAGAGGTTTGCAAAGGATTCGGGGTAAAAGAACCTGTTCAGAGCCACACAAGTCACCCCATCTTGAATTCCCCTATGTATCTAGTTTTCAAAACTGTACAGGTTTTCTAGGTTTCCCTAGGTGCTGGCTGAGCTAGAGGCCAAAATCCACAGCTAGGCACTTTGCAAAACACAGATCTGTTTTCTTTGGGAAAATGTGATGTGTCCACGTTGTGTTTTGGGGCAATTTCCTGTTGCGGACGCTAGGCCTACCCCAAGAAGTGAGGTCCCATTTTTACCGGGAGACTAGGGGGAACGTTGGGTGGAAGGAAATTTGTGGCTCCTCTCTGATTCCAGAACTTTCTGTCACCAAAATGTAAGAAAAAAGTTTTTTTTGGGCCAAATTTTTGAGGTTTGGAAAGGATTTTGGGTAACAGAACCCTGTCAGATCCCCACAAGTCACCCTATCTTGGATTCCCCTAGGTGTCTAGTTTTCAAAACTGTGCAGGTTTGCAGGGTTCCTTAGGTGCCGGCTGAACTAGAGGCCAAAATCCACAGCTAGGCAATTTGCAAAAAACTGCTCTGTTTTCTTTGGGAAAATGTGATGTGTCCACGTTGTGTTTTGGGGCATTTCCTGTCACAGGCGCTAGGCCTTCCAACACAAGTGAGGAAAATTTTGATCAGAAGACTTGGGGAAACGCTGGGTGGAAGGAAATTTGTGGCTCCTCTCAGATTCCAGAACTTTCTGTCAACGAAATGAGAGGCAAGAGTGTTTTTTTGGCCACATTTTGAGGTTTGCAAAGGATTCTGGGTAACAGAATCTGGTCAGAGCTGCGCAAGTCACCCCATCATGAAATTCCCTAGGTGTCTAGTTTTCAAAACTGTGCAGGTTTGCTAGATTTCCCTAGGTGCCGGCTTAGCTAAAAGCCAAATCCACAGCTAGGTACTGTGCAAAAAACAGCTCTGTTTTCTTTGTGAAAATGTAATGTGTCCATGTTGTGTTTTGGGGCATTTCCTGTTGTGGGCGCTAGGCCTACCTACACAAGTGAGGTACCATTTTTATCGGGAGACGTGGGGAAACGCTGGGTGGGAGGAAATTTGTGTCTCTGTCATCAAAATGAGAGGAAAAAGTGTTTTTTGGCCAAATTTTGAGGTTTACAAAGGATTCTGGGTAACAGAACCTGGTCAGAGCCCCACATGCCCCCAGCTGGGATTCCCCTAGGTGCCTAGTTTTCAAAACTACACAGATTTGCTAGGTTTCCCTAGGTGCCGGTTGAGCTAGAGGCCAAAATCCACAGCTAGGCACTTTGCAAAAAACAGCTCTGTTTTCTTTGGGAAAATGTGATGTGTCCACGTTGTGTTTTGGGGCATTCCGTGTCGCGGGCACTAGGCCTACCCTAACAAGTGAAGTACCATTTTTATCAGGAGACTTGGGGGAACACTGGGTGGAAGGAAATTTGAGGATCCTCTCAGGTTCCAGAACTTTCTGTCACAGAAATGAGAGGAAAAAGGTTTTTTGGGCCAAATTTTGAGGTTTGCAAAGGATTCTGGGTAACAGAACCTGATCAGGGCTCCACACGTCACCCCATCTTGGATTCCCCTAGGTGTCTAGGTTTCAAAACTGCCCAGGTTTGCTTGGTTTCCCTAGGTGCCAGCTGAGCTAGAGGCCACAATCCACAGCTAGGCGATTTGAAAAAAACAGCTCTATTTTATTTGTGAAAATGTGCGGTGTCCACGTTGTGTTCTGGGGTATTTCCTGTTGTGGGCGCTAGGCCTACCCACGTAAGTGAGGTACCATTTTTTTCAGGAGACTTGGGAGAACACAGAATACCAAACCAAGTGTTATTGCCCCTTGTCTTTCTCTACATTTATTCCTTCCAAATGTAAGACAGTGTGTAAAAAAGACTTCTATTGTAGAAATGCGCTGTAATTCACATGCTAGTATGGGCACCCCGGAATTCAGAGATGAGGAAATAACCACTGCTTCTCAACTCCTTATCTTATGGCCATTTTGGAAATACAAATGTTTCCTTGATACCTATTTTTCACTTTTTATATTTCAGAAAATGAATTGCTGTATACCCGGTATAGAATGAAAACCCATTGCAAGGTGAAGCTTATTTATTGGTTCTGGGTACCTAGGATTTTTTATGAACCTACAAGCCCTATATATCCCCGCAACCAGAATAGTCTAGCAGACATAACAGTATATTGCTTTCAACAATCTGACATCGCGGGAAAAAGTTACAGAGTAAAACGTGGAGAAAAATAACTGGTCACTATGCTTTTATTTCAGCTGTTGTTTTCTGTAGGAAACACCTGTAGGATCTACACAAATGACCCCTTTCTGAATTCAAAATTTTGTCTACTTTTCAGAAATGTTTAGCTTTCTGGGATCCAGTATTGGTTTCTCACCCATTTCTGTCAGTAACTGGGAGGAGGCTGAAAGCACAAAAAATATTCAAAATGGGGGATGTCCAAGTAAAATGCCAAAATTGTGTTGAAAAATGAGGTTTTCTTATTTAAGTCTGCCTGTGCTTGAAAGCTGGGAAGATGGTGATTTTAACACCGTAATCCCTTTCTTGATGCCATTTTCAGGGGAAAAAACACAAGACTTCGGCAGCCCTTTTTTCTCATTTTTTCAACAAAAAACACATTTTTTGGTGCATTTTGGCTAATTTCTTGTTCTCCTTCAGGGGAACCAACAAAGTATGGGTACCTCTAGAATCCCTAGGATGTTGGAAAAAAGGACCCACATTTGGCATGGGTAGTTTATGTGGATAAAAAGTTATGAGGGCCTAAGCGCGAACTGCTCCAAATAGCCATAAAAAGGCTCGGCATAGGAGGGGAAAACGCCTAGCAGCGGAGGGGTCTCTTTAGGACTAGAACGTGTTTGCCCTTCCCAACATGTCTGAAAGGGCTTTCGAGCGTATTTTCCTTTGTATGTTGTCAGCCGTGTCATTGTATCAGGATCCTGGCGGCTACTGCAGATAACATGCGCTGCTAACAAAGAATGCCTTGCTATGGGAACGCACGTTAACACACGGCACAACAGGTACGCATGTACAAAACCAGTGCTGTAATACTTGGATATGAGTAAAATGTTTTCCTTGGGTCCACTTTTGGCATCCAATACAGTTCAAAGAAGGAATCTCTTTTACTTTTCTCTTAAGGACGTTTGCTGTGGCTCACACACTGTTAGAAAGAGTTTGACTTTTTTATTAACTTTAAACACAGGACTATTCTGCCTTAGGACGCTGGGTTTAAGGCGGATTCTCACAACTCAAAGCCAGTGTTGTAAAGAAAGACTACAGGAACATTGACGGTGTAAACGCTCTCTTTAGTGCATCCACCATGCACAGCAACTTCTCATCAACTGCTCACTCATCAAGCAGTACGTTTTCTATGATGCAAATAACACTCTAAAATCTACATCACAGTTAAAGCCATAAGCATTGAACATACATAACCCAAAACAGAATCTAAGGGAGGACAGAGATGCCTGTATGAATCTTGAGGATTTTATCCTAAAGAAGTCTATGAGACTGTTGCACAATGCCTGAGATGAGATGATAGCTTGCTCCAAGTTACCTAAGTACCTTGATGTTTTTACAACAAACAATAGTTCCTTTGTGGAATTAATAGCTGTTTCAATTCTCGAGGAGTAATAATTCAAAGAGACATTCCACAAAAACATTGATAATGGTTCATTACAATTATGCAGATTTCTTCGAAGATCTAGATTTAAGATTTTCTCCAAAAGCAGCTCTTGTTCTTTACAATAGTTTTTAGCTACTCGGAGTACTTTAGAGAAGCAACGGATCAGAAGGGACGTTCCGACACGGGGAATGATGTTTCACAGGGGCAATAATAGAGACCAAGGCTGAATATATCCATGTATTAAATGTGCCCACTGCTTATTATATGTCAATAGGGAATACAAGTAGAGTTAGTTCTACAGCTATGTAAAGGGTATTTTGTTGGCTAAGGGAACAGGCTCGGATTGTCCTGGGGACACACCATATTAGAGGGCCTATAGGCTGGGAAAAACACAGGCAGAGAAATAACTCATAAATAACCCATAAAGATTGGGCCAGAACAGAGGGGCTATGGTACCTACTGACAGAAGGTAAAGATTAATAAATAAGGAACGAAGAGTATGGGTCAGGGAGGTTGACTTCTGGTGGAGGCTGAGAATGTTCGGAGCATCAATTCCTTAGAGTCTGTATCATTGTGCTTCTCAAGACGAAAATGGAGATCTTGCAGAATCATGATTCCAGGGTATGGGGTAAGATAAAATCAGACAGAATATGACCAAAAACCAGTTCTTTACCTCGTGGGCAGTAAATGAATACGTCTATGATAGATAAAGTGGATCTTACCTTAAGGGAGAAAAGGAAACATTGATCAGTCAAGAAAAAATTAGCATCAATGGAGAAGCAAGATTGAAAAATGATAGCAACTTCATCGCCAGGTTTGAGCCTATGATCACTGCTGATAAGGGAGTAGCTCTAGGAAATAGCCGATTCTATATTGGGCAAAGGTGTTTCAAAACCATGTCTTCAAAAGGCAAAGAAAGTCGGGCAGATGGGTGGAAATAAAATCACAAATATCACAAATATCTTAACGAGGGTTAGGAAGGGACAGAATATTTATCATGACACATTAAAGGGTGGCTGAGGTCGCAGGAAAGAAGCAACTTATGAACATGGAGAGTCTTCAGAAGGCACCACTGCTCTTTTTTAAGAAATGCAGGACACAGGAGCAAGCAATAATTGCTTACTTGATTTGATTAGAGTGCCTAGCTCATTTACCTCGTGGGAATAGGGATTATAAGGTTTGATGGTGGAAGGGCTTTGGCTCTTCGCATGATCCAGGCATGGAAACAAGCAGATGTGCTTGCCTTTTGCACAATGTTGCCTGCAGCTGGCATGACAGTACCGCAGATGTATGGATGCATCTGTGAGACAGACCACCAAGCATGAGATTGGTGTGGCTAAGTATCACAAAGCAGGACACTGGACTGCTCATGTGATTCATGTAGTTCATTTCACATTTCATTCGTTTTTGCTGTTAGACACTTGAGCAAAGGGAAAAACACATGCTGGAGACTAGCCACTATCCAATCATACAGCAAGTTCCTTACCCTCTGAGTCTCATTAGGAAACAAATCTTAAAATAAAGCGGAGGAAAAGTATAAAGTTGGACAACAATTATGGCAGTGATAATTGAGCTGAGCTCCTCCTAAGAAAACAAGGAGACAAAAAGGAAGGCAAGAGATCTGCCACAGAAACAAGGAAATGAACAGCAGGATTCCATCCTACCGGGAGTCTTGGCTCCAGAGTGAATGAGGAAGTATATCTCCAAAACAGCTGGCCATGTCCATCCCAACCATAGCATGTATTGCTCTTTCCTCTATCACCAAGTAAAAAAAGTAACACACCTGGTGTGTAAATTCCCAAGAGATGAGACAACCTATACCACACATACTAAAAGAAAATACACAGCTGCTGTGGATCATCCCATTAATTTGCTACATGAAACCTTTATATTTTAAACCTTGACCTCTCATCATTCCATACAAGCTTCAGAATTGCAAAGTATATTACACACAGTAGAAATCTTTAAATGTTTCTTGTTAGACCTGACAGCCTTAGGGTGGTCACCCCTAACTTTTTGCCTGCCTCCCTACACTTTTTGGACCCTGTTTTTGCTGGCTTTTAGACTCTGCGCACTTTACCACTGCTAACCAGTGCTAAAGTGCATATGCTCTCTCCCTTTAAATATGGTAACATTGGATCATACCCAATTTGACTATTTAATTTACTTATAAGTCCCTAGTAATGTGCACTGTATGTGCCTAGGGCCTGTAGATTAAATGCTACTAGTGGGCCTGCAGCACTGGTTGTGCCACCCACTCAAGTAGCCCCTTTTACCTTGCCTCAGGCCTGCCATTGCAAGGCCTGTGTGTGCAGTTTCACTGTCACTTCGACTTGGAATTTAAAAGTACTTGCCAAGCCTAAAAGTCCCCCTTTTCTACATATAAGTCACCCCTAAGGTGTGCTCTAGGTAAACCCTAGAGCAGGGTGCTGTGTGGGTAAAAGGCAGGACATGTACCTGTGTAGTTTACATGTCCTGGTAGTATAAAAATCCAAAATTCGTTTTTACACTACTGTAAGACCTGCTCCCTTCCTAGGCTAACATTGGGGCTGCCCTCATACATTATTGAAGTGGTAGCTGCTGATCTGAAAGGAGTAGGAAGGACATATTTAGTATGGCCAGAATGGTAATACAAAATCCTGCTGACTGGTGAAGTTGGATTTAATATTACTATTCTAGAAATGCCACTTTTAGAAAGTGAGCATTTCTTTGCACTTAAATCTTTCGGTGCCTTACAGTCCACGTCTGGCTGGGTTAAGTTGACAGCTCCTTATGCATTCACTCAGACACACCCCAAACACAGGGTAGTCAGCCTCACTTGCATACATCTGCATTTTGAATAGGTCTTCCTGGGCTGGGAGGGTGGAGGGCCTGCTCTCACACAAAGGACTGCCACACCCCCTACTGGAACCCTGGCAGACAGGATTGAACTGAAAGGGGACCTGGTGCACTTCTAAGCCACTCTTTGAACTCTCCCCCACTTCAAAGGCACATTTGGGTATAAAACAGGGCCTCTGCCCTACCACAAGAGACACTTCCTGGAGAAGAAACCTGAACCAGAACCTGCACCCTGACAAGAAGAACTGCCTGGCTGCCTAAAGGACTCACCTGACTGCTTTCTACAGAGGACTGCTGCCTTCCTGTTGCCCTGCTAAACTCTTGCCTTGCTGCAGAAGTGCTCTCCAAGGGCTTGGATAGAGCTTGCCTCCTGTTCCCTGAAGTCTCAGGACCAAAAAGACTTCTCTCTTTCAACTGGACTCCTTGTGCGGTGAAAAATTTGATGCACAGCTTGTTTTGCAGTAAAGAATTCACTGCACACCGAACCGGAAAGATGCCGCTCGACTTCGCAGGGAAAAGATCGACGCGGCGCCTGCGGTGCGACCGAACCTTCGACGCATGGCCCGCCTGGAAAACGCCGCCCGACTTCCAGAGAGGAAATCGACGCAGCGCCTGCAGTGAGGGAGAAAATTCCACACACAGCCCACCGGAACGACGCGCAGCCGGACTACAAGCCCAGGATTCCACGCACAGACTCGGGGCACCTGAAAACCCCGCGACTCACAGAGGAGACCTGTCCGTGCGCCGGAAATCAATGCAACATCTTCCCCGCGTGAAAAATAACAACGCAAGTCCGTGTGTGAAGTGGCGAAACCGACGCACACACCATTTTCCACGCATCTCCTCCTCTGCGGCCCTCTGCGGAGATTTTTCACTCCAAACCAGGTACTTTGTGCTTGAAAGAGACTGTGTTTGCTTTTTAAAGACTTAAGAAACTACATATCACTTTTCAGTGATATCTTTACAATTTCTTATTGCATCTTTTATCGTTTTGACCTGCAAATATCCAGATAAATATTATATATTTTTCTAAACACTGTGTGGTGTATTTTTGTGGTGCCATTTTGTGTTATTGTGTGATTTATTGCACAAATACTTTACACATTGCCTTCTAAGTTAAGCCTGATTGCTCAGTGCCAGGCTACCAGAGGTTGGGCACAGGATAATTTGGATTGTGTGTGACTTACCCTGACTAGAGTGAGGGTCCTTGCTTGGACAGGGGGTAACCTGACTGCCAACCAAAGACCCCATTTCTAACATTGGTGATTAGCGGTGAGGATAGGACAGTAGCTAAGTATTTCACTGCCTACCCACAGTTGAAGGTCAACTTGATTTTTATCTCTTTTTGCAAATGTGTTTTTCCTGACAATTTTCTAAACCTAAATCCTCACTCAACATGTCTCTGGCTGGGTCTCAAGCAGGAGATTTTGACCTAGCCCTGGTGGAGACATATAATGTCAAACAGCTAAAAAGGTTCTGCAGGGAGATGAGTGTACCCACCCAAGGGGCCTCCAGAAAGGAGGACTTTCAAGTGGCGCTGAGGGCCTGGGCAGAAGCCCATTTAGAAGAGGATGCTGAGGAGGAGCCAGAAGATGGCCCCCCAGAGGATTTTTTGCCATCAGTGGGTAATGTTACCACTGCAATTGTGCCCCTTTCCAGACCAGGGAACAGTGTCTCTGAGAAAGGCCTGACCGCAGATGAAAGGAGAGAAGAGAGGGAGTTCCAATTGCAAATGGCAAGACTGAAAATTGAGGCTCAACAGGAGGAAAGAAGGGCAGAGAGAGAAGCCAAGCAAGCTGAGGCTGAAAGAGCAGCCAAACAGATTCAAGCTGAAAGAGCTGAAGCTGCAGCTGAGAGAGCCTTGGCTGAAAAGAAACTTTTGTTGGCTCATAAACTGAGTCTCAAGGAGGTGGATCTTAAGGCAAGACAGTCTGAATCCAGCAGTAATGGTGGCAGCATACAGACAGGACCTGCTGGAGAAAAGAAGGTTTGTATACCCCAAAATGTGGTGCCCAGTTTTTTGGTGGAAGATGACATAGATAAATGGCTAGCTGCTTATGAAGTTGCACTGATGGCTCATGAGGTTCCTGAAGGGCAATGGGGTACAGCTATGTGGGGTTATGTGCCACCATTGGGGAGGGACACACTTCTGACATTAGACAGGCCAGATCAAAACACAGCCACTTCAGAAAGCCATTTTACTTGCCAAGTTTGGGCTGACCCCTGAGAAATACCGTCAGAGGTTCAGGGACAGCACCAAACTATCCACACAAACATGGGTAGATTTCTTTGACTTTTCCAGTAAGGCACTGAATGGATGGGTGCGGGGCTGCATAGTAGATGATTACACAGGATTGTATAATTTGATTCTGATAGAGCATATGCTTGGTATTTGTTTTACAGAGTTGCGCCAGCAGCTAGTAGACAGTAAGCTGACTGATCCCAGGAAGCTTGTTGAGGAGGCGGACCTCTGGACTAGTACCAGAGTGTCCAAAAAGGTATCTGGGGGGGCCACCCACAAAGGGGGTCAGGGTTCCCATCAGAAGAAAGGGGGGGGGACTTAAAAACAAGGAGTTCTCAAAAGGCCCCCAAAATAGTTCCCAAGGGAGTAGTGGTAAGCAGTCCCGGTCTGATTCTCTAAAGAAAGCTTTTACTGACCATAAGACTAGGAGGTATGTACCCCACTGTGCAGAGTGCAATAAGTATGGGCACTCTGAGGGCGACTCCAAGTGTCCCAAAAGGGCACTGCCCCCAAAGGAGGGCAGACACCTGGGTTGGCTAGCGTGAGGCTCGGGGAGGAGATGGTCCCAGTCAGTTTTGGGGAGCAGACAGAGGTAACCCTAGTGTCCCTGGGGGATGCAGAGATGGTGCCAAAAGCCCACATGCCTGCCAATACTTCCAAGCATAGACAGTGGGTCACCATCAATGGGCAAAGGGTGGAGGCTCTGCGTGACACAGGATCAGCATGACTACTGTCAAGGGTCAGCTGGTGTCATCAGAACAGGTAATCCCAAATACATTCCACCAAGTCATAGTCGCCGACAATCTTGAGAGCCACTTACCAGTAGCTCTGGTTCCCTTTGAGTGGGGGGGGTCTCTGGTACGCTAAAAGTAGCAGTGAGTCCTACCATGCCTGTAGATTGTCTGTTAGGCAACGACCTTGAGCACAGTCCCTGGAAGTAGGTAGAGCTAAGGTCTCACTTGGAAATGTTAGGATTGCCTGAGTGGGTATGCATGACCACACTGTCAACGGCTGATCGAGAGGGAAGTCAAGGGTGTCTGGAGCCTGGAACAATGGCCCAGACAACTGCCAAGAGGAGGGGCAAGGGGCGCGAGAAACCGGTCCCAAAAGTTCCCGCAGAGGTTGATGGGGTTCCTGAGGAGGAGGCCCCCGAGCCAACTGGGGAAGACATTACCGCCCTAGGTGACCTACCTGAGCTTGCTGGCTGGCACGTTGAGGGTGGGCCCACCAGGGAGGAATTCTGCAAGGTGCAGAAAGAATGTCCCACTCTAGTGGGCATGAGGCAGCAAGCCTCAGCCCAGGCAGCAGGTGAAGCCTCTGGCGATCACCACATATATTGGGAGAATGATCTCCTCTACAGTGAGCCTAAGGTTCTGGCCATTGGGGCAGCACGTGCGCTGGTGGTCCCCCAGTGTTACCGAACCTTCCTACTGAGACTGGCTCATGACATTCCCCTGGCAGAACATTTAGGGCAAGGCAAGACCTTTGCCAGGCTTGTCACCCACTTTTATTGTCCCATAATGAGGACAAACTCAGATACGTTCTGTAGATCCTGTCCTACCTGCCAGGCCAGTGCTAAAGTAGGAAAAAGGGTTAAGGCCCCCCTGATTCCACTTCCTGTCATTGGCACCCCCTTTGAAAGGGTGGGCATCAACATTGTTGGTCGATTGGACCCCAAAACGGCCCTAGGCAACAAGTTAATCCTGGTTTTGGTGGCCAATGCCACCCGTTACCCAGAGGCAATCCCTCTGAGGACCGTAACGTCACCAGTGGTGACCAGAACTCTGATGGGGATATTTACCCGTGTGGGATTCCCAAAGGAGATAGTGTCTGACAGAGGCACTAACTTCATGTCTGCATACATGAAGTCTATGTGGGATGCGTGTGGTGTAACCTACAAATTCCCCACACCCTATCACCCCCAATCTAATGGTCTTGTGGAGAGATTCAACAAGACCTTGAAAGGCATGATCGTTGGCCTCCCTGAGACCCTGAGGCGTAAGTGGGATGTCCTCTTACCATGCCTTCTCTTTGCTTACAGAGAGGTACCCCAGAAGGGGGTAGTGTTCAGTCCCTTTGAGCTCCTCTATGGGTACCCTGTCAGGGGACCCTTAAGCATTGCCAAGGAGGGGTTGGAGAAAGCTCCAAAGGCACCCCCTCAGGATGTGGTCAGCTACATGCTCGCCCTCCACAACCAGATGAACCACTTCTGGAAAGAGGCCAAAAGTAACCTTGAGGCCAGTCAAGAGGTAATGAAACGCTGGTATGACTAGAAGGCCACCCTTGTAGAGTTTCAACCCGGAGACAAAGTGTGGGTAATGCAGCCAGTAGAGCCTAGAGCTCTACAGGACCCCTGGTCTGGCCCATTTGAAGTGAAGGAGCAGAAAGGGGAGGCCACTTACCTAGTGGACCTCCAATCCCCTAGGAACCCCCTAAGGGTGCTCCATGTCAACCGACCAAAGCCTCATTTTGAGAGGTCTGAAGTCAACATGCTTCTGGTGACAGATGAGGGGGCGGAAGAGGAGAGTGAACATCTCCCCGACCTCCTCGCTGCCAAGGAAGGTGATGGGTCAGTGGAGGGTGTCATTCTCTCTGACTCCCTGACCCTAGACCAGAGAGGGGGCTGCTACCAGTTACTGGAACAGTACTCTTCCCTGTTTTCTCTCACCCCTGGACGCACACACTTGTGTGTCCATGATATTGACACGGGAAACAGTCCCCCTGTAAAGAACAACATTTACAGGTTGTCAGACAAGGTGAAGGCCAGCATCAAAGAGGAAGTCTCCAAGATGTTGGGTCTTGGGGTTGTTGAGAAGTCTAGCAGTCCCTGGGCCAGCCCTGTGGTGCTGCTACCCAAGGCTGCCGCCCCGGTGCCAAGCCAGAACTTTGGTTCTGCGTGGACTACCGGGGTCTCAATTCAGTCACACGGACTGATGCTCACCCCATTCCCCAAGCTGATGAGCTCGTAGACAGGCTAGGCGCTGCCAAATTCCTCAGTACTTTTGATCTCACATCAGGGTACTGGCAGATCGCCTTGACTGAGGGGGCTAAAGAGAGATCAGCATTTTCCACACCCGAGGGCCATTACCAATTCCGGGTGATGCCCTTTGGGTTGAAAAATGCTCCCGCTACCTTCCAACGGTTGGTTAACAGGATTCTAGCTGGCAAGGATGACGTCTGTGCAGCCTACCTGGACGACATTGCCGTCTACAGTGACAGCTGGGAGGAACACCTGCTCCACCTCGAGGAGGTGCTTCAGGCCCTGCAACAGGCAGGCCTGACCATCAAGGCCAGTAAATGCCAGACTGGGCAGGGTTCCGTGGTGTACTTGGGACACCAAGTAGGTGGTGGCAAGGTGCAGCCACTCCAGGCCAAGATTGAAACTATCAAGGCCTGGCAACCACCTAGAACCCAAACAGAGGTGAGAGCCTTCTTAGGCCTCACCGGATATTACCGCAGGTTTGTCAAGGGCTATGGAACCATGGTGACACCCTTGACAGAACTCACATCCAAAAAGCAACCTAGGTTGGTGAATTCGACAGAGGCTTGTCAGAAAGCCTTTGATTCTCTGAAGGAAGCCATGTGCACAGCTCCCATGCTCAAGGCCCCTGAATACTCCAAGGAATTCATTCTGCAGACAGATGCTTCAGAGCATGGCATAGGGGCGGTCCTAGCACAGCTAAGCGAGGAGGGCCTAGACCAACCAGTAGTCTTTATTAGCAGAAGACTATTTACCACGGGAACAGAGGTGGAGTGCTATTGAAAGAGAAGCCTTTGCTGTGGTCTGGGCACTGAAGAAGCTGAGACCATACCTGTTTGGGACTCACTTCAGGGATCAGACAGACCAAAGGCCCCTCAGATGGCTTATGCAGATGAGGGGTGAGAATTCAAAACTCTTGAGGTGTTCCATTTCCCTACAGGGGATGGACTTTGGGGTGGATCATCGCCCAGGGGTTGACCACACCAATGCTGATGGTCTCTCCAGATACTTCCGCCTTAGCGATGAGAGCTCCCAGGAGGTTGGGTAGCTCTCCCCACTTTCAGCTGGGGGGGGACACATGTTAGACCTGACAGCCTTAGGGTGGTCACCCCTAACATTTTGCCTGCCTCCCTCCACTTTTTGGACCCTGTTTTTGCTGTCTTTTAGACTCTGCACACTTTACCACGGCTAACCAGTGCTAAAGTGCATATGCTCTCTCCCTTTAAACATGGTAACATTGGATCATACCCAATTGGACTATTTAATTTACTTATAAGTCCCTAGTAATGTGCACTTTATGTGCCTAGGGCCTGTAGATTAAATGCTACTAGTGGGCCTGCAGCGCTGGTTTTGCCACCCACTCAAGTAGCCCCTTTTACCTTGTCTCAGGCCTGCCACTGCAAGGCCTGTGTGTGCAGTTTCACTGTCACTTCGACTTGCCATTTAAAAGTACTTGCCAAGCCTAAAAGTCCAATTTTTCTACATATAAGTCACCCCTAAGGTGTGCCCTAGGTAACCCCTAGAGCAGGGTGCTGTGTGGGTAAAAGGCAGGACATGTACCTGTGTAGTTTACATGTCCTGGTAGTGTAAAACTCCTAAATTCGTTCTTATACTACTGTGAGGCCTGCTCCCTTCATAGGCTAACATTGGGGCTGCCCTCATACATTATTGAAGTGGTAGCTGCTGATCTGAAAGGAGTAGTAAGGTCATATTTAGTATGGCTAGAATGGTAATACAAAATCCTGCTGACTGGTGAAGTTGGATTTAATATTACTATTCTAGAAATGCCACTTTTAGAAAGTGAGCATTTCTTTGCACTTAAATCTTTCTGTGCCTTACAATCCAAGTCTGGGTGGGTTTAGTTGACAGCTCCTTGTGCATTCACTCAAACACACCCCAAACACAGGGTACTCAGCCTTGTAAGAAAGTACCATCTTGCCTGGCATGTTATCCCCATATTTCACTGTATATATGTTGTTTTAGTTGTATGTGTCACTGGGACCCTGCCAGCCAGGGCCCCAGTGCTCATAAGTATGCTCGGTATGTGTTACCTGTGTTATGACTAACTGTCTCACTGAGGCTCTGCTAATCAGAACCTCAGTGGTTATGCTCTCTCATTTCTTTCCAAATTGTCACTAACAGGCTAGTGACCAATTTTACCAATTACATTGGCATACTGGAACACCCTTATAATTCCCTAGTATATGGTACTGAGGTATCCAGGGTATTGGGGTTCCAGGAGATCCCTATGGGCTGCAGTATTTCTTTTGCCACCCATAGGGAGCTCTGACAATTCTTACACAGGCCTGCCACTGCAGCCTGAGTGAAATAACGTCCACGTTATTTCACAGCCATTTTACACTGCACTTAAGTAACTTATAAGTCACCTATATGTCTAACCTTTACCTGGTAAAGGTTGGGTGCTAAGTTACTTAGTGTGTGGGCACCCTGGCACTAGCCAAGGTGCCCCCACATTGTTCAGGGCCAATTCCCCGGACTTTGTGAGTGCGGGGACACCATTACACGCGTGCACTATACATAGGTCACTACCTATGTATAGCTTCACAATGGTAACTCCGAATATGGCCTTGTGACATGTCTAAAATCATGGAATTGCCCCCCAATGCCATCCTGGTATTGGGGAGACAATCCCATGATTCCCCGGGTCTCTAGCACAGACCCGGGTACTCCCAAACTGCCTTTCCCGGGGTTTCACTGCAGCTGCTGCTGCTGCCAACCCCTCAGACAGGTTTCTTCCCTCCTGGGGTCCAGCCAGGCTTGGCCCAGGAAGGCAGAACAAAGGACTTCCTCAGAGAGAGGGTGTTACACCCTCTCCCTTTGGAATAAGGTGTCAGGGCTGAGGAGGAGTAGCCTCCCCCAGCCTCTGGAAATGCTTTGATGGGCACAGATGGTGCCCATCTCTGCATAAGCCAGTCTACACCGGTTCAGGGATCCCTCAGCCCTGCTCTGGCGTGAAACTGGACAAAGGAAAGGGGAGTGACCACTCCCCTGACCTGCACCTCCCCTGGGAGGTGCCCAGAGCTCCTTCAGTGTGCTCCAGAACTCTGCCATCTTGGAAACAGAGGTGCTGCTGGCACACTGGACTGCTCTGAGTGGCCAGGGCCAGCAGGTGACGTCAGAGACTCCTTCTGATAGGCTCCTTCAGGTGTTGCTAGCCTATCCTCTCTCCTAGGTAGCCAAACCTCCTTTTCTGGCTATTTAGGGTCTCTACTTTGGGGAATTCCTTAGATAACGAATGCAAGAGCTCATCAGAGTTCCTCTGCATCTCTCTCTTCACCTTCTGCCAAGGAATCGACTGCTGACCGCACTGGAAGCCTGCAAAACTGCAACAAAGTAGCAAAGACGACTACTGCGACCTTGTAACGCTGATCCTGCCGCCTTCTCGACTGTTTTCCTGGTGGTGCATGCTGTGGGGGTAGTCTGCCTCCTCTCTGCACTAGAAGCTCCGAAGAAATCTCCTGTGGGTCGACGGAATCTTCCCCCTGCAACCGCAGGCACCAAAGAACTTCATCACCGGTCCTCTGGGTCTCCTCTCAGCACGACGAGCAAGGTCCCTTGAACTCAGCAACTCTGTCCAAGTGACTCCCACAGTCTAGTGACTCTTCAGTCCAAGTTTGGTGGAGGTAAGTCCTTGCCTCCCCGCTCTAGACTGTATTGCAGGGAACAGCGTGTTTTGCAGCTACTCCGGCTCCTGTGCACTGACCGAGGATTTCCTTTGTGCACAGCCAAGCCTGGGTCCCCAGCACTCTAACCTGCATTGCACGACCTCCTGAGTGGTCCTCCGGCTTCGTGGGACCCTCTTGTGCAACTTCGGGTGAGCTCCGGTTCACTCCACTTCGTAGTGCCTGTTCCAGCACTTCTGCGGGTGCTGCTTGCTTCTGAGTGGGCTCTTTCTCTTGCTGGGCACCCCCTCTCTCTCCTTACGCAATTGGCGACATCCTGGTCCCTCCTGGGCCACAGCAGCATCCAAAAATCCTAAACTGCAACCCTTGCAGCTAGCAAGGCTTGTATGTGGTCTTTCTGCATGAAAACACTTCTGCACGACTCTTCACGACGTGGGACATCCATTCTCCAAAGGGGAAGTTTCTAGCCCTTGTCGTTCTTGCAGAATCCTCAGCTTCTACCATCCGGTGGCAGCTTCTTTGCACCCACAGCTGGCATTTCCTGGGCATCTGCCCACTCCCGACTTGATCGTGACTCTTGGACTTGGTCCCCTTGTTCCACAGGTACTCTCGTCAGGAAATCCATCGTTGTTGCATTGCTGGTGTTGTTGTTTCTGGCAGAATTCCCATATCACGACTTCTGTGCTCTTTGGGGAACTTAGGTGCACTGTGCACCCACTTTTCAGGGTCTTGGGGTGGGCTATTTTTCTAACCCTCACTGTTTTCTTACAGTCCCAGCGACCCTCTACAAGGTCACATAGGTCTGGGGTCCATTCGTGGTTCGCATTCCACTTCTAGAGTATATGGTTTCTGTTGCCCCTATCCCTATGTGCCCCCATTGCATTCTATTGTGACTATACATTGTTTGCACTGTTTTCTATTGCTATTACTGCATATTTTGGTATTGTGTACATATATCTTGTGTCTATTTGCTATCCTCATACTGAGGGTACTCACTGAGATACTTTTGGCATATTGTCATAAAAATAAAGTACCATTATTTTGAGTATATCTGTGTATTGTGTTTTCTTATGATATTGTGCATATGACACTAGTGGTACTGTAGGAGCTTCACTCGTCTCCTAGTTCAGCCTAAGCTGCTCTGCTAAGCTACCTTTTCTATCAGCCTAAGCTGCTAGACACCCCTCTACACTAATAAGGGATACCTGGGCCAGGTGCAAGGTGTAAGTACTCCTTGGTACTCACTACAAGCCAGTCCAGCCTCCTACAAGCCTCACTTGCATACATCTGCATTTTGAATGGGTCTTCCTGGGCTGGGAGGGTGGAGGGCCTGCTCTCACACAAAGGACTGCCACACCCCCTACTGGGACCGGGCAGACAGGACTGAACTGAAAGGGGACCTGGTGCACTTCTAAGCCACTCTTTGAACTCTCCCCCACTTCAAAGGCACATTTGGGTATAAAACGAGGCCTCTGCCCTACCACCGGAGACACTTCCTGGAGAAGAAGCCTGAACCAGAACCTGCACCCTGACAAGAAGAACTGCCTGGCTGCCTAAAGGACTCACCTGACTGCTTTCTACAGATGACTGCTGCCTTGCTGTTGCCCTGCTGCCTTGCAGAACTCTTGCCTTGCTACAGAAGTGCTCTCCAAGGGCTTGGATAGAGCTTGCCTCCTGTTCCCTGAAGTCTCAGGACCAAAAAGACTTCTCTCTTTCAACTGGACTCCTTGTGTGGCAAAAAATTAGATGCACAGCTTGTTCCGCAGTACGCCGAACCGGAAAGACGCCACTCGACTTTGCGAGAAAAATATCGACGCAGTGCCTGCGGTGCGACCGGAACTTTGACGCACGGCCCACCTGGACAACGGCGCCCAACTTTCAGAGAGGAAATCGACACAGCGCCTGCCGTGAGGGAGAAAATTCCACGCACAGCCCACCGGAACGATGCGCAGCCGGACTACAAGCCCAGGATTCCACGCACAGACCCTGGGGCGTCTGAAATCCCCGCGACCAACAGAGGAGACCTGTCCGCGCACCGGAAATCGACGCAACGTCTTCCCCGAGTGAAAAATAACTACGCAAGTCCGTATGTGAAAGGGTGAAACCGACACACACACCATTTTCCACGCATCTCCTCCTCTGCGGCCCTCTGCAGAGATTTTTCACTCCAAACCAGGTACTTTGTGCTTGAAAGAGACTGTGGGGGTCATTCTGACCCTGGCGGTCATGGACCGCCAGGGCCAACGACCGCGGGAGCACCGCCAACAGGCTGGCGGTGCTCCCATGGGCATTCTGACCGCGGCGGTACAGCCGCGGTCAGAAACGGGAAACCGGCGGTGTCCCAACGGTTTCCCGCTGCCCAAGGGAATCCTCCATGGCGGCGCTGCAAGCAGCGCCGCCATGGGGATTCCGACCCCCTCCCGCCAGCCTGGTTCTGGCGGTTTTGACTGCCAGAACCTGGCTGGCGGTAACGGGTGTCGTGGGGCCCCTGGGGGCCCCTGCAGTGCCCATGCCAACGGCATGGGCACTGCAGGGGCCCCCTAACAGGGCCCCACCAAGATTTTCAGTGTCTGCCAAGCAGACACTGAAAATTGCGACGGGTGCAACTGCACCCGTCGCACCCCTTCCACTCTGCCGGCTCCATTCGGAGCCGGCATCCTCATGGAAGGGGGTTTCCCGCTGGGCTGGCGGGCGGCCTTCTGGCGGTCGCCCGCCAGCCCAGTGGGAAACTCAGAATAACCGCGGCGGTCTTTTGACCGCGCAGCGGTATTCTGACGGTTCCCGCTTGGCGGGCGGCGACCCCCTGTGTTTGCTTTTTAAAGACTTAAGACACTTCCTATCACTTTTCAGTGATATCTTTACAATTGCTTATTGCATCTTTTATCGTTTTGACCTGCAAATATCCAGATAATTATTATATATTTGTCTAAACACTGTGTGGTGTATTTTTGTGGTGCTATATTGTGTTATTGTATGATTTATTGCACAAATACTTTACACATTGCCTTCTAAGTTAAGCCTAACTGCTCATTGCCAAGCTACCAGAGGGTGGGCACAGGATAATTTGGATTGTGTGTGACTTACCCTGACTAGAGTGAGGGTCCTTGCTTGGACCAGGGGTAACCTGACTGCCAACCAAAGACCCCATTTCTAACATTTCTGTTTCTATTGGCAGATGATATCCTTCTCACATTGTTGGACCCTGCTTGCTGGATTCCAACATTGTTACCCATCAACTCTTACTTCTCAGCCTTCTCTGGTTATCGAATCAACTGGGCCATACCCCTTAAGGTCAACATGGGTAATGAGGGGATTGCTTCATATTCTTTGGTTCCCTTAGAATTTGAAATACCTAGTATATTGGGTAACTGTAGCCTAATAGACATGGTTCTGGGTAATATAAAGCAGTTGCAAAACAGTGCCAGACTTCATAAAGTGGGCTCCTTTTGGTCTGCCACATAGGGGGAAGGTGAAGATGTTAAAAAGGAAGAGTTATGTCATTGGCATGCTGGTATGGATCTATCTATCTATCTATCTATCTAGCTAGCTAGCTAGCTATCTAGCTATCTATCTATCTACAATTAGATGGAAGGTGAAGATGCTATAAATGAACATAGTTCCCAGGTAAATTATGTCTTCGGTATTCTGGCAAAGAGGTTTCTTTCTTTCTTTCTTTCTTTCTTTCTTTCTTTCTTTCTTTCTTTCTTTCTTTCTTTCTTTCTTTCTTTCTTTTTCTTTCTTTCTTTCTTTCTTTCTTTCTTTCTTTCTTTCTTTTCTTTCCCCCAAACGTTTTGCCTCTGTCTGACTATGTTTTCAGACCTATTTTTCTTCTATTTAGGACTCTGGGCACCTTACTACTGCTAACCAGTGCTAAAGTGCATATTCTGTCTGTTTAAATTGTATTGGTGATTGGTTTATCCATGTTTGCCATATTTGATTTACTGGTAAGTCCCTAGTAAAGTGTGCTATGTGTGCCCAGGGCCTCCAAATCAAATGCTACTAGTGGGTCTGCAGCACTGATTGTAAACATGGCTCAGACCTGTACTGCCTTGTCTGTGAATGCAGTGTTAATCTGCCAATTCAACCTGGCAAGTACACTCACTTTTCAGGCCCAAACCTTCCCTTTTACTGCATGTAAGTCAACCCTAAGGTAGGCCCTAGGTAGCCCCATGGGCAGCATGCAGTGTATTTAAAAGGTAGGACATGTACTGGTATGTTTACATGTCCTGATAGTGAAATACTGCCAAATTTATTTTTCTCTAATGCAAGGCCTATCCCTCTCATAAGTTAACATGGGGGTTGAATTTAAATATATTTTAAGTGCAGTTTCCCATTGAGAGCAGATACAGATGAGGAGGTTGGGGGTCTCTGAACTCACCATTTTAAAATACATCTTTTGGTAAAGTTGTTTTTTAGATTGTCTGATTGAAAATGTCACTTTTAGAAAGTAGGCATTTTCTTGCTTAACCATTCTGTGCCTCTGCCTGCCTGTGGAATCCACATCAAGGTCAAACTGACAGTTGGGCTGTTTGTGAATATACTCTAGACGGTGACACAAAGAGAGCTGAGATGTAGCCTGCATATCCTGATGAGTCTCCTGGGGAGGAAGGAACTGACACTTACACCTCAAAGAGCTGTGCCTGTCTTCACACAATACAGTCTCCAACCCCCTTGAATGTGTCTTGGGCCAGGCCACGTGCCAATGCTGCATCTTGTGAACAAAGATACTTTCTTTTGAAGTTTGCCTACTTCAAAGGCAGAAATGAGAAGAAGTAGTGAAACAAAAATCCCAGATTTTTAAATTACTTCTGGACTCAAGATGAACCTCTGCCAAGGAGAACAGCTGTAAAGCTGGAGGAGGAGTACTGCCCCTTTGCCTGTGACTGTGCTTTGCTGGGGTGGCCTGCAGTTGCTGTTTCTGCCTGAAAGGGACAAAGACTAGACTTTGTGGTATATTCCTGCTTGTGAAGTGTCTCCAAGAGCTTGCCTCCTGTTTTGAACTCTCAGTGCCATCAAAGACTTCCTCTACCAAGACCCAGACTCTCTTCTGAGACTCCTACCCTGCCAAGTGGTGCCCACTACAGTCCATGAGCTCTTGAAAGGTGAAACTGATGGATCCAAGGCAGATATCCAGGCACAGGAGGCATGCGCCAAAATTTGATGCACCACCTACAACACGGCTATAAAAACGATGCACCACCTGCATCCCTGCTGAGATATTGTTGCACCACCTGCATTGTGTCATCTGCATCGCGACTGGAGAAATGACGCAACACCTGCTTGCGGCTGCTGAAATTGATGCAAACCCCATGCAGCGCAGTTCCTCTTCACTGTGTGGCCAGATTTCACATGCATCATCGGTGGGCATCAAAATCGACGTGAACATGCCCTGACCCGAGATGCTCATTTGGAAATTAATGCATCGCTGTCTTGTGGAAGAGAAAAACGACTCATCACCTACCTGAGCAGAAAAGAAACAATGCACTGCCTCATGTGGGAGTAAGGAATTAACGCATTGCTGACTTTTCTGATGCACGCTTGTCCATGTCGCTTTATTTTTGTTGCAAACCAGGTACTTTGTGTAACATCAACACATCCATTGATTTCTATGGAGTAAAACTCTTTTTAATTTAAAAACGCATAACTTTAATTGTGTATGTCAGATTTTTGTCTTTTTAGTCGTGTTTGATTTAGATAAATATTGGCTATTTTTCTAAACTGGTGTTGTGTCCCTTTTGTAATGTTTTCACTGTATTACTGTGTGCTTTGGTACACATACTTTACACAGTGCCTCTGATATATGCCTGACTGCTTGTGCCACACTACTAAGGGGATGAGTAGGGTTTATTCTAGGTGTGTATCTCCCTTACCCTGACTAGAGTGAGGGTCCCTGTTTGGACAAAGCATTTTAAATATACTGTTTACACTATATTCCAGAAATGTAGTGTACTAAAAAGTATCTTTAATTAATATATATTTTTTTTTTTGCCGTAACTACCACAGTACTTTTTAGGTACTAGTGTAGTTAACTGTCAACTTTTTAAAAATATATAGAAAATATAAATCAATTTCTCTAACTCTTACAACCTTAATGAAGTGGCAATATTTAAGGAAGAACCATAATACCTATAACTTAATTATATCTAAGGCCACAACCCAGAACACAGCCAAAGTGTCCCGAAAACTACATGGTTGCCTGTTACATTTTGTTAAAACAGCCATTAGCATTTCACATACTGCCTTTCATTGGCATGCACTGCGCTATACCACAAAGTTACCATTGCATACCACAGCACGATATATTACTGAGTATGTTCAGACTTATGAAATCAACACTACTTAAATTATGTACAGTTACTACTAAAAATTACCATTTATACCCCATAAGTTATATTTCTGCCACATAATATCTTCATCTATATCTGTGTTACCTACCACACCCCACTTTAAGCCATTCTAATGTATGCCACTCCACTCTACACCACTTCATCGTACACAAATACATTCTCTGCCACTCCATTCTATGACACACTCCAGTCTAAGATGCTCTACTGTACACCCCTTCCCTACACCTAACACCACTCCACTATATGCTGTCACACTTTACCCCACTACACTCTATGCCACACCGGTCTATGCCACTTTACGGCAAGCTATTGCATTGTATGCCGCTCCACTCTACATCACTCCACTGTACACCACTCTACTGTATGACACTGCATTGAATGCTATTACATTGTACACCACTCCTCTCTATGCTACTGCAGTCTATGCGCTCCACTGTGCATTGATCTACTCTACACTATGCCACTCTACTCTATTTCACTGTATGCCACTCCACTCCATGCCACTCCACTCTACACCACTACACTCAATGCTATTCCACTCTACACCACTCTGCTCTACATTACTTAACTGTATTCCAGTCCACTCTATAGCATTCCACTCTATCCCACTACACTCTATGCTATTCCACACTACACCATTACATTGTATGCCACTAGACTCTACCTAACTCCACTCTACCACACTCCATTCTATAGCACTCCACTCTACAATATGCCACTCAATGCCACTGCACTCTCCCCCACTCCAGTCTTTGCCACTGCAGTCTATGCCACTCCACTGTTCACTACTCCACTCTGTGCCACTCTACTCAATACTCTTCCACTGTGTGCAACTTTACTGTATACCACTTCACTCTATGCTATTCCAATCTATTCCCCTCTGGTCTGTGCTATAATTGGATCATAATACGGTGGATGGGATATCAGTCACGTTTGTGATGGAGTATTCCCCCTAAATTAGGCCCTGTGTCACTCTAATGTACCTTACTCTTCTGTATGCTATTCCACTCTAAACCACTCCACTGTACCATACTCTGCTCTATGTGATCCCACTTTATGTATTCCAATGCGTACCAGTACATTGTACCTCTCTCCTCTCTATGCCATTCATCTCTATGCCACTCCACTCTACATCAATCTACTTCATGCTATTCCACTCTATGGCACTCCACTCTATGCCACTCCACTGTACTCCACTCAACTGTACCACACTCACACTTTACGCCACTCCAATCTACTCCACAACACTCCACTCTATACTATTCCACTCTATGCCACTCCACTCTATTCCACTTCAGTCTACATCACTCCACTGTAAGTTACTCAAGCGTACGCCATTACACTCTATGCCACTCCAATGTATCCCCTCAAGTCTATACAACTACACTCCATGCTATCCAATATACACCACTACACTTGACCTCACTCAACTCTAGGCCACTCCGTTCTAGGCCACTTGACTCTACGCCACTCAACTCTACCCTATTTCACTCAACGGCAATCTACTCTCCACTATTCCACTCTACTGCACTCCAGTCTGTGCCAGTCTGCTATATGCCATGCCACTGTATTCCACTCCACGGTATGCAACTCCATTCTATGCTTTCCACTCTACACCACTCCACGGTATGCCACACCACTGTATGCTATTCCACTCAATGCCACTTCACTCTATGCTATTCCACTGTATGCCACTTCTCTCTACACTACAACGCTATACCGCTACACTCCACCCCACTCCACTATACTCCACTCCTCCGTACAAAACGTCACTGTCTGCTATTCTACTGTATGCCAACATCTCGGAAGGGGAAATTTCACCTGCCATCACAGTATACAAGGCAGCGGCAGTGGCTGCTTCAATTTATGGTGTCGAGTTATGGGGGTACTGCAATTCTAGAAGTTTAACAACGGCAGAAAATCACTTTATGCGTAACTTTCTGCGGCTCCCGATGAGTACTCCCCTTATACCCCTCAGATTTGATCTAGCTCTAAATGAGATTCATAACGAAATTGCCCTAAGACCTCTTATGTAGTGGGTCCGTCTTTGGACATCTGAACACCTGTCCACTTATCAAGCTGCAGCAGCTGAGCTTTTAGTGGATGATGGTGTGTTAAAATATCCTTGGTTTAAATATATTAGGGACATGAGTCAATTCATTAAAATGGAGGAGGTGTGGAGAGATCCCTATATTTTAACCAAGGAAGTAAAAGCACGTATAAAGCGGTCCTATTGGGAGACCATTTTGGTGCAGATTTGGACCAAAAATACTCTAGGCAATAGGACACTACAGTTTTTAGATTATAAATGCAGTCCCAAATTTGAGGCCTACATGTACAACATTAACCCTCCCCACACCAAAAGCCTTTTTTATTACATTTAGGTTAGGGATTTTGCCACTCAAGACATTCACTGTAAGGTGGAGCAAGGAGGATAACAACCTGAGCTTCTGTGATCTTTGTCATGAGCAACTAGAGACACTTGCACATTTTATGTTCTTCTTCCCCAGATACCTGGCTCCAAGGAAGAAGTGGATTATTCCCTTCTGTAGATCAATGGGGATAAGGAAATATAATACATCCCTACGAATTTTGATAAGCGACACAAGTGATAAGGTAGTTTTTGCAGTCGCAAGATATCTCCAAAGTGCATGGGCCATAAGAAATAGAGGAATCCTTGTTGACTGATTGGCAAAACCAAAAGTACAGAAGGCTGAAGTAGACTATTAAGTGATATTAAGAAAGAAAGTCTCCCAGTTTTTTTTAATTTGATGCTCATTTTGTATTGTCATTGTAATTGTGTGTTTTAATAGCTTATTTTAGAAGGGAATTGTCAAGACTTTTTAATGTATCATGTGGCACTCTTCTTTTCTATTCCTAACTATTTTATTGTCTGATCGTGGTATGTTGTTTTATTGGACACTTTTATGTCTTTCAGCTGAAATAAAGTTATTTATATACTGTATGCAATGCACTCAATGCCACTTCAGCCTTAGCCTTTCCAGTCCATGCCACTCCATTGTATGCCAATCCACTCAACACCTCGGCCATCTACACAATTCCTCTGTATGAAACACCACTGTATGCTGCTTCACTTGACATTATTCCGTTACACATTAATCTACATAATGCTATTCCACTTCAATACACTCCACTGTACGGCACTCGATGTATCCAGCTCCAGTTTACACCACTCCTCTCCACTCTGCATCATACCACTCTATGCCAATCCACTATACACTTTGCCACTCTATGCCACTCCACTCTAAGCCACTCCATCTTACACTGCTTCCCTGTATGCCACTTTACTCTACACTACACTACTCTATACTATACCATTGTACGCCACTCTGCTGTAAACCACTACAGCCAACACTATTTCACCCTACACGTCTCTAATCTATGCTATGCCATTGTCTGTCACTAAAACGTACACCACTCCACTCTATCCCCCTCTGCTTTCAGACAGTCTACAACATGTCACTGTATCACACGTCATTCCACTGTACTCTATGATATGTAACTCCACTGTATGGCACTCCACTCTACTGTAGCACATGCCACTCCACTGTATGACATGCCATTCCACTCTACAACGGTCCATTCCACTCTATGACACTCCAAACCATTCCACTCTACAACACACCACATCACTCCACTGTATGTCACACCAGTTCAAGGTACGACAGGCCACTCCACTCTACTACATGCCACTCTACTGTACACAACTCCACTCTACACCCTTCCACTCTAAGACACTGTACAACACGCCAATAAATGACACGCCACTCCGCTGTAATCTTTGACCTACCACTCCACTCTATGACACTCAAAACTTGAGAATCTACTGGCCTTAACTCCACTCCAGTCTACAACACTCTATTCCACTGTATGACCCTCCACTCCACTCTATGACATGCCGCTCCACTTGATGACAAGCCAATCTACTGTGCGACATGCCATTCCAATCACTGTACAGCATTCCACAACACTCCATGACACTCCACGGCATGCCACTTTAGCCTACTTCACACCACTGCACTATACAACATAACCCTACAATATAAGCTTCTCCACTCTATACACCTTTACTCGTAGACACTTTCTGACAAGCCCCTTTATGACATGTCACTCAACTGTACTCGGCAACACACCACTCCACTGTACGACACTCCACTCTGCTGTAAAGCATGCCACTTCACTGTATGACATGCCACTCAACTCTACAATAATCCACTCTATGACACTCCATGTACACTCCATTCTATCACAAACCACTCCACCCTATGGAATGCCACTCCACTCTACACCACTACACTCAATGCCCCTCCACACTAAAGGCCTCATTTACAGGCTTTTGGCGCAGACCAGCACCGCAAGCCTTCTTGCTTCACTGTCCCACATCAAAAGAAAAGTGCAGGGATGTGCTGTATTTTCAAGATACAGCACATTCCTGTCCTTGCCTCTGCGCTGGTGCACAAATTGCTGCCATGTACCAATGCAGGCACCCTTGCACCATGAATCAAGGATGCCTGTGTTGCAGGGATGATTTCTTTTATGCAGGAAGGGAGACCTTGTAGCACAAAAACAATCATGAGGGGCTTTTTCCTCTTATGTGTGATGCAGAACTCAGCATACATAGAAAGAAGAAAAAATTTAAATAGGGAGAAATAATGTTATTTCTCCCCATTGGGTCACCCTTACACCACCCCTGGATAGGCGTAGGGTTTTGATGCATTTCCAGGTTTAAAAAACCTTGTAACTCTGGGAATGCATCAAAATCAATGGGTGTTGCTTGAGAATCCCCACTGCAACACCCATGTAATGCCTCCCCGATTCAAAGTAAGGCAGCACAGCGACTTGCGCTGCATTGACTTACTATATACCTACAAGGCCATGTAAGGCCATGCAAAGTGGCTTTGCGTGGTCTGGTATATATGAGTCAGCAGCCTGCACCGCCAGTGCGTCACAAAAAGTGACTCACTGACAGCGCAAGCCACTTGTAAATAAGCCCCAAAGATGCTGTATGACATGCTGCTCCATGACATACTACTCTATTCTACTCTACTACACATCACTCCACACTGCACCATTCAACTTTATAACTCTGTACTCCACTCTATGCCTATTGTATAACTGTAATGCATGCGTTCCTCAAGTGCTGCTTACACGCTATCATACTTCGTCACTTATAGTATTTCAAATCATAGCATTCATAACAACACTCAACTTCTCAAATGAGATAATTTATTAGATGAGTCGGCATAAGAAAAGGTGAGCTATAGTCAATTTAGTGTGGCTAGCGAGTTCACAACACTTTATTAGGGTGGTGCATGAGCTAAAGTAATTTTTACAGGGCAAACATTGCAAATTAATGTTATAATTATACTGTTATAACTATAACTGTTGAACTTCTAATATTTGTGTAATCTGAGTTGGTTTTATATAGAACTTTTATAGAATTATAAATAGAACTAATAAATTAAGAATTCCTAACCATAACCAAGCATTAACCTTATGACTTTTGTTTTATTTCTTGAATTTAATACGCATATATACATATGTATGTGTATCTATATATATATATATATATTCATACATATACATATAGATTATTTTTTTTTCCTATTGGCGGTTGCCACTAGGTAGTTATAGTTAGGACCATTTTTCCATTGAAAAAGCATTTTTTGACTCACCTATATCTTTGACAAATCTTCACAAAATTTTCTAAAAAAGTGTTGTGGTGATTCTTGTTATGCTTGGAAAGTGTTGGGGTGATCTATGTAGCAAGGGACCGAGAAAAAGGGGGAGGGGCGAAAAAAGTTGTGTTTCACTTGTTTGGTGAAAACACGTTCAGTAGTTTTTGAGAAATTAAGGGAAATCCAAATTTGCAAATCTCTGGCCATGGAGACTTTGCAATTATGTCCCAAATGATTTGCAAAGATTCATTATTTTTTGCAAATAGGCATGTGAAAATAATTGGCTGATCGCAACCTGACTAGAAAGCTATGGCTGCCATGTTATTTCATGCGGCACAATCCCTGGGGATGAAATTCCAGATTGAAAGTGGGTGGGGATGAAGGTACCCCGACCCCAGGGGTGTGACATAGGTGTGTTTTAGGGGCAAATTATGGGTTTGAAATAATTTTCTAATGCCATGCGCGATATTTGTGAAAATTCACAAATATTCACACATTTTCAGAAATTTTACTTAGGACCTGGGAGTGTGAGGCCAGATTATTCTAATAGGATTAGTACAAATCAGTTACTAATGATTGGCCGCGTTCTTTCCACTTGAGCTGTTTCTAACTCCGTTTTTAATTCTGCTGCATGGTTTCATTCTGGAACTAGGGGCACCTGACTTCTACTGACTACAGAACTACATGATGACAAGGTCATGCCAGTGATGGCTGCCTTCCTCTGCAAAATGTGCCTCCTGGAGATAAAGAATGCTGAATATTCTGAGACAGCAAAAACAGTTGACTACCTGGGTATTTTCCTGGGGACTACATGGATGTAGATACAACTTGAAGCAACTTGTAAACAAAGTAGTTGCCACAGACGAAACAGCAGTGGAAACACATTTGTTCACCAGATGATCCACAAAAGCTGTCACAACAGCATTCACTATAGCAGAAACAAGAGCTTTTGGCACCTTATGGACCACAGCAACTACCAAAGCTGTAATGAATGCAAGAACCGTAGCTTCCTCCATGACATGTATTAGGTCAGTGACAACAGCGTAACCACAACCATAGATGTGATCACAGTATCAAGATTGTAAATGGAAATAGTGTCTACCAAAGCAGGGATTACAGCAGCAAAAACAGTTTTGACTAAAGCCACATCTACAGTAGTAACAACTGTTGCAACAATATTTGTAAGCAAACATGGAACGCAGAAGTGATGACAGTTTCCACCAATCTGTAGCTACAGCACTAACAACAGTAGAAATCACAGCTATAACCACAGCATATACACCTGCTACCACTATGGCAGCATCAGCCACCAACAACAGGTTTCACAACAGCAGAGACCATTTTAGTAACAACAGATGACAATGCAGCGAGGACTACAGGAGAAAGAATAGTGACTATCATACCATGGCCATAATAGCAACCACAACTGTACCCTAGAGCTACCAAAACATGGGTACAGCTAACAACAATAAATCACAGCAGCAGTGCCAACAGCTGTTGCAAGTTCAGTGACCACAGTAGGTCCCCAGAAAGGGCCATAGCTACAGCAATCTAGGACAAAGAAAGTAACAACAGATGCTGGCAAAGCAGGGACAACAGCATTTAGCATAGATGAGAACAGCCACCACTACTTCTGCCACAGCAGCAGGCTATCAAAGTAATCAAACAGCTGTCACCAAAGCAGGAACAACAGCACCTTAAATTTTGCCAGCAAGGTAGGGTGTGACAGTAATAACCAAAGTTGGTAAAGTTAGAAACACAAAAAAATGATATGAAATCCTTGAAATAAAATGAGCCACTGGTTCTTGATCAAGGTCTGTTTCCAGACCTTTATTTATTCAATGTGCAAATACAGACAGGAACCAACCATATGCACTTCTGCCTCATCCCTGCTCAAACATTAAGATTCTATCCCAAAGTCCTATGGCCGTGTCTCTAGCTGAATAGTCACATTAGCAGCTCCAGACTGGATTTAGCCTCCTATGCCTAGAAATTCAGGTACAGCTTGAGTCCTATGGCACATTGAAAAACAGACTCATATCTGGGCAAACTCTTTTAACTTAGCTTAGAGGATCTCACCGAGAAAATCAGACAAGCATTGGCACAAAGCAAATAGGTCTGGCTTAAAAGTGCTAACATATTTAAACAGAGAGGCATGAACAAATGTGCATAGAAAACCTGTGCCCCATCTTCTGGACTAAAATCTACATTTATTGATTGTATACATCTGTTTGGGAAATAGGCTTATACTGTTGAATATGATGATGTTGGCTATAATTCTCAATCAATCAAGCTGATGACCTAATTCACAACCAATTGGATTGTAATCTACAACATTTGGACTAAAACTGAAAATAATTGACTGTGAATATTGTTTTAAGAAAATGGGGTTATATTTCTGTATATCATGATGGTATTGATAAGTGTGGAGAGATATAAATAATGTAAATAAAAGAGGTTAATGTTGGGAAAATAATATAATTAGAGGTTTGTGATTGTCTTTGATATATAGAAAATAGCAGATATCACTTGGGTGTCCTAAAATAATCTGCAATAGTTGACCGGATTGATTCATAAATGGACTGAATTGGACATATAGTAATCTACATATGTGTGCTTCACTGCTCTTTCTTTTTGTCTAACATTCTTTCATTGGTTCTGGATGCAGTACAGCTATGTGTCACATTATAGTGGGCATAGTCCCCCCCCTAATGTATATGTAAGGACCTCAGTATATGTGACATAGTCATTTACAGTGTAATGTGAGTGAATGTAAGTATATGTTGTAATGTTAAGTGGCAATAAATGTGTTACTTACCTTATCTATGTACTTACCTATTGTCCTTTGGAGTACGCTGGCCTGGACTTGGAAACCCATTCCTCAATTGGAGAAGTGACAATCCTGGCCTGTCCCTTACAGGAGTATACTGCGTCAGTGGATGATGATATCGTAGGTGCCATGGTTCCAGGTTGGTCAAGGGGTCCTATAACCTGATTGTCACATGTGTTGACCCACTGCTAGTGGAGAGGGTTTAAAATACGGACATAGTACAATGTGTACAATGATTTCAAATGGTCAGATTCCTGTTACAAAACCACTGTGTCAGTGTCTACTCCTTAATCATGGGGGGGGGGGGGTAGAAACTCTGCTGCATTTCAGGCTTTGCGAGACGCATCTGGAAAATGTGTTAAACAATGAAAAACTTGTAAATATAATTGCATCAGTTGTTTTTCCGATGGAACGCCCACCCTGCATACATTATAAACTGTATGATGCAGTGAGATCCCGCACGTATTTTTCTGACGCTAGCCTTGAAAAACTGACACATCAGGCCAAATGTGTTTCCTTGTAAATATGGAGCTAACATTGCGGAGCGTAAAAAAAACTTCTGCAATGGGTAATGTGTAAATATGCCCCTCAAAATGCTACGAAATAAAGCCATAACCCACTGATACTCAAAGCCAACGTCTTCCTACAACCATAATAAAAATGTCAGTGCAAAAATGACTCAAAAGTACAATGGAAAATTTACAAGTAAATTAAATATTTAACGAATTCCACTGAATAATAGTTCCTTCTGGACCAATACAAGAGGCACCACAAATTGAGCTGAAGGCTATTCATAACTGTTTCAGTATGAAAAACAGTAGCTTTCACTGCTGCGCATGGGATTGCAGAGATGAAATACACGACTATGACAGAGGCAGACAAGGAGAGAGGGAGCAGAGGAGGACGGAGGAGTGGGTGGTGCTCTGAAAGTGGTGCTATGAAATTACATGACAGCAACATCGTACGAAATGGCCACACATTTACTTAACTATCATTAAATCAAGTTTTTCAACGCCCTAACAGCAATAATAGACCCCGAGCAGTGAAGTAATTTACACTTATACACGCTACCAACATTTTCCTGAAATAGACTCCAAAACTGCCAATCAAAGGCAATTCAGTTCGTCAGACCACAGCACAATTATAGTTCCCGCGCAGTGAAATTCCTTACAAGTGCTAGCACAAAATATCACGGGGCCGCCTCTAATGTACTTCGAAAAACATTCTCTCAATGCAGTTTCTTTCCAGAGATCCCACAACAATTGCTCCCGGGTTCTGAAATTGGTTGCACTTACAAAACTCAAGATATCACAAAAAGTTTCTATTTCGCTCTACACTTCTGCCTGACTTCTTCTTGAATTCACACATCCAAGGGCCTTATCCCGAATGGCTTTTCTGGTACATCTCGAAAACAGTGAGCAAGGTTTGCCTATTTCTGTTTCTGGGCTGTCTTGTCTGAAAACAAAGCACTAACCTAGAGATACATCGGGTTAAGTGAATTCAGTTTACACCCGTAAGCACATTCAACAGGCGCCTGTTGTTTCATCTGATGCATCTAAATTTCGAATACAGCATTCGGAATTTCTCAGCGTTAATGCATGAACTTTAAAAAGAAAAAGAACAAGTACAAAATTGCATCTGTTTCAGAAATGCTATGTCTACAGTTCATGCATTAACTTAGTGAAATTACGATGTGGGCTCTAACTGACCTCATCATGATACAGTCCAGGTTGTTATCTGCAGGCCAAAGGGAAATCAATAGTACATATCAAATCTCTCCACAGTACAATAACGGGGAAGCAACTCATTACCTTGCCATTAGTTATTCTAAATATTTGAAATGACTACTTACAGTCCTATACTTCGCACAGGAATTACGTGGTTTTATAAGTACAAATTTAATCCTTTCCTGGCATATGATGAGCTGATGTTATTGTTCATGAGCTTGATGTACGTCAGAAAAGGTATGAAAGTTGGTGTTGGTTCAAAGACAGCAAATACTACGTCTGTGTGCTCCTTTATACATTGTTAGCTCCTTGTACAGTGACAGGGATGGCATGATCCTCGTCCAGTTTTTGTGGACGATCAGCCTGCGTCACACCTCTTGTTAGAAATGGGGTCTTTGGTTGGCAGTCAGGTTACCCCCTGTCCAAGCAAGGACCCTCACTCTAGTCAGGGCAAAGAAGAAGCACACCTGGTTAACTCCCACTTACCCCTTTGTTAGCCTGGCAAGAGCTGGCAGGCTTAACTCAGAGGCAATGTGTAAAGTATTTGTACCAACACAATCAGTAATACAGTGAAAACACTACAAAATGGACATTAGACTACTTTAGAAAAATAGTCAATATTGATCTAAATCAAACAAGACCCAAAACGACAAAAATCTAACATACACAAGTCAAGATATAACTTTTCAAAAGAATAAGAGTCCTACTCCATAGAAAACAATAAAAACGTTGATTTTGCACAAAGTATCTGGTTATCCTCAAAAATAAAGCCGCATGGGCAAGCGTACATCGGAAAAGGCAGCAATGCGTTGAATCCTTCCTCACAAGGGAGGTTGTGCTTAGTTTCGCAACAGAGCGATGCATCGATTTCCGGGCGTGGCACCTATGATTCCTCAGGGCTGCAATGACTTTGATGCCCAAGGACAGTGAGTGAGAAATCCAGTTGCACAGTGTTAGAAAACCACGCTGCGTGGGGTTTGCGTCATTAGCAGCCACAAGCGGGTGTTGCACGTCGTTTCTCCAACTGTGATGCATCGATCTCCAGCCATGATGCAGGTGGAGCATCGATTTTAGCCACGAAGTCGGCGACGAGTTGTTTATCAGCCGCATTGCAGATGGTGCATCAAAAATTTCCCCGTATGGCGTTCTGTGACTTGATTTCAGCTCTTGCTGTGCAAACTTCACCTTTCAAGGGCCCAGAGACTGGATAGGGCACCACTTGGCAGGGCAGGAGTCTCAGCAGAGAGTCCAGGTGCTGGCAGATGAAGTCTTTGATGGCTCTTAGGCTTCAAAACAGGAGGAAAGCTCAGTTCAAGCCCTTGGAGATTCTTCTCAAGCAGTAATGCACAACAAAGTTGAGTCTTTGTCCCTAATCACAGGCAGAAGCAGCAACTGCAGGATAGCCCAACAAGCACAGTCACAGGCAGGGGCAGCACTTCTCCTCAGCTCTTCTCCTTGGCAGATGTTCTGCTTGAATCCAGAAGTGATCTAAAACTCAGGTGTTTTGTGTCCAATACTTATTCCCCTTTCTGTCTTTGAAGTAGGCAAACTTCAAATGAAAGTCTCTGTTGTTTACCAGATCCTGCCTTGCCCAGGCCCCAGGTACACACCAGGGGGTTGGAGACTGTACTGTGTGAGGACAGACACAGTCCATTCAGGTGTATGTGATCACTCCTCCCTCCACTCTAGCACAGATGGCTCATCAGGCTATGCAGGCTACACCCCAGCACCCTTTGTCTCACTGTCAAGAAGGGATTCACAAACAGACCTACTGTCAATCTGACCCAGACAGGGAATCCACAAGCAGGCAGAGTCATGGAATGGTTAAAGCAAGAAAATGCCTACTTTCTAAAAGTGGCATTTTCAAACTAACAATCTAAAAAGTAACTTCACTAACAGGTGTATTTTTAAATTGTGGGTTCAGAGACCCCAACCTCCATATTTCTATCTGCTCTCAAAGGGAATCTGCACTTAAAGATATTTAAAAGCAGCCCCGTGTTATCCTATGAGACAGACAGGGGTTGCAACAGTGAAAACTGGATTTAGCAGTATTTCACTGTTAGGACATGTAAAACCACATAAGTACATGTCCCACCTTTAACATACACTGCACCCTGCCCATGGGGTTACCTAGGGCCTACCTTCGGGGTGCCTTACATGTATAAAAAGGAAAGATTTAGGCCTGGCAAGTGGGTACACTTCATAAACAGACACTGCAGTGGCAGGTCTGTGCCATGTTCACAGGGCTACTAATGTAGGTTGCCCAACCACTAGTAGCAGTTGATTTACAGGCCTGTGATACTAGGGACTTACTAATAAATCAAATGTGACAATCATGAAAAAGCCAATCACCAATACAATTTTACAGTGGAGCACTTGCACTTTAACACTGGTCAGCAGTGATAAAGTACCAAAAACAGCAAAAACACAGTCCAGCACACAGTCAAAACATGGGTAGCAGAGGCAAAAAAGACAGGGGAGACTCTCCAAGGATACCAGTTCTAACACCTCTGCTTTCAGCTTCAGGTGTCTTTGCTCACACTAACGCTTAACGAATTCACCACTTCCATCTTTAGCCCCCCCCCACACAGACAGCATAAGGTTGTCCTTCTCCGAGAAACAATCCTTTCTCTTTCCTTCAAAAACCGCAGTTATGCCTAGGCAAATCAATAGAGGGCGAGGGAAACATATTGTGCGGGCATATGCTACACCATTAAAAGGAAACACTCATCAGTGCACTAACGTACAAAAATATAAAATAAATGAGATAACTCATTACTTCTGTGATCAAAAGAGTGAATAGTAGCTTAGTGACCTGCAACAATACGTGTCTGGGTCAAATTTAGAAAACTGCTAGAAGTCATATGTTTATTCTGTGGTTGGCCCTAGCATAATTTAGGAACACACTGTGACAGAGAATAACCACATGAACCAAAATAATAGTGCCCCTCATTTGCCAGTTCAGGGAGTAAAAAAGTGTTCCACATTGGTAAATTAAGCAACTCTGAACTTTTTTAGTACATGCTGCCAGGATGATTTGTTAGGGGTGAAGGACAACACACATTTGTGCTTGCTGTAGCCAATGCTTGCGGTAATATTAATTACACTTGTGCCCTATCAAAAAGATAAAAACATTGACTCATCACTGTTTTTCCACTCACAAATAGCTTTTGATCAGGCAAAATTGCCTTAAATGAGTTAATAGCCACCACAATACACCTTCATTCTCTGAAACATTCCCCCCTCCATTTTGCTCTTCTGGTCTCTCTAGTCCACCTCTCCTGTTTCCCTCAGAGCTTTAAGTGACTGTTCCACCGTACCCTGGATTATGAAATTGTAACTGATGGGGCACACACAATACATCTTTGAGATGTTTTATGACACTACAAAATCACACCAAACATTGCCATAAAGTCAGCCCATACACTGACCTGTTAGACTGCCCCTTCTGGTGATGCCAGAATGGCCTAAAGGACAGTCCAAACCTGACATAATCAGAAGTACATCTAACACAAAAAGTTCTTACCACATCTAACTTCTGTGCTAATTTAATTGCTATATTATTGGTGCATGATATCAATTTAAGCAATTTTCTATGTTATAAGTTAACATATGAGACATACCTGTTTTTGTGGATGCTGACAGAAGACCATTGACAGTGGTGCTGTTTAGTAGCAACAGTGCCAGCATCGTTTTACTTTGTATACACATCACAGACTTTGGAAGTTATTCCTCTTCATGTTTCTCTATACATATGCAGTTACAGTGTGTTTGCAAATTTTTGAGGTGGCAGAGATGGTGGGCACAAATGTAAATAGCTACCTAACATGTTTTCTTCTAGCAAATTTTTGGCTAGACAGCTTTTGAAATGAGTGAATGGTGGCAATTGAGCCTGTAACTTTTACACATCTTCCAAGTACATACAGTGTTTACAGTAAAGAGAACAAACAGCAAAGATTAGCAGGATGATAGCAATCACAGTTTGAGCTGAATATCATCCGGCCATCCCTTCATCCCAGAATGGGTAAAACAATCTTTCTGCTCCCCCTCCACGGGTGCAGACTGTAGTTTTTCTCCCAAATCTGCCCACGAGGGACAGCTTCTAGACACAAGTGAAAAAAAAATGGTTTATAAAACTGACAATGGGGTGGACCGTCCAGGCATCGGGCCACGACCGCACTCCAGAAACAGTCCAACCATCTTTCTGCTTCTACAGAGGTTGATTGGGAAAATGACCCCCAACCTGCCATTCCACATAGGGTAGAAAGCCCAATGCAAATCAGAAAGAGTCACTCTGCTCTGCCTGGAGGAAAAATGAATGAAGAATTACCCAGATCTGCAGAAGGAAGCAGGGAAGCCATTACATTTCACAGGTAAAAAACACTAAAAACAGAAGGGTGGAATAGGCAACCCAGGCTTTGGGCCATGCCTCCAATGCAAAATGGTTCTAACAGTTGTTCTGCCCCACCATAGAAGATTGGAAAATATACACCCAATCTGCCTGGGAGGGGGTACAAAGTCCACTGGACATCAGGGAAAAAATGGTCACCAAATAAAGAAGAGGTGTACATGGCTCACCCGGGCATCTGGCCATGCCCCTGCCCAATAAAGGTCCCTTAAGTCTTTCTGCTCACTCGGCAGCAGATTGGGAGTTTTTACCCCCAATCTGCATCTTGGGCAGGTATAGAAATCCCACTAGATACCAGGGAAAATGATTAAAAAAATAAAAAGGATGGCTGATGCAGCCCACCCAGGCATTGGGCTGTGACCCTACCTAAGGTCTAGACCAGCAGTCCGATGGGAAAGTAAAAGACAATTTGCCCCCTGGGAAGCAGAAAGTCCATAAGAAACTAGGGAAACAAATGAAAACAAGGGGTCATTTGGACACTTAAGGACTGGCCCAGAAGTCAAATTGGTGGATTTACCCTTAATCTGCCCCAGAAGGGACTGAAATCTCACTGGATGCCGAGCATAGTGTTTTAAAAGAATAATGTGGTGGGGTCCAGGCAAATCCACATCCCTAACACACCAACAGTCTTTTAGACCTCTGGGGTCTACAGTATCCATAAACCCATGGCCAGCAAGTAAAAATTTAGATTCATTTGGGCATAGTTAGAACATAAAGGTTGGCAGAGAGGAGGTAAATCACAACTTCCTTTTATTTGCCATGGTGAAAATCATCACTATTTGGGCTATGGGTCAGTTGGCAACTACGTGACCCTATGAACCCTGGCTGTTTCTCAAACCTAAGCACCCAGATGAACCCAGAGTTGTGTGTATCCTGCTGCATTTTCTTAACCAAAATGCCCTGTGAACCTCTAATGTTGGCTACAATCACACATTATCTTCACAGAAATGTTCAGAAGCCTCAGGGAGCCTAAAAAGTCCTCCCACTGAGCATTATAACAAGTTTCTCTGATAAAAAAAACACCACATTTGTGTGACTGAGCCCTGCACCAGTAATAGAAATGGAAGAAAACTGACCATACAAAGTAAATATGGGCTTTTCATGGTGCATGGTTTGCTCCCTTTCTTTTGAATAACCCCTCTGAAGCAGATGATTCACAGATGTATCTGTGTATAAAAGAAATAAAAGCTGTTTTTCTGCCCTGAAAAAATGCTTAAATCTAGTCTATGGGAGCAATAGTAGTGATGTTAAACTGAACAGTTAGGATACAATGCATGGGTTCCATCCAAACATTACAGACCACAGATGCACTTCTCCAGCCAACTGAGGTTTTAAAACATTATCATTATGGGATAAAAAGCAAAGAATCTTGGAGCTATATGTGATGCTGAACTAAATAGTGAGGCCTATTTTTAGTCATTTCATCACAGCTGTAAGAGGTAAAACACACATAGAAAAGAAACATTAAAAATCATTACTGTCTCATTAACTCATTTCCAAATTCAACAGTGCTAACTCTGCATTGAGTGGAAAATAATGGCCACAAGCACAAAATACCTTTGTGGGCACAAAGCCTGCAAATTACCATAATACAGGTTTTGTGATTGCAATATATTGTTTTGATATGTAGGAAAAATATTTTCCAAGTCAGAAAACACTTTCTGACTCACAAAAGGTCTTTTGTGACTCATTTCAAATCATTAACAGGAGAGGGCTGAAGGGTTGGTGGTTGCAATGGTATCTATCAATTCTTTGAGACAGCAATTGCAATTGTTTGGACAGATATCAACACTAACTTGAAGTGGTATTTGGTTCAGGGAGGCTTTCCTGGTGGGTCAGCCTTCCCATTGAGAATCATCCCTGGGCTGGTTAAGAAAGGTTTCCTGTCCGGAAAGCACATAAAGAAATGAAGGGCTGCAGACCCTTTTAGTCCTACATTGCTCAACTTATAACAATTCATAATGGGCTGTAAATTGTGTCCTACCTCATTAATACTAATGAGGCAGGATATTTTGTGGTCATCTGCAAACAAGAATTTTGCAATGTGACTGATGGACAGATGAGTCGCATTGAAAAATGCTGAGCAGGTAGCAAAAATGTGGTTAGCAATTTGCATCTATTATTTGTGACATGCCCGATCAAATGTGATCCCCTAAATTACATACCTATAGTATGTGCAGAACATAACACCATCAATGGTACTTACCTTAAAGAATATGAAGATATTTCCATAGAGCTAAACTAATTGTACTGAATACCAGTGCAAAAACTGTTAGAAATGGGGGTCTCTAGTTGGCAGAGGTATGCACCCTGTCCAAGTAGGGACCACAATCCTAGTCACGTTAAGTCACAACACAACCTAAATTATCCTGTGCTCACCCTCCAGTAGCTTGGCATAGAGCAAGAAAGTTTAACTTAGAAGGCAATGTGTAAAGTATTAGTACAATAACTCATACAGTAACACTGTGAAAGCACCACAAAAAGTACACCAGTTTAGGAAAATAGATATTTATCTGAATAAAATAAGACCAAAACAACAAAAATCCAATATGCACAACTCAAATTATCACTTTTTAAAGGTTTAGCTGAGTCTCAATCCTCAAGAATCAGTAGTTGTATCCTTTTAACACACAGTACCTGGGGCGTGTCAAAAATAATGATGCAGAGGGACGCAGAAGGGAAGATGTGTAGGAAAGTAAAGCAATGCGTTAATTTTTATGGCAAAGGCGATGCATTGGTTCTTTCCACACAGCGAGGTGATCTGTTGGTTTCCCAGAGCGCATCCTTTTTTTATCACAGCGATGCAGGAATATTTTGATGCCCAGGGACAATGCGTGGAAAGCATTGTGAAGAGGAAACAAGCATTACGTTGATGAGGCAGGTGATGCAGCACTTCTTCAGCCGTGAGGCAGGCGCTGCATCGATACGGCAGGTGTTGTGTCAACGTTTGCAGGCATTGCATTGATTTTCTAAGGAGCTGCATTTACTTCTCTTTGGTGAAGTCTTTGATGGCTCAGAACAGGAGGCAAGCTTAATCCAAGCCATTGGAGAGCACTTGTGGGGTAAGGCAGAGTCCTTCCAGCAGGGTCAGGGGGCAGCAAGTAGGAAGGAAAGTATCTGGACAGTAGTCCTTCCAGAAAAGCAGTCCAGATGAGTCACTTGGGCAGCCAGGCAGTCTTTCTGATAGAGTCAGCTGTAGGTGCAAAAGTGTCTAATTTGGTGGGGTCACAGACCCAGTATATATACCGAAAAGTGCTTTTGAAGTGGGGAAATTTTCAAAGAGTGGTTTTGAAGTGCACTGTCTCCCAGGAGCCCTGTGGGGGGTTATTAGTCCTTTGTGTGAGGGTAGGCCACTGGCCTTTGAGGTGTGAGAACCCCTCCACCCTTCCTTCCCAGGAAAACCCAACAGTATGCAGACAAATGCAGATGCAGCTGAGTGCCCTGTGTCGATGGCTGTCTGGGTGGAATGCACAGGCGGAGCTGTCAACCAGCACAGACAAGACGTGGATTGGAGACAGACTGTAAGGCATAGGGAGCAGAAAATGCAGAGAAATGCCTACTTTATAAAAGTGCAGTTTCTAAAATAGTAATGTAGAATCCAACTTCATCAGTAAGTAGGATTCCTCACTACCATTCCAACCATACCAAACATGGCAAAGCTACTCCTCTCAGACCTGAAATGATCATTTAAAATCAAATAAGGGAATTTATAATGCTGCCCTATGAAAGGAGCGGGCTTCACAGTAGTGAAAAACAACTTTGGGAGTTTTTCAGTACCAGGGCATGTAAAACTTACAAGTACATGTCCTGTCTTTCACTTACATAGCGCCCTCCCCCATGGGCTACGTAGACCTTCTTTAGGGTTGACCTATATGTAATAAAAGGGGGTTTAAGGCTTTGCAAGGAGTTTTAAATACCAACTCGAAGAGGCAGTGACACTGCACACAGAGGCCTTGCAATGGCAGGCCTGAGACATGGTTAAGGGACTTCATATATTGGTGGAAGAATCAGTGCTGCTGGCCCACTAGTAGCATTGCTAGGGACTTACAAGTAAATTAAATATGCCAGTTGGGTATGAGCCAATGTTACCATGTTTTAGGGAGAGAGCACATGCACATTAGCTCTGTCTAGTAGTGGTAAAGTGCCCAGAGTCCTAAAGACAGACAGAAAAAGAGGAACAGGAAGTAAAAAAGTTTTGGGTGACCTTTCAGAGAGGGCCATTTTCCAACAAAATGATAATTGTTAAAGCTGCATGTCTAGTTTTCAAGTGCATCAGAAAACCGTCTCAGGTCTTCCTGAACGACAAATGTTTTATTCATTTGTCAACCTCCATTTTTCCACGAAGCAATCTACTCCTTCTGTAGTTTCCTAAAACAAAACTTTGACTAAAGGTAGTCCCAAGAGGTGCTTTCCTGTGCCCAAGGATTTGGAACTCTTTGACAATAGATCTTAGGAAAAAATATTCTTGAAGTTTTAGAAAAGAATGAAGTCATATGTTTTCCAAATAATCTAGTTTCCTTACTTTCAATAGACTGCTTCTTTTAATTTTTCTACTTGTTATATGTTATTTATTTTACTCAGATCCTGGTGCCTAGAGACATTTATGCTCATTCCCTACAAATGAAGTAAAATAAAACAAAATAATTTGTTTTTACACTTGGTTCTACAAGTTTTAAAAACTGTACTGCAACACATGTCTCCGGCACCGTGACCCACAGCAGTTTAGGGCTGCTTGAGCAGCCAATATGCCATAAAAATGCCATTCACTCAGGTGGGTACTGCAAAACCACACTGAGGTGGAAATATGACATCTAACTTTTATGTCACTTGCATAATTTCTGCAAATTTATACCAGTGCCTTAGCTAAAGGTCACTAGGATTATCCAATTACTTGCAATATTTTATTGGTCGTAGCACATGCATAGTGAGTGTTTAGCAACTTTACAATCCCCACAGATCCACATATGCTAACTATGTATTCCATAAAAAGAAAAAAAGCTTGTTGAGGCCACATACAACAAAGGATTCCTGTACTCATATCTTCTGACTGTTTGAAACATAACATTTCTTAAGTGCAGCATTTCAAAGACATTGGGTGAAGAGCAGACCCAAATATCAAGCCATATTTTGGGTACTAAACAAATGTCACCAGTGTGTTCCCTGGTGATCAAGCATTTTAAACCTTCCATATCCATCACCATGGAATTCCTTTGGATGCTTGTAAGGGTTTAACATGCATTTTTGGTGTTTTAACAAAATTCAAACCTTCTTAATATTGTTTAATGGAACATCTGGAAGAGGGAGTTGATGTCTACTCAACCATGGGTCATATGGAACCCATTTAAAATGCTAAAATGGAAATTAATTGGCTGCACAACAGTATTCTACTCCAATTCACAAAGTCTGTATACAAAGAGTGAAACATTAAAAAGAAAGAAGAAAACTCTGTGTGTATTCATTCTTCTGTCAGGGACCAAATAACCAGTTGAAGGGGAACAGTCAAACAAACTGCAGAAGGCAAGTGTTACTTGTCGATGAAGCAGTGACTTAGCCTAGACTGTACCTTCAGTCTATGTAGCTCTCCTTGCAATTCTGCCTTCAGGGGTATAATGATCCAGTATAAACGGTGACAGAACTAAGCTAGTTATGTCTTTCCTGTTCTGCACTTCAAGCTTTAAAAAGTAATTGCTGGTAGATGGCACTATACAGCAGGCAGTTTAATTGTACTGAACTCTGAACCATACAGTGTGCATGGCTATATGCACTTCACCTTACTTCTTACAACATATGAGTGTCCTTTAAGTAAACTATGAAATGGACGGATTTATAGAATGAGGAACAAATGGGCACAGATAGTACAACAAAAAATGCAGGCTATCAAAGTAGAATAAATGGTGGGCATAAAGAGGTACAGCGTGACAGGTACAAAATGATGAAGACAGTACCCATCCCCTTGATAGCATCACCAACTGCACTACAATGATAAGTGCTAAGCACAACCTCCTTCTAAAATTTCCTTTGTGTTCTTCTTATCACCTGCACCAACAATTTTCTGAGAGTGATAAATGTGCCCCATTGTAGAGTCATTATTATAACTTTTCAGATACTGGTCATCTAGACATGTGGCTCTTAAATTATGCTGCTAAACCTAAAAAGGCAACTCATTTGTGTCATTTCATGCAACAACTGCAGACAGTCTGACTAACATACCTTTTCTATGGATAGCTTTCTCTTACTGCTGCCTTAGAAGTTAGCTGTTGCTGTATATTAAGGCCTATTTAACTGAATATTTTCTGTGAGTAGTTGTGTCACTTTTCTAAGTTAAGTGTGTCTTATTCTAATATTTCCAAAAGGAAGAAATGTTTATTAACAAAACATAAAACATAATTTGCAAAGTGTTATTCCATGATTCTCATTCTTGAAAATATAGGAGTAGGAAATGTATTTGTGAATTAAGATTAAGTTATAATATATAATGTCAGGGTTGCAATTTCCTATGAGTTGCATAGTTTTTAGAAACATTATAGGCTGAGGGCACATGTAGAACAAAATTGTTAAGATGGAGAAAGCAAAGAACACATCCTACAGAAAGATGTATAAAGGATTAGTCACAATGCAAGGTTTGTTCGTGGTATTGGAAGCTGAAGATCTTTCAGTGAAGTTCTGTGAGGAATCACCATCGATGTACAGAAGAAGAGGCCAGGATGCTGCCAAACAACAAATATCTAGACCTTCACTATCAAGAATATTGCAAACAAATGTATATCACAACTCCTAATTGTATATGTAAAATGTGTTGTCTTAAAATTATAAGTGGAGGAATGTATTCATTGGAAAGCTTTGACAAAGATTCTGAAACAAGTACTTGTGAGTTACTCTTGTACTACTCCAGATCTACTCCTGAATTCCAAGAGTAAGGATTATGCCTGACATAGGTTTGGCTTCTCCTTGAATTCATCAGTAAGCCAATAGTATAGCAGTAGTAAATCCAAGCAATTTTTCTGGGAATCAGGCCATGCAAATGTATTTCTTCTGTTCGCATGCCCAATTTAATTAGTTGTTAAATGATTATTCTGTTTATAGTTTAGTTCTTTCAAGTCATCGGATTTGAAAGAGTTTTGTTCTGTAGACATTTGTCACTTTCGATCTCCCTGGTCTTCTAAAACATTCCAGGCTGAAACCAGACTGTTACTTTAATTGGTGTTTCTTTAGTGGATGTAAACTCCGTTGCTAAATGCACTGTGAATACTGTTAATTAATGTCTGTACATCCTGTTCTTAAATTACCTTTCTCCTTTGGTAAACATCTAAGTTCATGAGTCTAATTCTACACCACAGAGGTATCATCTGATTACAATTCGTAGCTTTATTAGGTTAAAGTCCTCAAGCTTCAGTAGCAATTGTACACAAAGCGCCACAATAAGATGGTTTCTTAGGTGCTTCCTCCAACACATCACTGTGCATAAATTACCACACCTCATCACAACATACTCCGAGAGCTAAATCTTCAAACTATTGTTCTCTCTTGCATGAACTACTGTTATTCTCTCTACATTGGCCTTCCTGGGTATGTTAATGCTTTGCCTCAGATTGCCAAAGTATCTTGTGTCCTTCTTTCATTTTCCACTTGTGCTTAGCTTCACTGGCTACTGTTACTTCTTCAATTTTGTTTCCACTTCCTTCGTCTTGTGTTGCAATGATGTCATTTTCTGACACCACCATATTTGTTCTCTTTGGTTTCATTGCATATTTTCTCCCATACTCTTCACTGTGATACTCTTTCTCTCTGTGTGTTTCTGTCGCTCCATGCTCTTCTTTCTCTTGTGGTCATTTATAGAACAATCTTTCAGTTTTCTTCAATAGTGCCCGAACACTATCAAGGTTTAAAAAGCTTCTGAAACGCTTTCTCGAGGTATCCAACCAACCTTGAGTTGGACACTAACAGTTTTTATTTTCTGAATCCTTAAACATTTGTACTTTTTTTATCCTGATTAGGGCACTGTAATTTTGAGTAATAGCTTCATTTAATACAAATATATACACATACACCCCTTTATGTAGCGTCATACATGAAGACAGCCGCATGATGCAAGATCTACCCCACCTTATGCTTTAACGTTCTTTCCCTCACAAGACAGCAAAGAAAAACTCACAGAACCTGAGGCAGAGGATAATTCAACATTGGAGGTTATCAGTTATAGATGGTATGTCATACCATGCCATGCAATGTTATGTTCTTCTTTTTAGTGATTTGTTGCTCCAAACCAGAGTTTGTTCAAAGAGGCGAAATATAGCCTGACATACTTTCTTTTATCTCGGGTATGTTTCTTTGTACGTCTAGTTTAATTATTCTCTCTGCATTATTTGCTTCTTATGATTGAGTTTTCTCCATAGTTGCATTTTCTCTCTATCCCTGGACTACTGGAGTCTCAAAATTAGTTATCACCTTGTATGCTTCAATGGCTGGGTTTTAATTTTCGGCTAACCTATGTGAGTGTACAGAAACGAAGGATACAGGTTATGCCAATAATCTTATTTTTGGGATGTGGTGCACAACCTAGATCTTTCATGGGACTGTAAAACACATTTTTTGTGCATTTTAACAACCTCATTTTTGTCTTTTTTAACGTATAGGCAACATTTAAAGAAGTGAGTTAAGTTTTTAAATGTATGCTCGTTTTTTCTGTTCGTACCTCCATTGTTTCCTTGTCGGTTTCTATCTCCACCTTCTCCCCTCCTTTGTATCCTTACAGGAAAGCCACCAATGAAACACATATGTCACTCTTACAAACCAATATAGAATTTTTAATTAATAGCTATAGAGTGCAATCTGGTTGTTTGCATTGTTCCAGTACTCCAGTCCTATGATTTTGCTGTGAACGTAATGCGCTGGCATAATTCTTTAAATTTTGTATAATACCCAAAACAAGAAATTCCTGAAATTATACGAATTTCACAAGCATAATTTAAATTTCACCCATACCTACAATTTAGCACGTGCAATCACAAGTCACATGTAATGATTCAGCAAACACAGTTTAAATTACCCAGCAATGCAAATGCCTCTTTTTACTGCACTGAAACTGAATCAGATGTGGAACAGTGATTGACTTTAGGGACCCCTAGAGAATGATCAGTGCTTACATTTGTAAAAAACAAAAAAGCACTATAGCCATTCTTAGGAGATCACTGCAACCTGCACCGCCCATTGCCCCTGCCAGTGCTGCCAATAACAGTGCCAACATAACTGCCGAACATTGCTCTTCTTCCATTCAGACTGTTCCAGGAAACCCAAAGCAATACAATGACATGGAATAGTCTGAATTGTCATTTTAATGTATATTGGATTATTAAATGTTGTTGTACTTATCTCAAAATTAGACAGACCGTGCCAGTGTTGAGAGTTAAGTACCTGGAAACCACCTGCTCAAATTAACCACTGAACGTTTCAACACGTATGACACAGCACTTGCAATGGTACTTTAACCTTCACCTACACAATACTTTTGTGATTTTTTTCCTTGACGAACTCTGAGATCTCATTTCCCTGGCTATATTTTTCTCAATTGTTTTCCACAATACTATGTCGAATTGATTGCCAGCTTTCTCCTAGTCGGCCATATAGACATCATTTTTATTTGAAATTGAATGTTGGGTTACTGATCGAACACATCATTTTCTGTGCTGTATGTATTTGATACTATACTGCATGCTCAGTTTTGTAGGACAGTTAATGTTAATAATTTTCATTTCGTGCTGATATAGTGCTGGTTCATTGATTTGACATCATATCTTGTACTGTGTATAGGTAACTTGATCTATTGCACAGCGCATCTGTAACTGCTAAGATAAATCTTACTAATTCTCCTGTTCATCAGGACGGGCTGGTTTCTTTTGAAAAGTATATATTTGTGTTTGTTTTAAAATGCAAATATTTGGAGAGCCTGCATGACTTTTTGCACTATCCCATCCCCGGTTCCTGCACTACGTTAGGGAGTAATTGCATGGAGGCAGCCATCTCGGCAATGTGCTTTTCATTCAACAGCATGCACTTAGAGCGGATGGTGGTGTCTGAGTTCTCCACTCTTCACATTCCACCCAGTGCAGGAAGGTAAGCACCTTTCAGTTAAAAATTCATTCAATTCATTTCTTCGCAAATAGTTTCTTACTATTTATTAGCCCCGTTATTTTTTTAGGTAAAATCATTAACAGTCTATGGCTAGCATTAAATGTTAGCACTTGCTGCTCCTTATATGGAGGGTGAGGTTCTCTAAAATAATACCCCTGATTGCTTTTGCTCTTTGAGGGCTAAACATAATTCCTTTCACCTTCACAAACTATCTATTGTTTAGAACTTCCCATTTATTCTTACTTCTGATGTTCCCTCTGTAGACTTTTTCAAGTTCATGGCATGTGGTAGACTTTAGATTAGGTTTAGCTGAAAATGTTGCAATTTCTCTTGCAGAAATTACCTGAAACCCTCCAAAGGTAGACAGCTATGTAGTAGTATGCAAATGTAGGTTTCAGCATTTTGCACTTTTAGAATGAAATGCATAATTGCTTCAATTTTTAGCATGAACCCCAGATTTTGCATTAAAAACACAAAATCTGTGATGTCATAGCAGCTGCTCGAAGTCAGCTCAGTCAAAGTTTTTCCATGTTTTCATGATAGGAATTTTGCCCAAAAGAAGTCTGAATGAGAGGCTGTGGGAGAATGGCCAGTGGTGTAACAAAGGCTAACGCAGCGTGCGGGGTGCGGGGGGCGGGGAGGGTGGGGAGCACAATCCAGGGGGCCTCTTAGCACAGTACTCTGGCCTCAGAGCTCATGTATGAGTCTGGAAAGGGGGGGCGTCCTTGTAGTGTGCAGGGTGGCATTCACGTTTCTTTGCACCACTGAGAATGGGAAACTCATGCTTTTCATGTAAATAGTATAATACGAAATACAGGAAATCATTGAGATTGTACTGCCATAAATTTCAATTTGCCGGGACCTACTTTAGAAACACTGTGAAATTTGTTCATCTGCCAAGGGCCTCTTTCTCCTTGAACACAAGGTTGCTTTTTGCATCATAGCACTGCATTATTCACTTGGCTATTGCCCTATATCTTCCAGATTCTATCTTTGAATTTCAACACTTGGGTACCTTGACTCCCAGACCTTTTCACTTAAGAACATTCTTTAGTCTCTGCTTTATGAGATCCTTGCACTTTTAAAAACATCATGCATTTTAAGTACCTTGTCACAGTATTGTTCACTAGTTCCAATGTCTAGTAAAATACATTCCTTTCCGTTAGCAGATGCTCTCCTACTTTACCTTGCCGTGATAACGACCCACGAATTCCGTGATAAAAATGGAATTGTTGGCAGCAGAATTCGTCGAATTTTGTGTATAACAGTCTAATTAAATGACTGTTCATTTTATTATTTAATCACACTTTTCTTTACATATTATTTCTCTGGCATTTCTTCTATAACCCTACGTATCTTTTCTTTATTCTTCTTCTTGCATGAGCCCGTTCCTGAGCATTGCTCCGCGACTATAAATCGATTGGTGAATGAAATGTAATACGTAAAACGAACTGACATACAACAAACTGTTTAATAAATTATTATGTTCAGATTAACATGAGTAATTATTGTGGATAATAGTGATATTCAGAGCTTTAAAAAATTCGTAATCATGTATTTCGACTCCACAATTTGCTGATTGAGCCATTTTTATTTAGACATGAAAAAATAAGTGTCACACCATGGACTAGCCCCAGTTTTTATTCCAGCCATACAACATTGTATACATTATTCACAAAGGGCCACATTCGTCTGCTTATGCATTGCATCTGGAGGGTTGCTTGACTTTTCTGAAGTGTTTTTTTTCATGCTAAAGCAATTGCTTAATTTTAAAAACCAATAAAATAAGTAATAATATTAAGTGCAAGGGCCTAAAGTCGTCGTTAGTTTCTCACCACAGATCCCTTTGAATGATGGGGTTATCAGACAATGAACCTCCCACTTGTTATTCAGGTTTCTGCCTCTTTCTTCCACATCCGAGTCCATCATACAGTTCTTCTTAACTCTTCATCTCAATCTTCGATGCTTTTGTTTATCATGGCTTTCTCTCTTTGTCACTGTTCCACTTTATTTCTTTTCCTCTTTCATGATCCATTCTGTTTCTTTTTCTCCTCAGCCACTCCAGCGCATAAACTAAGCACTGAGAGAAGTCGATGGTGAAACTACATTAATGATACTAAGAAGGATAACTATAAATGTCTTGATAGGTTATTTATTCTTGTTAGCCTATGTTTCTTTCGTACTAAATCCAGCTTTTCCTGTAAATTTTTACAGAAACTTCTCTGAGGTCACCTTTTAGTTTCTGTTGAATCCACGTGTTTATGACACACATAGAAAAAAAGTGTAGTGTGAATGAAGAGTGCGTCTCACTTAAGTCGGCAGTAAGTCACATTCAAAAATGTAGGGGCAGATTTAAGGGCCCCTAGTGCATCCTTGGTCCTCACTAGTGTCATTTTTTTATGCTAATGTGGCCCGACGAGGTGAAAATCGATGCACCAAATTTACAAAGTGGCGCAAGTGCCACGTTGTAACCCCTTGCACCACATTATGCCTGCGCCGGGGGGAGCCAAAAAAATGGTGCAAAAAAAAATCTAAAGATTCCTTTGAGTGATTTTTTTCAGCATTTTTAACACCTGCTCAATGGAGCCATTAAAATGGGCACAACGTTGTTTTCAATGGGCCCCTATGTATTGTTCACAGTTAGCACCAAAAGTTTAGCGCTAACCCTGAACAGTATATCAGTAGCGTCAGAAATTCTGATGCTGTTGCCCCCTACCCTGCACCATGGTGCGCTGTATTTTAAACACGGCACACACATGGTGGCGGTAGGAGTCGCAAGAGGCCACAAGAAAAGTGGTGTTACATTTAATGTACTGTCACTTTTCTTAAATCTGGCCCATAATTTTCTATTTAGGTCCTCAAAATATAATTTTCTAATTGGGTCCTCGGAAAACAATAACACTGTCAAATATTCGTTCTGTCAAAAATGAAATTGGCTAAAATACAGCACAGAAAACAGTTCTTCACAAAATAATCAGAAGGCAAAAACCAAATCACTGTCAAGTCAAAAATGTATTTTTTGGTCTACAGATAGCAAATTGGACAAATTGTATTCTGTTTTTTTTGCTAACGTTCCTTTCTGTTGCAGTCTCTGCACGGAACAACCATGTCACAATAACAGCAGAAAAGATTCAAATTAGAAACAAGTTAATTCATCATGTACTGATTAGAATAAGAATATACAAAAAATCATATTCACAATGAAACTATGAGCCTCATTTACAAGCCCCTTGCACTACCGCTGCATAATTTTTTTGGACGCAGCCGCAGTGCTAGCATGCTCCATATTTACTTACTGACGCATTGGGCTCAATGTGTCAGTTTGTAAAGCACGGAAAAAGCCACTTAGAACTGACTCAATGAAAGGTGCAGCTTTTCCTTTTATTTGTCAAAGCATTTTTATTTAAAATTTTCAAACATAGAAGGTACTATTAGACATTACTGGCAAGGCCAAAACCTATACTGTAGGTGAGTTGAAGGTACATCATCAGCAATCATAAAGTTTGGCTTGAATGCTATTGCACTGAACTAGAAATGTTAAAACGGAGAAGAAATGACAGAGAAAATAGAAATTAAGTGAGAAAATAAAACACAGCTTGAATAGGTACAGTGTTGTCTCCATAATCATTCGCCCAAGCATTACTACTGTGGTCATCTCCGAGCTAGAGAATTAAGAGATAATACCTGCACATTAAATAATCAACATGGAGATCAAGTACAGTGTGAAAATAGGTGGGCTTTAGAGTTAGTTGGATGGTGGGAAGTACCTTGCTGCACAGCAGGCCATAGTGATGGCAGTGTGTGGCCACTGGCGGGCAGAGTCAAATCTGGAAAAGGTGGAACTGAACTAAAGGGATCCCCAAATGTATTCAAAATTGACCCTAGTGTTCGTTAGAATCTCAACCAAACTTCCCATGGTCAAGGTGTGCTAGGGTCTTGCATGCGTGCACAGAGGGTGCCTCTGGTTTGCTCCACATTGCAGCTAACTGCATCATGGCCACTCTAAGGCAAAGCCACATAATGGAGCAGTCTCCTCGGGTTTGTAGGTGGAGTGAGGAGTCTCATAGTAAAACATATTCTGGGGTATTGGATATAGGGTAGCCGAGTATCTCATTGATTTCAGGCTAGTACTTCAGCCCAGCATGCTCTGAAGGCCAGAGAGTCCCACCATCTGTGGCGAAAGTCTCCCTGTAGGACACATCCTCACCAGCATAAAACCAATGTGTTTAGAAATATCCTTTTAAGTTTGGCTGGGGTCAAGTACCAGTTGTAAAGAACTTTGTAATGAGCCTTCCGTAATCCCAATCATTGATTGTACCTGGAGATGTCTTGCCAAAGGGACTGCTATTGTTTATCTGTGATTGTCCATGAGAGTGTGTGCTCCTGGGAGATAAGAGGAGGGATGTATGTGTCTCTAGTAGCCATTAATTGGGATTATAGAAAGGAAATGGTGCCCTGGGTCGATCCTAGCTGTCGGACCAATTTTTCAATGGGAAGCAGGTCACGAATGGCTGCTAAGAAGGATTCATTTGGTGGCAGGTTTAACTCTCTGCAGCAGTTTTCAAAGGTAAAAATGTCATCCCTGTGACAGAGGTCGGAAATAGTCAGGCATCCACCTTCACATCAGTAGTTAAATGGTCTAGGATGAAGTGCCAGGAGGAAAATCAATATTACCATGTATGGGAGTGTGCGGCGAGGGGAAATTGGTAAGGCTGTGTGACCTATTTACTCTGTCCCATGCTTTCAATGTAGTGGTGGTTGGAGTGCTAATGTATGCATTAGTAAGGTGGGTGTTCTTAGGTTTCCACAATGTGTCCCATAATGTTCTACCCACCACCGCTCTGTCCACATGCAAACATAATTTATCAGATTCTCTAACGGACCATTCTAAGATGACTGTTAACTATCCTGCCTAGTATTAAGATAGGAAGACTGGTAGGGCCCGACCCCGTTTTCTTTAGGGAGGGTCAGAAGCTTATATGAGAGGCGAGCTCTGAGCCACTGCCATCCAAAGTTTATTATGAGAATGCAAAGGGTGGAAAAGAACTGCATTATTCCGTCCCTGCCAGGAGAGAAACATTGGAGTCCATCTCTTGTGATCTAGACTGATTTGGCGAAGTAGAGGCCGGTAGTTTGCTGCTTATATGTTTCCCAATTTGGGAGGAAGTTTGATGCAGAGATATGTGATCCCTTTTTGCGCTCTTTGAAATGGGATAGAAGCCACCACTCTTTCCATATGTTTAGTGGGGACTGTCAGGTTGAGCATATATGACTTTTGGAGGTTAACTTTGAAGTCCACTACTGATTCAAAATGCTGAGGGCATTCCTGTAGGGCTGGCAAAGAGGTGTCAGGGGAGGTTAACGTCAAAAGAACATCATCTGTAAATAGAGAGATTTGTGTTCATCCTGGCCAAAGGGAAAGCCATAAATTAATTTGAATCTTTGTATTTGCACCACAAGGTGTTCTATGCTAAGTGCAAACAGTAACAGTGATAGCGGGCACTCCTGCTATGTTCCCCTCCTCAATTCAAAGTATTCCAATACTGTCCCATTTATTAGAACCCTAGAGTGTGGGCAGACATAGTTGGGGCTACCATGGATATGAATTGTTCGACAAACCCAAAGCTGTGGAGAGTGAGGAAAGAAAGCTCTAGTCTACTTGGTCGAAAGCCTTTTCGGGATCAAGCGCCAACAAGAACATTGGGATCCTTCTTTTCATGGCTTTCTCAATTAAATGAACCATGTGGTGCATATTATCGTGGGTTTGTTGGCCTTTAATAAAGCCGGACTGGTCCGGGTGAATCACGTTTGGCATAATATCTTCCGAAGTGGTGGGTAATATCTTAGTATAAAGCTTAACATCCAGGTTTAATTAAGCTATTGGCCGGTATGATGAGCATGTGTGAGGATCTTTCCCAGCCTTGGGAAGAATTGTGATGAGGGCCTCATCCATTGAGTCGTTGACTGTGTGTGAATCTGCTATTCGAGTGAACAGCATTGTTAAGTGTGGGACCAAATCAGAGCAAATGAATTTGTAAAAGAGTGCGGTCAGCCCATCGGGGCTGAGGGACTTTCAGTGTTTAGACTGAGAGATGGCGGGCAGAATCTCCTCCTTCATGATGGAGTTGTTAAGTGTCTCCTGGCTATCTGAGGAAAGATGAGGGAGGGAAATCCCCTCAAGATATGCCTTCTAGGCCTCTGTAACAGTAGGGTCTGCAGTATATAATTGCTTGTAATAGGCTTTAAATAGATCAGCCTCAGACACATGCATCACTCGGTCATATCCATGTATTGGGGGACATAATCTTTCTCCTGTTGAATTCTTAATTGATGTGGTAGAAAGGAGCCCATTTTGTAACCGTTTTCATAGGTGTTTTGTGATGCGTGAATTTGTTACCTCAGCTCTGTTGGTGTATATAGCCTTTAGTTTGCCCCTAAGAGCGGTCCCCCATCATAGGAGGGGAAAGTGGGGGCCTCTTTATGGGCTTTTTCAGAAGTGGAAAGTAATTGTCTGTATTTTTTCTTGTGATGTGTCAGTGTGGTTAACAGTGCTATACGTTTACCCCTCAGGGTCACCTTAAAGGCATTCCAGTTTGTAGCATAGGACATGTCTTGGGGTTTATTGAAGATGAAAAATTCCTTTATAGTTTTATGTATTTTCATCCGAGTGGATGGGTCGTTGGGGAAGTTGCACCTACGGTGGTCAGTCTGTGGGGTACTCCAGTCAAATATCACTTCTAACAGCGCTTGGTCTGAAAGAGCACTGGGGTGTATAGTGGTGGCCTGGATAGCATGAGGTAGTAATTGGCTTGTGAAACAGTGGTTTATCCTAGAACATGTTCGATGAGAATGTGAAAAGAAAGTGTAATCGCGGATGGAGGAATTTATGAGGCGCTATGCATCAATTGACCCTAGTTGGCGTAGTAGGGACTTTACGGCTTAGGAGAGTGTTTCGCTTGTGTTCAATGTGGATGTGTGCAGTCCAAGGTGGGGTCCCATGTGAGGCTGAAATCCCACATTACGATTATTTCTTCTTCTTTGAATCCCCCAGCACTGCCAGGAACAAGTGTAGGAATTCAGCCTGATTCATATTGGGCACGTATATCGTGACTATGGCACAGAGTTGGGTCTTGTATTGAACCCTTTACCATGACATAATGGCCATCTTTATCACATTTGCTACCTGTAAATTGAAAGAGTAGGCAGGAGTGCTAAAAACAAGCAACCCCATTGTGTTTTGTAACAGCTGTGGATGTGTAGCGTAGGGAGTACCGTCAATGGCGTAGTCTGTATTCTTCAGACCATTTCAAATGTGTTTCTTGGAGGGCTAATACATCTACTCATCTGTCCAGCAGTTGTTTCCAGACTTGTTGGTGTTTGTTAGGAGAATTAAGCCTTTTAACATTCCAGGAAAGAGTATTAAGAACCATAACCTGTCATAAAGGTAATGGAATCTGTAGTGACTCTTGCAGGATAAATACCTTTGTTGTGGAGCCCACCTATTGCGTGGTGTAATGTAATCTCCTTAAATTCAATAAGCCTCACTACCAACATATCCCTCCACCCCAGTATTACCACCTGATTAAAGTGTAGTACAACTAGTAAAGAAAGAAAACTACATGTATATAAGTGTTAGAAATTGGGTCTTTGGTTGGCAGTCAGGTTACCCCCTGTTCAAGCAAGGACCCTCACTCTAGTCAGGGTAAGTCACACACAATCCAAATTATCCTGTGCCCACCCTCTGGTACTTTGGCACTGACCAAGGTGTAACTTAGAAGGCAATCTGTACAGTATTTGTGCAATAGGTCATACAATAACACAATATAGCACCACGAAAATATACCACACAGTGTTTAGAAAAATCTATAATATGTATCTGGATAAATGCAGGTCAAATCGATTAAAATGCAATAAGTATATGTTGAGATATCACTGAAAAGTGATATAAAACTTGGCACCACATTCTTGGGTATACAAACCTTTTTCTCCCCAACAGGTCCTGCATGTATGCTGCCACCATCACTGCTGAACTCATACTGTCTCACCTTGATCTCCAGCTCCTTGAGACTCAGTTCATGAGCCAACAAAAGTTTTTTCTCAGCCAAGGCTCTCTCAGCTGCAGCTTCAGCTCTCTCAGCTTCAATCTGTTTGGCTGCTCTTTCAGCCTCAGCTTGCTTGGCTTCTCTCTCTGCTATCCTTTCCTCCTGTTGAGCCTCAATTTTCAACCTTGCCATCTGCAATTGAAACTCTCGCATCTCTCCTTTCCTCTGCAGTCAGGCCTTGATTAGAGACACTGATCCCTGGTTTGGCAGGGGGCACTATTGCAGTGGTAATCTCAACCAATGATGGCAACAAATCCTCTGAGGGGCCATCCTCTGGACTATCCTCCTCAACTTACTCCTCTGTTTGGGCTTCTGCTCAGGCCCTCAGCGCCATGTGGAATTCCTCCTTCCTGGAGGCCTTCTGGGTAGGTACACCCATATCCTTACAGAACGCCTTTAGCTGTTTATCAGTGTAGGTCTCCTGCATAGCCAGATCAAAATCTCCATCTCCTGCTTGAGACCCAGCCAGAGGCATGTTGAATTCTGGATTTTAGTCAAAAATTGTCAGGAAAATTTGAATTTGCAAAAAGAGATAAAAAATCAAGTTGATCTTCAACTGTGGGTAGGTAGTGAAATACTTAGCTACTGTATGTCACTGCACAAATACAAGTCCTATCCTCACCGCTGATCACCAAAGTTAGAAATGGGGTCTTTGGTTGTCAGTCAGGTTATCCCCTGTCCAAGCAAGGACCCTTACTCTAGTCAGGGTAAGTCACCCACAATCCAAATTATCATTTGCCCATCCTCTGGTAGGTTGGCACTGAGCAGTCAGGCTTAAATTAGAAGGCAATGTGTAAAGTATTTGTGCAATAAATCATACAATAACACAATATAGCACCACAAAAATACACCACAGTGTTTAGACAAATATATAATGTTTTTCTGACAAATGCAGGTCAAAACGATTAAAATGTAATACGTATATGTTGAGATATCACTGAAAAGTGATATAAAGTGTCTTAAAGCAAACAAAGGCCCTCATTATGAACACGGCGGTCCGTACCGCGCTGCCGGCAGTTGGGGCAAAAACTGGCAACAGTGGAGCGATCCGTAGAGCCAAATAATGAACCAAATGAAACACAGGCATCCAGAAAACCACCCACCGCCAGTAGAGGAGTGCCGCTGACGACGGCAGAGTCCGCCCACAGGCCGACGGAAAGGCCGAACCCGCCCATCAAATTATGAATCACCAGTCCGCTGCCAGTTCCAGGGCGGGAACCACGCCCACGCAAAGCCAGGAGGAAATGAATCAAATCCAATGAAATACACATTGGAGGCCCTCACAACGCGCCGAAGCAGACATGGAGAAAGAGCTGGAGATCATGCCAGCTCTGCTCCTTGTCATATACCTCCACAACCGAGACCAACGATGAAGACAACAACCTATGAAACAAGGGAGGAAAGGGCACAGTTGCATAGCCCCAACTCCACCCACCCATCGACACCCCCAACCCTTCAGAGCAGCCAAGTCATACACCCCAAAGCAAGAGGTACTTACCCAACACAAGGCAAATCCAACTTGACCATAGTACATACAAATGGCCCACACCCATAAACAATTAAATGAAAGACCAGGGTTCAACAGTGTGCCGCCAAAACACAGGCCACACAGAAATATTTTATTAAAGTTCACAGAGCCGAAAAATTCAAACAGGGCCAATGGCCAGTCCATACGGCTACAAGTGCCATGGGCCACAACGGACCCAACCTGTCTCCCACAAGTGCACAGGTTGGTGGGGGTTGGGATTTGCAATGGGGGTGAGCCTTGAACTTTTGCTTGGAAGGTAGAGGGGGTGTGGGCTTGTCCTTTGAAGGTGGGGGGTTGTTTTGAGTGGGTGGAGCCAGATGACTAGGCTCTGCCAGAGACTTTTTTTCTCTGGGGAACGGGCACAGAAATGTGAAGGGCAGACAGGGGTGGGCTGTGAAGTGGAAGGAGTGGAAAGGGCAAGGAGGTGAGCATGCTTAGGGATAAGACGGGGTGGGCCAGTGGGTTGGAAGAAGTCAGCACTGGAGAGGAAAAGTTTCTTCGGAGCAATTGGGGTGGTCCTGGATGAGGGAGTGGGAGTGGAGGCAGAGGCAGTGGATGTATGTGGTGTAGGGGTGCATGTAGTGGGTGCAGGTGACTGGACAGTATGCTGTGGTGTGGTGTGTTGGATGTGTGATGGGTGGGTGTCTTGGTGTGGTTGTGTGTTTTTGGAGGAGGGGTGGACACAGTGGGAGAAGACAGGCAGCTAGTGTGGATGTATGTTGTGTGGGTGTCTGCAAGTCTGGTGAGTGTGCTGCATGTGTCAACTACAGTAGCTGTGGTGAGTGCAGGCGTGGTATATGGGGTGCATGTATGGATGTCTGCTATTGTGGTGAGTGCAGGAAGAGGAGCAGCAACAGTGACTAAAGGTGCAGTGCATGAGGGTGTGGATGTGAAGGGGACAGACAGGGAGGCGGAAGAGGTGGGCACACTGGGGGAAGTGGATGTTGTTGTGTATGCATGTGTCTGTTGGCTGTGTGAATGCTTGTGGTGGGAGGTGTGGTGCTTGTGTTTAGAAGTGTGCTTCTTGTGTGTTGATGTGCTTGACTGCATGTCTGAATGTGTTCTTTGGACAGGTGAAGGGAATGGGGTGCTGGAAGGGGTAGAGGAGGTTGGAGGGGGGACGGAATGGCCAGGGAATCTGGCTGCCGTCCATGAGGAAGCCAGAGCCTAAAAAGATTTCTGTAGGGCAGACACAGCACCGTGAATGCAATCCAGATAGGCATTTGTCTGCTGCATCTCTGATGCTAGCCCCTGGATGTCATTGACAATGGTTGTCTGCCCTACACAGATGTTTCTCAGGAGGTCAATAGCCTCCTCTGTGAGGGCAGCAGGGCTGACTGGGGCAGGGGAGGAGGTGCCTGGGTCGAAAAAGATGCACACCTTTCTGGGTGAGTGGGCACGGGCAACTCGGTGGGGAGCAGAAAGGAGGGCAGTGATGGAATGGGGGTGGCGGAAGAAGTCACTGTAGTGGTGTGGCCATAGGGTCTGCCACCGCTGGGGAGCCCCCATCGGAGGAGGTCTAGGAGTCACTACCTCCAGTGGTAGTTGCTTCCCCCATGGTACTCCCCTCGTCCTCCCACCCACTGGTCCCCTGTGCGTCAGATGTCTCTGCCTCCGAGGATCCGTGGGCCGCTGCTTCCCCACTTGCCGGTGCCTCATCTCCCTCGCCAGATGTTGCTGCTGTACCAAACCAACACAAGAGAACAGGGATGGGGAGACAAAACAGGAGAGACACTTGTAAATAGTTGAATGGAGATACATAATGGCCAGGCATACACCCAACCAGAAGACACACCCAACAGGCAGCACCGTTCACTATGCCCATGGCCATGCCCCTGACTACTGACCAGAATACTGCTCTTCACCTATCCTCCGGACTACCCTAGGAGGCGACGTGTGGGACACCTGACAAAGACACCCCTACACCCCTTGGGGACCATTATGTACATGGACACCAGTCAGAGTCCCTGCCTCTAAGTAGCATGAACCCTAATGCACACACAGTCATCCTTCCAGACTGAAGTCTGTGACATGAGTACTCAACCCCTTGTGACTGCTGTGCAGCCTTCAAGCGCCCATCCAGATTGAGAGGACTTCCCCAGCTGGGCTTCACAGATCTTACGCGCCCAGCGACGCAGGTCCTCCCACCTCTTTCTGCAGTGGATGCTCTGCCGGTTGTAGAACACCAGGGTCCGCACCTTCTTGGTGATGGCATCCCAAAGTGCCCTCTTCTGGTGGGCGCTGACCTAAAAGGGTGACACAGATATGGAACACAGAGGTCAGGCACTTGCAAGATAGGTTTAGCTGGCTAATTGTCCACTATGGGACGGACAGTACTCTCAGACTTACAAGCCATACGCACGCAACATGCCATGCACCACAGCCCATGCAGGTTCAGAGGTGCACACATATGTCCATTCAACACCATCCATTACACCCAAACAGTGCCCACCAAGCCCACACTTACCTGTACCTCTGGCTGTCCATGTAGTTTTGTGTACAGGGGCAAGACCCCATCCTCTAGCCTCTCCAGTTCCTCCTGGGTGAAGCCCGGGGCTCTTTCCCGTGCAACACAAGCCACATCCATTGCCAGAGGCAGGCCGCAGCAGTACACACAGTGGAGTACCTCTCCGCACGAGATCAGGGGGTCAAGTGAATAATAGATGATGAAATTGCGTACGTACCGCGGCGGTGTGCACCGTCACTGCCGGCGGCGATCTTGATATGCCAGGATTCCCCGTTGGCATCCATGTTAACCAATGAGGGTGCGTATGGTGCTGTGACGCTGTGATGTCAACAGCTAGCGGTATGAGGTCACTTCCACAAAGAAAGGCCTGGATTACAGTGGGCAGACATTTTGGCAGTAACTAGACATCTATAAATAATAATGTGCACAATGCAGGCCCTACTAGCCACATGAAGCACCTATGCATGTGACCATTCCGTAGTATACCACACATGAAAAACTCTGTTCCCTCATTGAGGTGTAGATGTAGATATGACAAGAAGCAGTTAATGTTGAGTCACTACAATGAAATATGCAGTGCACAATTTATGACAATGTGTGCCTATGTTTGTGTGTTCATACCCCTCGTAGGTACTGACCCTTGGGGCGAGGAAGGGCACCGTCGGTGTACAGACCACTTGTGGATATGAGGACCATGGTGGAGTGTCAGATCATAATCAATTTCAGACTCACACGTGCAACAATTCAGGAACTTTGTGCTTTACTGGATCCTGCACTAACTCCGGGAAATCATAATCAGCATGCCATCCCTACTGAAGTGCAGGTGCTCTCCGCACTCCATTTCCTGGCCATGGGCTCATTTCAAGTGACAGTGGACATGGGTGCTGGATTTTCACAGCCAATGTTCAGCATGGTACTGACTAGATTTCTAAATGCATTTGAACAACACCTGCAGGCCCATGTTAGGTTTCCCCCAAAGTACAGACCTCCCTGCCATCAAGTCTGAACTCGATGTCTTTGCCAACATACCCCATGTGATAGGTGCCATCGATGGCACCCACATTCCGATCATCCCCCCAAGAGTCAGTGAACAGGTGTACAGAAACAGAAAGAACTTTCACTCCATGAACACCCAATTGGTATGTACTGCAGACTAATACATCTCACATGTGAATGCCATGTTCGCAGGTTCAGTCCATGATTCCTTTGTGTTGAGGAACAGTAGTGTGCCGCAGAGGATGGTACAACTCCAAGAGGACAGAGGGTGGATCATGTAAGTGTCTGTCACTAACTGACACACAGCAGGCAACCAGGCTGTCTGATTAAGGGGCTTAACAATGACTACTCTGTATTGCACCTTTTTCTAGGTGATTTTGGCTATCCAAACTTGCGTTGGCTCCTGACACCAGTGAGGAATCCTCGGACGGATGCAGAGAGCAAATACAATGAGGCTTATGGATGAACTAGGAGGGTGATAGAGCGCACAATAGGTCTCTTGTATGCTAGATTTCATTCTCTCCACATCTCTGGCGATTCCCTGGCCTATGGGCCTGCAGAGGTGTGTAGAATACTGGTGGCCTGCTGCATGCTGCACAACGTGGCAGTGAGACATTCTATCCCCCTCTTGGAGTTGGAGGGTGCTTTCTGTCCTGACCAGCTACCTCAGAGAGGGGAGGAGAGTGATATTGATGATGAGGAAGGGGAAGATGTCAATTCCAGGACCCAACTGATACAACTCTACTTCCAGTAACTGTGTGGGACTTTGGGCTGACATTGGGGTTTGTGACACATATTGTCAGTGTGCTCAGTCATATGGGGGGGTTGATAATGATAGGTGAAACATGGTCCAGTTCTGCATGGTACAGATTGATATTTTCTGCATTTTCCTAGGGCTCACATTTAGGCACACAGGACTCTCTTCATGCAAAGATTTGACAATAAAGTGGTGATCAGCCAGTTGCATCCATACTTCACTTTGTTCACATTTTAACACAGGGGACAGTGTTAAGGGTGTGATATGTGTTTTATTGGATGCAGGGAGTGAATAGTGCTATTTACAGTGATGGCAAGTCGTAAGGGGTGGGTGTCCTCAAAGCCATCATGGTGGCGGCCTTGTTGGTAGTATTGATGGGTCCATCTTTTCTTACATTAGTTCATATTGCCTCTTAGCAATGTGTGGTGGTTGATTGAGTGGGATGGTTGCTGGGCAGATTGTTGCTGAGTTACTTCTTGAAGGGGGCTTTGTTCTTTGCTGGGGTTCCAGTGCCATATCTTGGCCTGAGGGTCCGTTTGGGCGCCTGCCATTGATCTTGAGGGGATGACATGGTAGGCCCTTGGGTTTCCTGTGAGGGAAGTTCCTGGAATGTTTCTGCTGATGGTGTAATCTCATGGTGGGTGTCCGCTGCTGTAGTGGGGCCCTCCTGTCCTGTGTGAGTCTCAGACTGGGTTTGTACCAGCTGCAGCAGTGCTCCTGCTATGGTGGCCATTGTGGCTTTGTGCTGTTTCCACTGCTCTATGGCCTGTTGGTGGTCTTCCTGCTGCATCCTCTGACTATGCTCCAGGATGGACACTATCTGTGCCAACCTGTCATTGGTATGCTAGTAGGCTCCCAATACCTCTGATATCACGGCCTGGGCTGCTGCATTCATCCTGTGGCCTCCCCCCTGGCCCACTGACACCCTTGCCCTAGCCCTCTGTGCCTGTGTCCCCTGCACAGGTCTGGCAGTACCACTTGTACTGGGGCCCTCGCCTTCTTGCATATTGTGAGTGGGAGACTGTGGCCTCTGTACCTGCTTGCCCTGGGCTGCTGGTCTTGACTGGGTGGTAGGGGTGACAGTGGTTTCCTGGGTGGGGCTGCTGCATGGTGACAGTCCAGGACTGTGTGAGGGGCCTGCCTGCTCATCAGTGTCCAGGGATCCTTCACCAGTGTCCTGTGAGGTGCCTCTGTCTCCCTGGGGGGCACTCGCACTCCTTGTTCCATCCATTAGGGTGGCATGGGTGGTGGTGCCTTTTGGGGGACATAAACATGTCTGTTACAGCTGCATGAATGTTTGGGGTGAACAGGACTGGGCTATTTTGTGCTGGGGTTACTTTCAGTGGCCTTACACGGTGCCTTTGTGAGGTTGACACTGCATTTAGCTTCAACTGTGGGGATGCATTGTGGTGGGGGGTGTGGTTCCATTGTGGGTACTTGCAGGGGTAGGTGGCTGTGCACAGGGGGAGGAATGTGGGCCTGTTAGTGGGTTGGTGGTCATGCAGGGGGGTGGATTTAGTGGCTGTTCCCTGGGTGGGGTGTTGGTCCTGGTGGGTGTGGGTGGGGTGGTGCATGCATTACCAGTATGGTGTATATGGGGTATATGTTGATGACTTACCCAAGTCCATTCCTCCAGTGAGTCCAGTGAGTCCCTCAAGGTGCAGGATGGCCAGTACCTTTTCCTCCCAGTCTGTGTATTCTGGTTGTGTTGATGGTGGTCCTCCCCCAGTCTTCTGGACTGCAATGTGGTGCCTTGATGCCATGCCCCTGACCTTCCCCCGCAGGTCGTTCCATGGTGCATGGATGGTGTTCCACTGCATTGACCCTGTTCACAATGGTCTGCCACAGCTCCATCTTCCTTGCGATGGGTGTGTGCTGCACCTCGGCCCCAATATTTGTGGCTCCACCTTCAGGATCTCGTCCACCATGGTCCTTAACTCCCTTTCTGTGAAGCGTAGATGTTTGGGGGGTGACATGGTGTGTGTGATGAATGGTGTTGGGGCTGGGAACGCGGTGAGGGTGCTCTTCTGTGGGTCGGTGTGCGTCTCGTGGATGGTGGCGTTTGGTGTCTGCCTCAGGTGCTCTCCGTCTTCTTAGCCTGGTTTCATTGCAAAGGATTGTGAGGTATGTCTAGGGGTGTTTTATGGGGTTGTGGATGTGTGTCAGGTGTGTGGGTTGCATGCTTATCCAATGTGTGCCCTTCTTGCTGTTAAGTCCACTTGCCGCCGGTGGCGGTTGGAAACGCCAATGATCGTCCGGCCTCCACTGTCCGCCAAGATGATTTGTGCATAATTATTTGGAGGGCGGGATGTGGGTGTGCTCAGCGGTGGCGGGGTGGGGAGGTCCGGGATTCCTGCCGACAGGGTTATGGGGGGAGTGGTGATCTGGTGATTTTTGGTGGGTTTGGGATTTTCATTCATTATATGGTGGTATTCCATTCACTGCCAACGGCGGACTTCTGTTCACCGCCACCACGGCAGTCGGCGGTGTTTCCCGCCGTGTTCATAATGAACGCCAAAGTCTCTTTCAGCGGAGGAGAAGGGTGGAAACAGAGTGGTGTGCATCGATTTCTGAGGCCACACATGGCGATGCGTTGTTTAGTTTTCACACAGGGACGGCTGTGCATCAATTTCCGGCACTCAGTCGTGGATCCTCTTCGGGTTGCAGGGTTTTCAGACGCCCTAGGGACGATGCGTGAATTTCCTGCATTGGCAGGACGAAGTCACAGGAGCTGCGTCGATTCGGTGGCCATTGTGTCAAATTTTCTACCGCACAGCAGGCGGTGCATTGATCCCTTTCTGGAAGTCTGGCTGCTTCATTCTGTTTCGGCTGTGCATCATTCCTGTGGACCGTGCATCGAATTTCTGGTCACTACGCTGGCACTGCATCGATCTTCTCATTGCGAAGTCGGGCTGCGTCATTCTGGATTGGCGTGCAGTGACATTTTCACAGTGGTGCAGGCTGTGCGTTGTTTCTGGCAGGCTGTGCATCGAATTTCGCCGCACAAGGAGTCCTTCTTGTAGAGATGAAGTCTTTTTGGTCCTGAGACTTCAGAGAACAGGAGGCAAGCTCTATCCAAGCCCCTAGAGAGCACTTATTCACCACAGCCAGAGAGCAGCAAGGCAGCAGGGCAACAGCCAGGCAGCAGTCCTTCACAGAAAGCAGACAGGTGAGTCCTTTGGGCAGCCAAGCAGTTCTTCTTGGCAGGATGCAGGTTCTGGTTCAAGTTTCTTCTCCAGGAAGTGTCTGAGTTGGTAGGGGCAGAGGCCCTGTTTATATAACCAAATGTGCCTTTGAAGTGGGGGAGACTTCAAAGAGTGTCTTAGAAGTATACCAAGTCCCCTTTCAGTTCAATCCTGTCTGGCAGGGTCCCAGTAGGGGGTGTGGCAGTCCTTTGTGTGAGGGCATGCCCTCCACCCTCCCAGCCCAGGATGACCCATTCAAAAAGCAGATGTATGCAAGTGAGGCTAAGTATCCTGTGTTTGGGGTGTGTCTGAGTGAATGCACAAGGAGTTGTCAACTAAACCCAGACAGGCGTGGTTTGTAAGGCACAAAAAGACTTAAGTGCAGAGAAATGCTCACTTTCTAAAAGTGGCATTTCTAAAATAGTAATATTAAATCCAACTTCACCAGTCAGCAGGATTTTATATCACCATTCTGGCCATAATAAATATGATCATACATTCGGAATATCAAATACACAGATTAGCAGACTTAGTGGAAAGATTCACAAGTTCTACAGCAGCAGCCCTGGGGAATATCACTGAGGAACTTACATGCCTAAGAGCTGTTGTGATACAAAATAGACTTGCGTTAGACATCATTTTGGCAAAGGACGGTGGTGTATGTCACGTGATCCACCAAGAATGCTCTATATATTTACCGGATAACAGTGGAAATGTAAAGAAGGCAATAGAGGAAATGGAGAAAATAGAAAAGGGAACAAAGAAAGTGTCAAACTTGACAGGCATGGGGGAATACTGAGTGACATTGCCGCATGGTTCCGTGGTTGGGGATCATGGCTGATAGAAGCATTGGTGGGGGGAATAGTGGCATTAATAACATTGTGTGTGCTGATAAGGGTTTGTCCTTCCTGCCTATGTGGATGAAGAATATCTGTCACAGGGATACTACGCATACCTACAAAGGGCGGTATGAGGATGATGCCAGAGAGGGTACCTCCGTTGAAATGACACCCATCCATCATGATACTTAGGTTGTCATTGAGTATCAGGGGGCAAAATGTGGAACCACATTTCTCCTTGGTGCCAACTTGGGGCTAGTGGGCCCTGTGATACACAATGACAATTGGGCCTGCTTCTGTTGAACACTGTATAATGCTAGATTAGCTAGGCCTTTGAGATGTGCTTATCTCTCTTGGAACTCATTATACTGCAAGGCTCGCTAACGTTGCAGCTATCATGAGACATCACTGCATGCTAACTTGAGCAATCCTCACTTTCAAAAGTACTAAAGTATGCACTTATTGTTCCTATTTCTCTTAATACAGATGTATCACGCGATATTAGATTCATAGGGCATATTGTGCAAGTTCCTTGTCCATGATCTTAACCCTTTTATGGAGAGTTATGAAGGATAAATGATAAATCACATGTGCTCTATTGCAAATGTGATCATGTGTCAGTATCAAGAGCCAATGAAATGTATTAATGTGCTTGCGGTTTAATTGTATAAAAGATCATGTATTACTTCCTCCTTTAGAATGTTCGAGCTGGACTTTGGCTGCTCAGTCTCCATGTACATGTATTTCTTATTAAACTTTATCTAAGGAAGAGCAGGCTGGTCTTTGGTTTGTATCCTGAATTGTCTGGATCTGATTTACATCTGAGTTGGCTTCGACATCCTGCCTTTTGCCTACACAGCACCTTGCCCTGTGGGTTACCTAGGGCATACCTTAGGGGTGTCTTATATGTAGAAAAAGGGAAGTTTTAAGCTTGGCAAGTACTTTTAAATGCCAAGTTGAATTGGCAGTGAAACTGCACACACAGGCCTTGCAATGGCAGGCCTGAGACAAGGTTAAGGGGCTACTGAAGTGGGTGGCACAATCAGTGCTGGAGGCCCACTAGTAGCATTAAATCTACAGGCCCTTGGCACATATAGTGCACTGTACTAGGGACTTATAAGTAAATTAAATAGTCCAGTTGGGTATGATCCAATGTTACCATGTTTAAAGGGAGAGAGAGCATATGCACTTTAGCACTGGTTACCAGTGGTAAAGTGTGCAGAGTCTGAAAACCAGCAAAAACAGTATCTAAAAAGTGGAGGAAGGCAGGCAAAAAGTTAGGAGTGACCACCCTAAGGCTGTCAGGTCTAACAATCAGTATATGTATAAATAACACATGGTGTATAGTGAGAGGACACCATTGAGTGACTGGGTCCGTGGAGCAAGCACCCACTTGCCTGCCCCACACTCTGACAATGGGTATGCTATGAATCTATAAGGTGTCTCATGTTTAGTTTCTCAGCATCGGGTCTTAGGGTATGGGATATGTATATGTGTCCCAAGTAATAGTGTAGGAAAGCAGTCAGAGTGGATATATCTTCCAAGCTATGGCAGAGGTTGTGGGTAAGCAAATCCAAAAAATTACAACCAGGTCTACATACGCCATCACACTGGCTTGGATGCGTATGTTGCAGATGGGGTCTTCACTTTTTTCCATCGTGCCTTCCTTTTCTATAAGCTTGCCAGAAGCTTTGTCGTGGTTCAGCCCAAAGCTCCAGGCAGGTACCCCTTCTCGGGCCATCGGGTCCTGTTGTTTCTGGTAGTATGACATCAAGTAGAGCAGCCGCTTCTTTTACAGTCATAACATAATTGTATTTCTTATGGAGCTTCAAAGCTAGTCCAAATGGCTAGGTCCAGTGGTACCTAACCTGAGTTTTGCGCAGGGCCTCTGTCACTGGCCAGAATTGCAGTCTGCGTTCTAGGGTTGTGGGGGCTATATTTTGGTAGATAGTTTTCCCCTCTCCTTGGAAGGAGAATTGATCAAGACTCCTAGCCACCTGGAGAAATGATTCCTTAGTTTTAAAGGAGTGCAATTTGGCTTATATGTCTTGATGCACTTGCTCCACATGGATTTCCTGTTGTTGTTCTCTCAAAATGTCTGACAATTGGCCTACAACAAAAACCTCCAGGTCGGGCCCTCTGTGCCCTCCCCCAGGCCTCTTATATGGATATTTTATAGGTCTTCCCATTTCAAGAGGGCAGACTGTAGTTATATCTGTACACGTTTCTAAGATCTCGCTATTGGATCCAGAAACTGTTTTAGCTCCGTGTGTCTAATATTCCAGTTCCCATTGAGTCAACAAAGGACTGGAGAGAGATCAAGCGGAAATTGAATTCTGATTTAAAGGCATCAAGGGAGGCCACTATATCTGCTCTTATTTCTTCTAACAATTCTGTTTTAGAAGTGCGGAATGAGGACACAAAATCCTCCTTGGTCAAGCTCATTACCTCATCTGACAGTGTGGGAGTAGTCAGGGAGTGGTCGGAGGCAAGAGTGAAGTAAATTAAAACTCTATTATTTAGCACTTTCCTAGGAGGCATAAATGCGGCTGAACAGATGGGGCCACAAGCTAATTGATGTAAAAAGAAGATGCTGCAGGGGATCGAGGGCCCATTGCAATGATTGTCCCAATGACCTTGGTTTCAGGGGCCTTTGCTGTAACCATCCAGTCCTCGCCGTCAAGTGATTTAATGTGTTGGTACAGACTATAAGGCTGCTCTAGACTTGGATATAGTTCCTCAACATACCATGTGTATCTACTTCACAAGTGAGCTATTGGCAGCTCAGTTGTCTACTCCTGTGATTGGTAGGCGGTGATAAAATAATGTGGGCATTGTAAGCATCAAATTTGAGATGGTATTTCCTCCTAAGGCAATAGCGTTTCTCTTTTTTCCTCTGTGGCTGGTGCTATGTTAAGGTCAGGCAATATGTACATGCAGGACTTGGAGAGCTTCTCCTTTCCTGTTTTGACTTCCACTGTTATGGTGCAGTAAAGAAGGAGCGATGAGTCCAGAAAACAGTATATTCACCTATCATGTTAGTGAAGCTTTGTTCCATCAGCCCGGTTTCTCCCCCAATCCGGTCGCATCTCTATCCCCGGCTGTGCAGAGGACCTCAGCGAAGATGGTGTGACGCCACCCCAGATCGAACACTCCACTGTATCCCTTAGGATTCACCGTGTGAAGTTGCTGAAGGTAGAGGACTGATTTTGTGCAGGTGGCTTCGCCGACGTCATTAGCAGCATTGCCTCATCAAGGCTAGCTGCAGCATCACCACTTCCTCAGTGCAGGACGCGTGGGGTGGTCCTGGTGAACTCCTCCAATTGGACCTGGACATGTCAGACAAGCTGGTTTTGTCACTCCCATAGAGGCCGTCTTGTTGCCTTAGCCTGTGTGCGACATCTGGTAAACGGATGCCCCCGAGTTGTGTTAGATTACTGGGGCAGCGAGTGGATCCTCACTGGATAACATCAAGTCAGCAATTATGGTTGGCCATGCCCCGAATTTACATCTTTTCACTATGTACCTCCACGACTTCACTGATTCTAAAATTTGGTCAGGCCAGGTGCAAAATTGACACAGGGCTTTTTTAAATGGGTCTCTCCTCGTATTGCTGGAGTTGCATCAGTTTAACGATGCAACTCCAGCAATGCGCCACTTTATCACCAACAGATGTATCAGAATTTCTGACGCATCTGTGAAAATGTGTGCCATGGAGCTCTGTATCGTAAATACAGTGCGTCCATGGCATTGTTAGGGGATGTGCGTCAGGCATGAGAACGACGCAGGAATGACGCTGCATCATTTACTTGTAAATGAGGCCCTTTGAGCTGCAAATGCCAAATGCATGCTGTTTGCGTTTTAAAACAGTGCAAACAAATCCAGATATTTGCCCAACCATCCCAGAAATATTTTCCTCTCATTTAGTGCATTATTCTTTACCATTAGTTTCCATGCAAAATTTGTGTAGCAGCAGTCAATAATTACCTTGTCGATTAGGTCACTGAATGCTGCTTCATATAGTAGAAAAACGATTATTTTGAAACAATAATACTGAACAGCAGCGTGCCTCAAAACTAATTTAGAAGGAATTGTTTCCCCTTGCCAGATCAAGTAACTCTGTTCAAATACAGCCTTCATCTGTGTGCCTGATGTTTTCAGTAAAATGGCATCTCCTTGTGGAAAAAGGTGCAATGAAGCATCCAGTCATGAGCCTGACCTTTTCCATTCTGCTAACTTGAGAGCATTCTCATAAAATAAGGAAGTGATATTAACTGAGGCAGAATGGCATTTTTACCTTTTCTGCACGCAGAAATATCAAACTGGGCTGAAATTGTACTAGATTGCTTTGCTCACACTGAAACATAAACTCATCTAAACATGTTTTTATTTACAGAGTATGTTTTTCTTTCTAGTTTATTTGTTCTTATGCTTTTCTCATCAACCGAACTTACAATAAATGTTATGTCAAATAGAAAAGAACAAACCCAGATAACACAATACTGTAGATAGTTATATTTGGATTGCTTTGCTTTTTTGTTATTTTGTGTTATGATAAATTATGCTATGTTAAGTGTATTTCTAAAGCAAATTATCACTGAGGAAACTGAACAGATGTTTGCGCTTATCTTTGCCTATAGTGAGTTGGTTAATTGAAAAGCCCTATCTTCAGCTTCTTGCAAAATTCAAGAAGAGAGTATGAGGCTCTTATGTGGAGTGGGAGGCAGTTTCACACCTTAAGAGCAAAGGAAGAGAACGCTTGTTCTTGTGATCTGATTCTGTGTATGTGTTCGATGTGTATTAGGAGAAGTCCTGGGGAACAGAGTTGTCTGGGCGGTTGGTGGAAGAAGATGTACAACTTACTAAAGGAGCAGACACAAATCAATCGCTAAAACCAGACTTAAAGTCTATGGAAGTAAGCTCTATAAGTGTGTACACTATACCAATGTAGGTAAGATGTTGTAGTTGGAAATCTACATATGCCGATTTCTGGTATTAGAAATAGTTGTGCCCATCAGCACGTACCATGTCCATTGAAGACTTCCAGAGATACCACCAATAATAAAAAAATTACATTTAGCACAAAATCTACAGGAGAAAAAGTGCAAATGGCAATCTATTTTACCACACCTCTGTGTAATATATCAAAGTCCATTTAAGCAAAAAAATCACAGCTAGGATCCTTTTTTCTCTCATTGCAGTTTACTGGACTATTGTGTTGAGATACTTCAAAGGGCCCACACAAGGACGACAAACTGCACTGATGAATAGATAGACTTCATTGTTAATTGTTTGAGTGTACACCATTCTGAACTGGACAGCGTTGCCTACTTCAAAGTAAGTGAACATGTTCTCGTGGAGTAATGCACTCATGGCCACATCAATAATAAATGGTAAAGAAGGAAGACGCGTCAAAAGGAGAACTGGCCCAATAGGCAGTGCTGGGCAGGGTTCAATAATGTGTTATTGGATGAGGTTCAATTCTGCACAAAAACAACAATGAGAGTTTTACACATTGACAACTTGCACGTGCTCACCATCAACTACAGTGTTCAGTCTCCAGGAGGCAGTGCATTACTTTGCCAGAACCTCTACCTGGGAGACAGCTTAGTTTCATCCTTGTTGAGTAGGATGCAATGTATATCTTCCACTGGGGGCTTCCCAGCATCATGCACATGAAGTGAAGTCAAACAAAGTAGAGTCCAATTTCTGTATGCTTGCATTCTCTCCTTTCTCATTTTCTTCTGTCCCTGTCTCCTACGTTCCTTTGTGTATCTGCTCTTGTATTGTTCCCTCTGGCCCTTTGTAACTCTCTGGCAGCCAGGACTCAGTTTGTTCCCATCCATTTTCCCATCTCCATTGACCCATCCTTACCATCCCCATTTCTCTTGTTCACAGCTCTATCTCCTCCTGTTCATGATTCAATGCAAAAATCTGCCTTTGCCCTGACCCACTTACTCAAATCTCTTTGTACCTGTTGCAATATCAGTCTCAGTCGCTCTGTCCTACCAATGCTCTTGCAGGATGGAAGTGTGAGAGTAGAAAAGCCCTGCCAGCAAGGAATTGAAATGATATACAGTGGCTTGGAGTACAAATAGGACAAGGATCACTGACTTTCAGCACACGTTACCAAATATACTCTGTTACAATGCCACAAAATCTGCACCTCTAAAGACCATCACCCTCATCAAGAGAAACCTCATCAGCCAGTCTTATTACACCTGAGCTTGTGTCATGCAAATAATCCAAATAACATTAAACTCCACCTTCAGAGAAAAAACAAATTGCCAGATCACTTCTATTATGATTCTAAGGACAATGGGAAATTTAGGAGGAAAGTATTTATAATGATATGGTTATGATAAAATATAGTCCACTAAAAGGCTGTGATACTTCTTGGAGCAGTATTTTGCAATAGGATGCATGCCAAGATTCTCAAGTTAAAGGTGTGTAAAATGGTAAGATGGATGTACAGGGGGCTTGATGATCCATGGAATTCAGAGGAATTCTCATCCACAAGAGAAATGGTGCACAGGCTCAGGAAAGAATCCTTAAATGTAATCAGCTTCAATATAATCAATTGCAGGAATGTGTTGAGATGAATTCAGTCCTCCATCCATTGCAGGGTGTTTTATGCCCAGCATGTGGCACCAAGGTGATAGTGGTCTTGGCACAGAATGAAGTATGCAAACTTCAAGCACAGGCTCCCCAACAGCCCTTACATTGTTAGATCTTTCTGTGGCTTTTGATACCATTGATAAACTGTCCTTGTTTTCACTACTTGGTGATCTTGTTAACTAAGCTAGGCACTTCCTTTGTCTCGAGACTTTTTAGCATCCAGCTCATAGAAATGTATCTAAGCTCTTTCTCAACAATAATGTGGAAGATTTGAAAAGGAATGCTACTTAGAACTATTTTGTTCCCCTACCTGTTTCATCTTTAAGTAGTCTGTGAAAAATTAGGTTGTTGATTAAACAGGGGATGGTACATGTTCAAGCAACGGCCACAGTCTTTGTCAGGCTAACCCACAAAAATCGTTAAATTAACCTGTGCTTCACCTCTGGTGGTATAGCACAGAAGCAGTGAGGCTTAACGTAGAGGCAGTGTGTAAAGTATTTATGCAGCAGACACCACAAAAATCCTACACCAATTTAAAAAATAGAGTAGATCTTAATTAATTAGTTGACACCAAAATGACAAAAATCCTATTAGTAGAACTAGAGATATGAATGTTTACTGTAAAAATTAGCACATAAAAGACCAAACTGCCAACCACGGTTATCTAGTTGTGTGAGACCCAATCAAAGTTGAAAAATATTGGCCAACCACTATCGATCTTGGATGAAATTCGAGGAGTGGTTTGGGCAATGTGGATGCTTATCTTTGGACTTAAAATAAATTTCGGGGGACATTTTCTGAGAAGGTAAAGTCCAGTGGAGCTAGGCTGCAGGCAGTGTCTGAGGATAGAACATCATCATAGTCGGTGAGCTGCTGGACAAAGTCACAGTGAAAATGTCTATGTTTGAACTTAGGCCTATATTGATGGACTCTGTGGTGCCTGGGAGATCACCAAGTCACCTTGCTGCCCTGCTTGAGTCACAAAGAAAGGGCAGGAATGTGCAGTCTTTGAAAGAACACTGCACATTCCTGTCCTTTCTCTTGCACTGGTGCCTTTTTTGGCAGCCTAACGCCAATGCAGGCACCCTTGTACCATAATGGGAGGGGGCCTGTGCTGCAGGTCGAATTATTTTTGGACAGGAAGGGCCACCTTCCAACACAAAAACAATCCTTGGTGGCTTTTTCATCTCTCCATGTGTGCTGCAGAATACAGCACACATAAAAAGAGGAAAAAACAAGGAGAAACAAACATATTTGTCCTTATTATGCCACTCCTCGGGAGGTGTATCTTTTTGGCTCATTCCCAAGTTTACAAGTTCTTGTAATTTTGGGAATATGTCACTTTCCATGGAAGTTTGCATGCAAGTACTCATGCAACACCCATGGAAATACCTCCCTGGCACAGATGGATATAATGCAGCAATTTACACTGTGTTATATTACTCACCCTGCATGGCTTCATGAATCTTACCCAAGGTTTGCATCTCTCTTGCACCACGTTGCATGGTGCAAGAGAGAAGCAAATTGGGTCATAAATATGGCCCTCAGTTTCTTTGTTAGAAATCAAAAATCTTCAGTGGGACAAGGCTAAATGCCCAAGCCTACGAGAGTTCCACAAGATCAGATACTCAGTTGGCAATGGAATGCTGAAAATGATTTGCTGGTGTGGGGAAGAACATAGCGGAAGCTGCCACAAAGTCAGACTTACTGGCGATGGACCTTGGTGGATAGATGAACAAGTTAGTCCTGGTCTTCTCTCAGTTCTCAGACCTGTTTTTAGCCAAAAAATCTCAAAGTTCTGAGTTTTGGAAATAGAATTCTAAGGCACATTTAGCACTACCTCCAAGGGTCCAAGACTGGAGGGGGACAACCTCGGGGGGTTAGGTCTCACTCACGCTGGGTCCAAGTATCGGTTCAATATGGTTAGAGCCTTTTCTGTCCCTCAGGCTCTGGCTGAAAGGTGAACCAACTTGCTCTAGGAGTCACTCTGGTAGTCTTTGTTTGAAGTGATGAAACACGGCACAAGCAGTAGGTAAGGCCATTGAGGGTTAAAGGCAGGCTCTAGGCTGCAAAGCAGTCCTTCAGGGGTAGCAAAGCAGTCTTGTGGAGTACACAGCAAGCCACAGCAGCAGGCAGTCCTTTGAAAGTTCTTCTGTGGGGCCAGAAGATGAACTGAAGAGTGGGTCTAGAAGTCCTTTTTTTCTACCTGGTGACTTCTTTGAAGTAGGAGAAGTTTCTAGAAAACTGCTTTTGAAGTGCTTGGTGTTTCTTGAGTTCCCTGCCTTAGCTCCAAGCTGGCTGCATGAACAATGCAGGGATAATAAGTCATTTGTGTGACGGTAGAGCACAGCCTATTCAGTTGCAAATGGGGCTGTGCCCAGCTCCACCACCCCACCCTGCCAGTTAATAGCTCAACCAGACATAGCTAATCCCTCTATTGTGTGGCTGTTTGGTAGGAATAAAAAAGCCAGCTGGCAACTACATCCAGTGATGTGACCTAGGACAGGCTGAAGGCACCAAGTAGCCATGGCAGTAAAATTCCAACTCTCTTAAAGTGGCATTTTCAAAATTCAAATGTAAAATCCGACTTTACCATCAAAGAGGATTTTTAATTACAATTTCTCAGACACCAAGCATGAAATATTTATTGAAGTTTTAGCAGAAGTGGATTGATTCAACTACATTGTGTACTGACTACTCTGCTCCTCATGTAGCCACCAGTGAGGGTGTCACAGGAACAAGAGTTAGAGGTCGATGGTGAGAGGAAGGAATGTACTAACTATTTGGTTAAAGGAGGCAAAAATCAACCCTTTAGAGAGCTAGACCTAAGCCTTCTACAAGTTCCCAAATTTTAAATACGTACGATCACAGGTAGAACCTTTGCAGTGGTAGCTGCCATTCAGTGGAATCAATTCCATTTGGCTACCCACAGATAATCCTATCTATTGATGTTAAAGCCCTAAAAGCCTGTCTTTACCAAAGGCTATAGTTAGGATTAGTTGGCTTTGCCATGCTTAGTAAAGTTAAGCTCCAAAATGCCTTCAGTGGGAGCACTCTAGATAAATACAAATTTAAATCCACGTTTGCACACACCAAAGCACACACTTAGCTTGCAGAATGCTAACACAAATTGGAATTGTGTACGAGTAGACAGAACATTGACTGGTGTGCTAGTGCACCAAACAAATATCTTAAAAATGGAGGTCCTCATCCCGCTACTGTCTTTGTTGTTAGTGTTCACTCTTCAAGGTCACACTAAGAAACTATGCAGAAGGTGCTCTCAGGTAGTCACTTCTCAAACAGTTCCTTAAGGTAGGTCTTTGTATCTGATCATGAGACTTGTTCACAAAGTCAGTGCCAAGTTCTCTCTATCTCTTCTTCTTTGTAACACTGTAAAGCATATGGGCAGTCAAATGTAAACTAGCGCAGATGTACCAGTATGTATCTAACATTGTGAGCACTGGAAACAAAACCAGATCCCACGTTTGACTCCTTTAAATTTAATTGATTATCCAGCTGATACAAAGCAAATCTTTTTGAGCATTCCTCTTCTGAGAAAAACAGAGTAGAGGGAGAACACTGAACAGAATGTGATGCTCATTGGTCCAGAAAACGCAGAAATTCCAAATAATTCTCTGTCCTACATCCTATTACTGGGTTAATCTTCCTGGCTTTGCTTATGTCCACAGAAAAGGGGAAGAACATTTGGCCTAACTGAGGGCTCCTGGAGTCCCTTTCATTTGTCAATACTTGGACCCTTTTCATTAAGAGTGCTAAGCCAGAAAACAAAACCTAGGAGCAGGACACATGATCTCTGAGGATGTGGATAGTGCCACTTTCAGGGAAGGAACATTAACTTACCTCAATGGGACAACCATTTTGGGTCACACTGTTCATGCAATTTAAATAAAAAAATCAGATATAGTGCTTATGTAAAAAAAAAAAATACACGCCCACACTACACACAGAGAAAAAAGAAGAGTACTCGTTTTGTAAGACTTCTCAGATTTTGTCACAAAGTCCAGTGGGCATCTCCTAGGAGTCACGGTAAAAGCATGGACATCAGCAACCAATTACCTCCTGCCAATGACTTCAGGCCTCCCCATAGTGAGTGGGTTAACCACCCTAAATTCGGAATAAGGATAGAATTTTGAAATATCTCTCAGCCTACTGTAATTTAGACGTTTTTCTTGTATAACCAATCACAGAAAGCATGCAGCACTCCTCCTAGCCATTCGCTACCGCTAAAGAGGAAAGCAACCAAGTCAGATATAGCACACAAAATGAAAGCTGCATTGAGGTTTTTTAATTTCATGATGACCTTTTGACTCAATAAATACTCATAAATATCCTGGCTATCAGGGTTTAATTTTCGTGCTCTGAAAGAAGTCTCTTTTCTCCACAGTCAATACTTTCTTTGTCTCATACCATGTTAAGAATGTACTCATGGAATAATTTTATCAAATACAATCAAGGCGCAAAGTCAAACAGGAGGACGTTAATCAACATTAAAGGAACCCTATGGGTGCAACCAAAAGGTCAATCCGGATTTGAAACAAGCCTGAAAGGTTGACAATAAAGTCAAAGTTATATATTTCATAAGGCATTTCTCATAGATTCCTTTTCATTAACACGACAAAGAGCAATGTCTCAGCACAATTCCTTTCACAAAGATTCCAGTGCTCCCTTTTAAAGCCTTTTCAAATGCTTAAAAGAACCGAAATGTATATCTATACCGATGACAATAGCTTATTGATCTAATATAATAGTTTTTTTCCCCTGTTTTAAAATGTTATGCATTTTTTCTCTGATTCCAATTCTGCCCCAGAAAATGAACATGGTCACTTTTTCTAAGAGTACCTTGCAGACAATAGCTGAAGCTTTCTCCAAGTTCCTTTAAGAATTTTATAGAGTAGACACACGTTCTTTTTTGCGCGTTTTGGTACAAAACGACCGAGTGAGCATGTGGCAGGTATGGATTTGCTTGTGTAGCTGATCATTCAGTTGTGTTTTAACTTGAGCCATCATATATTGCAAAAGTAGGAAATTGTGGTAATATAGACAGCCATTTTCCCCTCACAAATAAAGTACAGCAAGGAAGAAAGCGCACATGGAAGCAACGTCATGCCTGTTATCTGCATATTCATGAAATGAATGGTGATAGGGCTCTACGGGCCATATTTATACTCCGTTTGCGCCGAAATTGCGTCGTTTTTTTTTACACAATTTCGACGCAAAACTAACTCCATATTTATACTTTGGCGTTAGATGCGTCTAGCGCCAAAGTCCATGGAGTTAGCGTCATTTTTTAGCGTGGACACCTACTTTGCGTTAATTATATGCAAGGTAGGCGTTCCCGTCTAAAAAATCGACTACGAGGCATGTGTGTGGGATTTATACTCCCGGGCAAAAATCACGCCCGAGAGTGGGCGGGTCAAAAAAAATGACGTACGGCCGCTTTTGCGCCGTTTTTTAGCGCCTGCAAAAGGCAGGCGTTAAGGGACCTGTGGGCTCTGAAGGAGCCCAGTGGTGCCCCCCCATGCCCCCATGCCCCCAGGGACACCCCCTGTCACCCATGCCCACCCCAGGAGGACACCCAAGGCTGGAGGGACCCATCCCAGGGACATTAAGGTAAGTTCAGGTAAGTGTTTTATTTTTATTTTTTTTGTGGCATAGGGGGGCCTGATTTGTGCCCCCCTACATGCCACTATGCCCAATGACCATGCCCAGGGGACAGAAGTCCCCTGGGCATGGCCATTGGGCAAGGGGGCATGACTCCTGTCTTTGCTAAGGCAGGAGTCATTTCTATGGGGGTTGGGAGTGAAAAAAAATGGCGCAAATCGGGTTGAGGTGAAAAAATTGCCTCAACCTGATTTGCCCCATTTCTTGACGCCCAAGCTCCATATCCCCCTACGCCGGCGCTGCCTGGTGTACGTCATTTTTTTAACGCACACCAGACGGCGCCGGCGGCTAACGCCGGCTAACGTCATTCAATAAATACGGCGCCCGCATGGTGCTTCAGAATGGCGTTAGCCGTCGCTAATTTTTTTGACGCAAAACTGCGTTGGCGCAGTTTTGCGTCAAAAAGTATAAATATGGGCCTAAATATGTAGAAAATTACTTATTGCAGGCAAATGACTCATCACTTTTCAGTAATTGCTCAAATTCTTTGTCCACAATTGTGAAAATTCACTGCTAAATTGTCATGTTATTGCATATTTCATATCCCCTTTCTAACTATGTGGCCAGTCAGACTACATGCAAGCCTCTTACCAATGTTGTAAAATTATTTATTTACTCCTTCTAATGTAAAATACTTTATATCCAGATTTAAAAAAATCTCATACAACGCAATTCAGCAAGACAATTTGCCGCACTGTGCTGCATGACAGGGAGACACAACTCTCAGGCACGTGGTCACTTTGGTTTTATTTACGTCTAATGATCTGGGCTTTTAAACATTTGCTACCTGAAATATTTTGTGCCAAACTTAAGCTTAAATTATATTTTATTTTTCAACACATTGCCCCCAGCTTTCCGGTCCACTGCGGTTTTCCGTTTGAATGACAAAAGCTTCTAGTTGATGTTAATTACCCCACTTCTGGTGTCAGCCGCTACAGCGGAGTTTAGCAGTCTAGCTGCTTATTTTCTGTGGGCCACTTAATGCCGATTCCACAGCAGACGTCCTTCCTGCAACTCTTAGGCAAGCAATAACTTTGGTTTTATGTCTAATGCTTTGTGTTTTTACACCTTTGCTGCGTGAATCATTTTGTGACAAAATTAAGCTTATTTTTGTTTAACGTGCCGCCCCAATTTTCCAGTCCACTGTGGGTTTTCCGGTTGTGTGGAGAGAGCTTCTAACTGATGTTAATTACCCCACTTGCGATTTTGGCAGCTATAGTGGAGTTTATCAGTCTTGGTGCTTACTTCCTGTGGGCTACTTAATGCCGATACAGGTGCAGAAGTGCAGTGTACATATGCAGCGGGCACGCCAAATGCATGCCAAAGGCACACCAAAGGCAAGCCCATCTCTGCACATATGTGCACGGCCATTGCCAGTACCCCTACTTCTTTTTATCCTGAAGTCAAGCACTCTGTCAGTATTACTTACTATCAAAAGTACATCTTTTAAAAAACTCAACAACCACTATTGATGTAACTTCACTCACAAATTTGACTTCCTGCCATTTACTATATTAATTCCTTATGACTAAAACAAATCTAGAAGTGTTAGCCAACAAACTGAATGATCCCACAATATGAACCCCTACTTTTTACCATGGGGCAGTAGGCAGTTCTATGGGACATAGTGGAGAAGTCTTTAATTTCATTGTTTTGTCACAGCTCAAGCATATGACACACTCTTGTGCTACTTGATCTATCTATCTGTACATTGAAGGTCACCAGAAAGACAATCTGATCCGTCTATTCGTCATTGTAGCCCCTAAAAGAACTTCATGCGCTCAAACGATCATATAACTTCTTAAACAAACAGGTGGTGCTAACTTATCTGCTCTTATCAATAAGCAATCTTCCCCTGATAACTCTTCTGCCAACTTTACAAAAGTTTTCAACTTAACGTCAAGATTCCTCTTCTTTGGCCAACCTGCCGAATGGCTGATTCCAGAAACTTTCTGATAAAGACCAAACATAGCTAAATCAGAAACTAATTGTGCCGCCTCTACATTTGTCCAAAGCATGAAAGTGAACATCTACAAAACAAAGAAAATGTTGAGATGCAAGGACATGTATAGCTATATATTCGATTAGGCAGTGATTAAAATCCGTTTTAGGCCTAGAGGGAGATACACTAAGATGCCTTTCCAGCAATCAATGGGAGAGAGTTCAAGCTTGAAAATGCAGATCTCAGCCCAATCAGCATGGCAAGTGTCTATCACTGAAAGGCTGAGGGTGTCCTTAGAAACAATGGCCATTCTACCACCTATCTTGCCATCTCTGTCTAGCCTAAGAATGCAATAGTAGTCCGGGAGAGCCAGCGATATATCTGGCAAAGTGGTAGGACTTCACCAGGTTTATGTAAGGAAACCAACTTCAGGTGACAATGAGGAAAACAGATCCCAGATTTTAGTAGCATGATTGGATAGATATCTAATAATACACAGAAGGCTGTCTAAATGCAGAAAACTTTGGAGCCGGAGTTGCAGTCAGAAAATGTATCAGAACAGACCTCAAGATATCAGTAGCACTCACCAATCTGGTACGAACTGCCTTCATGACAATGGACACCTTCACAAAAAGTCTCAGCAATCAAAAATAGAAATGTGTCCACACAGGGGTGTGCAATAATGTCCCCAAAATATGGAAATCATGGACTGAAATAGTATACCTACTCTTCACCAAACAATCCCATGATAATGTAGCAGTTACACTACAACATGCTACAGCTTGGTGTACTCAGAATGTACTACCCATTTTAAGGGTAAACTGCAAACGTGGAAGAGATGTATGAAGGTCACATGTCCAAATGGTGTGTGTAATATATCACAAACACAAGATCCCATTAAACTGCAAAGTGTCAGGTTCCATGCTTAATGCATTGTGCATGTTATTGACACATCATGTCAAAATACACAGACATGCATTCTTCAGTCACAAAAACTGAAACATATATAATTTTGCTGTAGGTTTCCAGTAAGAAGATGAGCATTTGCACCAAAATTATTATGTCCATCACAAATGTACAACACTAATGTATATTTTGAAAAAAATCCAAAATATGTAACCTGTGCTTGTCACTATCACAAATGAGAGTAAGTGAATGGCACATACATTATCAGAAAGAAAATTATCAGCAAACAGTTACTAACAATCATAAAATAAGGCCAGGAAAAAAGGTATTCTCAAAATAAAAATAAGATAAATGAGATAGATCTCTCATAAATTAATTCATGAAAATAACAAATTAACAAAAAAGGCACTAGGCCATTAGTCCATCATAAGTGTGTTTGCCCACAACTTGCCTCCTAATGTCACTGACAAAATAAACCTCCTCTGGAAGGGACATCTATGGTGCAGAAAGCAGGTACCTCAATGACCTTAGTTGGGGATCCTTGGGTTTGACAGTGGTGCTTTTAGATTCGAAAGGGGTCAGGGCCAGGGCCAGGGTAAAAAGTAGGTCCTCCATTGGAAAATGGGTAGGGTGTTCTTCATAGAGTTGGGAGGTAGAGGGAGTGTCTGGTGTGTATGTGTGTGTGTTTGTGTGTGTGTGTGTGTGTATGTTGAAGGTGTGGGTGCCTGAGGGCCTGGTGTATGTGCTATATGTTTAGATTTGTGTGTTTTAACGATTGTCTGTTGGTTGGGTGAGTGTGGGCATTTGGGTTCAGTATTGGTGTGTGTGAATGTGTGTGTTGTGGATGTGGTGTGTATAGGTGTGGTATATGTGTGCTGGTGCATTCTTGTGTAATGGTGGGTGCACTGACTGAGGGTGTGCTTGTAGTGTGTGTGGGTGCTGATATAGTGCTGGGTGCACTGACTAGGAGTTTGCTTGTGGTGTGTGTGAGTTCTGGTGTAGTGGTGGGTGTGCTGAGTGGGTGTGTTTGTGGTGCATGGGGTGTTGGTGTAGTAGTGAGTGTTGTGTCTCTGGGTGTGCTGGTGGTGGGTGTGTGTGTTTTCACGTCAAGGTGGGTGTGATGCCTGTGGGTAAGCTTGTGCTGGTAGTGGTGGGTGTGTGTGTGCGTGTGTGGTGTCTACATATGTGTGCCTGTGTGTTCTTTGCTCTGTCAGTGTGAGGATGTGTTGCTTGTGGTTGTTGTAGTGCGTGTGTGAAAATGTTTGTGTGTGCTTGGGCCAGTGCTGCGTTGAGGGATTTTGGATGGGGAAGGGATGGGAGTCTGGGCACGAGGTTGGGGTGGGTGGGAGGCTGCAGTCAATGAGGAGGCCGGTCCCTGAAATGACTACTGTAGGCCAGACATAGCACCATGAATAACATCCTGATAAGCAAGCATCTGGATGTTCTGGTCAGCCAGCCGCTGTATGGCATTCAGAAGTGCATTCTGGCCTACAGCGATAATCCATAATAGGTCAACAGACTCCTCATTGAGCGCAGCCTGGGACACCAGGGCAGAGGCACAGGTGCCTGCAGCAAAGGTGACAACATCCCTTTTGGAGGGTTTTACGGCCATCCAAGGAGTAGCAAGAGGGAGAGTGTAGTTTGGAATGTGGGTGGTGGATGATGACGCAGGTCTCATTGTCGCTCCAGGGTTCACTACCACTGGTCTTCATTGGAGTAATCCGAAGAAGATGTAGAGTCAGTTGTGGGCTCTGTACCTGTCCCTCCCGTGCCATTGGATCCCTCTTATTAGTGGTGTTCGCACCGGTTCCCAATACCTGCTTCCTCCATGCAGATGTAGCTGCTGTCACCTTTGTCTTTCGCAGATGAGGCTTTAAACACAGATACAACAGTTTGAGGCTATCTATGCAACTACAATTGGACATTAATGGTTACTCACAACATTTGCATGAAGTTCAGAAATCCCCTATGCCAGCTCCCACATCATGTATGCCTATGTCATTTACACACTTCAAAGTCTCTCCATAAAAAAGGATTTTGACAGATTGAGTAAACAGATAGGCCCTCATTACAACCCTGGCGGTCGGTGATAAAGTGGCGGAAATACCGCCAACAGGCCAGCGGTAAAAAAATTGAATTATGACCATGGCGGAAACCGCCAGCACATGCAGCCACTTTAACACACCAACCACCACGGCAGTAGCAACAAGCACCGTGGGGGTAACCGCCAACAGCCAGGCGAAAGACAATGTACCACCCACAATATTTTAACTGGCCTATCGACCACCTTTTCCGGGGCAGTACCAACTCCATCAAAAGCACAGCAGAAACAGTACACAGAAGACAAAGGACTCACCTCTGGACACTCAAGGAAGAACCACGAAGCCATGGAGCCCGAGTTGCACATATTTCCCATGATTGTATACCTCCTCCTACACCAGGAATACCAACGCCGGCGACCACAACCAAAGTGGATACTGCCACCTAGCACACAGGGGAGGGAGAAGAAAAAGAGAGTGACACACACACGCAACATGCAACACCCCCACCCCCAACAACATACACACAAGCAGATGCAATAACATTACATATTCACCCCCCACCCCTCAGGAAAAATGAAAGGACAAAATGATTGGAAGAAAGTGAGTGTAATATTATAAAATACTAGAAATGCATCCTCAAAAATCAAAACAGAATTTACAGATATACAAATGAAGGGACACATTGTCCATAATGTCTATGGGCCACAGGATCATATCACATAGGCCAGGGCCCCACTTGACTCCTGCCTCAATACGGAGAGAACACAGCTGGGGCATCAGGTCAAAAAAACACAGGCACCTCAGGGGGAAGGGGAGGGGGGCACCTCAGCCGGAAGATGGTACAATGCCACTGCTCCTGGAAGGGGCTACATGCCCACTGCTTGGTCCTGGGAAGTGCAAAGCCACAGTCTCTCAAGTGGGTGGTTTGCCCACTGCTTGGTCCTGGGGAGTGCAAGGCCACAGTGTCTCAAGTGGGTGGTTTGCCCACTGATTGGTCCTGGGGAGTGCAAAGCCACAGTCTCTCAAGTGTGTGGTTTGCCCACTGATTGGTCCTGGGGAGTATAAGGCCACAGTCTCTCAAGTGGGTGGTTTGCCTACTGCTTAGTCCTGGGGACTGCAAAGCCACAGTCTCTCAAGTGGGTGGTTTGCCCACTGCTTGATCCTGGGGAGTGCAAGGCCACAGTCTCTCTAGTGGATGCCTTCTTCCACTGGTTCTGGAGGGGACCTTGTGCCCAGTGTGCATCATCCTGGCAAGGAGAGGGTGGGTGGATGCCTTCTTCCACTGGTTCTGGAGGGGGGCTTGTGGCCAGTGTGCTTCATCCTGGCAAGGAGGGGGTGAGTGGATGCCTTCTTCCACTGGTTCTGGGGGGGCTTTGTGCCCTATGATGCAGCCCTTGGTGAGTAAAAGGTCACAGTCTCTCACCTGGGTGTCAGATCCAGGAGATTGGATTTGGGCAGGATGCATGACACTCTATGGAGGCAGGACTACAGTCCATCCGCCGGCAGCGATGGCTGCACAGTGGTGGCAGTGCCGGTGCTGGTGTCGTTGATGCCAGTGGTGGGGGGAGGCTCCAGCCCTTCCCCTGCAGCCTCGGACAGCTGCCCACTGGGGCTGCTGCTGCTGGCGGTGCTGCCAATGGTGTGGGGAGGCTCCAGCCCTTTCCCTGCAGCCTCGGACAGCTGCCCACTGGGGCTGCTGCTGCTGCCAGTGGTGCTGCTGGCGGTGCTGCTGGCGGTGCTGCCATTAGTGGAGGGAGGCTCCAACCCTTCCCCTGCAGCCTCGGACGGATGCCCACTGGGGCTGCTGTCAGTGGTGCTGGTGGCGGTGCTGGTAGCGGTGCTGCCAGTGGTGGGGGGAGGCTCCAGGCCTTCCCCTGCAGCCTCGGACGGCTGCCCACTGGGGCTGCTGTCAGTGGTGCTGGTGGCGGTGCTGGTGGCGGTGCTGCTGGTGGTGCTGGTGGCGGTGCTGCCAGTGGTGGGGGGAGGCTCCAGGCCTTCCCCTGCAGCCTCGGACGGCTGCCCACTGGGGCTGCTGCTGCTGCCAGTGGTGCTGGTGGCAGTGCTACTGGTGGTGCTGGTGTTGTTGCTGCCAGTGGTGGGAAGAGGCTCCAGCCCTTCCCCTGAAGCCTCGGATGGCTGAAGTGGCATGGTTGGTGGTGGGGGCTCAGATCATGTCACAGCACCAGGCCTCCTGTCCCTCCTGCCTGCAGTCAGGCCCTTTGCCCTTGGCAGCTGGTGGTGCCTCCTTGCCCTTGGCAGCTAGTGGTTGTTCCTTGTCCTTGACAGCTGGTGGTCCCTTCTTGCCCTTGGCAGCTGGTGGTTGTTCCTTGGCCTTGCCCTTGGCAGCTGGTGAAGGCACACTGCAAGTGCTGATGGATGTCTCCTGGGAGCCTCTCACACCTGCAGTAGCTGCTGAAACTACAGTGGCCGTGGACTGGGTGAATGAGGTGCTGGCCTGGGTTCTACCCACCCTGGCCTGAAGTGAAGGACGGGGGGGGTAGGGAAGAGGTCAAGGGTGGAGAGGAAAAGCTTCTTAGGGACACTGGGGGGGGGAAGAGGGTGAAGGTATGGGAGAGGAGGAAGAGGGAGTGGTTGTAGGAGGTGTCTGTCTGCTGTGTTTGGGTGCAGGTGCATGGGATGGACGATGTTGTGAGATGGATGGCTGTTGGGTGTCTGAGTGCTTGTGTTTGTGTACTTTGGGAGGAGGGGGCGCAGACACAGTGGGAGAGGACACAGGGGACGTGTGCATGGATGTGGGGGCGCTGACTGCCAGTGAGGGGTGTGTAGTGATAGGTGTGCTGGTGATGGAGGTAGTGGATGAGGATGTAGTGCATGCAGGTGTGAGTGGAGATGATACTGGGAGGGAGGTGGACGAGGAGGAGGAGGGGGACACAGTGGAGGCAGTGGATTTTGGTGTGTCTGCTTCTGGATGGTGTTTGTGTGAGTGCCTGTGGGATGATGTGTGGTACTTGTGTTTGCCTGAGCCACTCCTGTGTGCTGTCTTGGGTGCATGCTGGTCTGATTGTGTGCTTGGGATAGGTTGGGTTCCAGGGGAATGGGACTTGGTAGAGGAGGTTTGGAGGGGGAAGGCTAGAGAAAGGGACAATGGCTGCCATCAGGGAGGAGGCCAGAGCCAGGAATTATCTATGTTGGGCCGCCATGCCAGAGTGAATGCCCTCCAGGAATGCATTTGTATGTTGCAAATGCCCTGCCAGCCCATGGGTGGCATTCACAATGATTGACTGCCCAACAGAGATGGATCGCAGGATGTCAATAGCCTCCTCACTCAGGGCAGCAGGGCTAACTAGGGGAGGACCTGTGGTGCCTGTGGTGCCTGGGGCGAAGGAGATGCCCACCCTCCTGGGTGAGTGGTCACAGGAAACTCGCTGATGGGCTGCTGGGAGGGCGGTGCTAATATGTGGGTGGCGGATGTGCCTGTTCTTGGGCTGGCCACAGAGCTGTCTGCCACCAGCAGGGAGCTTCCATCGGAGGAGGTATCACTGTCAGAACTGCCCCCTCCTGTCTCCACCATGGTGCTCCCCTCGCCCTCCATCTCACTGGTGCCCTCACGGTTGGTGGATTCGGCCTCCAGAGCCATGTGGGATGCAACTCCCTCCATCGCCGGTGCCTCTGCTCCTCCGCCAGATGATGCTAATGCACTGGGTGACAAAACAAAAAGGAGGGGGAAAGAGACAGAGGATACACTTGGTCAATGCCAGCAACAACACCACCGTTGGTGTACACAACACACAGGGGACAGCCCTACGAACTAGGCAATGCACTACCACTCACAATGCTAGTCACCAGGCCATGGACAGTAACACCTAACGCCAATAGCAGCATACCTGGGACCTACAGATCCCTGCCCAGTAGTAGATGCCCACTAGCATATTTGGGGGTGGAGTGTATCAGCCCCTGCCCAACATGGAACCTACCCTGCAATATCCGGCGTGGCCTAAGGGCACCCACAGGCCCACGTCCCCCACCCAGAGACCACCCCACCATGCGTAATTTGCAGATTTGGAAAGTGTGCTATCCCTCTTGTGGCTGCTGTGATGCCCTCAAGCACCCATCCAGCTCCGGATAGGCCACTGCCTGAATGCGGAACATCAGGGGGTCAGGTTTCGACGGGCACCCCTACCTCGTTGGGAGGCTGTTAGACCTGACATGCCTTAGGGTGGTCACCCCTAACTTTTTCCCTGCCTCCCTCCACTTTTTGGACCCTGTTTTACTGGCTTTTAGACTGTGCGCACTTTACCACTGGTAACCAGTGCTAAAGTGCATATGCTCTTTCCCTTTTTAAACATGGTAACTTTGGATCATATCTGATTGGACTATTTAATGTACTTATAAGTCCCTAGTAATGTGCACTATATGTGCCAAGGGCCTGTAGATTAAATGCTACTAGTGGGCCTGCAGCACTGGTTGTGCCACCCACTTAAGTAGCCCCCTTAACCTTGTCTCAGGCCTGCCATTGCAAGGCCTGTGTGTGCAGTTTCACCGCCACTTTGATTTGACATTTAAAAGTACGTGCCACACCTAGAACTCCACTTTTTCTACATATAAGTCACCCCTAATGTGTGCCCTAGATAACCCCTAGAGCAGGGTGCTGTGTGGGTAAAAGGCAGGACATGTACCTGTGTAGTTATATGTCCTGGTAGTGTAAAACTCCTAAATTCGTTTTTACACTACTGTGAGGCCTGCTCCCTTTATAGGCTAACATTGGGGCTGCCCTCATACATTGTTGACGTGGCACCTGCTGATCTGAAAGGAGCAGGAAGGTCATATTTAGTATGGCCAGAATGGTAATACAAAATCCGGCTGACTGGTGAAGTCGGATTTGATATTACTATTCTAGAAATGCCACTTTTAGAAAGTGAGCATTTCTTTGCAATTAAATCTTTCTGTGCCTTACAATCCACGTCTGGCTGGGCTTTGTTGACAGCTCCTTGTGCATTCACTCAGACACACCCCAAACACAGGGTACTCAGCCTCACTTGCATACATCTGCATTTTGAATGGGTCTTCCTGGGCTGGGAGGGTGGAGGGCCTGCTCTCACACAAAGGACTGCCACACCCCCTACTGGGACCCTGGCAGACAGGATTGAACTGAAAGGGGACCTGGTGCACTTCTTAGCCACTCTTTGAAGTCCCCCCCACTTCAAAGGCACATTTGGGAATAAAACAGGGCCTCTGCCCTACCTCATCAAACACTTGCTGGAGAAGAAACCTGAACCAGAAACTACATCCTGCCAAGAAGAACTGCCTGGCTGCTCAAAGGACTCACCTGTCTGCTTTCTACAAAGGACTGCTGCCTTGCTGAACTCTTGTCTGGCTGTGAAAGTGCTCTCCAAGGGCTTGGATAGAGCTTGCCTCCTGTTCCCTGAAGTCTGAGGACCAAAAAGACTTCTCTTTTTCACTTGGACACTTCGTGCACCAAAATTTTCGACGCACAGCTTGTTCCGCGGCGAGAAAAACGCCGCACACCGACGCTGATCGCCGTGACGCCTTCGGGACGACCGGAACTTCGACGCACAGCCTAGCAAGGACAACGCCACCCGACCTCCAGAGGAGAATTTGACGCAACGCCTGCCGTGAGAGCAAAACTTCGACGCACAGCCCCGCAGAACGACACGCAGCTGGAAAACTAGCAGGAGAATCCATGCACAGACCCGGGACATCCCCGCGTGAAAAATAACGACGCAAGTTCATGTGTGCTGGGGAGAAATCGACGCACACACCATTTTTCCACGTATCTTTTCTTCTGCGGCCCTCTGCGGAGGTTTTCCACTCCAAACCAGGTACTTTGTGCTTGAAAGAGACTTTGTTTGCTTTTTAAAGACTTAAGACACTTTATATCACTTTTCAGTGATATCTTTACAAATTCACATTACAACTTTATTCATTTTTGACCTACAATTATCCTGATAAATATTATATATTTTTCTAAACACTGTGTGGTGTATTTTTGTGGTGCTATATGGTGGTATTGTATGATTTATTGCACAAATACTTTACACATTGCCTTCTAAGTAAAGCCTGACTGCTTGTGCCAAGCTACCAGAGGGTGGGCACAGGCTAATTTTGGATTGTGTGTGACTTACCCTGACTAGAGTGAGGGTTCTTGCTTGGACAGAGGGTAACCTGACTGCCAACCAAAAAACCCATTTCTAACATTGGTGATCAGCGATGAGGATAGGACTTGTATTTGTACAGTGACATACAGTAGCTAAGTATTTCACTAACTACCCACAGTTGAAGGTCAACTTGATTTTTATCTCTTTTTTGCAAATTTGTTTTTTCCTGAAAATGTTCAAAAACGAAATCCTCACTCAACATGTCTCTGACTAGGTCTTAAATAGGAGACTTTGACCTAGTCCTGTTGGATACATATACGGTCAAACAGCTAAGAGGGTTCTGTAGGGCAATAAGGGTACCCACCCAAGCGGCCTTGAAAAAGGAGGACTTTCAAGTGGCGCTGAGGGCCTGGGCAGAAGCCCATTTAGAAGAGGATGGTGAGGAAGAGGAGCCAGAAAATGGCCCCTCAGAGGATTTGTTGCTATCTGTGGATGATATTACCACTACAATTGTGCCCCCTTCCAGACCAGGGAGCAGTGTCTCTGTGAAAAGCCTGACCGCAGAGGAAAGGAGAGAGGACAGGGAGTTTCAATTGCAAATGGCAAAACTGAAAATTGAGGCTCAACAGGAGGAAAGAAGGGCAGAGAGAGAAGCTGAAAGGGCAGCAAAACAAGCTGAAGCTGAAAGAGCAGCCTAACAGGTGGAAGCTGAAAGAGCTTTGGCTGAAAAGAAACTTTTGTTGGCTCTTGAACTGAGTCTCAAGGAGCTGGAGATCAAGGCGAGACAGTCTGAATCTGGCAATAATGGTGGCAGCATACATACAGGACCTGCTGGAGAAAAGAAGGTTCGTGTACCCAACAATGTAGTGCCCAGTTTTGTGGTGGGAGATGACATAGATAAATGGTTAGCTGCTTATGAAGTTGCACTTAGGGCTCATGAGGTTCCTGAAGGGCAATGGGGGGTAGCTATATGGGGTTATGTGCCGCCATTGGGGAGGGACACACTTCTCACATTGGATCAACCTGATCAAAACACATACCCACTTCAGAAAGCCACTTTACTTGCCGAGTTTGGGCTGACCCCTGAGGGATACCGTCAGAGGTTCAGGGACAGCACCAAACAAACCACACAAACATGGGTAGATTTCTTTGACTTTTCCAGTAAGGCACTGAATGGATGGGTGCGGGGCAACAAAGTAGATAATTATAAAGGGCTATATGACTTGATTCTGAGAGAGCATATACTCAATGTTACCTATACAGAGTTGCGCCAGCACTTGGTAGATAGTAAACTGACTGATCCCAGGAAGCTTGCTGAGGAGTCGGACCTCTGGGTTAGCACCAGAGTGTCCAAAAAGGTACCTGGGGGGACACCCACAAAAGTGGTCAGGGTTCCCAACAGAAGAAAGAGGGGGGAGATAAACTTACAGATAAGGAACTCTCAAAAGGCCCCCAAAAGAATTCCCAGGGAGGGGGTGGCAACCATTCCTTTTCCAGATTTGGGAAAAAGCCAGGGACATATGATGGGTCAGGGAAATCCAACCCCAAATGCATGGAGTGTTACCAGTATGGTCACTATAAAGGTGACCCGCAGTGCTCCAAGAGGGCACCGTTCACTACCGGACAGACACCTGGGTTGACTAGTGTAGCGCTTGGGGGGGAGATGGACCCAGATAGCTTTGGAGAGCAGGTAGAGATTTCCCTAGTGTCCATTGGAGAAAGAGAAATGGTGCCCAAAGCCCACATGCCCGAAATACTTCCAAGCACAGGCAGTGGGTCACCATTAATGGGCAGAAGGTGGAAGCTCTGCGTGACACAGGAGCCAGTATGACTACTATCCAGAGTCAGCTGGTGTCAACAGAGCAGATAGTCCCTAATACATTCCACCAGGTCATAGTCGCTGACAATCGTGAGAGTCACCTACCGGTGGCTCTGGTTCCCTTTGAGTGGGGGGGGGTCTCTGGTACTCTGAAAGTAGCTGTAAGTCCTGCCATGCCTGTAGATTGTCTGTTAAGCAATGATCTTGAGCATACTGCTTGGAAAGAAGTAGAGCTCAGATCTCACCTGGAGATGTTAGGGTTACCTGAGTGGGTCTGCATGACCACATGGTCCATGGCTGCCCTGGAAGGGAGTCAAGGGCGTCTGGAGCCCGGAAAGATGGCCCATACAGCTGCCAAAAGGGAGGACCAGGGGTGCTGAAAACCCACCTCCAATGTTCCCACGGTGGTAGACGAGGCCCCTGAGGAGGAGGAGGCCCCTGAGCCAACCAGGGAAGACATAGCTGCCCTAGATAACCTACCTGAACTTGCTGGCTGGCAAGTAGAGGGGGGGGCAACCAGGGAAGCATTCTGCAAGGCGCAGAAAGAATGCCCCACCTTTGAGGGTCTGAGGAAGCAGGTCACAGACCACGCAGCAGGTGACACCTCTAGCGCTCACCATATTTACTGGGAGAATGAGCTCCTTTACAGTGAGCGTAGGATTCCAAGTCCTGGGGCACACCGTGTGCTGGTGGTCCCCCAGTGTTACCAGAAATTCCTAGTAGGCCTGGCTCACTACATTCCCCTGGCAGGACACCTGGGACAAGACAAGACCTTTGACAGGCTTGACACCCACTTTCATTGGCCCAGAATGAGGAAAGCCTCAGATAACTTCTGCAGAGCTTGCCCCACCTGCCAGGCAAGTGGGAAGGCAGGGAAATGGCTTAAAGCTCCCCTGCTCCCACTCCCAGTCATTTGCACCCCCTTTGAAAGGGTGGGCATCAACATTGTTGGTCCCTTGGACCCCAAAACTGCCTTGGACAACAGGTTTATCCTGGTTTTGGTGGACCATGCCACCCGCTATCCAGAGGCAATCCCTCTGAGAACAGTGACTGCAAAGGTGGTGACCAGAGCCCTGTTGGGAATATTTACTCATGTGGGATTCCCTAAGGAGGTCGTGTCTGACAGGGGCACAAACTTCATGTCTGCATACATGAAGACCCTGTGGGATGAGTGTGGGGTGACCTACCGGTTTACCACCCCTTATCATCCTCAAACCAATGGGCTTGTTGAGAGATTCAACCAGACCCTGAAAGGCATGATTGGTGGCCTGACTGAGGCCATGAGGTGTAAGTGGGACGTCCTCTCACCCTACCTGTTGTTTGCTTATAGAGAGGTGCCCCAGAAATGGGTGGGGTTTAGCCCCTTTGAGCTTCTCAATGGTCACCCTGTCTGGGAACCATAAGCATTGTTAAGGAGGGCTTTGAGAAAGCTCCCCAGGCCCCTCCCCAGGATGTGGTCAGCTACATGCTGGCCCTCCGCAAACAAACCCAACGCTTCTGGAAGCAGGCCCAGAGTAACCTTGAGGACAGTCAAGAGGTGATGAAGGAATGGTACGACCAGAAGGCCACTCTTGTTGAGTTCTCACCTGGAGACAAAGTTTAGGTGATGGAGCCAGTAGAGCCCATGGCTCTCCAGGACTGCTGGACTGGCCCCTTTGAGATCAAGGAGCGTAAAGTGGAGGCCACTTACCTAGTGGACCTGAAGACCCCTAAGGGTCCTCCATCACAACCGGCTCAAACCTCACTTTGAGAGGTCTGAGGTCAGTATGCTCCTAGTCACAGATGAGGGCATGGAAGAGGAGAGTGAACCTCTACCCGACCTCCTCGCTGTCAAAGAAGGGGATGGGTCAGTAGGTGGTGTCATTCTCTCTGACTCCCTGACTCCAACCCAGAGAGGGGACTGCTATGAGCTGTTAGAGCAGTTCTACCCCCTGTTCTCCCTTACTCCTAGACTAACCCACCTCTGTGTGCATGACATTGACACAGGTGACAGTTCCCCAGTAAAGAACAAAATTTACAGGTTGTCAGATAAGGTGAAGGCCAGCATCAAGGAGGAGGTCTCCAAGATGTTGACTTTGGGGGTTATTGAGAAATCCAGTAGTCCCTGGGCCAGCCCTGTGGTATTGGTTCCCAAGGCTACTGCCCCAGGTGCGAAGCAGAACTCTGGTTCTGTGTGGACTACCGGGATCTCAATTCAGTCACCCGGACTGATGCTCACCCCATCCCCCGATCTGATGAGCTCGTTGACAGGCTAGGCTCTGCCAAGTTCCTGAGTACGTTCGATCTTACTTCCGGGCACTGGCAGATTTGCCTGACTGAGGGGGCTAAAGAAAGATCTGCTTTTTCCACCCCTGATGGCCATTACCAATTCCGGGTGATGCCATTTGGGCTGAAAAATGCCCATGCTACCTTCCAACGGTTGGTTAACGGGGTCCTAGCTGGTAAAGATGCCTTCTGTGCAGCTTACCTGGACGACATAGCTGTCTACAGTTCCAGCTGGGAGGAACACCTGCTCTACCTCAAGGAGGTGCTTCAGGCTCTGCAACAGGCAGGCCTGACTATCAAGGCTAGTAAGTGCCAGATTGGGCAGGGTTCCGTGGTGTACTTGGGACACCTAGTAGGTGGTGGCAGGGTGGAGCCGCTCCAGGCCAAGATTGAAACTATCAAGGCCTGGCAACCACCTAGAACACAGACTGAGGTGAGAGCCTTTTTGGGCCTCACTGGATACTACCGCAGGTTCGTCAACGGGCTATGGTACCATTGTGTCCCCCTTGACAGAACTCAGTTCCAAGAAACAACCTAGGTTGGTGAATTGGACAGAGGCCTGTCAGAAAGCCTTTGATTCTCTGAAGGAAGCCATGTGCACGGCCCCCGTGCTCAAGGCCCCTGACTACTCCCAGGAATTTATTGTGCAGACAGAAGCTTCGGAGCATGGCATAGGGGCTGTTCTAGCACAGCTGAATGAGGAGGGCTCAGACCAACCAGTAGTCTTTATTAGCAGAAGACTATTACCACGGCAACAAAGGTGGAGTGCTATTGAAAGAGAAGCATTTGCTGTGGTCTGGGCACAGAAGAAGCTAAGACCCTACCTGTTTGGGACTCACTTCCGGGTTCAGACAGACCACAGGCCCCTCAGATGGCTCATGCAGATAAGGGGTGAGAATCCAAAACTCTTGAGATGGTCCATTTCTCTACAGGGGATGGACTTTACGGTGGAACTTCGCCCAGGGGTTGACCACACCAATGCTGATGGTCTCTCCAGATACTTCTGCCTTAGCGATGAGAGCTCCAAGGAGGTCGGGTAGCTCTTCCCACTTTCAGCTAGGGGGGACACATGTTAGACCTGACATGCCTTAGGGTGGTCACCCCTAACTTTTTGCCTGCCTCCCTCCACTTTTTGGACCCTGTTTTGCTGGCTTTTAGACTCTGCGCACTTTACCACTGCTAACCAGTGCTAAAGTGCATATGCTCTCTCCCTTTTTAAACATGGTAACTTTGGATCATACCTGATTGGACTATTTAATGTACTTATAAGCCCCTAGTAATGTGCACTATATGTGCCTAGGGCCTGTAGATTAAATTCTACTAGTGGGCCTGCAGCACTGGTTGTGCCACCGACTTAAGTAGCCCCCTTAACCTTGTCTCAGGCCTGCCATTGAAAGGCCTGTGTGCGCAGTTTCACTGCCACTTCGACTTGCCATTTAAAAGTACTTGCCAAGCCTAGAACGCCCCTTTTTCTACATATAAGTCACCCCTAATGTGTGCCCTAGGTAAGCCCTAGAGCAGGGTGCTGTGTGGGTAAAAGGCAGGACATGTACCTGTGTAGTTATATGTCCTGGTAGTGTAAAACTCCTAAATTCGTTTTTACACTACTGTGAGGCCTGCTCCCTTCACAGGCTAACATTGGGGCTGCCCTCATACATTGTTGAAGTGGTAGCTGCTGATTTGAAAGGAGCAGGAAGGTCATATTTAGTATGGCTAGAATGGTAATACAAAATCCGGCTGACTGGTGAAGTCGGATTTGATATTACTATTCTAGAAATGCCACTTTTAGAAAGTGAGCATTTCTTTGCACTTAAATCTTTCTGTGCCTTACAATCCACGTCTGGCTGGGCTTGGTTGACAGCTCCTTGTGCATTCACTCAGACACACCCCAAACACAGGGTACTCAGCCTCACTTGCATACATCTGCATTTTTAATGGGTCTTCCTGGGCTGGGAGGGTGGAGGGCCTGCTCTCACACAAAGGACTGCCACACCCCCTACTAGGACCCTGGCAGACAGGATTGAACTGAAAGGGGACCTGGTGCACTTCTTAGCCACTCTTTGAAGTCTCCCCCACTTCAAAGGCACATTTGGGTATAAAACAGGGCCTCTGCCCTACCTCATCAGACACTTGCTGGAGAAGAAACCTGAACCAGAAACTACATCCTGCCAAGAAGAACTGCCTGGCTGCTCAAAGGACTCACCTGTCTGCCTTTTACAATGGACTGCTGCCTTGCTGATGGCCTGCTGCATTGCTGAACTCTTGTCTGGCTGTGAAAGTGCTCTCCAAGGGCTTGGATAGAGCTTGCCTCCTGTTCCCTGAAGTCTCAGGGCCAAAAAGACTTCTCTTTTTCACTTGGACGCTCCGTGCGCCGATCTTTTCAACGCACAGCTTGTTCCGCGGTGAGAAAAATAGCACACACGGACGCTGATCGATGCGACGCCTTCGGGACGACCGGAACTTCGACGCACAGCCTCGCAAGGACAACGCCACCCGACCTCCAGAGGAGAATTCGACCGGACGTCTGCCGTGAGAGCGAAACTTCGACGCACAGCCCCGCAGAACGACGCGCAGCTGGAAAACAAGCAGGAGAATCCACGCACAGACCCGGGACATCTGGTAATCCCCGCGACCCACAGAAAGAGACTGTCCGCGCGCCGGAAAACGACACACGACTTCCCCGCGTGAAAAATAACAACGCAAGTCCGTGTGTGCTGGGGAGAAATCGACGCACACACCATTTTTCCACGTATCTCTTCTTCTGCGGCCATCTGCGTAGATTTTCCACCCCAAACCAGGTACTTTGTGCTTGAAAGAGACTTTGTTTGCTTTTTAAAGACTTAAGACACTTTATATCACTTTTCAGTGATATCTTTACAAATTCACATTACAACTTTATTCATTTTTGACCTACAATTATCCTGATAAATATTATATATTTTTCTAAACACTGTGTGGTGTATTTTTGTGGTGCTATATGGTGGTATTGTATGATTTATTTCACAAATACTTTACACATTGCCTTCTAAGTTAAGCCTGACTGCTCGTGCCAAGCTACCAGAGGGTGGGCACAGGCTAATTTTGGATTGTTTGTGACTTACCCTGACTAGAGTGAGGTTTCTTGCTTGGACAGAGGGTAACCTGACTGCCAACCAAAAACCCCATTTCTAACAGAGGCCATCCCCAGCTGGGCCTCCACCGTCTTTCTTGCCCAGCATCTCAGGTCCTCCCACCGTTTGCAACAGTGGGTGCTCTGCCTGCCTTAGACCCCCAGGGTCCTCACGTCCTTAGCGATGGCATGCCATATACCCTTTTTCTGATGGGTGCTCACCTGCAGAAAAATGAAAATGGAAAAGGGATCAGTTATACCATCCAGCCTGTTACACCCATGGCCCACCATATCCCTCCCATCCCCTTATGCACATACATTGGCTGCCATACATGCTGCACGCTAAACCCAGGACCCCTCCACCACTCCCGCTCACACGAGACCTTCACACACATCACACCATGCATTCATGCCCCATGCATCGTGCCTACAGTGTACTCACCTGTTGGTCTGGAGGCCCATAAAGCAATCGGTATTGGGTAGGACCCCATCCACCAGTTTCCCCAACTCCGCAGGGGTGAAGGCAGGGGTCCTTTCCCCAGTGACTCGAGCCATGGTCTCTTCCAAACACAGGTCACAGCAGCACTTGCAGTGTAGATCCTCTCCTGTTGAAAGTCAAGTAGCAAGTGAGTGAACAGATAAAAATGGCGGTCACGTCTGCGGCGGTGCGTACCGTACAGCTGGCGTACATCACCATTGGCTACTGTAACCCATAGGGCCAAATGATAACCAATGAGGAATTGCACGGCGGTACCCGACCGCCTCCCGCAACAGAGCACAACGTCAGCAGCATTACCTCATTTCCATATGTCCCTCCATACAGGACAGGTGTCTGCCATTTCTGGGGGGGTAGACCAGGGCACCTAACTGCGTCGCAGCCGACATGAGCACTTTTTAGGAATAAACATAAACATACTGTTTCTGTCACGACATGAAAGACATTGTACAATTAGGAAATGTTGAAAACTGACCTGATGCTCATCGTTTTGCCCCCTATAGTACAACTGCTGAGGATGAATAGGAGATGGAGACATCCCCCGTGTACAGGCCCCTGCTGGTCTTGGCAACAATGGAGGACAGGCACAATATATTCACCTACAGACTTGATAGGGCCACAATCCAAGAGCTGTGTGCCCAATTGGAGCCAGGCCTGATCTCAGCTATCCGTCGACCCACTGGGATCCCCCCTCTTGTGCAATTCCTATCTGTGCTCAATTTCTTGGCAAGTGGCTCCTTCCAAGTGACAGTGGCCATGGTAGCAGGAATTTCCCAGCCAATGTTCTCAAACGTGCTGGCCAGAGTGTTGTCTACCCTGATGAAACACATGCGCAGCTACATTGTTTTTCCCCACGTGGAGGATTTGGCCACAGTGGGAGCTGACTTCTAGGCAATGGGACATATCCCCAACATTGATGGGGCAATTGATGGTACACATAGGGGGTCATTCCAACCTTGGCGGGCGGCTACCGCCGCCCGCCAGGCGGAAACCGCCATTTGGCCGCCGTGCGGCCAAAATTCCGCGTCCGCCATTCTGACATTCCCGCTGGGCCGGCGGGCGCTAACCAAGTTAGCGCCCGCCTGCCCAGCGGGAATGAGGGCAGCAACACAGGAGCCGGCTCCAAATAGAGCCGGCGGTGTTGCGGCCGTGCGACGGGTGCAGTTGCACCCGTCGCGCTTTTCACTGTCTGCTAGGCAGACAGTGAAAAGCTGGCCGGGGCCCTGTTAGGGGGCCCCAGGACACCCCTTTCCCGCCAGCCTCTTCCTGGCGGTGAAAACCGCCAGAAACAGGCTGGCGGTACGGGGGTCAGAATCCCCAGGGCAGCGCTGCTTGCAGCGCTGCCCTTGCGGATTCTCCCAGCCGGGGCAAAAAACGGCGGAAAACCACCGGCCCCGGCGGGGTGACTGCGGCTTTACCGCCGCGGTCAGAATGGCATTTGAAGCACCGCCAGCCTGTTGGCGGTGCTTCCGTCATTCGTGACCGTCAGAATGACCCCCATAGTGCCTTTGTCCCCCCCTTGGAGAAATGAACAGGTGTTCAGAAATCAAAAGAACTTTCACTCTATAATTGTGCAGATTGTGTGCCTGGTGTACCAGTACATCTCCCATGTGAATGCAAAGTATCCTGGGTCTGTTCATGATGCCTATATCCTGAGGAATAGCAGCATCCCATGTGTGATCGTAAAGGGATTTGGGTAGTGTGGGTGTGTGTTTTATAGTGGTGTGGGTGTGGTGTGTGTACGTGTGTCAGGTGTGTGTAGTTTGAATTGTCCAATGTGGTGTTGTTTTGTATGTGTGTGCGTATTTTGAGCGCGGCAGTATGTACCACCAATGGTTTACCGCGGTTAATGTCTGCCGCAGTGATTTGTGGGTCGTAATGTTGTGAGCGTAGTTCTGCTGGTGTAAAGGTGTGGGTTTTGCTACTGCCATTTTATCACTGACCTTTGGGCTGGGGGACGTGTGTGTGTCTGCATAGTGACGGATTGCTATGTGTAGGTCACAATATGGGTATTGGTATACCGCTGCGGTCGCGGTATGTTGGTGGCAGTCGGCATGGCAGTAAGTGGGACTTACTCCCAACGTCATAATGATGGCCTATATGTGAAGGAGATGGACACCACCATTGGCTTTCATGCATAGCCATCACACACATTAACCTATGGGGTTGACTGTCGTGGAGGGGACCACTTACTAGGCAGTCAACTTCCGCCAACAGCCATCAGGTAGTCAAGGTCCTGATGACTAAGTCAGACAGCCACCATTTTAGGGTGTGAAGCATTTTTCTATTGTTAGTGCACCACCAGCACTGAAGATGGAGGCTAGTGTATTTCTCAATGTCAGATATGAACAACACTGTTCTCATCAAAATGTGACCCAATAAAATGTGAACCGCAACTGTGTTTGACACCAATAGAGCCAAGGGAAAGTAATAAATCCATTAACAGTATTTTTTAAGAAAAACATTTCTAAAAATAAATGTGAAAATAATACATTTCAAATGTATTACTTGCACATAATGCAATCAAAAACTTTTTGAGGATCAAAAAGTTGATGTTAATATATGTCCTTGAATTATCCAATGATATTCCTATTGTTACCAAGTTACCAAGAATTCAGATGTGTTGACGTTAAAAGTATGGTGTGACTATTTCAGCTGATTTTTACTTTTCCATATATGAAGATGTCTGAACCCCACCATAAATAGCAGGGGACAGCTTCAGATGTTCTAGCCCTTTCCAGACCTTGTCACCCTGGAGGAAAGGGACATCATGAAGAAATTTAGGCTAAATAGGCAAACTATCCTGGATTTGTGTCAGCAGTTGGCGCCTGATCTCCTATCTCACAATATTAATCCAACAGTCATAAAACCAATAGTGAAAACCGAGGCAGTATTGCATTTTGTGGCCTCTAGCACTTTTCAATATAATGTGGAAGTATCTAGGGGCATGTCCAAGTCAATTTTCAGTGGTGTGCTACAGAAAGACCATGCTCCCTTGAGAGACATCAACAGCTACATCTAATTTACATGATCACATGATTTGGCCACTGTGAAGGGAGAATATTATGCTTTGAGTGGACTACCACATGTGATTGAAGAAATAGATGGCACGAATAATGCCTTTGTGCCACCACACAAAAGACAACAGGTCTACCAGAATCAGAAACTCTTCCTAGTCATTTGCATATTAATGTGCAAGTAGTCTGTTTACCAGATTTATAGATCTATCTCAACTGTGTGTGCCCTCCTCCGTGGGTCAACACATGATTCATTTGTACTATGGAACAGGACCATACCCATGCATGTATCACAGCTTGGACCAGAGAGGGCCTGGCTTGTTGGTAAGTACAATGTGTCTTAATGATCAATTGCCTGAATCCTAGTTAAGGAAGGGTCAATGGCTTGATATGTAAGTAATCTCTTGATGTGTTGCTTCCATGTGGGAGACTCAGCATATCCTAACCAACTGTGGTTATTGGCACTGCTGAGAAATCCAACAACGTCATGTAAAGTCTGCTTCAATGAGGCCCATGGAAGATTACAGAGGCCAGTGGAGCAGACTTACAGGCTCCTGAAGGCCAGGTTGAGGGACTTGGGCAAGACAGGTGGAGCATTTGTTAGAAATGGGGTCTCTAGTTGGCAGTCAGTTTACACACTGCCCAAGTAGGAACCCTCACTCTAGCCAGAGCAAGGGAGATGCACAGCTCAGATAACCCCTGATCACCCCCTTGGTAGCTTGGCACAGGCAGCCAGGCTCTCAGAGTCAATGTGTAAATATTTGTACAAACACACACAGTAACACAGTGAAAACACCATAGAAGCACTCCACACCCGTTTGGAAAAATAACCAATATGTATCTAAATCAAACAAGACCAAAACAACAAAAATCCAACAAACACTAGCAAAGATATGAATGTTTAAAGTAAAGAGCGCCTTAATCCATAGAAATCAATGGATTTGTTGTTTTAGCACAGACTACCTGCTATGCATCAAAAATAAGGTCGCATTGGCAAGGGGGCATCAGAAAAGCAAGCAATGCATTGATTCCTTGCTCGCGAGTGAGGCCGTGCGTTGATTCTTTACGCGCACCAATTCTGGGTGCGCAGACTCGAGTTTGTGCGGTGCTGTATGCAGATTTTGATGTCCAGGATCCGTGCGTGGAAATTTCTGACGAGCTGTTCAAAGAGTTCCCATTGAGAACAGGCACTGTATCATTTCCCTAGCCAAGAGACAGGCGCTGCGTCAAATTTTCAGCCATGGGACAGGCGGTGTGTCGATGTTTCTGATTCACAAACAGCAGTGTGTGGATTTTCCCCTGCAGGTTACCAGTTTCCACTTCTAATGGCCCAGGCATTGGATGTGGCACCCCTAAGCAAGTCAGGACTCTCAGAAGAAGAGCCCAGGCACTGGCAGATGACATCTTTGATGTCTCTGAGATTTCAGAACAGGGGCAAGCTCAGTCCAAGCCCTTGGAGAAACTTCATAAGCAGGTTTTCAGAAAGCAAAGTCCAGTTCTTTCCCTCTTCAGGCAGATGCAGCAGCATCAGTTCATCACAGCAAAGCAACAGGCAGTGTGGCAGGTCCTCCTCAAACATCAAGCTATTCTCCTTGGCAGAGGTTCCTCTTGATCCAGAAGTAAGCTAAAGTCTGGGGTTTTGGGTCAACTAGTTATACTCCTTTCTGCCTTTGAAGTAAGCAAACATCCAAGGAACGTCCCCATTGTTCACAAGATCCTGCTTTCCCCAGACCTGGCCCTAAACACACTCCAGGAGGTTGGAGTCTGCATTGTGTGAGGATAGGCACATCCCTTTTAGGTGTGTCAGCTCCTACCCCCCACTCTAGCCCAGGATAGTCATCAGTATATACAGGACACTCCTTTGCTTCCTTTGTGGCACTGTCTAGAGGCAACTCTGAAACAGCCCAACTGTCAGTCTTTCCCAGATGCACAGAATTGTTAAGCAAGAAAATACACATTTTCTAAAAGTGGCACTTTCAAAAAGGCAATCTAAAAAACAACTCTACCAAAAGATATATTTTTAAATTGTGAGTTCAGAGACCCCAAACTCCACATCTCCATCTGCTCCCAATGGGAATCTGCACTTAAAAGATATTTAAAGGTAGTCCCCATGTTAACCTATGAGAGAGATAGGCCTTGAAATACTGAAAACTGAATTTGGCAGTATTTCACTATCAGGACATGTGAAACACTCCTGTACATGTCCCTCCTTTTAAATACACCGCACCCTGCCCATGGGGCTACCTAGGGCCTAACTTTGGGGTGACTTACATGTAGCAATGGGTCTGCCAAGTGGGTACGCTTGCCAGGTTGAATTGGCAGTGCAAAACAACACACACAGACACTGTAGTGGCAGGTCTGAGACATGATTACAGGGCTATTCATGTGGGTGGCACAATAAGTGCTGCAGGCCCACTTGTAGCATTGGATTTGCAGGCCTTGGTCACCCATAGTGCACTTTATGAGGGACTTCCTTGTAAATCAAATGTGCCAATCATGGAAAACCAATTACCAATATCCTATCGATAGAGAGCACTTGCACTTTAGAACTGGTTAGCAGTGGTAAAGTGCCCAGAGTATTAAAACCAGCAAAAACGAATTACAGCATAGGTCCAAAAATAGGGGGGGGGGGAGCAGGAGCAAAAAGTGCAGGGAAACCACGTCAAGAGCTGCCAGGTCTAACAGCCTTCCTCTACTCACCCGTTAAGGTATACCAAATCTAGGTTGCCAGCTGCAATCTCCGTAACATTGCCCTGCAAAGGAACATTCCTGTAATTGCAGATGTGGGAGACTGTGATGAGTCTTCGTGTGAGGCTATTGAAATGCCCAATAAAGATGGTAGTGGTGAAGAGTAAGGAGTTGACTTACGTCAAGATATGATCGACAACCTCTACAGTTTACCTCTACAAATTGTAACCTCTAATGCCAGAACAACTTGTGACATAGGGAACATATCAGTCTGCAATGGTAGGAATGCTTAGTGCAGGAAAATCCAAGGCATTGATGTTAGTGGATCACATTTAACCTACATTGAGTACTGTGGCCATTGACAGAAATAAAAATGTGCTTGTGCCAAGTTTGAGCGTCCTCATAACTTATCATTTGAGTCAGATTGAATGAGTGAAATCATTATTTATCCCTTGTTATTCTATTTAAGGGCCCTTCACAATGTCATCTTCATTTGGATATTTCAAAGTTGTGACATCTGCAGTGATATGTTGCTGTTTGAATGTACAATGTGAACATGTGTGAACCTGGGACAGATACCCACTTTGGATGGGTAGATCTTGCACAGAGACAACTTGCACTCTGATGGTATGGAAGTTCAGAAGATTGTACCAGACCTGTTTTCTGTATGATAGTGCCATCAAGACAATGTGTGCCACTTCACATATGTAATGCAAGCCCTAGCATACTGTCATTCCTTTTCATTGGCTAAATCTTCAATTTGTGGACAATGGAGATAGCAGTTCATATGTCTCCTCATAGCTGATAGCAATGTGTGCTTGCACACCACTTAATGGTGAATGTGTCAATGCACCAGATACTACATGACGGTTGAAGACAGGCATGACAAATAAAAGGCCACACAAAAATACAATAATCTTGTAGTCTGTGTCCATACCATTTATTAGCTTGACACAAAAGAAATATCAATAAAAAAATGGGTAAATTAAACAAATAACTATCATGGTGGATGAAAGTATGGTAAAATACATCCGTCCTCAGAAAAGATAAATGTGTCTCTGAAACAGTGCACAGTCTGAATGCTAGACACACACTGGAGGAAATTATGATTTGCGTCTCTTGGATCTGGTGGTGGTGGTCTTGCTATTCTCTCCTCATCCCCTCTGGGGAGGGGGGGGGCATGTGCAGGGACTGGGGTGGGAGAAACAGGCTTCTCATATGGCAGGACCTCCATGTCTGTGGCATGCAGTGGTGTAATAGTGCTAGATATAGAGAGCACAGAGACAGGGAGAGGTGAAATAGGAAAGCCCTGCTCACATGGTGGTATATGGTATAAGGCACACCCGTCACAGAGTTCATATTTCCATTATGATTACTTATTTCCAAAATGAGCTTCCTCAGTACCTCCTTGATTTCTGTAAGCTCAGTTACTACCTGGTCCATCACGTCTTAGAACTATTGGAATGCTCCAAAGACTTGGACAGTGATGGTCAGGAGGATAAAGACCCCAGTGGTTTCACCTGGCTGACCCATAGATTCCCTCCCACGACCCCTACCTTCACTAACCTGTGCCGTTGAAGTGGTGTGTCCCATCTCACTGGTACCTGGAAGAACTGGAGGTGATATTGGTATGTTCTCAACAGCAGCTAGGACTGGGGAGGACAAGATTGATTTGATTTTCCTTTGGATACAGGACGTTGAGGTATCCATTGGCTGACATGTTGGTACGGCTGGGGTGGGAGCTGTAGGTGTGGGCTGAGTGAATATACTACAGCTGTCTGGCCAGACTGACAAGATGGTCCAGTTTGCTCCTGATCATCCGGACTTGCAGGAATGGTTTCTTCACTGAAGGCGTGCTTGTGGTCTGGAGTGGAGGTGTCTTGGGTGGCAGTTGCTGCTCCACTGGTCCGGGGTGTTGGACCTGAGAAGAATGCAGAGAATATGTAATGACTATCTAGTTTGTGCATTTCATGTGTCTTTAACTAGAAATGAGGAAATCAAAAATAGTGAAATCAGACTGATAGAATGATTAGGCCTTTGTGTGATTTTCATTGTTTTACACATGCAGGCTGATTTAGACAGATGTCAACTCCAGTGATGAAATTGCAGAGATGTCCTGAAATGCAAAGGTATAATGGCAGCATTGCACATTACATGTAGTGAACTTTCAGCCCAGCACAGTGGTGAGTGGATTACAGTACTGGACCATTTCAATGCTTAGCAGACTATAAGGCATTAAACGCAGTGCGGGGTCAACTTTAAAATGTAACTGTACTAGATCATCATATGGATAATGCAATATAAATTGTGAGAGAATACTGCTTTCGTACGGCATGCCACATCTCAATGTAGGAAATCTTAGATGCAGAACTATGAAATATATGAGCATTTCCATCACATCCATGTAGCTGTGAGAAGGTGTCAACATGCTTGCCATGTTGACTGTGTAATATATAATTTGTTGACATGTGCACACATATGGAAGTTAAGGAAGGTGGAGCAACATTACCTATCGCTATAGTTTTGAAGATACAAAAACAGGACATCATGTTAGTTGTAGTCATCTGTTCACAGCATAGATAATACTTGTTTGAAAATGAGTTGCACATCTGTTTCAATGACTATAGTGTAGATGAAAACACATTTATACAATATACACACAAATGGGTATGATGTGAGTAGGTGGAAATATCACTTACAGACACTATACCTTCCTGTGGGCAATGGATGGAGTTTATGGCCTGTTTTTTGGAGAACAATTTAAATTGATAGTACATAAGGGACTGAGCAAGTGAAAGGGATGCTCTGTAGGGAACAGCACACACTCTGACTACACATATTGTAAATTTTTAATGAGAGAGGTTTAACCATGAGGCTAATAATTGGAATTAAAGACGTTGTTTTGTATAGTCAAGTTACATTACATCTGTTTATCAAAGGGTGTTGAACTATTCTAAACATCTAACTTAAGGACAGAATTCCATTTGTGATTGTTGAGTGTTAGACCTGACAGCCTTAGGGTGGTCACCCCTAACTTTTTTGCCTGCCTACCTCTGTTTTTTAGATAACGGTGTTTGCTGGTTTTAAGACTCTGCATACTTTACCACTGCTAACCAGTGCTAAAGTGCATATGCTCTCTCCCTTTAAACATGGTAATATTGGATCATACCCAAGTGGATTATATATTTGGTTATAAGTCCCTAGTAAAGTGCACTATGTGTGCCCAGGGCCTGTAGATTAAATGGTACTTGTGGGCATGAAGCACTGGTTGTGCCACCAACTTAAGTAGCTCTTTAACCTTGTCTCAGGCCTGCCATTGCAAGGCCTGTGTGTGCAGTTTCACTGCCAATTCGACTTGGCATACATTTAAAAGTACTTGCCAAGTCTAAAGCTCCCCTTTTCTACATATAAGTCAACCCTATGGTATGCCCTAGGTGACCCATAGAGCAGGGTGCTGTGTAGGCAAAAGGCAGGACATGTACCTGTGTAGTTTATATGTCCTGGTAGTGTTAAACCCCTAAATTTGTTTTTACACAACTGTGAGGTCTGCTCCCCTTATAGGCTAACCTTGGGGCGGCCCTCATACATTGTTTGAGTGGTAGCTGCTGATCTAAAAGGAGTAGGAAGGTCATATTTAGTATGGCCAGAATGGTGATACACAATCCTGCTGACTGGTGAAGTTGGATTTAATATTACCATTTTAGAAATGCCACTGTTAGAAAGTGAGCATTTCTCTGCACTTAAATCCTTCTGTACCTTACAATCCACGTCTGGCTTGGTTTAGTTGACAGCTCCCTTATGCATTCACTCAGACACACCCCAAACACAGGATACTCAGCCTCACTTGCATACATCTGCATTTTGGATGGGTCTTTCTGGCCTGGAAGGGTGGAGGCCCTTACACTTGCATGTCAAAGGACATTAGCCTGCCCTCACACAAAGGACTGCCACACCCCCTACTGGGACCCTGGCAGGCAAGATTGAACTGAAAGGGGACCTTGTGCACTTCTGAGACACTCTTTGAAGTCTCCCCCCATTCAAAGGCACATTTGGGTATTTAAACAGGGCCTCTGCCCCTACCAACTCAGACACTTCCAGGAGAAGAGAACCTGCATCCTGCCAAGATGACCTGCCTGGCTGCCCAAAGGACTCACCTGTCTGTTTTCTGAGAAGGACTGCTGCCCTGATGTTGGCCTGCTGCCTTGTTGCTCTCTGGTTGTGGTGAAGAAGTGCTCTCCAAGGGCTTGGATAGAGCTTGCCTTCTGTTTCCTGAAGTCTCAGGACCAAAAAGCCTTCATCCCTACAAGAAGGACTCCTTGTGCAGTGAAATTCGACACACAGCCTGCCAGAAACAGCGCACAGCCTGCACCGGGCTGACAAATTCACAGTCCTCCGAACTGGAATGATGTAGCCCAACTTCACATCAAGAAGTTTGACCCAGCGCCAGCATAGCAACCGGAAATTTGGCACACGGCCCACTGGATCTACGCACAACCAAACCAGAATGACGCAGCCCTATTTCCAGAGAGGAATCGAAGCAGCGCCTGTCGTGCGGTAGAAATTTCCACGCAACTTCCACCAAATCGACGCAGCTCCTGTGACTTCGTCCTGCGAGCGCAGTAAATCCACGCATCGTCCCTGAGGTGCTTGAAAACCCCGCAACCCGAAGAGGAACATGACCGAGCGCCAGGAATCGACGCACAGCCATCCCTGAGTGAAAACTAAACAATGCTTTGTCGTGTGCGGCCAGAGAAATCAACGCACACCTCTTGTTATTTCACGCATCTCCTCTTCTGCAGTTCTTTGCAGAGATTTTGAATGCGAACCAGGTACTTTGTGCTTGAAAGAGACATTTATTGCTTTTAAAAAGACTAAAGACACTTTATATCACTTTTACAGTGATATCTCAACACATACTTATAGCATTTTAATCATTTTCACCTGCATCTTATCAGATAAACATTATATATTTTTCTAAGCACTGTGTGGTGTATTTTTGTGTTGCTATACTTTATTACATGATTTATTTGCACAAATACTTTACACGTTACCTTCTAAGTTAAGCCTGACTGCTCAGTTCCAAGCTACCAGAGGGTGGGCACAGGATATTTGGATTGTTGCTTGCTTGGACAGGGGGTAACCTGACTGCCAACCAAAGACCCCATTTCTAACATTGAGGCATTGCTAAGTGCCAAGTTACCAGACTCCACTCCACCAGGGATTCCAGTCATGCCTTCAGGACGTAGGATCTGCAAGACCTTCTCGTCCCATGGAAATAGTTGTAAAGGGGGGCTGGGAGAATCACCATCAGTCCTCAGGCTTGATGGGTGGTGCTTGGAGTCCAGGAAACAGACTTTCCCCCACATGTCATTCCATCTCTTCCTAATCTCCTCCCGTGTGTGCAGATTGTTCGATAAAGTACTCAATCTTTCCACTATTCTGGACCACATTTGGTTTTTTTCTGGGAAATTGTAGTATTTTGTACATGTGCTTCAAACAATTGTGGCTCTACTCTAATTATTACATCCACCATGACAGCAAGTGTTCCCTCTGGGAAACAGGGATTTTTCCTCCCTACTGTTGTGATTTTTTACCAAAACAAAATTTATATTGCACCAAGAAATAAGAGTAATCAAATTAAGCCAAATTGAACAAAAAATAACACAGAGGGAGAGGAAAACAAAACAAAGAAAAAACCTGTCTCTTGGCTTGAAATTTCCGGTGCCTGAAAGGTCTGCTGCAGTGGAATGGCAAAGGATCATGGTCTGGAGTGGAGTGTGTTTATAGTGCGTTTTACAGGTGTTCCCAATTGTCCAATAAACACAGGTATGGCCTATTTGTATCCAACCAAAGGCCACAGCCATGTTACCATATTGCACAGGTCTCACAATGGACTCCCACCATCATGGGCCCACCTCTGAAACACCACCAGCAGATCTGCGTGATCTAAATAGGCTTAGCAGGAGGCTACCTTCAAGACAACGATGGAGGGCGTACTGATTGGCATAGTAGTCCACCAGGTGATGCAGGTGGCACCAAGAAATACACTCCTTCATGGCGGTGTTTTGCTTAGCTGCAATTCATCTAATCATGGCAGGTGGAATAGTGCCGACTTGACAGTCTTTTTTGGTCCACTGCCAATGCAGCTTCACGGTCATACTGTCAAGATCTAAATCAGGCCCTGAGGGCGAGATTTACGAGAAAATGGTGCATCCGTACTAATGCACCACTTTCTTGTATTGCCCTTGCCCCACCCAACAACACAATGTGTGCATCGTATTCATAATAAGGCACACCCTTGTTGTAATTTAGTAGCGATTAGGTTAAGCATTAGCAGGAGACATCTTGTATTTAGCAACTATTGTGAACATTTTGCGGAATCCATTTTGTATTCATGGCAGCCATTATCTCTGCCACATGCTGCCATGTGCTCGTCATGTGCTCTGTCCTACCTTCCTGTTAACTACTCTTGAAAATCTGTCTAGTGACAAGTTATATTTAGCATCTCCCACTTTGCACATGCCCAGTAAGGTATGCAGCTGTTAGTAATTAGTAACCAACAGTAATGTGTCTACTAGTGCTTGAAAACTGTTAGCCCCTCCTACCTGTCGACTGTGCATTTCCATATGACCTTGTATGTATATAAGTCTTGCTTCTATAATTGTACCACCTTCTTTTAGCCCCTGCGTGGGTATGAAAGGACCATGCTCTCTTAGTTCAGTGTGCTACTTCAAACATTACCGCAGGGTGCTGTTTGAACTGCGGTACCACCTCATGTGGTTTAATAAACTTTGTCTTTTATTTCAGTTTCTGTGCCAACTTCTTCCTCTATGGTCTGATGACTTTGTGCAAGGAAGGGCGAACCCCTTGCACTAGTAGGCCTTGCTGAGGCTTACTTCAACACCCTGGTGCTCGTTAGAACAATAGCATCAACATTTGTGATCCTAGTGTAGCAAAGTGCTAGGAGGGCCATTGATCTAATTTGGTGGGTCATTTTAATGCCTGCTCTGAGAAAGCATTAAAATTGATGCCAAAAATGGCACAGTGAAATCTTGTAGCGTTCAAGGCGCCATATTTTGCTGGCCTCCTAGTGCCAGAACGCCCCCCCCTTGTATATATTATGCCTAACACAGGCATAATGTGTTGCAAGAGGTCACAAAGTGGCCCAATTCATGCATTGTGCCACTTTGTAAATAATGTGTGTCAAAAATTGCCTCGTTGAGCCACAGTAGTGTCACAAAATGATGCTAAATATCATTATTTAGGAATCATTTGCAGGTTCATAGAGATAGTGATTATCCAGAGTTTTATTTTAGGTTGCTTAAGATATTGTTCTTTTAAAAATAATTGAATATATATTTTATTTCATGTGGATCTTTTTATGGTTTTAGTCAAATGTTATGTATTTAAGCCATAGATATATTTGTTTCTTTTGGAAAAGGAAAACCCATGAAGTGTTTGCATGTAGATCTTAGGTGTAGAATTAGGGCGAGCTGGAGCATGCACAACAATCAAGGTTCCACTTTAGAATGCCTAGTTCAAGTAGATGGTGTCAGCTGATGTCTCTATGTGCCACCGGCAGTTCGTTTGTTAGATGTCTACTGAGCAATAAACTTACTATGAAGACAATGTTGTTGTAGCCGCATCTTTCTTCACAACAAGTTACATCTCTAATCAAATAAGTCAGGATGGTAAAACTTCCAAAGAGTTATTTAAAGTGCTTAATGACTTTGTCAACCTCTGTCCTTCTCACAAACAATATCCGTGTCACAAGAACTATGTGACTCTCCCACAAACTCTTTTGAAGAGAAAATGAAACTGATCTACCAGAACTTCCCTGGCTCATTAAATCAAGGCTGTGAGGAAACCAATTTGAAACTACCTCAGAATTGTGAAACAAACATAAGCAAATTGAACACCTTCACATCGTAGTCAATTGAGAAAGCACTTCCCATTGCAATGTCTGGTTCCCCTTTGGATATCTGTCCCCTCGGGATCTCAGCTAAATTGTCTAATCAGCTCACTCCTATCCTTATGCTCCCTGTTTAACTTATTTGTTAATACAAGGTATAGTCCCTTGGTCGGGAAAGCGACCCAGGTCATACCGATCCAAAAAAATGCCAATCTGTCTCCAATGAGTTTAACTAATTATCAATCAATTTCACTGCTTTCTCTACTAGGCAAGCTGCTGGAAGGTCTTGTCAATGTTAAGCAACCTATGGAACATCTTGAAACCAGAAAGATCTTGGACCCATCACAATCTGTATTCAGGCCATCTCACATCACAGAGACAGTGTTGGTATCAGTCAATGACCACACCGTATGCTCTCTTAATGTTAACTTTCCTTCTTTGCTTGCATTGTAGGACTTATCTGCAGCACTTAATACTGTATCTCGTTCCATACTGACACACAGGCTTCAGGAGATTGGGATCCAAGGCTTAACGCTAAAATGGCTCAAGGATTTTCTCACTTATAGAACCCAAACTGTCAATCTGGGCTTATGAAAATCACATGCCATGAAACTGGACAAGGAGGTACCACAGGGCTCCTGTCTTAGCCCTACACTCTTTAACATCTACCTGATACCCCACCCCTCGGGCCAAGATCATTAAAGCCTTCCTTCAGTTTCTAAGTAATATCTAATGAGGATGATACATAGCTACTAATCACCTTTGACAAAAATATGGTAACGGCAAAATAATGTTTTTCAGTCAGAATTAAAGCAATTGCCAACTGGATAACAGTGAATTGTCTCCAGCTGCATACAGACAAAATTGATAATGGTGTTTAAAAAGTACCAACAATATTGGGACCCTGACTGGTGGCCTTCCTAACAAGGCCAAGCTCTAATTACCAAACAAGTTGTTAAGAACCCGGGTGTCCACTTAGACCATACTCTTCCTATCAAAACGCAGGTCTCCTCAATCGTAGGCATTTGCTTTCACATGATGTGTTTGCTGAGGAGAGTTTTCACATTCTTCCCACTTTCAGGTAGGAAATCTCTAGTACAGGCGATGGTCAATAATTGATTAGATTATCTCAATGCCTTGCTGGCTTCCCTGAGTGAGTCACTGTTATCAAAACTCCAAGTGGTACTGAGGGCCTTATTTATACTTTTTGGTGCAAAACTGCACTAAGGCAGTTTTGCCCCAAAAAGTTTTGCACCGGCTTGCACCATTTTTTTAGCACCAGCTGGGCACCATATTTATGGAATGGTGCAAGCCGGTGCACAGGGTAGGCTAGCTTAAAATAAAATGACGTTAGGCAGTTTTGAGTCAAAATAAATGATTCTGACCAGATTAACATCATTTTTTGACGCTAAGGGGCATAGTTATACTCTGTTTGCACTGAATTAGCGTGATTTTTTTTTCTCTAATTCAGTACAAAATTAACCCCATATTTATACTTTGGTGCTAGACCCGTCTAGCACCAAATCTATGGAGTTAAAGTCATTTTTTGGAAGTGGAAACCTACCTTGCATTAATGAGATGCAAGATAGGCGTTCCCGTGCAAAAAAATGACTCTATGGCCTTAACACCATATTTATACTCCCATCTAAAAATGGTGCAAGGGAGGGAGGAGGGGTCAAAAAATGGGGCAAAGCTTGCTTTGCCCCATTTTTTAAGGCCTGGGTCAGGGCAGGTTTTAGGGGACCTGTGGCCCTATTTCCATGGTGGAACACCATGGAATAAGCCCAGAGGCGCCCTCCCTAGGCCCTAGGGGCACCCCCACCCACACTAGAGGGATTGCGAGGATGGGGGACCCCATCCCAGGTAAGTACAGGTAAGTGCATTTTATTTTTGAAAGTGCCATAGGGGGCCCTGAAATGGGCCCCCTGACATGGCACCAGGTGCAATGGTCATGCCCAGGGGACCCGTGTCCTCTATGCTGGCCACTGGGGTGGTGGGCATGACTCCTGCCTTTTCTAAGGCAGGAGTCATGTGGCATGGTAGGTTTAGCACCATAAAATGATGCTAATCTGGTTAGAGTCATTTTTTTTTTACTCTAACCTGCCTAAAGCCATTTTTTGGTGCTAAACCCTCTTCTTCTATACTGCCAGCCCCACCGACTAAAGTCATTTTTTTAAACTCTAGCCTACCCTTTGCACCGGCTTGCACCATTCCATAAATATGGTGCCCGGCTGGTGCACAGAAATGGTGCAAGCCGGTGCTAAACTTTTTGGTGCAAAACTGAGTTAGTGCAGTTTTGCAGCAAAAAGTATAAATAAGGGCCAATATTTTGTAAGTTTGCCCCACTTTTGTGTCATAAAATGACGTTAATGCAGTGCAAAAAAAGTTTCAATCAGGGCCTTGGTGCTAGATGGGTCTAGCACCAAAGTATAAATATGGAGTTAGTTTTGCACCGAATTAGAGTAAAAAAAAAAGACACTATTTCGGTGCAAACAGAGTATAAATATGCCGCAGAGTATAAATATGCCCCTAAATATGGCGTTAAGGCCATAGAGTAATTTTGTGCACGGGAACGCCTACCTTGCATCTCATTAAGGCAAAGTAGGTCTCCACTTTCAAAAAATGACTTTAACTCCATAAATTTGGTGCTAGAGGAGTCTAGCACCAAAGTATAAATATGGAGTTAGTTTTGCACCGAATTAGAGTAAACAAAAATGACACTAATTTGGTGCAAACAGAGTATAAATATGGCCCTGAATACTGCTGCTTGTCTCATCTGCAAGCTTCCTTCTAGGGATGCATCTTCTCCCCTCTTATGCTTACTTCATTGGTTATCCATCCGGAAAAGGATAATTTTTTAAATCTGTTATCTAACACACATCTGCTTGATAGGGAAAGTTTTCAGCTAGCTATCTGCTAAGCTTATCTTCTATCACCCAGTCAGACTTTTAAGATCTAGGGATAAAGCTGTGTGGGTGGTTCCACAAGAGGAAAGGACCCGAATAGGATCCAGTTCCTTTGCCTACCTACCCTCCTTGTACTGGAATAGGCTACCTCTTCATATTCAAATGTGCACTGATTACTTTAATTTTTTGCAAATTACTCAAGACAGTTCTGCTCTAATTTTGCAGTTACTGCTAAGTCTGTGACTTGGACCATGCCGAGATACCCCTTTTGGGGACGATTCATCCATTTTATAAATCATATCAACATAATATTCATGAATGTGCCATGTCTACTAAGAGATGGGGCATTATTGGTCTCTCCCTGTACTGGAGCACTGAGTACTACGTAGTCCTAAAGCAGACACCCTTGCACAATAGTGCAAGGGTGTCAGCTTTACAGGCAGGATTGTTTCTGTGCAGTAAGGGACACCTTGCACAAAGGCACTCCTTTGTGACACTTTGTTCATTCTACATGTGTTGCAGAATGCACAATCTGGCCCTTTTGTGCGAGTATTTTCCCTTTTTCATTCTCACATTAATGGACATTCTAAATATTTTATCTGCTTTAGAAACTCTAATCATAAACACACATTTTCAAGCAAGTTCACTTGATTACACACAAAAGAGAATATACGTGCAGCTATAGGAGTGCCTTTGCTAAGGGGAATTTTCGCTCTTTCATTTGTTGCAACACAACCTTAAAACCATCCTGCTTACCTTGCTTTTTGTTTCATGATTAATGAAAGAATAGTGATTTTTAAATTAACAGCTAAAATGTTGTTTACATTTCCATTTTCCTATTGTTAGAGGTTCCCGATTTTCTGAAAAACACACACACTCTGAGCCACACTTTTCGCACAATAGACCGTTTTTAAAATTTCAATTAATTCCCATTACGTTTTGAAGGAGAAAGGAACATTTAGTACCAGAACACTGCATCCTTGCCAACAGCAAGATCGAAAAAAAAATCAAACTTAGTTAAACAAGTTTCCCATCTTGGATTTCTTTTAGGCACGGAGAAAAACAACATTAGCAATTTATGAGATTATTTTGTTGTGTTGCAGTGATTTTCTTATATGAATTGCAAAAATCTGCTTTCATGCTGTTCTTCAATAAACAGTCAATAATACCGTTTTAGATTTAAAAACAAAATGTTATGTTTAAAAACAAGTAAAATAGAAAACAGTATGTACACTAAAGAGACCTTAATCACAAACATAAGACTGGCAAACAGATAATACAGAGGGACAATTCTATGTTCAAGTTCAATGTCTCATTTTGTAAACAATGCGATCTTCATGAGCCATCAGACTAAAGTGATAGTTAATAGGCTTTGGGGGCCGTTTCTAAATCATACCTGAGCAAATTCGCAAGCAATGTCAACCACGAAAACACCCCATTGTAGACAAAACATGTCCAAATAAATTACTGTTCTTTTATTTGCCTGGGATTTAGTGTCACCTTTGTAAAAGGTATACACATTCATCACAGAAATAACACATATTGGGCCTGAGTATGGTTTATTAAAAACATTCTTACGTAAAATTCTCCGCATGGCAAAAGAATGTCTCAGCAATACGAGCTGTAAAATATTCTGTGGTATATTCTATTGTGCTATATCTGACCTAAGAGGGCACAACACCCCCACAGAATCATACTTTTTCAAAGCCCTCATAAAAAGGTTTTAGAAGTAAAATAAAATGTATGAATCGTGCATATTTACAGTCTCATGATTATTGTTCTAGTAGCATGATGAAATGTATTTGAACTGTTACTATTTATTTTTCTGTTAGTCCTAGTAATTTCTTTAGCTGTACTGAAAGAGTCTTGTAATGACAAAATTGAAATCTATAAACATACATATATACCTATAGTCATACTTAGGTTCACATGTTTCTTCTGTCAACCACAGCACTGAGAGGGGGGACTGGGCAGCTCATATTAACCACTGGCACTCTTTTGCAATGTGACTTATGGTATTTTCCGTGCTGACAAAGGCTCATTGGCCTCAATAGAAATGCCAAAGCTGGTGGGACAATAGTTTATTTTATCAAGGTTCTATATGATTTCATAGAACAATGCTTTTATAGAATACCATCACTAAGAAACATTTTCACCTAAATCGTGTAGTGGAAATTTGCAGGAAAATGGCATTTCCCATTTGCAAGAAACCAATTATTAGAATGTATGTTTTTCAAAATGGACTTTTAAATGCTTTTTGTTTACGATGTAAATGGAATGGTTGCGGGTATTGCTTTCAGAAACATTTTTGTCAAAGCTATATATTCAGGACATTATTCAAGGGACATTATTTCAGAGTATATATTTCACATTGTCAAACAATTACTCCACATGCTTTCAATTCAATTAAAATTCAAAACCCATAAGCACCATCCATCTCTGACCATCTCACCCCCACCCCAATCATCATCTATCCCTGCTCCCTAAAAGCCCATCACCATGGCTAAACTGCTGCATTTCCTGGCCACAAAAGTCAACACATCCATGGCCCCCAAAAGCCTTTTCTACCTCTATACTCCCCAATTACATGAATCTTCCGAGACGGCATGGACTCTGGTGGAACTACCTGTCGCAGAGTCATCAGAGGCAAGGAGGAGGCCTGAGTCAATCACACCTGTGAGAACTTTGGTGTCACTATCTCGTGAGTTGCTTCCACCAGCTGCGCAGGACTCAAGACTGCATAGACTCTGGTGGGACTACTTTTGCCAGAGGCCTCAGGGGCAAGGAGGAGACCCCAGTCAAGCACACCTGCCTGAACTTTGGTGGAGATATATACCGTGTTGCTTCCACTGACTGCGTGGGACATTAGAGCAAGTGGACTCTGGTGGGACTACCTGTCCCAGTGTCTTCAGGGGCAAGAAGGAGACCCCAGTCAAGCACACCTGTCTAAACCTTGGTGGCACTTTATAGCACGTTGCTTCCACCCGCTGCACAGGATGCACACAGGCAGTGCCTGGGAAACATCCAGGCCAAGGGGAGCCTGTCCCTGCCCGGCAGAGTCTGGAGGAGACTGGGCTGGGCCACCCCTCCTGGTGTGGACATTTTTGGCTTAGGATGACTCTAAGATGCAGGCTTGCCTTCATTACCTCGTAATAATGGGTAAGCGGGAAAGCATGTACTGTGAATGACTCCCGTGGGGCTGGGCCAATTACAAACTACCTCACTTCAGCCAGTCTGCCATATACCTCGAAACTGGGTGTGTTGAAGAAGACTGGGAAAAACTAGGAAAGCAATATCCCTCTTTAGTAGCCTTGACCCAAACCATAAAGTAGTTGAAGCAGAAGGTAGTCACTAGAATACTCGGCCGCAGACAGAGACCTAGGCAGACAAGGCCCAGGTACAACCAATCACTGTGTGTATGTGGTGGGTCTCGACATCACACTCGCAAACAGTGAGCCCCTTTCTCTCTATCACTAAACCTTGACTGATGTGTGTGCCCCTCGTTGATTAAAAGGAAAAAAGGTATCATGCGGATGGCTTTCAAGCCTGGGTGCATTACAGACAAAAGTGCTACCATGGAGAAAGAGGCAAGCAGCGGTGAGTCCACTTCAAAGAAATCCCATCAAACTTTAATCAAATTTGCGGACAATGGGAATATATCCACCATAGTAGGGCTTCTGGAAGGAGTCCTTACTAAATTACTGGTCCCTGTTTTACTTGTGGTGGGAAGCATCGACAAGTCATTGAAGGCATTACTTAAACAGGCAGCCCAAAATCCCATCCCCTCTGATTAATCTAATTCCACAAAATCACCTACACCAGTTGAGAGTAACTTCCCAGTTACCACCCGTCCGGTATGTTCCAAAGATCCTGAGGCAGAAAGCATGGGCCCTAAGTATCCGCCCAAGACACCACAAGATCTGACTTCGCAGAGAAGTATAGATATCTCAGGGCATAGAACAAATGGAGTAAATGTGACAAAAGGATCTGCCTGTGGGCCACAGGCAGATAGTAGTCACATTACCCCGTCATTGAATCTACCACCGGCCTGTACCCCAAAAGCTGTGGTATAAAAAAATACTCCTCTCCCGCAACCAACCCAAACCAAAACAGATGTCCAACTGAGAAACAAGGCGATTCACGGACTCGTTCCATGCTGAGATGTGTCAGTGTGGATGCCCTCTCAGCCAGTATACTAGGAGTCCATTGAGTACAGTGGATTAGTGGGGCACCACAGAGGGACACAGGGGAGTGTATTTTGATAAAATTCCACAATTTGAATTTTGTGGGTTTTATTTTAGACAGGTTTTTCTGCATTCAAGGGTTTTCGCAGGGTGTCATGCCAGTTACATTGGGATTTTTCTATAGACCCAAAAACGTCAGTGCCTATCCCAGTACCAACCACTGTGCAGGAGAAAGCAAGCATTTCCGTATGCCAACTTCTTATATATTCAGTGTTCTTGAGGAAGTAGACTGGCTGCGAGACACCAGGGAGGCCTATACCTTTCAACTAGCACCCCTTAAGAAATCAAAGTCAAGTGTTACAGAGGCTTCTGATACCCTGCTGACCAGCCCGGCTGTACGACACAAGGTTGCTGTCATACCGTCCTGACGTTATAATCCACTGACCCTGCTAGATCCGAAGGCCAAATTCAGTATCCATTCATCTGAGCAGATTCAGCTAGCAATGATGAGTCTGCACAGCCCCGCTGTACCTCGTTGCCTCACCTAGTCCTTGTAATTTTTTCAAAAATCCCCCGTGCCCACTGATGGCCCCGGATTTCAGTTTTCTCTTCTGGAACATCGCCAGCTTGAACGCCAAACTTGATGATAAAATCTGAGAGACCATGATTGCTGATCATCATATTGTGTACTTTCAGGAGTCTTGGTCTAAGAACAATTTGTATATCAAGGGCTTTCACTCAGTCTTTACACTGGCATCAGCTTCCAAATCTGGGCATCAGAGTGGGGGTCTTCTGACCCTATTGAGTACAACCACAGGAGTCAAAATAGTGAAAACCTTCACTGATGCAGCTTATTTCCATATTGTATGCTTGCCACTGATAGGATTTCCTCTCTCAGTAATAATTATTTTTTATCATAATAACTTTGCAAGCCAAAACTGACAAATAATGAACCACTTTCTCAGGAGCTGGCCTCTGTATTATCAAGCCTGAATGAGGATTTTGTTATTGGGTGGGGTTGGGGCGATTTTAATCTAAGATTATGTCTATCTGCTGATGAGCGTTTTTGTGGGAGGGGGGGGTCTTGGCATTGGCCCTGGTAATTTTTCACACTTTAGCCACATCTCTTGCAGTGACAAATTGAACAGGCTGATAACCAATCACAATATGATTCTGAGTGTGGATCTTGTAGCCAGGAACATTCTCACGAAACCAACCTTCACAGGCAGGGGCAAAGGGTCTATGATATGTTCTATATTGTTGCCCAGGTCATTGGCAATGGAGGTGTGTAAATTGCACAGCCTAAACAGTTCCCTTAATGACCACAGTCCCCTGATTTTAACCCTTAATCTTGGCCTTAATAAAGTGGTATTTGCAGCGACTAGGTGGTGGCAGCATATTGAATCCACAGCTTTCCACAATATGTTACTTGAAAGCCAGAGGGGGCATTTCATGTCAGAACCCAGACTCAGATTCCATTAAGGTGTTGGGGGCTTTTGGCAAAATTTGTTAAATGATCTCTGAACAGCTAATGGCCCGACACGACTCAAAGCCCCATATCTGGGTCAATAAAACATGTATACAAGCATATATAAGTCTCAAGAATGCAATCAAAGTTAACCCCAGGGATCAGACTGCAATAAGCGCATGCAGAAAACACTATAAAGAAGCGAACAAGAGGTGGGAAGAGGAGTTCAGTACTGAGGCCTGGGAACAGCTTGTATCTGCCAGTTTAATGAATGACACACTACAATTATGAAGAATAGTTAATGCTCCTCTTTCTCCAACAACCCCTCTCTCCTGATAGATGTGAATATTTTGGGACACTCATGGGTCAGCCACTTTACCAATTTGTATAAAGTTACAGAACAAGACAGCAGAGAGTGGAGTAACTCGTTTGGTGGGGCAAATTGGGAGGATTCTAAGTCATTTGTAATTACTGAAAAGGAAGTTATTTAAGCTGTGTGAAGATGCCTGGGCAGGAAGGTGCCAGGTCCGCAATGAGTTCCTGTTAATCTTTTCATAGACAATTTACCATTCTGGGCTCCATTGCTGGCCCGTGTCCTCAGCTGTGCATGCTGCCAAAGTCCCCCAAAGTCTTAGTCTAGGGTGATAATCGTCTCAATTTTTAAGAAGGCTAACAGGTGTGATCTCCACTGCTACTGGATTATTTCCCTGATTGACCTCATGGCAAGGAAGAATATTATTAGATCATCTTGAGCACTAGTCTAAGGAGAATAACATTCTATCTCCTGTCCAGTATGGCTTCAAACAGGGCCTAGGCACAGTGGACCAATGTCTAAATCTCCATCTCATAATGGGCAAGTACGTGCTTGCCAAAGAACAATGCCTCTTCTTGTCATTTATGGACTTGAGCACAGCGTTGAACAACATCATTAGGTCGAAACTGTAGACCATGCTCACAAGTGAGGGTACCAACCCAAGTATTCTTCCCCTTCTAGGTCAGCTGCACACTGACGTTGAAGGCTGTGTTAGATTTGGGCCAAATGCTGAGTGCACCAAATATTTTAAGATCAGGAAAGAGGGCAGACAGGGGTGCATGCTGACACCATTCTTGTTCAGCATTTATATCAATGAACTTGAAGACCATGTGACGGGGGTTGCTGCCAATCCACATAGGGTAGGGGTCGCCCCCTGCCGGTTCTGATGTACGCAGATGACTGCTTCCTTATGGCCAAACAGGGTCTGAGACTCCAAAAACTCTTAGAGGCATTTGTTACCTTCATGTTCAATGTAAGGCTCACAACAAACACAACCAAACCATATGCTATGGTCTGTGGGAGCCCCAAAAGTAAGCCAAACAGTTTTCTCATTAATGGGAGCACACTCAAATGCATGAATTCCTTTTTTTCCTTGGGAATTCCGTTTGATAACAAAGTTTTCTGGAGACATCTGAGGAATGTGAGAGTGCCTCAGTATGAACAAGAAACAACTGCCCTGTTCAAATATGCAACAGGGCTAGGGTCTAGGCCCCTGAAAGCTACCATCACAATTTACAAATGTAGACCTGTACCAATTGTCATCTATGGCGCAGGTTTGTGGGGATATGGTGACATCCCACAATTGCAATCAAGCAAGGACAGATTTCTCAGAAAAGTACTGTCCTTTCCTGAATTCTGTCCCTTCTACACTGACGCATGAGGAGTTGGGTCTCTAATAAATGGGAGACTTACTTAGACAGGCATTCACCTTGCTTTGGCTGTCCCTGTGGTCAAGACCAGAAGCAGCTCTGATGCAGACAGTAATTAATAACTGCCTTAAATTAGACAGGGTCTGTAAAATCAATTGGCTAATGCACATCAGAGAAAATCTCCATGTGATAGGAAGAAGGAATTTGTTTGAGCATCCTTCAGCAATAAATCAATCCTGTAAAGACTTTGTGAAGGATGCATTACAACAATTGCTAATCAGAAAGAGGTGGGAGGTAGAAATCAAGAAGAAGACTGTAGAATCATATCTCCCTCTCAGTACGACACTAGCCAGTGCACCTTATCTACTGAAAACACCTCATAATCAAAGATTTTACCTTATTAGATCCAGGATGGGGATGGCTCATTGTCTAGTAGCGTGCCCTTAGTACATAAGAGAAAGTATTTGCTCCCATGTCCAAGCGAGTCAACAGCATATCAGTCTCAACTCCATTTGTTCTTCTTTTGTGAATTGTATAGGGACCAACGAACTTGCATACTGAGACTCTTATTGCAAAGTTTAAATATCCAAAGCAGCAGGAAATCACTAGAGCGCTTGCAGCTGCTTCATACCGATACTGTGTGCTATACTGCATACAGCTTCCTTACCTCAGTAGTTAGAAGCAGGAAGCTTGTGGGAAAGCGATAAAACACTCTTGTATCAGCTGCACATTACCATTTGGAGAGGCCTGACTCCCACCCTGCCTACAGATGATCCACCTGGGTAGGAAATGGGCTTTAGCAGAGCACCGGGCATGTGAAGAAATGAAACACTTGAATTACAATAGATAATAAGTGGCATATTATTGAGCCTGTAGCGCCACAGGAGCATCACTCTTCGTGACGCTCCGGTGGCGCTATGCCCTGCACCGTATTTACAAGGTGGTGTTAAGCTACTTTTTGTGGCCATCATGTAAATACGACCCCTTCACACGCTGGCCTTTGCGTGGAAGGGATGTGCAATGGGTGTTGCTGTGGGCATGCCACACCAACACCCATTGCATTTTGACACTGCCTCAAATTTATGAGTTTCGTAAACCTGACGCAGCACCAAAATCTAACACCACTCCAGGGGTGGTTTTAGCAAGGTGCAATGAGGTGCAATACTTTTACTCCTCCTCATGTTTTGCTTTTTCTATGTGTGCTGTATTCTGCAGCACACATAGAAACAGCAAAATGACAGACATGATTGTTTATGTGTGGGAAGGTGTCCCTTCATGCACATAAACAATCATTTGAAAATGATGCTTTTGGCATTCTGTGTGTTTTGCAGTCTGCAGCACACACAGAAGTTCCAAATCGCCATTAGTGATTGTTTTTGTGCAGGAAGGGACACCTTTAAGCATATAAACAATCTCGCCCCTCAAACCAGACATCCTTGGAGGATGGTGCAAGCATGCCTGCGTTGGCAGCAAAATTTAGCATCAGCGCAGGGGACAATACAGGCATGTGCCGTATTCTATTAAATATGGTGCATCCCTGTATTGTGAAAATGACGGGGAGCGGCCTAGCCGATTTTGGCGCAGTGTCATGCTCTGTCATTTCCTATAAGCATGGCTTAGTTATTTAATGCTTTGCCTGCACACCCGATCCCGGTAGGTGAGCTGCATCAAAGGTGCCGACCCATTCGTAGCACAAGAATGACTTTGTTTATCTTAATGCACTTTGGGGCATATTTACAAGAAGCTGGTGCATCAGTGCTGTTGCGCCAGTTTTCTTGCTTCACCCCTGCCCCACCTAACAACACCATGGGTGCGCTGTATGTACAATACGGCGCAGCAAGGCACACGTTAGGCCAATAGCGTCAATGTTTCTGACACTATTATGGCACTTTGCTACACTAGCGTCAAAAAATGTGACACTAGTGCAGCAAAGTGTAAGGAGGCCCATTGATTAAAAAGGGTGCATCACTTTACTGCTTCCAGTAGGTGTTAAAAATGTCACCAAAAATGGCACAATGAAATCTTGTAGCTTTCATTGCATGATTTTTGCAGGCCACCTAACATCGGAATGCCCCCCCTTACATACATTATGTCTGACGCAGGCATAATGTGTCGCAAGGGGTTACAAGGTGCCACAATGCAGGCATTGCGCCACTTTGTAAATATGCCTCAGTGTAAATTACCACCTTGAGCCACATTGGGTAAAAAAAAAAGAACGCTAGTGTGGTGCAAGGAGGTGCTAAGGTGTTGTAAATCAGGCCCTTAGAGTCATTTGTGACTCCTTTATATTTGCAAATGATGTGATGAGTTTTAAATACTTGTTTTAACTTTTTAATATTTTAATGAGTGTGCTCTTATGGTGTTGTGAGCCGAAATAAATATTTTTGACCTTGACCTACCTAATTCCTAAAACGTCTCACTACTCCTGAACTACACCCTTTCCTGAAACCTAAAAACCCCTTTCAACACCTAACCCCATGCATCCTTGAACCACTAAAAGTCCTCACTTCACCTACCCATCCTCAATTCGTAAACCCCCACCCACCCTGAGCAATTACCTAAAGCTCTGTCTGATGATAAATGTCTCCCATTCATGACCCCAAAACCACTCATCACCCATAAACTCCATAGATTTCTGAACCCTAAAAGCCCTTCACTATCCCTAAATTCTGCCCATCACATAAAAACCCTTACCAGCACTAAACTCCGTACTACATTCATGAACACTAAAAACCCTCAACACCCCCATGATCTACCCATTCGTGAACCCTACAAACCACTTACCCGCCCAAGCTTTACCTCCTGATTAATCCTTGAATTATAAAAACCTACAAAACCCCAATCACCACTAAACTTCACCCATTCTTGAGCCTAAAACCCCTCACTAACCCTAAACCCTAGCCATCCTTGAACCCTAAAAACCTCTTTCAACATTTAAACTTAGCCCAAGCCTCGCCCCTAAGAACCTATTATCAGCCCTAAACATCACCTTTCCCTGAATGCCTCACATTAAGAGCAACAAATCTGGCCCTTCCAGGGGCCCATGGGTTTGGGAGGATAATGAATTTAGATTATGATGATATGTAATTGTAACACAAAAGAAATTAAATTAAGCGCAGTGGTAATGAGGGATTATGTTTTCTAGAACAATGGATGTATATGGGAAATTAAGAAAGCTAATGGTTTCTGTAAAGGTTAGTACTTTGTCATTACATAACACGTATGCCCATAGATATACTTTTTTAGAGCCGCATCTGTGTCATTTTTTGATGCAAAAACAGCACAAACTTACAAAATACGATTGTATTTTGTAAGTTTGTGCTGATTTTGCGTAACAAAAATCACGCAATTACAGTGATAAAAAAGTATAAATATGGGCCTTAAAGTCACAATTATAGCCCAGTTTTTAAGGTGAGATCTGTTAACCCCTTTGCATGCAATTAAATGCTTTTTACACACCCAGGGAGGGGACTTGTCTCTCATTCAGGTCCTGTCTTACTTGCCAAATGATGCATGATGATGTCCTCATATTATTACTTGATGACTGACTAGAGACAAAACCTCCATGAGGCTTGAAATTACTGTTTTCGTTCTATTAGCATTAACATTTGGTCCAAAATCTTAATATCTGTCTTCATAGGGTGGTAGCTTGCACATTGCAATGGGCCCTTACCTGATTTAGTTAGAAGCATCATGACAGCATATTGAACTCAGGCCTCACTCAGAATTTTATTCAGTATAACATTTATAAACATTTTAGTCATCATTATTAGTCCACGTATACATTGGTGGCCACTCCCCGTGGTCACGTTTCAAGTGCGCGTATAAGCAAAACTCACTATTACAGTTTTCTATGCGGATTTATCACACATTAATTCATAAACATTTCATGTTAATATAGATTATATAAGCTACGCTCTCTCAAGCCTCTGCCACGGAATGCCCTTGAAGACAATTCAAATAAATCTTGCCATGAAGGTGTCACAATTGCAATCTGGCAATTCTTAGCATAGTCTCCCCTCCTATTCGACATGTCTGATTTTGTTACCTTGTAGTACATTTTTACCGTATATAAACATATATTAGTATCAGTGGGAATTGTATTTTTTCAAGGAGTCACACAGAAAGCATTGAAACAGTGGCACACATGTATTTAGATAATATCTATGAAGCTATATTTGTGATTCTCTGTTCAGTCCTTTTTGTAAATTAATTGTATTTCTATAGCTTACAGTCTATAAAATATAATCAGTCTATTTGTTGAAGAAAACTAATAAAGAGGCCCAAACATCTTTCTTGTACTCTCCTCCTTGTGCCAGTCCATTAAGGTTATTTAGTCCTCTGTCGCACCTCCTCGTGCCCCCTCCGAAATGAGCAAGATAATGATGGCAGAAAAACCTGATTACATTTTCTGACATAAATCATTTATCAGAGTTTTTGTACATTGTGTTGTCAGCATAACTTACCACTGACATTTGAAAATTGTATGATACTGCATTTGAATGGGAATATTTTATCATATACAGTGAACGATGATGCGCATAAGTATAATTATACGCATATAACCTTGCAAATAAAAGCTTCTGCCTGAGCAGAAAGAAGATTTGATGATTCAGCCTCAATATGTCAGGAACAGAAGTAACTTCAATCGGTTGATGAGGTGCAGAAGGCTGCTCTGTGGTGTGCTTTACAAACTCTCTGACTTTTTATTTAAGTCAACAGAGTATGAGGAAACAAAACCTTTGTGCACAAAACCATTCTTACTCAATTTGATCTTAAAGCAATATGTGACATATTTTGTGGAATGCTCGGATTTATTTGATTGCATGACAAAACACATTTCAGAAGAGCTACACTTTTATATGCATGTTATCCTTTTGAGTTGATTATCAATATACACACTATGTAAATACGTAATGTATGAGACTCTCATAGTACGATGGAAATGTAGACAACCATTTGATCCAAGACTAGATTTTTCCACCATATAATTCTGCTCAGGGAAAATTATATATATTAGTGGAAAATAAGGCTAGAGCACATTATCGAATGAAACAACACCAACTGTATGAAGTGTGTAGCAAAGCTGGCAACCATCTGGTATATCTAAGATGGAGGAGATCCAGAGATAGATACAGCATAGTAAATCTAATACTGGAGAACTAGCGGAGCCACCTGATATGACCACACATACATGTGCACAATATTTTGAGACCCTGTATAAATCCAGACTCGCTGTTATGATGACGAAATAGATACATTTATAGTTGATCCTCAGTCAATGTCAAAATGGAAGAAGAGCTTGAGGTGGAAGAAAAATCAGAGGCTATTAAACAATTCAAGAATTGAGAATGTGGTGAATACGTGAGCCTTAGTAATAAATGGTCCAAATCACTCATGTTTCCCTTTCAGAATGGGCACCTCCTAGAGGGCTGATCAGTATACTACAAATGAGTGGTTTAGATGTTTGACTATACATATATTGCAAGGTACTTTGGGATTGACTCAGTCTTTAGGAGTCCTAGAGGTGGTGACCAGGTCTCCAGTTCACGTAGATTAGAATCTTGATTTATATTACAGGCTGTTTGAACAATTCCACAAGGGATGAAAATAGATGAAGAGTTGCATTCCCATTTATAGACTGGGGCTGGGGACCTCCTCAGAGTAAGTTAACTGTATGTCCTAGGTATCTGGCAGGAGATGGCAAAGTAAGTGTTTACAGAAAGATAAGAAATGTGGCCATATTCTTTTATATATAATTGTGAGGGAATAACAAGACAGTAAGAAGAGTGTTAGCAGGTAAAGTTAAGCCCATTCAAGGGGGTATGCCTTTGACTTACTTAAGCCTACTTATGGTCTATTATGAGATGTTGAGTTACTTAAAGACACCCTTCCATGACACAGATGAAATGGATCATACAATTGGGTACCATACCCAAATTCCTGAGGAATTCAAGTCTGGTAATTGAGTATCACTGGGCTTTTGGTTATGGGTATGAGAGTATGTTCTGTGATCTTTTTGCAGAATCACCAAAGATACAAGTACCCATGAATTTTTGTTGGGGGATGAAGGTCAATGAACAGTAATAATGAATTAATAGTTTCTGAAGAAGTTGTCTATAGAAATTGACTTGAAAGATGTTAGTCATGGGTTATGATCTTAAAAAAAATTGTATCATGACCTTTTATATGGATTTAGTAATTAACAAAATGGTTTGGATGGACTGATTATTTTGATTAGGTACACAATTGTTTTGCAAATTAGTCTGTATAGAGTGGTGTTATCAACATTTCTTTCCTCTTGATTCAATAGAAAGCTGCACGATAAGTCTTTTTACCATCTCCTTGCCGCTGACGCTCTGAAGCATATTAACGACAGAGTAAACGGACTAGGAAAATAAGTGATCCAGACCCAGTGAGGTCACACGTGTTTTTTTTGTTTTCTTTTCTTGGAACAAATAATTTGTTTAAACGACTGGAACTGGAGTGGCTCGTTTGTTCAACTGCTATGTGGAGGTCCCCTGACACCAGGGGTGTGATGTAGGGGTATTTTACTGTCAAATTATGGATTTAAAATTATTTTTCTTCACCATGCGCGTTATTCAAGGATATTCTCGAATATTCAAGGATATTCAAGAATATTTGAGGATATTTGAGAATATTCATACACTAATTCAATCACTAATTTAATCACTCATACAAGCACTCAGAGACCCATGCACCGACTCCCAATCCCACTCCCACTCAGACACTCATGCACCCACTTAGACCCACTCATAAACTCACACACTCTCTTTCAGAACCACTCAGACACTCACGCACCCACTCTCAAATCTATTGACTGAGATGGGCCCTGTGGCGAACCCTAAAATTGGATGTGACCCCCGTGAGAAAACTCCAGAGCTCTTTATTGATAGCACTGTACTGGTGAGATCTGCTCTATAGATGATAGCACCATAAAAATTCATGTGTGTGCTCCACAGGACCCCATATTCCATATCCTATGCCTATTTTCAGAAAGGTGATAGCTTCGCAAGTTGATACGAATTAACAACTGGATATTCAGTTCCCAACAAGAAACATTATTTTTTTTCTGACAGGAGTGCTAAGGGACCCAGGGGGGATGGAATGATTAAATAGAGGGCAAAAGAATATGGATTGGGAATGAAATGTGGCCCAGAGAAACTACCAGTGCTGAGTTTATTACAAGCATCGCATCTATCCCATTTTTATATTCTGCAATGTGATACGCTAAGATCCACGGGTATGCCCAGATGTGGGTCCTGCCCTCACTGTGCCACTAGAACCAAGCTGTGCCTGACTGAAGAGGCCTTATTAGGCCAACATCGGTCCTGAGTTGTTTTTTTCTGGCTCATAGAAGGCCTAGTTGGGCAGTTCTGGCTGGACTATTACAGCTGATTTGCATATGGCTGGGTCTAATCTGCAGTGGTATAGTGTGTGAAAAAGCTAAGGACTGGCATGCAGGCTTGAGAGGTGGCTAAGATTATTTCAAGCATTCCAGCCATCACGTGTTTGTACTACCTGTGTCTGTAATATTGTTTGTGTGCAGAAGCTAAATGTTTCTTCATTTACAAGGAACCACAACCCTATGCAAATGAGGAAATGTCCCCTTCAAAAAATGACTCTAGCCTGGTTACAGAAAAAAAATGCCTCTAGCCAGAAGAGCACCATATCCTGGCGCACAACCACCAAAAACATGACTCCTGTCTTAGGGCAGACAAGAGTCATGCCCACCACCCCAGTGGCCAGCACAGGGGACAAGTGTCCCATGGGCATGACCATTGCACCCTGTGCCATGCAAGGGGCCCCAAGTTAGGCACAAAAAAAAAAGTACTTACCTGGACTTACCTGGGATGGTGTCCCCCATCCTCCGGTGTCCCTCTGGTGGGGGTGGAGGTGTTCCTGGGGCTTCTGGAGGGCACCGGTGCACCCATTCCATGGTGTTTACCCATGGAAATGGGTCCACAGGTCCCCTAACTTAGCCCCTCCTTCCACCCGTGCATCATTTTCACATGGGGAGATAAATATGGGGCTATGGGGATAGCACAATTTTTTAGATGGGTACGTCTACCTTGCATCTCATTGACGCAGGTAGGTGCACACATCCATAAAATGATGCAAACTTCTATATTTTTACATTAGACGTGTCTAAGGTCAAAATATAAATATGGAGTTAGGTTTGCTCCCAATTTGCGTATAAACAAATGATGCAAATTCGGCACAAACAGAGTATAAATATGCCCCTAACTGTGGACAAAGTCACAAGTTCAGGCCACCTGCAATGGAGCATGGGCCAGCTGCAGGGACACAGATAGCTCCGCTGAACACCAGTACCTTAAATCATGCTTGCAGAGCATTGTGAGGTCCCGTGTAGAGGATGCATTGCACAGCCAAGATGATTCATTGATTCAGAGAAGCTGCAAAGCTTTGATGCAAGGTCCTGTGTCATTGGGGATCCCATCAAGGAGGGCTTACGATGCAAAGTTCAACGTTCAGGATGCCTCACACAGCTGAGGTGATGCATCAGTTCCAAGGAGCTGCAAAGCTGCAATGCAAGAACCTGCATTGCCATTGAGGCTAGCAAATGTGAAAGATTTGCAGTGTGAGGCCTGCATTGATGAGGTATCATGCAGCAGCTGTTCCGAGGTGGGCTGCAAGGTCAATGTGGAGTCATTGTGCTGGGAAAATTCTTGTAAAGGAGGCAATGCCTCAATTCCGTTTGGGGTTGTGTCAGATTACAGAGTCCCTTCAGGCCCACTTCCCAAGAGTCCAGGACTGCGGTGGCACCACTTGGCAGGGTACTGGTTTCAAAGTTGTTAGAGCCTTCTGTCTCTGAGGCTCTAGACTCAAGGCCAGCCAACTAACCCTTGGAGTCACCCTGGGGTCCTGGTTTTAAAAAATGCAGTTACAGTCCTTCTCACCCTGGCAAGAGGGCAGCAGGCAGCAGGTCAGCACAGCAAGGCAACAGCCTTTCAGAGCAGCAGTCCAGCAGAGTGGCAGCCCTTACTTTCACCATTAAGAGGGCTTTTAAGTAAAATTCTCTAGACACCAAACTCAACTTGTCTTCCAGTGCCCACTTGAAAGTTACAGCTTATTGAATGTAATAAGGTAGCTGCAATGTTATCCTATGGGACAGGTAGGCCTAGTGCTTTTTCACACTACTTTCAATGAAATATGTAAACTTGGATATCTCCTGTTCTACTGATTGGAGTTTTGTTTTATTTATTATTGTTTTATTGTTCTAAATTGCTGTTAGATTTTTCTTGTGTGTTCTCGCTTTATTACTGTTTGAAGTGCTGCATACATATTTTACACATTGCCTATAAATTAAGTCAGATGGTTATTTGCTAAGCTACCAGAGGGTTGAGCACAGATTAATTTGGGGTTTGCCTGTGCACGACTCTGACAGGGATTGTGGTTGCCCCTTAAGTAGGATTTCTCCCCCTCAATCAGTAACCCAATTTCTTTCACATATGATTCCCTCTGCTTTCTTCTACAGTGATTATTCAAAGTCAGCAACATATTTAAGAAGGCCTATGGTGTCTGTGCTACTTAGCATTGTTTCATCCATGAACAGGAGAACTAGAACATCCACCCCTGCCAATCTCAGTACACATTTTGATGTTCTTTTTCAGTCCAAGTGGAAGTTATCAACTACAAAGTATGCATGAGGAAGCCAAACTCAGATACCTGTCCATAGAGACCACATCAGGATATATACTTAATTGGACCTATGGGTGCATTACCTATGCTCGGGTACCTAAACCTACATGCCCTGCCATATACTGAGGACTTATAGGTAGGTTGATACTGCCAATTATAATTAGCCTGATTTGTATATCCACTTTACACAGAACCCTGGAACTGGTAAGTAGTACCCAGGGCACAGCCAAGAGTCATTAACTTCCAATATCTGTCTAAAACGTTTGGGGCGACTAGGGCAAAAAGGAGGACTTTCCTGCATATAGCTTAACAAGTGGCCCCGCTGATTTTAGTGAGGAGTTCTTGATGCAGAGAAATATGAGCACATCTCCACCAAACAAAGAAGCACTTAATTCATATCATATAGTGATAAGGAAAGACCCTTTTTTGGTGAAGAATTACCTCTTTGTACTCTTGTTGTCTTCCCTACACTAGTGACAATACTTTGTGCTCCATTACGCAGCTGTAGTGTAGAATACGTACATTTACCCAAGGAGGCAGCAAGAACTCCACTTGGATATTTTGTTGAAAACACACTCAGAGTCTCACTCAGAGGCTCACACACCAACTCACAGACCGACATACAGACAATGCACTCACTCACAGATCCATTTAGGCACTTATGCACCCACTCACAGACCCACTCATACATTCACACAACTACTTACAGATCCACTCACACATTCATGCACCCACTCACTGATCCACTCAGGTTCACGCACCCACTCACAGACCCACTAGGACACTCACACACCGACTCATAGTTCCACTTAGACACTCATGCACCCACTCACAGACACTCTCAGAGGCTCATGCACCCACTCACAGACCTACTCAGACACTCACACACACACTGACAGACCCACTCAGACACTCTCACACCCATTCACTGACCTATTGAGACACTGATGCAGTCACTGTCAAAGTTTAGTGGTTATAGTTACGCCCCCACAATGCACTTCTTATGACCTTACATATTATATCACTCATGACATAGTCAGTGAAATCACTGATGACATCACTGATGAGATCTCAAATGATATCACTAATGAAATAATGTAATTATTATTTAAAGGACACCTTCCTGCACATAAACATTAATCATTAAGGGTGTTTTGTAGCACACATAGAAAAAGCAAAAACCAAGACAAATAAAAGTATTTCTCCTTGTTGCTCCACTCAAATGCCATCCCTTAGGTGGCATCAGTTCTGGCACTGCCTCAGGTTTACGGATCCTCATAAATCAGAGGCAGCGCCAGAATGCAATGGGTGTTGCAGTGGAATGCCCACAGCAACACCCATTGCATGCCACTTTCACGCAAAGTGATGCATGTAAAGGGGCCATATTTGCAAGGAGGCATTAAGCCCCCAAAATTGGCTTAACAACACCTTGTAAATATGGAGCATGGCATTGAACAGGAGCATGAATAAAAGTGATGCTCCGAAGTGTCAAAATGATGTGCTCATCATTTCAAACGATTTGCCAAATATATGACAGATATAGAAGTCCACCTTACAAAACATGAGGATATAGAAGTAAGGAAACAAACCAAACTACTACAGGATGCTGCTGATTATGAAAGCAAAGGATTTGTTTTCAATTTAGTCATACATTTGACAATGAATTTAACAAAAGCATATTGGAATCTTTGGCCCCAGCAGAGAATGACACTTCCCTCTCTTAGAGAGGTGCAACTTCAGGAACAGATACTGGTATCTTAGCATCCAATGAAAGCATCACCTCAGGAAGTGAACATAGCACAGAAATGCAACTTTTTTAGACAAATATCAGCTCCTGAGGCAGGGGCGTCAAATTGCCAGGTGAGCAGCAGCTGCAAGAAACAGAGGAAGAAGGACAACAAGCAAGAACAGGGTCAGAGGAAAAGGGCAGAGAGGAGCCAGTGGAGGGGATAGAGATGTGCCAGAGGAGGAAGAAGAGATGGATTAGAACAACAAAGCCCCATAGGAGACAGCCCAAGCCCAATAATAGTACCATAATGAATAGAGAAGTGGTAAATAAGACTATTGTCAATATTTCAGAGAGGGCATTGACTGATATTGAGAAACAAGTGTTATTCCTGGGGTCGTCATTTTGTCCATTGCAGGGTTTTGATTATGTTAGTGCAAGAATTGTTATGTTAAAAAATGAAATTGATGAAGTGGCACTAGCTGAAAACATACCCCTCTATGCCCAAGGACTCTGATCAGAGAGGCACCACTTTTAATGAAGTAACTTTAAAAGATTTAGATTTATTAGCCAGCATATATGAGCTACAAAATGAATCAATAGCCTCAGAGGACCCTCATTCTTTACTAGACACCTGTAGCATAATATATATGACTCCTTTCTCAGTGGTTGTAAGCCCATTTCCACCTTTTTCCCCAACATGCCCCATGATAGTATTGACACATTTCATGATTTGGTGACGAAAGCCCTAAAAAATCTCTGGAAATCTAAATAGAAGGGGGCTAAACACAACATTTCCATTGATCAAATGCAGCCCTGGAATCATTTGCTAAGGATGACAGCATTGTTATCTGCCTTGTGGACTGGTGGAAACATTGTTCTGTGGGACAAGGCTAAATACATTTGAATTCATGTGACAGCTTAAATGATGCTACTTCATATAAAAAAACAAACAGGGCAGCATACATCAAGAGCATCACTACATTACTGGACAGTCTCACTGAGTGGAGAGATAAAGGCTTATTACAATGGAAAGAATACTGTTTTTTGAAAAAGGGATTCCCCAGGTTAACTAATCTCTACTTGCTCCCTAAGATCTGTAAAAACAAACCTAATCCCCCTTGAAGACCTAATGTGTCACCCAGAGGTAGTGCTTATAAGAAAATATGTGGATATGATTCTCCAGGAGTTTGTCAGCAGTGCACCATTGTATGTGCAGGACACAAAAGATTTTCTTGGCAAGATTTCTGGGATCCATTGGGAAAAGGTCTTCCTGCTCGTTACCCTGGATGTGAGGCCTTTATATACAGTCATTGACCATGAATCTGGCATCTCTGCCTGATGCCATTTCTTCAAGCCAGACCAATTAGATTCTTGGACCACACTGACAAGATCTTAGAGATGATGAAATACTGTCTTCAGACTAGCATCTTTCTGTTTAATGGCACCTTGTGCTGGCAGATACTCTGGACTGCGATGGGCACCTGCGTCGCCCCCAGCTTTGCAAATCTTTTCATAGGCTGGTGGGAATAGCAGGTGTTCAATGACATGATGTGTTTATGGTTGAGGTTCATTGACGACCTGTTTGTCATTTGGAAGGGGATTGGAAACAGAAGTGAAGACATTTGTAGCTATCTTAAACAATAATTAACATAAACAATAATCAACATAATTTAGAGTTTACATTGATAACCAAATCTGAAACATCATCTGGGATGAAAATCTGGGGCACCATCACAATTAACGCCCCCACTCAGTTTTCAGGACAGAAATCTGGCTTAACCCTGCATCTGCTCCAGGTTTTGTACCAACCACCACTGTAGGATACAAGATCGCACACTGGGACTGATGCAACAGAAGTGGTGGAGGCATACCCATAATCTACAAAGAGAACCTTGAATGCTCAGCCACCACAGATGACTGCACCCACTTCATAGAGCACCCCCACTTATTACTCTGTACAAACAGCAAAACTACCATCATAGATACAACACAATCCCCGACTTCATCGACCCTTTCACCATTGACTTGAATCTGTACATATTTCTATGAGACCTCAATTTTTACCTTGAGGACACCAATGACACCAGGACAGCCGACCTCCTAGAAAGCACTGCCAACTTTGGACTAAAGCAGCTTGTCACTGACCCCACACACACCACAGGGCACACGCTTGACCCAATCTTCTCAGAGTAACATACACCCTCACTGAGGAGCTCACCTGGACTGATCACCACTGTGTCCATTTCACCATCTTCGAACCCCGTAACATTCCCATCAGCAGTGAAACCCAGAACAGCTGGGCAAAGGTCTCAGAGTAACGATGGAACAACGCCCTAAACTCCCGCCAACACACCATCACCAAAGACACAGAGCAAGCAGGGGAGAACCCACCAACTTCAAGAAACAAATAGGATACACCATCTGGTTCACTGGAGAACTGAAAACTCAGAAAAAACAACTGCAGACAGGAGGAAAGAAGATGGCATGCCAGTAAGACCCTTGGGGACTGAAAACAATTCAAAGACGCTCTCAACCTTTACCACTATCTCCTGAAAAACACCAAGAAGATCACCCTAGCCACTTTCATCAATGACAACTACAACACCAGCAAGGAACTGTTCTACATAGTCAAGGTGTTCACCAAACCCTCAGCAACCGAAAACACCATCACACCCTCTCAAGCTCCCTGCAACACCCTATCAGACTTTTTCCACAACAAAATAAACACCATCTACCAAGACTTCACATCCCAGCCCCCCGCTGAGGACAACATCAACTGCCTCAAACTGACCAACACCCACCCACACCAGCTCACCTCATGGAACATCCTCACCGAGAGGGAAATGGTGTTCATCATGACATTCATCCACTCCAGAGCTGCAGCAGACACCAGCCCCCACCACACTTTCAACCTCGGCAATCAACCCATCAGCATAGAACTCACCAAGGTCCTCTACTCTTTGATCACCATGGCCAACTGTCCCCAGAAATGGAAACAAGTCGACATGAAGCCTTTGCTGAGGAAACCATCTGTGGACCCGGGAGAACTCAAGAACTACTGACCGACCTCCATGCGACCTTTCTCAGCCAAGGTCATTGAGAAAGCACTCAACATCCAGTTAACCAGACACCTGGAGAACTGCAACCTTTTGGACCTCTCCTAAGCCAGCTTCAGACCAAAGCACAGCACAGAGACAGCTCTAGTCGCAGCCATGGACAACATCAGAATGCTGTTAGACCATGGAGAAACAGCAGCTCTCATCCTTCTTGACCTCCTAGCCGCCTTCGACACTATATCCCACCACACACTGATCAACAGACTCCACCAGATCGGAATCCAGTGACCAGCCCTCAAGTGGATTCTTTCCTACCTCACAGGAAGAACGCAGTAGATCATCATTCCCCCACTCCTTGACCCGTAAGTGTACCTCAACACTCATCCCTCAGTCCAACCCTTTTAACCTAAACATGACACCCCTGGCCAAAATCGTTAGAGGCATGGACTCAACATAATCTCCTATGCTGATGACACTCAACTCATCCTCTCCCTGACAAACAACCCAGCAACCATCAAAACAGATTTAAAAAATGCATGAAGGTGGTGGCCATCTAGATGAACAATAACTGTCTGAAATTCAACACAGAGATGACAAAAGTACTAATCTTTGGGAAAAGCAAGGACACCCTATTCAACCATGAATGGTGGTCACCCAAGCAAGGTCCCACCGACAAACCTTCCCTACAACCCCACAACCATGGCATCATCCCCGACCGCCAGCTATTCATGAAGAAACAGGTCAGCACTGTGTCATCCACCTGCTACGTCATCCTTCCAATGCTCAGAAATCTCTTCAGATGGCTCCTACCCAACACCAGGCAAACTGTCACTCAAGCTCTTGTTACCAGTAGACTCAACTACTGCAACTCCCTTTATGTAGAAAACACCACCCAACTCATGAGGAAATTCCAGACCATCCAGAACACAGCAGCCAGACTCATCCTCAACCCCCCCAGACAGATGCACATCACCCCTCACGTCAGGAAACTCCATTGGCTACCAGTCGCAAAGAGATTCCAGTTCAAACTGCTTACCCATGCTTACAAGGCACAACAAAACAAAGGACTTTCAACCAACTGGCCAGAGAACTCCATTCCAGAGCCCTCTCCCTGGCAGCTACCCAGTGCATCCGCTGGGCTAACAGCGGAGGCTGCTCCTTCGCAAACATGGTAACTGAGACCTGGAACACCCTTCCCTTGCACCTCAGAGCCTCACTATTGCTCCAACAGTTCAGGAAGGACCTCAAGAGCTGAATGTTCAATCAATAGGAAAAAGCAGCATGATCTGGCAGCACAACCTCTCGGTGCCTCAAAACCCTCACGGTTGAAGCACCCATGCTACACTAATCCATATTGATTGATTGAATTAGTAAGAAGAGTATGGAATTCCTTGATGTCACCATAACGGGAGTCAATGGAGAAGTACACACCCGCTACTTTCACAAGCCAACTGCAGGCACCACTCTGTTACATGCAGTTAGACCTGACAGCCTTAGGGTGGTCACCCCTAACTTTTTGTCTGCCTCCCTCCACTTGTTAAATACTGCTTTTGCTGGTTTTAAGACTCTGCACACTTTACCACTGCTAACCAGTGCTAAAGTGCACATACTCTCTCCCTTTAAACATGGTAACATTGGATCATACTCAATTGGATAATTTAATTTACTTATAAGTCCTTAGTAACGTGCACTATATGTGCCCAGGGCCTGTAGATCAAATGCTACTAGTGGGCCTGCAGCACTGATTGTGCCACCCACTTAAGTAGCTCCTTAACCTTGTCTCAGGCCTGCCATTGCAAGGCCTGTGTGTGCAGTTTCACTGCAAATTTGACTTGGCATTAAAAAAAAATTGCCAAGCCTAAAACTCCCCTTTTTCTACATATAAGTCGGCCCTAAGGTATGGCCTAGGTAACCCATAGGGCAGGGTGATGTGTAGGCAAAAGACAGGACATGTACCTGTGTAGTTTACATGTACTGGTAGTGTAAAACTCCTAAATTCGTTTTTACACTCCTGTGAGGCCTGATCCCTTCACAGGCTAACATTGAGGCTGCCCTCATATATTGTTTGAGTGGTAGCTGCTGATCTGAAAGGAGTAGGAAGGTCATATTTAGTATGGATAGAATGGTGATACAAAATCCTGCTGACTGGTGAAGTTGGATTTAATATTACTATTTTAGAAATGCCACTTTTAGAAAGTGAGCATTTCTCTGCACTTAAATCCTTCTGTGCCTTACAATCCACATCTGGCTGGCTTTAGTTGAAAGCTCCCTTGTGCATTCACTCAGACACACCCCAAACACAGGATACTCAGCCTCACTTGCATACATCAGCATTTTGAATGGGTCTTCCTGGGCTGGGAGGGTGGAGGGCCTGACACATGTCAAAGGACTGTAGCCTGTCCTCACACAAAGGACTGCCACACCCTCTACTGGGACCATGGCAGACAGGATCGAACCTAAAGGGGACCTTGTGCACTTCTAAGCCACTCTTTGAAGTCTCCCCCACTTCAAAGGCACATTTGTGTATTTAAACAGGGCCTCTTCCCCTACCAATTCAGACACTTCCTGGAGAAGAGAACCTGAACCAAAACCTACATCCTGCAAGAAGACCTGCCTGACTGCCCAAAGGACCAACCTGTCTGCTTTCTGTGAAGGACTGCTGCCCAGCTACCTTGCTGCTCTCTGGCTGTGTTGAGAAGTGCTCTCCAAGGGCTTGGATAGAGCTTGCCTCCTTTTCCCTGAAGTCTCAGGCCCAAAAAGACTTCATCTCTACAAGAAAGACTCCTCTTGCAGCGATAATCGACGCACAGCCTGCCAGAAACGACGCACAGTCTGCACTGCGGTGAAAACGTCACTACGCGAGGAACCGGAATGACGCAGCCTGACTTCAAAATGAGAAGAGTGACGCAGCGCCAGCATAGCGACCTGAAATTCAACACACGGTTCACTGGATCGACTCACAGCAGAGCCGGAACAATGCAGCCCGACTACCAGAGAGTAATTGACGCGGCGCCTGCCGTGAGGTAGACATTTCCATGCAATGGCCACCGGATCGATGCAGCCCCTGTGACTTTGTCCTGTCAGTGCCAGAAATCCACGCATTGTCCCAGGGGCATCCAAAAACCCCGCAACCCGAAGAGGAGCCACGACTGAGCACCGGAAATCTCTGCACAGCCGTCCCTGCGTGAAAACAAAACTACGCATCGCCGTGAGCGGCCTGAGAAATCGACACACACCTCCTTGTGTTCCACGTATCTCCTCCTCTGCGGTTCTTTGCAGAGATTTTGAACACAAACCAGGTACTTTGTGCTTGAAAGAGACATTTATTGCTTTTTAAAGACTAAAGACACTTTATATAACTTTTACAGTAAATTCTCAACATATACTTATTGCATTTCAATCGTTTTGACCTGCTTCTTATCAGATAAATAGTATATATTTTTTTTAAACACTGTGTGGTGTATTTTTGTGGTGCTGTACTGTGTTATTGCATGATTTATTGCACAAATACTTTACACATTGCCTTCTCAGTTAAACCTGACTGCTCAGTGCCAAGCTACCAGAGGGTGGGCACAGGATAATTTGGATTGTGTATGACTTACCCTGACTAGAGTGAGGGTCCTTGCTTGGACAGGGGGTAACCTGACTGCCAACCAAAGACCCCATTCCTAACACATGTCTTTACTGGTCACTCTGTCAATCTGCAGTGGAGTATTCCCTTTGGTGAACAGCTAAGGGCTAAAAGGAACCACAGCACCGAAGGTGCATATATAACTGAATGCAGTGTGGTGATAAAGAGATTCAAAGAGAGGGGCTACCCCAGTTGGGTTCATTAGAAGGCTATCAAAAGAGTTCATAGTATTAGGAGAGAGGAGATTCTGCTTACCAATACCCATCACCAGAAGGAGGACCCCATGTCTAGAGTGATTTTCACTTTTACAGCAGCTCCACTCAAGAGCTGCAAATTGTTAGGAAACATTGGGGATCTCAAGGAATGATGCTTTGATTGGTCAAAAGACTGAAGTGAACCTCAGCATCACATGTCACAAAACCAAGGGGCATCTTCACAATGAACTGGAGTATTGGCTCCAATGCCCTAGTTTCCTTGCATCGCCCAGTGCCCCCCTAGTGACACCATGGTAGTGCTGTATTTACAATATAGCACTCCATGGCGCACGTTAGGACAATAGCGTCAGAATGTTTGATGCGCTTGTGGTGCTTTGTTGGACTATCGCCAAAAATGTTGGCACTAGTCCAGCAAAGCACAGGGAGGCCCATAGGCGAATGCCCTAGTGTCAGTTTAACGCCTGCTCGGAGCAAGCATTAAAAAATTACAATAGAATGGGACAGTGAAATCTTGTAAATTTCTCTGCCCCATTTTTTTGGGCCTCCCTGTGGGGGAACACCACCCCCTTGCATACATTATACTTGACGTAGATATAATGTGGAATAAGGGGGTACAAAGTGGCGTAATGCAAGCATTGTAAATATGTTGCAGGGTGGGCAACTGGTTATTGCTGCCGTAGCATCAAGAAAACTACGCTAAAGTCACAAGGAGGAGCACAGAACAAGCAGCCATCGCAGAAGACCCACCCACCACCCCAATAGTAAGACCTGCCATCTCCAATACAGCTGAGGACTCAGACGACACTGGCACCAGCTTTGAGAGAACTGTAGTTGGAGTACAGCGGGAGCTGGCCAAGGAGGTGCGGGTGGGGATGCAAACTATGGCAGCCAGCCTTGAGGGCTACATCCATACTGCAAGGACTACAAGAAACTGTCAAGGAATTCACCACTGCAGTAAGGGAGTTGCCACAACACCTCGCACCCCAAACATTCCACTGCATGCATGAATGCAATCATGACTCCCTCAGGGCCGACCTGGCTGCCTACCATCGTGATGTGGCTGCTATTCTCAAGAACCAGCAGATCCTCCTTGCTGCAGTACTGCCCTCAAGACCTTCACAGGGAGCAGCAACCGGGATGTCTGACTCCACGTCTTCTAACACTGAGGTGTGTGTTGCCCCTTCACAACCAACAACAACAAGGACAAAGCAGGCAACACACACATCAGAAGAAGAAGACATGGAACAGATCACATTCACACGGAAGAGTACCCGGAAGCACTAGTTTCTGCACCATGGCCTACTTTTACCAAGGTCCTACGTTTTGTCAAATGCCAGTCTTACAACAACTCTACTCAATGACTGTTCTGCTAACCACTGTATATCTTGTCAGCATGGCCAGTTAATGTCTCTCTCCTACTAATCGGCAAATCCTGTCCCTCTGCACTGTCTGTAACATCACCCCAGCATGTCAGTAGCATTACCTACACCCCTTCTGTAGGATCACAATGTAAGATTTCACTAGAACGGACTCATCAAACATGGACAATGTACATATTGCACTACAGCACTTTTCAATAAATAGCACTTGCACTACAAATATGTCTCTGTGTAATTTGACACATCAACTGTGCAGTAGATAACACAAATGTGCCTGTGTTCTAATCATGTAGCTTGTCAATACAACTGTCCTGACATCATGTAGTCAGATACATCTGCACAGTGCCCAGGATTGCATCATAGCCTGTTGTGCTGTGCCCATCCTGAGGAGAATATCTGATGAAGTGAGAAACCATACTCCATCATGCTGTGTTGGACAGAATAATGCTTCCTGAAGGGATATCAAAGTCAACTAATAGTGGCTGATAAATGTTGTCACCATGCAATACTAACACATAGAACTGTGCAGTCTAATCTAAGCAAACACTACAAAACACAGCATGAATCTATCTTTCTGAGTTAACATCCAAATAGGTAACCATGCTGAATAGTGACACAAATTATCTATGTCAGTCATGAAGAAAAGAAGACAAGAGTGTTTACAAGAACTCATCTTAGAAGGGGTCCCTGAACATCACACTGCAGTCAGACCTAAAACTGTCCCCCCAATACCAAGTCTGGAAGGACACTTTGTGACGTAGAAAACATACTCATCAACAAAAATCCTTTGTGATCCATGTCAACTCCGATTGGTGGTTCAAACAAATGGTGGATTCTTACCCAGGTAGCTCTGGGGTAGCTACCATTTTACACCTCAGTTTGTATTTGTTTGTAGCATAGGACACAAATGTCATAGAACAACAATCATCTACACTGATGCCAAGGCCATGATAAAGTAGCAGTTAACACATAATGTAAAGGGTTATCTATATATTTATTCAAAAATAATCACACAAGAGGAAACTAAGGGAAAAGTCATACCTACCCTAATCTAACCTGACTACTCATTACCCACAACTGTCCCTAACTAACCTAAGCTAAACTTACTCATCACATATAACGAATCATTCTAAACATCAACCCCCCACCCCACATTATGAGACAGGACACATGGAGGACAACACATACTAACCTACACACATACTATACTATCCTAAACAATCATATATTTTTTTGTATTTTTGTCTTTTTCATATTCTTTATTTTTTTTTTGTTTTTGTTTTCTTATTGAAACACACAGGAACCCCAACATTGCCCCCACCCACCCAGCCACACACTTAATAAGTAAAAGTAGAAATAATCAGGACCCCCCACCCGCCTCCCTAACACAAACTAAACTAACAACCTATACTAACCTAACACTAATCCCCCAAGCCCACTAATCATGAAAACAAGGAAAGAGGAGGGAGGGGAGGGAATCATGTCCATTGCAAAAATATTTTTCTAGAGGTTGGCCCTCCGGAGGGTCCGCCTGATCGATTTGACCCACTTCTTAATGTAGCTGACATCCTGGGTAAGATTGTTCACCCTCTTCAAAACTCGGTCCATCTTATGTTCCAAACCCAGGAATGCCGCTGGGTCGATTGTTGGTGCTGGTGCCGTTTGTGTCCCGGCCGAGGTGCTCTGTGGCCATGTGGAGCCTAGCCCACTGGACTGTCCTGCAGCTGTCACACTGCTGGGGCCTGGGTGTGCTGCAGATGTAGGGACAACTGTCCCCGCTGTGGGTGGGGCCACCTGGGGAGAACCGGTGGCTGTGGTGGTGGTGGCTGTAGTTGGCAACGTTAGGCCACCCTGTGGTGAAGCCCACCATGCTCCGGAGGCCCGATCTGACTGGTATGTACGGGCCATCCTTTGGAACCCCGACTGCACCTGCAGGATGTGTCTGTACCTCATGACCCGCCTCTCAAATTCATGCCTCTGGGCGGGTGTCTTGTTTGCAGCTGTGAAGACAAAGGGTAACTATTTACCATAGGAACTGCATTGTGTGAAATAGCACAAGTGGTCAATCTGACAATACATCTACTGTACTTGTAACAGCTCATATCACCATACAGATCATTGAAAGTCTCAGAGGAAGTACATGGAAAGCCTGCCTACAAAGGTCATCTCACACATAGCACATCCAAAACCTACATGATGGGTAACAACTGGCAATAACTTGTCATCAAAGTACTGACAGTTGTCAGCTAACAATCATGCTGCACATCCTCCGCCTATTGCCTGGACTACATATGTCAGTGTATGTGATGATAAACACAAACCACAAGTTCTGCTATTTGTAATAGGATCTGCTAGTACAGTACTCATGTGCCATACCTGAGTGTGTCCACTAGGTTCAAAACAAACTTTAAAATAGTCACAAGTACGTGAACATACTGGTTGCTTCAGTCCTAGGTACCCTATTCACAAACCCATGCCTGTGTTTGAGGGGGGGAAGAACAACAAACAATTCCAAACTACATGCACACCCAGGAGTGTATAGAAAGCTCAACATGTGTTTGGCTCTACACACACACCACCAGTAAGGGCTATCAACAAATCGGAGTCAGCTAAACCTTGTCCTATCCACGGCCCACACATGTCAGAATGTACTGACCTAGGTCAACATCACATACTTCCAGTGAGGCATTATTTTCAACAGACACAGAGTAGCAAGAACACCAATGATCATGAATAGCATGCACACCGAGGCCTTTGCACTCTAGTTCCACACACTTGTAGTACAACATGTGGAAGTACATGCTCCCAGAAGGTTCAACCTACAGTGTACTCAGTGCATCGGTGAACAGGGAAGCAGCAGTTTTCAGAAAAGCCATTTGCTGAAGCTATCTGGGAGAATGTGAGTCTGACATGCAGACTTAGTCTGAGGCGAGTCCCAGTGCAACTCTTAATGTTAACTAGTGTATTCCACATGACTCACCCCAGTTCTCATAGCGAGCCCTACAGGAATGGCCTACAAACCCTAGATCAGACAACTGGATAAGCATTGGTCAGCTCAAAATTGTCTAAGAACTGAAATCCCACTAATGGAAAAAGACTAATGATTGGGCAGCGCATCACACCTTGCAATGTGTTCAACACACAGGAGGCCATCACACATCACCAGCAAACACAAAACATAACACACATGTCAACACTCACTGTAGGTGTCGGGGTCCTCAAAATGAGCCACCTCTCCCACTGTGTACGGTGCATGTCCACCTGTAAAGCATGGAAGGAAGAATGTGCTCAGAATCAGTGCACTGACAAACAATTTCAATTACAAAAACAATGTGTAAGCTGACATAAGTAACGAAACCCTTTCAGACATGCTCATACTGCATGGAATATCTCACGGCCAACATTTACATAGAATGGGTCTCCTGCTACAGTTACACACACTTCTACACACATGCAGTGGCCCTGACTGTCATGTGGTGGCAAACATGCACCTCCATTAGTGAGCTGCCACAATATTGGTGTGTATTCGTCTCATCATGTGCATCCAAGAGAGACATACAAAGGCTGGTTACTTGAGGACTGCATGACCTGTCAAACAGCCTATGTGATAATGACACATTTGTGACAGATAGGTACATTGTACAGAGGGGCAGGGACTTTGGCAATACCTCATGTTGATACAGTTTCATAAATTGATGTGTCCCAACAATGGTGATTGGCACCAAACATAGGCCCTCATTCCGACCCTGGCGGTTTCAAACCGCCAGGGTGGAGGACCGCGGGAGCACCGCCGACAGGCCGGCGGTGCTCCAATGGGCATTCCGACCGCGGCGGTAAAGCCGCGGTCGGACCGGCAACACTGGCGGTCTCCCGCCAGTGTACCGCCGCCCATAGGAATCCTCCAAGGCGGCGCAGCTAGCTGCGCCGCCGAGGGGATTCCGACCCCCCCTACCGCCATCCAGTTCCCGGCGGTTCTCCCGCCGGGAACCGGATGGCGTTAGGGGGAGTCGCGGGGCCCCTGGGGGCCCCTGCAGTGTCCATGCCACTGGCATGGGCACTGCAGGGGCCCCCGTAAGAGGGCCCCTAAATGTATTTCACTGTCTGCTTCGCAGACAGTGAAATACGCGACGGGTGCAACTGCACCCGTCGCACAGCTTCCACTCCGCCGGCTCGATTCCGAGCCGGCTTCATCGTGGAAGCCTCTTTCCCGCTGGGCTGGCGGGCGGCCTGAAGGCGGCCGCCCACCAGCCCAGCGGGAAAGTCAGAATCACCGCCGCGGTCTTTCGACCGCGGAACGGTATTCTGGCGGCCCCCGACAGGCCGGCGGAGACCGCCGCCTGCCAATGTCGGAATGAGGGCCATAGATATTTGTACCCTAGTCCATATCTTTGGACTGCCATCCCTAATCGGATTTTGGCACAAGAAACAAAAAATACCTGTCTAAGATGTTAGCTGAGGGCACCTGACTCCTTTCCAAAAATGGTTAATGTTCAGATCTGGCATGTATTAATAAAATATGAAGGAGCACATTAATCCCTAACAGGCATAGAACTTCCGTGAACACTTTCCTTACACACTCACCAGACACACATGAGACATATGTCTGGGCCACATTGCTATCATCAAGGTCTCATCATGAGTTAGTGGCAGCTAATCGTGTATCTAATGAGTATCCTTTGGAGATAAATGTGAGTAAAGTCATTGAGGACATGGTAACCTACACGTGGATGGTCCCACCCTGTCACTGAAGACGTGTAATGAGACTTTCAACTGGGCAACCTTGGTGTGCTGAGTGAGAGAATGTCTCAGGTGTCAGGATCCGGCATGTGTCATTGCACCATTTGTACTCAAGTTGGCCTCTGTGGATGCAAATGCATCTGGGAACATCATAGCCTCTGTGCAGAATATTATGGCTGGTATTCACCACACACGGGCCATCTCTATTATTTGGCCAAAGTTACTCAGCGTGTGAACTGTCAGGGTCCTAAAATGTGTAGACTTTTCATGGACATTATCTGAGGTTGCTGGTTCAGCTGGAGGCCACGTACACCATCCCAGGCTATGGCCCAGGTACACTGTCACACTTTGTAGTTTAGGCATTAATGAGGCCCAGACAACGGATGGGGCATGATTTAGCTATTCAAGGGCACTGTAACAAATATGATACAAATAAAAGTCAGATGATGCAATACAATGTATTTGAGTATACATTGATGAGGCAAATGACAAATTAGCCTCTGAGGAAAGAGAGGTTTTGACCAGCAAGTGTGGTCCATATGTGGCCTCCGGGAATCTTTAGGGTGACCCACGGACAGGTGCCAGTCAGGCTGACAGGATGCAGGGTCAATCAGTATCCAGCTCTTTCACAATTGACATGATCAGTGGTCTGACTAAGACTGGTCGGAGGGAGCAGTAGACAGTTGACATGTCAAACTGTGTATGTCCTGTGTTGTTTTGAAGGTGACACATGAACCCAGATACAGTGTTACACGGCTACATTAGTAGCAATGCTTAACAGTGTATTTGCCAAAATGTCAACATCCATGCTGTTGGAGGCATCAGCAGGGACGGTGCATATAAATTTGGGTGGTGTGCATGGAGGTGATCACTGGTGTGGCCTCCATCAGTGTCTCACAAGTCCTGTCGGATGAGATTTGCTTTCAAATGGCCTACAGTACCTTTCACACAGGAAGCAATCTACAGGTGATACCAGGCCATATAAACTCCAAGCCAGTGTATTATTTGAGCTGCCGTCCATGCAGTCAGATAGTACTATGACAATGGTATACCATAGGAAAGGGTGTGGCACACTGGATGACTCTTGTTAGCATGTGTGTGTAGATGAGGGAATATCAGGGTACACATATTTGTATTCCAGGGACCTCTTCAGACAGGTAGGGTGTGACCAGGCGCATGGGTGTGTCAGGATTTTAGAAAAGGGCTGACATGTAGATGGGATGTAATGTGCTGGATGCTTGTCATATGTGTGGCACTTGTGCTGTGTATGTTCTGCTTATGTGTAACTCTAGTGACAGACAGTCTTTGCAAAGATTGTATGTAGTTGGACTTACTGCTGTCAAGGGTCTAGTCATACATTCCTGTTCCGGAAGCAAAAGCATGTCAACTGCCTGATGTATGAGGCCTGTTTTCCCCTAGTTAAGTGATGGTGTTTTAGTAGTGTGCCATTTGCTGCGATGAACCATGTTTCTAACATGTATGTGTGTAATAGGTGTGGTCCTCAGCTATTGCCCTTTAAAGGTGAACTGTACAGGATGTCAGTCATTTACATTGTGTGTGTATGTGACCGTTGTATGAAAGGCATCACATTTGTAGTGGGATTTTCTGTGTCCTGATTGTTATATCATCAATGCTCCGTGAGGCGACACTCTTCTTCTGATAGTTAGAGCTAAAGGTGTGCAGAAATGATTGGCCAGACCATGATGTGGTGTTTGTTATCAGTGTTTATTTACAATAGTTCATTAAGTGGTGATGGTGATTATATTTAAAAGAAATTGTTCACAATGTGTTGGCGCCTACGCACTCCAGCAGCCGTTTTTGGATGTTCCCCCTCATGTTGCAGTGCAGCATCCTCCTCTTCCTCGTCTTCAGGCATGTATAGGTCTGGTTCCAGGAGGGGAATGTTCCTTCTTATGCAAATGTTGTGCAGGATGGAACATGTTAGTATGATCTTACAGACCATCTCAGGGGAATATAGGAGGCTACCACCAGTAATGTTGAGGCAGCGGAACCTTGACTTGAGGATGCCGAAGGTCCGCTCGACAATGCTGCGTGTCCTCCTATGGGCCTCGTTGTATGCACGCTCTGCAGCTGTACTCGGGTTGCCAAATGGTGTCATAATCCATGGCTGGATGCCATACCCTTGATCAGCTGCAAGAGAAAAAGAATGGGATCATGTTGATGTAGATGGCACTATTGAAAAGACCTTTAATGGCAGTAGTTGTCTTGTGTTGTCTGTGACTCTTTTGTGTACTAATGTGACATCCTATACTTGTAGGCTATACCATCTGCATTGTGTTGTTTCCTTGGCTGAGCAAGTGTTTGTCTGCTAACCATTTGTCAGCAGTATGTTTTGGGATGTTCAGTACAGTGTGCCCTCCCTATCATTGTGACTTGTGATACAGGTGTCCGTGTGACTTCACTGGGGGTGAGATGATAGTTCCATGCAGAGTTAAAATTGAAAGTGTTGTTAACACGTTCATATCAAAGTACCCTGGACATCCCATACCTTTAGACTTAGGCAATGTATTAATGTAAAGGTCATTGTGACACTTACAATTTGCAAGGTGAAATTTCGGCAACCACACTCATTAATGTCTTAACATTAGGCTGTACAGTAAAATCCGATGTGTGACAGGTTCAATGGTGACTTAAGAAACATGGCTAGTGATGTCAGGACCTCAGTGTGTTCCTGTTGACATGTTGCTGTTGTGGTGTATGTGTTGTGTGTCCTAGAGAGTTGCTGTGCAGTGTATATATATGTAGGTTTTTGTACTTACCAACAAGTAGTCTATTGCCATACCGTCCATCCTGGAAGTGTTGATTGATGGTGCAGTGACGGAAGATGAATGAGTCATGGACACTCCCAGGATATTTAGCCACGATGTTGGTGAACATTCCTTGGTGATCGACAATGGCCTGCACATTGATAGAATGTGTGTGCTTCCTGTTGCGGTAGAGGTGTTCAGTTGCAGCAGGGGTACTAGGCATACATGTGTGCAGTCGATTGCACCAAGGACGTGTGGGAAGCCACTGATTGCGTAGAACCCCTGTTTAGTTTCCTGCTGCTTCTGCAGTGTGTTAGGGAAGCAGATGTGGCGGGGTGTCAGTCGAATGATGGCGTCCAGTACTTTGGGCAAAAATGCGGAGAATGATGGTTGTGATATTCCGCCTACCCGGGCACCAGTTGTTTGAAAAGAGCCACTTGCCAGCATATGAAGTACGGCAAGCAGCTTTGTTTCTGTTGGGATGGTGTGGGGTGTCACCAAAGTGGGGGCCAACTGCTGTTCAATGTTTTGCAGCAGCTGCTGAATGGCCTGCCAGTTCAACCGATACCTCTGTATGATGTTGTGTTCCCTGAGGCCCTGAAGGGTTGTTCTTGGGTGCAATATCCTCTCCTGCCTTCTGCGCTGCCTTTGGGTTCCCTGCTGGTGTTGTTGTAGCTGCTGTTGTTGCTGCTGGGCTCTGCGTCTGCATGCAAGCTGGATTAGAATCACCTCCATGTCTCCCTGTTGCTGCTCTGCTGCTCTGCTGTTTGTTCTGTGTGTTCTGATTAAATACAGGTGTGTTTGCCCCATTTTAACGCCTGCCCTGACCCAGGCGTTAATTTTTTACGCAAATCGGGCTGTGTGTCATTTTCTGGCTCCGCCTCCCGGCCGTGCGCCATTTTTGCCCGAAAGCATAAATACGACGCACAGCCGTTTAAGCCATTTTTTGGACGGGAAGGCCTACCTTGCATATCATTGACGCAAGGCGGGATGCCGCATCCAAAAAATGACGCACACAGCGGAATTTTGTCATCCGCGGGCTCGGGCGTTAAAATACAGGGCAACATTTGCGCTGATTGTGCATAAAACATTTTGGCGCACAATCAGCGCAGACGGAGTATAAATATGCCCCTTAATTTATTTTTTTATTAAGTCCTCTACAGGCTATCTGGGTCTACAGCCCGAACCATTGGCAGGAATTATACCAAATTTGGCAGAAAGCTAGCTTTTGGTACGCAGATTGATCCCTTTCTTATTTGGTATAAATCCATCTGGTATTTTTTTAGAAATTTCAGGAAATACAAATTTGCCTGTTTCTAGCCGCGGCATGTACGTCAATAATTTGTGAAATTCATGAATTTTCTTGTTTTTTTTACATATGCAACTTGAATTGTGAACCACAACCTGACTAGAAAGTTGTGGTTGTTATTTTATTTCACGAGGCATGTTCCCTAGGGGTGTAAATCCTAATCTAATTGAAAGTGGCATAAGAATTCAAAGTGCAGGTATCCTGCCCCAGGGATGTGATATAGGTAGGTTTTAGGGGCAAATTATACGTTTCAAATAATTTTACATTTACATTTGTGGTATTCATGAAAAATTCTGAATTTTCACTGTTTATTCATGAAATATTCAGAAATGTGAAACAATTTGAAAAAAATATCACAAACTCAATCATACAGTAATTCATTCACTCATACATGAACTCAGAGACTCATGCGCCGATTCACACACCCACTCAGACACTCATGCACTGACTCAGACCCACTCATAGATTCACACACCCACTTTGAGATCCACTCAGACACTCACACACCCACTCACAGATCCAAGGGTGTGAGTTATAGTTATCTTAGAGTGCAAGTTATAATTACTTGAAGGGATTCTAACTACAACTTCTGAATTTCCATAGTTTTATGTGAGGAAATTCAGAACCTAACTATAACGTCCCTGTAACCTGTGTTTTTTCCAGTGAAATTTTAAGATTTTTTGGGATGCAAATTCCTAACCATTAAGTTCCTGTAACCTTTGTTTTTTTCAGTGAAGTTCTATTATTTGTTCAGTCTAGCAGGGGTTGGCCATAGGGCCTAGCCTGCCACCAGGCCCTGCACTCAGCCCCTCACTTGTTGTACACACCACACCATGTGCTGCCTTTGGCCATGTACAGCCCCATGCATGCATCCAGTCCCATGCTGTGCACAGGCTTTAGTCAGGTGAGGAAGGGGATGGTTGCGGGGCATGGGCAGACACAATGCCCCACATTCTGTCAACCCCACTACACGCACAACCTGCTGGTAGTCACCTGTAGGTTGTTATAGTTAGGTCTGTTTTCCATAGATGGAGCTTTTTTTTGTTTGCTAATAGATTTGGTTCTGTTTGACGAATCTTCATGAAACTTTCCAAAAACAAAAAAATGTTCATTCACCTCAGCTCCTTTGTGGAATGTTTTGGGGTGATTTGTCAAACAGGGAGTGAGAAACAATAGGGGTCCAAAAACATATAATCCCCATGCATTTTCCTTAGACTTCTTTTGACATCGTTACAACAAAATTGGCTGAACAGAATAACACAAAATTTGGCAGAACACCAGATCTTGGTCCACAGATTGTGCTTTTTGTGATTTGGTAAATCTGTTTAGTAGTTTTTGAGCAATTAAGGGTCACAAATAATGACATATTTGGACAGTTGGGCTCACAAGAGTCCTGCGGGGGTTTCACAGGAGTACAAATTAATAAATGGAGCCCTATGATTGGTCAAGAAGCCTGCTTTTTCTGTGAGCATTTATGTTCTAATGGGAGTGAGAGGCTCCCTTGAGTCTCATGTAAGTGAGCACTCTGATTGGCTTGTTGTTGGAATGAAAAAAATTAAAGGGTGGCCATTATTGTTTACTGTGAAAAATTTGAGGTACTGTGCAAATGAAATTAAAAAGCTATTCAAGGGGACAGCAGAAAAGCATTCTGCTACCCTAGATTAAGAGAGAAGGTGTATAAGGGACAACTGCTGTGAAAAAAATAAATGTTTATTGTTTTTAACTGATTTTTAAAATCTTGAGGGACTCTCACAGCTTTAAAAATTAGGACTTTGCCTGGCTTCAAAAGGATTACAGAGTGAAGTCCCTAAAAGCAACAGGTACACAATAGCTTAAAGAAGTCACATGTATCAAGACAAGCCCAGCTGAGTAAAATTGCCTGGACTTAAAAGGATTTGCACAGGTTAAATGTAGGAATTGTAGTTTTAACTCTCCAAGTAGCAACTCAGAGGTTCTGGAACCTTTGCTGGTGTTGTGAACCCTTCAAGACCCCAAAAGGACCTTCTGGAAGAAGCACCAGTAGTTGGGAATTATTTGGAGACTTTTTGGTAAAAAGGTTCATCGTAAGTTGACCAACCCACTGTTGAGAGGCAAGCTGATGACTTCAAACTGTGACTTTTCCTGAAAATTCAGGTTTGACCAGCTGAAGCTTCAGATCTCTTCGCCGGTGACAAAGAGAATCCAGACCTCCAGGAATCACTGAGGCCTCTCACTGAAGCAAGCAGCCATCTTCGAACTGCAACCCTGCCTGCAGAGGAGAATCACTGAACATCGAGGGGACAAAAGTACCAAAAAAGTCCCAAGGTGAAATTTTGACTGTGCCCTACCACTGATTTTAGTTGATTCACACTCTATCACGGTTGGCCTTAAAACTTTGACTTTGTCCCTGTCAGTTATGCCCGGATACCCAAAGTTGGTGCTTTTACCTTTTTGTCACAAGAAAGCACATTCTTAAATGAATCTTTAAAAATGTATAACTCATGTTCCCACCATTGGATTTTTGTCATTTTAGTGTAATTCTGAAGAAAACATATTCGTTATTTTACTAATATGGTGTTGGATTTTTATTGGGTGTTGTATCTTACTTATTTATTGTTTGGGTGCTATAAAATGCTTTACACACCTGTCTCCTAAGTTAAGCCTGAAGGCCCATCAGCCAGGCTATCATGGGCTGAGCAAGGATTAATTTATTGGGACACTGACTGGACCGTATTTGGGATTGTGGTGTTATTACTAGCTGTAGGTACCTACCTGCACCTACTAATAAACCTTTCCAACATCAATTATCAGAAAGAGGGTGTTAGCAGGGAGGACAGTTAATCTTCACTCATCGCTACTTACATCAGTCATCTGAGAGAGAGAGGTTTCAGCAGAGAGGCCAGTCTTTCTCCACACACCTTGCAATGCACACCCATCATCCGAGAAATAGGTCTGACAAGAGAGGCCAGTCCATGTATACACCCTAATACATACAGCTGTGATCTGAAAGAGAGGTCTGACATGAAAGGCTAGTCGCTTCTCACTCACTACTATGAGCGCTAGTCTTCTGAAAGAGAGAGGTTGGAAAGGACAGGTCTCTCATTCTCCACACACTACTACCTACATTTGCCATTTGAGACAGAAGTCTAAAAGGAAAGACCAGTAACCACACACCCTATTATGCACACCTGTCATCTGCGAGAGAGGTCTGACAGGGCAGGCTAGTCTATGTATACACCCTAATACCCACAAGTGTCATCTGAGAGAGGGAGAAGGATCTGTCAGAAGAGGGCTGTGCATCTCCAATCACTACTACACACACCTTTTATCTTAGAAAAAGCTCTCAGAAAAGAGGCAAGTCTCTCTTCACAGACTAAGGGGGTCATTACAACCCTTGCGGACGGTGTTAAAACGGCGGTAAGACCACAAATAGGCTGGCGAAAAAAAAGGGAATTATGACCGTGGCGGAAACCGCCAACAAAGAGAGCCACTTTAACACTCCGACCGCCACGGCGGTACAGACAAACAGCGCAGCGGTCACTGCCAACAGACAGGCGGGAGACAAAGTACCACCCACAGTATCACAACCTACCAATCCATCACCTTTTCCGGGGCGGATTCACCGTGGATAAAAACACGGTGGAAACAGCCATTTCAATGGGAAAACTCTCACCTCTACACAATCCACGAGGAAGGAGGACACCATGGAACCGGAACTCCAAATACTCCATGCGATAGTCTTCCTGCTCCTGTACGATCATCATCAACGTGGGCGCCGAAGACAATGGTGAGTACTGCACCTACGACATAGGGGAGGGGGGAGACAAAAGTCAGGGACACACACACGCAACACCCCCACCCCCACCCCGACCCTCACCCACTACAACACACACACCAATGCATATCCAAACATAACATTAAGAACCCCAAAACCCCCCGGAAGAATGCAAAGACAAAAGGAAATGAGTGCAACCATTGTAATATATCAAAATACAGTAACCAAATATATACAGATATAATTTCACATTCAACAAAATATACATCATGATTAGTAGTGCAGGTAATGCACCATTCAATGTCCGTGGACCACTGGGCCCAAAAGGCATAGTCGAGGCCCACACACGATACCTGAGCAAAATGGAGAGAACACTGCTGGGGCATCAGATAGAAATACAACAGGCACCTCAGGGGGAAGGTAAGGGGGGGCACCTCAGCCGGATGACAGCACCACGCCAGATCCACGAGGGGGCTCCATGCCCATTGATGTATCCTGGGGAGTGCAAAGCCACAGTCTCTCAAGTCTCTACAGTGGGTGGGTTGCCCACTGTACCATCCTGGGGAGTGCAAAGCCATAGTCTCTCAAGTCTCTACAGTGGGTGGGTTGCCCACTGTTCAATCCTGGGGAGTGCAAAGCCACAGTCTCTCAAGTCTCTACAGTGGGTGGATTGCCCACTGTACCATCCTGGGGAGTGCAAAGCCACAGTCTCTCAAGTCTCTACAGTGGGTGGGTTGCCCACTGTTCAATCCTGGGGAGTGCAAAGCCACAGTCTCTCAAGTCTCTACAGTGGGTGGGTTGCCCACTGTACCATCCTGGGGAGTGCAAAGCCACAGTCTCTCAAGTCGATAACAGTCTCCACTGGTTCTGGAGGGGGACTGGTGCCCAGAGTGCTTTATCCTGTTAAGGACAGACAGAGTGGATGCTGTTCTCCACTGGTTCTGGAGGGGGACTGGTGCCCAGAGTGCTTCATCCTGTTAAGGACAGACGGAGTGGATGCATGTCTCCACTGGTTCTGGAGGGGGACTGGTGCCCAGAGTGCTTCATCCTGTTAAGGACTGAGGTAGTGGATGCATATCTCCACTGGTTCTGGAGGGGGACTGGTGCCCAGAGTGCTTCATCCTGTTAAGGACAGACGGAGTGGATGCTGTTCTCCACTGGTTCTGGAGGGGAACTGGTGCCCAGAGTGCTTCATCCTGTTAAGGACTGAGGTAGTGGATGCATGTCTCCACTGGTTCTGGAGGGCGACTGGTGCCCAGAGTGTATCACTCTCCCCGTGACAGTCCCAGTTCCGTCACTGCGCCTGCCGCATATGGGATAGCGGTGCTTGAGTTGGCGGTACTTGCCCCGTTCAGCGGTGCTTGACTTTGCAGTCTCTGACCTGTTCAGCGGTGCTTGCCATAGCGGTCTTTGCCCTGTTCAGCGGTGTTTGCCCTGTCAGCGGTGCTTGCCCTGTTCAGCGGTGCTTGACTTTGCTGTATCTGACCTGTTCAGCGGTGCTTGCCATGGCGGTCTTTGCCCTGTTCAGCGGTCTTTGCCCTGTTCAGCGGTGCTTGACTTTGCTGTATCTGACCTGTTCAGCGGTGCTTGCCATGGCGGTCTTTGCCCTGTTCAGCGGTCTTTGCCCTGTTCAGCGGTGCTTGCCCTGTTCAGCGGTGCTTGACTTTGCTGTCTCTGACCTGTTCAGCGGTGCTTGCCATGGCGGTCTTTACCCTTTTCAGCGGTGCTTGCCCTGTTCAGCGGTGCTTGACTTTGCTGTCTCTGATCTGTTCAGCGGTGCTTGACATGGCGGTCTTTGGCCAGTTCAGCGGTCTTTGCCCTGTTCAGCGGTGCTTGCCCTGTTCAGCGGTGCTTGACTTTGCTGTCTCTGACCTGTTCAGCGGTGCTTGCCATGGTGGTCTTTGCCCTGTTCAGCGGTGCTTGCCCTGTTCAGTGGTGCTTGACTTTGCTGTCTCTGACCTGTGCAGCGGTGTTTGCCATGGCGGTCCCTCATTGCCCAGCGGGGCTGTGGCTGCCGGGGCCCTCCTGGGCACTGACTCTGGCGGTGGCCTCCTGGCCACTGACAATGGGACTGCCCTCCTGGGCACTGACTCTGGTGGTGGCCTCCTGGCCACTGACGATGGGACTGCCCTCCTGGGCACTGACTCTGGCGGTGGCCTCCTGGCCAGTGACTATGGGGCTGGTGGTGGCCTCCTGGGCAGCGGGGATGATGGCGGGCCTATCCGCCGTGCTGCTCTTCCCAGACTTTGGCGCTTTCTTCTGCCCCTTCCCCACCTTTGGAGGAGTCACAGCTGAGTGGACAGTCCCCCCGGGACCCTTGTGAGCGGCTTTGCCGGCTGGAATCTTCCACCTCTCCCGTCGGGCACTGTCCAACTTCTGGTGCTTCACAGGCGGGGGACTGGCTGTGCTGTGGCTGCGTGTCACACTGGCTGCCCTGGTGCCCTGTGCACTCCACATACCTCTAACAGGCACCACTGGTACCAGAGATTTTTTGGCTAAGGTGCTAGTACGGGACCTATGAATTGGAGGGGGGTGGTGGGAAAGAGGTCAAGGTTGCTCAGGAAAAGTTTGTTACAAACAGTGGGACGGGTAGCTGGAGGGGGTCTGGGAGTGGAGGAAGAGAAGATGGTTGTAGGAGGTGTAACTTTTGTTGATTTGGGTGCAGGTGCATGTGCTGGAGGCTGTTGTGAGGTGGATGGATGTTGGGTGGGTGTGTGCCCGCGTTTGTGTACTTTGGGAGGGGGCGTCACAGACACACTGGGAGAGGACACAGGGGACATGTAAATGGTAGTGGGGGTGGTGAGTGCAGGTGAGCAGGGTGTGGTGGTGGGTGTGCTGGTGCGGGACCTAGTGGCTGTAGTGGTAGTGCATGCAGGTGAGGGTGTAGACGAGACTGGGAGGGAGGAGGGAGACGACGAGGAGGGGGACACAGTGGAGGCAGTGGATGTTGCTGTGTCTGTATGTGTATGATGCTTGCGTGAGTGCCTGTGGGATGTGTGGTGCTTATGTTTGCCTGAGCTTCCCTTGTGTGTTGACGTGTGTGCAGGCAGGTCTGATGGTGTGCTTGGGATAGGCTGGGGTACAGGGGATTGGGCCTGGGTGGAGGAATTTGGAGGGGGAGGCTAGAGACAAGGACAATGGCTGCCATCAGTGCTGAGGCCAGAGATTGCAGGGTTCGATGAAGGGCAGCCTGACCAGAATGAATGCCCTCCAGGAATGCATTAGTGTGTTGCAACTCACTTTCTACACCCTGGATGGCATTCAAAATGGTAGACTGCCCAACAGTGAGTGACCTGAGGAGGTCAATGGTCTCCTCACTGAGGGCAGCAGAGGTGACAGGGGCAGGGGCTGAGGTGCCTGGGGCGAAGGTGATGCCCACCCTTCTGGGTGAGCGGGCACGGGGCAAACGCTGAGGGGCTGCTGGGAGGGCGGTACTGGTAGGGGAGGTGACGGCTGTACCTGTAGAAGTGGGGGGCACAGATTTTGCCACCACCACAAGGGAGCGCCCATCGGAGGATGAGTCTGTGTCGCTGGTTGCTGATCCTGTGACCGCCGTGAAGCTCCCCTCGCCCTCCGTCCCCTGGTGTATTCAGAGTCTGTGGTGTGGCCCTCCATGGCCATGTGGGATGCAGCTCCCTCCTGCTCCGGTGCCACTGTACATCCGCCTGATGATGCTGATGCACACAAGAACAGGGAGAGCACAAAATGGGGGGGGGGACGACAGAAGAAAGACAGGTTGAGTGCATGGCTTACTGCAACCGTTGGCGGACAATACAGACACTGCAGCCCCCTGCACTACGCCGCGCTGTTGGGCTCTACTGATGCAGGTCCTGGGATATGGCATACAAGGCTATGGTGGACATCAGCACACATGGATGACACAGGGGCATGTAGACCTGTACTTGGCACTCTACAGAGGTGGGGTGGAGTGCCACATGGCCTGCATTACGGAGGGGCCTAGCCTACGGAACTTGCCCTGGCCTAGGGAAACCCACAGCCCTTCTCCCCCACCCAGACACCTTCACTGCGCGCAAAGTCCACTGAATGAGAGTGTACTCACACCCTTGTGTCTGCTGTGATGCCCTCAAGCGTCCATCCAACTCAGGGTAGGCCACCGCCAGGATCCGGAACATCAGGGGGGTCATGGTGGGCGGGCACCCCTCACACATCGGGAGGCCATCCCCAGCTGAGCCTCCGCCTTCTTCTTGCTCCAGCGGCGAATGTCCTCCCATCTTTTACGGCAGTGGGTGCTCCGTCTCTGGTGGACCCCCAGTAACCGGACGTCCTTGGCGATGGCACGCCAAATATCCTTCTTCTGGTGGGCGCTGACCTACATGACATGTACAGGGGAAGAAGAGAAGTCATTACCAACTGCATCGTCAAAGTGAGGGGCCCACATCCCTACCCTTGCCATGTGGCACATGCATTCACAGTCCTTCATGCTCGCAGAACTCTGCCCCCTTCCTTCTTACAACCAGCCCTCTCCACCCAGGCATAGCCCATACAACTTGCTCCCTGTGTACTCACCTGTTGGTCTGGAGGACCGTAGAGTAGCGTGTACTGGGGGAGGACCCCATCCACAAGCTTCTCCAACTCCTGTGCAGTGAAGGCAGGGGCCCTTTCCCCAGACGCACAAGATATTGTCTCTTCCAGACCGAGGTCACAGCAGCACCTGCAGTATAGGTCCTCTCCTGTCGAAGATCAGGTATCGAGTGATTGAACAGATAGAAAATGGCGGTCACGTCCATGGCGGTGACGTCCACGGCAGTGCGTATCATCACCACTGGCGCACTTTGTCATTGGCTCCTGGGACCCATAGGGTCCAATGTTAACCAATGCAGCATTGCTCAGCGGTCTTCGACCGCCTACCGCGACGGTGTACAACACCAGCGCAGTTACCTCACATCCATTGTCCCAGTTTAGAGGTCAGGCAGCCGCCATTTCAGGGCCCACATGGCTTCATTTTCAACTGTGTCACACATACCTAGGCCTGGACTCAACACACCTACAGACAACTTTTTGGATTATGTTTCGTGTTCTGTGTAGCTGTGGGTACATACCTCTGAGTTGCTTGACTCTGTGGTCGCTGTTGTCCTTCCTAGGCACCGTCAGCTGGGACATGTGAGGAGATGGCGGAATCCTCCGGTGTACCAACCGCTGGTGGACCTGTTTACAATGGCGGAGCGACATTTAATCATCACCTACAGGTTTGACCGTGCCACAATCCAGGAACTGTGTACCCAGTTGGAGCCTGACTTGATGTCAGCTATCCGCCATCCCACAGGAATCCCCCCTCAAGTGCAGGTGCTATCAGTGCTCCATTTCCTAGCAAGTGGGTCTTTTCAAACAACAGTGGCCATGGCATCAGGGATGTCCCAGCCTATGTTTTCCAACGTGTTGTCCAGAGTGTTGTCTGCCCTGCTGAAACACGAGGAGCTACATCGTTTTCCCTCAGGTGGAGGATGTGGCTACTGTTAAAGGTGACTTCTATGCCCTTGGACATATCCCCAAAATCATAGGTGCCATTGATGGGACCCATGTGGCTTTGGTCCCCCCCCCACCGGAGTGAACAGGTGTACAGGAACCGGAAGAGTTATAATTCCATGAATGTGGGGCGTGGCCGGGCCACGAAACAAGATGGCCGCTTAGAGCGAGAGCTCCGCGCCGAGGCGGTCCCGGAGGGGCGACGGGGGCGAGAAGACAGCCGGACAACACACCGGGTTTGGTGCCCCTCCACCCCTACAACAGCGGCGACACAGAACCATGTCCGGGGGCCCCGTAGGAGCGGGACGCAAGGCAGGAAACTCACGATTCGCCCCAGGCCGATAAGGCCTGGAGAAAGGGGGCGGAGTCGCGTCTTCGGAAGACCGCGGACGGCGTGCCCGTAGCAGCAAGGAGCAAGATGAACAGGCCGCAGGGACTGCGGGAGTCGTGACGACCCGCATCCATCTCCCTACAACGCCAACAAACACCCGTGGACCTTCCCCCCCCCCCACAGGGAGACGGGAAGACACAGCAAAGGGGTGCGGCTCCTTCGACAGCCGGGAGAGAAACCCAAAGAGAGGTAGGATCGAATCTCTTCAAAATAAGAACGGCATCGCCGGAGGCAGAGGCACGACTTCTCCCCTCTTTTCCATCACAGAGGGACAACAAAAACCCTCCCGCTGAGATAATAACCTTTCTCCCTCCCCCTCCAGACAACTAATACTGAGGAGGACGGAGGGGCACGACGGGAGGCACGTGGAGGCGAGAGGACGAGAGGGGTGAGCGACTGGGGGGCACCGGGGACGAGGAGAGCCAGAGGGAGCCAAGAGAACAGAGATACAGGAGAAGGGAGTGGACTGACACCAGTGTAAGCCACCGAACATCTATATTTTTATCGGAATCTACGGAGGGAATCTCGGGCCCCACGTGGTAAGACTCTGTAGACAATTGAGGCGATGCCCGGCAACAAACCGAACCATAAACCTGTCAGCAAGCCTGCACGACAACTATTATTCTCAGAAGCGCTACAACACAAACGCCTAACCCCCACGAAGATAAACCCTCAAACATCGCCACCTTTAAACGAATTCACCACGATGCCTGATAAAGATCAATCCACGACTATGGACAGGATACTACAAGAGATCACCACCGTCAGCCGCCGCATAGAGGGGATGGACGCCTCTATAACTTCATTGACACTAGAAACCAAATCCATGCGATCTGACATTGCCGGCTTCCAATCTAGAGTGACAGGGCTAGAACAACGCATGGGATCACTAGAGACGCAGATCAACACGTCTCAGGTGCGAGAACAAGACTTCATCTACCTCAGGAGCAAACTAACGGACATGGAGGACAGGAGCCGGAGAGACAATATCCGCATACTTGGGATCCCGGAAAACGAAGAAGGCTCGGATATGCAGACTTTTCTGACCTCCACTCTTCCAAAAATGATTTCATTGGACTTTGACCCGCCGCTAGAATTCCAACGGGCACACAGGATAGGCCCAAAACGTTCTGACAACTCCTCAAGGCCCCGCCCAATCATCGCATGCTTGCTGCGGCATAATCAAACCCGACAAATACTCCAAGTAGCACGCAACCACGGCCCTTTCCGAATAGACCAGCACGAGATCCGAATAACCGCCGATTACTCCAAGGAAACCAACGAACGTAGAAAGGCTTTCCTAGCCCTACGACCCCGGCTTCGCAAACTAGAGATGAAATACGGTCTCTTTGACCCTGCAAGAATGTGGGTTACAAAAAATGGAGTATCCAAGGACTTTTTTAACCCCGACGAATTGAGACTCTTCCTTGACTCTTTCCAATCCCAGCCTATGGACTCTTACAACACAGACAGTGAGCATGACATTGTAGGAGGCAGTGATAGGGCCGAAACCCCCCACTCGGGAATAGAAAAGGTGAAGACGGCTCTACACGACACCGGAGCCAGTCATAGATGTAGAGACATGGAGAGACTAACTAGATCATATGATGACAGGGGTCAGATTTTACACGCAGTAGTAACCCACACCCAATTATCGGAAAGAGACAAATCCCGCTCCCCTTTAAAGCCTACAACTGGGTCTTCTTGAGAAGGTAACGCGACAAGACGACTTATGGGACTATCGTCAGAGAGTCGAAAATAACAACTATAGACTCCGCGGAAGGATGAGTACCTTTCCAGATCATATGTGTATTACTATTGTAATTGTCTAAGACTGCTAGTATCAATGTTAAAACCAGACACATGAAAAATATATGCTCTTTATGACTAGAGCCGAGGCCCTATAATGGAAACTACCAGTAAATCGTTATTTGCCCTCAGTATACAACAGATGATGATTACTAGAACAGGGATCAGACCCCACCAACTCACTGTAGGTTTAATAAGGGCCCGGTCCCGACCCTATAACCCTATAACAAGGTAACAAGGTAACAGGGGCATTAAACAGATAACAAAAATAAACACTAATTAACTATCATGGAACTTACCTTACATTCCACACACTACAAAGTATCTCATGGTAGTAAACAACAAAGTATGTGAAACTTTCCTAATACACACCACACTCGACCAGCGCCGACATTAGAACCGTTTAGCCCCCATTATCACCCCAAGGGATGGGACTAGACAACGTAAAGATAAATTAATCCCAATTCAGGGACACACAATACGATATAACCTGAAACATATCAAAGCTCCCACTACTTGACTTTACCTTATTCTACAATAAGAAACTGGGGAAAAAAAAAAAAAATAGAACACGAGGACATAATACAACATAATACCGCATAACAAAGCGAAATATTATGACATTCTATACTGCCACTCCACACCACATTATAACATCACAATGTAAATTATAACCTATTAGCTATTCTTTTCCCCAGATGTTCGTAGCTACCCCCATCGTAATCATTATTACTATCTTAAACTATCACCAACAACAGAACGACTATGATGGTGGCACATACCAAGTAAGACCTTAGTAGGTCAGTATTATGATGTAATAATACACGGCAAGGAGTTAGTAATAGGATGAGATACGCACTATCCTCGCGTAACCCGGGGCTCAGCTACACTCATTACCTATCCTACGATTAATAGAGAGACGTTTGGCATAATGGCTCCTAACATGATAATGTGATAAGATGCCAGGATATGTTATGTTGATCAACCTAATATGTCATTGAACAGTTGTAAGGCGAGATGAGACGAGGCAGTGTTATAGTTGAAAAGAAATGCTCAGGAAGTATTATATTATATTGTATATTGGTATCTTTATGTACCCATGCATACGCGAGAACTATAATACTCTGTTTGAGCTCTCTCCCCCCCCTCCTCTGCCCTGCCCCCCCCCCCCTCCCCTCGCCAGCCGGTCTCGGTCTTTCTGTCTGCCCAGTCCCTACTTTAATTTACGACCCTATCTTATGAACTCTTAAACACCCTACGATACCATACAACATCAAATACTAGGCACAACATCCTAAACACCATACCCCATCAACACCCGGCACCCCCTCCCTCCTCTCCAGCGCCGCTCAGGTACTATAGTTATTAACCGATCATTACTTCTGCCAATATACACTTTAGTTATATAACTAATACACTAGCCACTAACCACCGATGAACAGACCCACTTCCCGATACATAAACATAAGCACTGCTGTGTGCCCCCCCCCGACCCCTCCTTATCACCGACATATCGATAACTGGCTGTCTGCTGTTTCCCTCCTTCGCCCCCCGATCGAGACCGCCCGACGGCACGAGAGCTCCGAGAGAAATCGGTCCCGCCGTTTACAGACCTAACGAACGAAGGAGGTTGGACTCCTAACCTCCCTCATCCCTACCCTTCTCCACTTCTTCCCCCAAATTGCACGCTCTCTTGCTATACTCTCAATCTCAACTTCAGCACACGCATCCATCCCTTCCCCCCCTTCTCCCTCTTTTCTTCTCCCTCTCATTTCTCCTTGCCTTCTTTTTCCCTCATATTTCCCCTCCATCTGGCTCTCGTCCTACTTATATTACCTCTCTTCCTTCACCCTCTCCTCTCTCTTCTCTTTCTTCTCCAGAGGATTCCCTTGGCCTCCACCAGCTACTAACCCCCGTATAATATAAAATAAAATAAAATAAAACACCGTATCATATCGAAACACAACTCCCACTCTAACTACTAAGTCAATTTCTCCCACAGGGTGCTTACCTACTCACAATTATCCAATATGTCGAAGCCCCACCCTCAAGCGACGCGACCATTACGCATACTCTCTTGGAATGTACACGGCATGACGAGCTATGTTAAGCGGAAAAAGATACTGTCCTATTTTCAATCCAAAAAAACAGATATAGCTCTGATTCAAGAGACACACCTTGACACTCTGGAATCCAGTAAACTTAAACGGGATTGGGTAGGGAGGGTTGCCTTCAGCTGCCGTCCAACGAGTCAGGAATCTGGAAGTAACGGACCCCGCAAATGTGGAGTGGCGATACTAGTGCGTAAATCCCTCCCGGTCACTATCATTAAAACCTGGTATGATACGGAAGGAAGGTATATATTTGCTAAATTAAAACTAGGGGACACTGTTTTATGCGTGGGATCCGTTTACGCACCAACCGGCCCAAAACGCCCATTCCTTCTACAGCTAAATCGCCTCCTGACAGAAATCGGAACTACTCGATACATAATCGGGGGAGATTGGAATCTCGTCCAAGACGCCATAATGGATAGGACAGGCCCTGTCGATGTATGTAACAATCACGACAGAGCGCTTCTGACAGACCTGACCACTGACGTCGGTCTGGTGGACTGCTGGAGAATACAACACCCGAAAGATAAGGAATATACTTTCTTATCCACCGTCCATGGCACCCAATCGCGTCTGGATTATTTCTTAGTATCACACACTGTAATCCCTCATATACAAGACACCTGTATCCTAGACAGTGGGCTCTCAGATCACTCCCCAATACTAATCCGGATCCAGGTGGGACTCTCCTTCTCTGGTCGTAAACCATGGCGATTGGCTGTACACAGATATCGCTCTCCACAAGGGAAGGAACAATTAAAAGCTCATGTAACCACATACATGGCCGAGAATTCAGGCACTGTATCCTCAAAAAGGATCCTATGGGCGGCAGCAAAAGCAACCCTAAGAGGGAATATGATGCGAGATGCAGCACTGGCCAACAAAGACAGAATAGCCCGCCAAACCACCTTAGAGACCACGATACCGGACCTCACTAAACAATATACCGCCCAACCATCCCCTAGGCTGCGACACGCCTTAGAACAGGCCCGCATGGCACACAATGAACTCTATACATCTCAGGCGGAATACGCACTGCAAAAATTGCGAGGCCGCCATTACGAACAAGGGGAAAAAGCAGGTCGCCTCCTAGCGGCGCAGCTCCGACAAAGAGAGGCAGCCTCTGCCATTGCGGCCATAACATCTTCTTCAGGAGCAGTGCTAACTCGCCCACAAGAAATTGTAAACGAGTTTGCCAAGTACTACCGACATTTGTACACTCCTGGAACAACGACAGATCAAACACAAATGGAGACATTCCTTGCCGCGGCCAATCTGCCCCGTCTGTCAGAGGCAGGCAGGGCCCTCTTGGACGGTAACATAAGCAAAGAAGAGATAACCCAAGTTATAACAAGCCTCCCCTACCATAAATCACCAGGAGAGGACGGATTCCCTGCGGAATTCTATAAATGGGCTGGGGAGGAGGCAATAACCGCAGTACATGAAGCACTGACGGAAGCATGTCAAGAAGGCTCCCTGGGCGCTCTATCCAATAAAGCCACGATTGTCATCTTGCCTAAGCCAGGGAGAGACCCCCTTCTTTGCGGCAGTTACCGTCCTATCTCCCTTTTGAATGGGGATGTCAAACTCCTAGCCAGTGTTCTAGCAGCGCGGCTCCGCAAGGTGATACCATCGTTGATTCACAATACCCAAGTAGGATTTGTACCAGGCCGTACCTCCAGAAATCATATGCGAACTCTTTGCCATACACTGTTAGAATCCATACAATTACCTGACGAAGCCCTAGCCCTGTCCCTAGACGCGGAGAAAGCATTCGACCGAATTGAGTGGCCCTACCTATTCACAACCATGAAGCATTTTGGCCTGGGGGAACAATTTATCTCTAAAGTACGTTTATTATATGACCACCCCACAGCACAGGTTAACTGTGGGGGCATCATGTCAGACCCATTCCCTATCGGAAGGGGCACACGCCAGGGATGCCCCTTGTCGCCACTTCTATTTTTATTGGCCATGGAACCCCTAGCTGCCACTATACGAAATTCTCACCAAATAAAAGGGATCCATATCACCGGGGGCATATCCAAAATATATCTCTACGCAGACGACATTCTGTTAACAATGTCCGATCTAGAAACCTCGCTCCCAGCACTACTTTCCACTATAGAAGACTTTGCATCCCTATCCGGATATCGGGTAAACTGGGATAAAAGTGAGGCACTACCATTATCCCGCATAACGACGAGGGCAACGATACATGGCCTTCAATTCAAATGGACCCCGACCCGCCTTAAATATTTAGGAACGTTTATTAACAGAGGTCTAGAACATATGGTCAGGGACAACATAGACCCCCTTATATTTAAAATGAAACAAGACTTTGCCAAATGGTCCCTACTAGGCCTGTCCATGTGGGGCAGGACACAGGCGGTCAGAATGGTCACCTTACCACGCTTCATATACGTGTTAGGCATGCTTCCCCTACAGATACCTCTTTCCTCACTCCGATTAATAGACGCATCCATAAGGGCCTTCGTCTGGGGCTCCTCACGCCCAAGACTGAAACCTGCAATAATACTGGCACGACGGCTCTACGGAGGATTAGGACTACCCTCGGTAGAACAATACTCTCTGGCCCTACAACTCTCACAGCTAATATATACGCTTCCGGATACAGCCGATCCACCGCAATGGGTGATTACAGAGAAACTCCTATATGGACAGTATACGGAGATGGGAGGAACATACGCCGACCACGTTCCCTTAACTAACCCCATCCTCAAGGCTACAAACACAGCGTGGTGCAGAGCCCATCGACTACTAGGAGTACACCCCTCCCTGCATACTCAGGCTCCCATAGCAGGGAATAAAAGCATTAAAATAGGAGGGACTACTCTCAGATGGCCCCAATGGTCCGACGCAGGTATCCACAATATATCTCACATAATAGATGTAGATAGCTTCTGCACATTCGCCTCCCTCCAGGAAGAATTCGGTATCCAAAGTAACCAGGAGTGGCGATATCTACAGCTCAAACACTGTATGCGGAGAACATTAGGAATCCCCCCGTGGCTCCTCAAAACCTCACCCATCGTCACCTATCTTCAGAAATGGGGCCGACAAAAAGGCGTCTTGGCTGGCCTCTATGCCGAATTAACTAACCACCTTTACTCTCAGCCTTTACTTGAACGACTACGCTTAAAGTGGCAGGACATACTAGAGATAACCTACACGGACGAAGAATGGCCAGACATACTAGAAGCCCTCGACAGGGGCGTACGTGAAGCACGCCTGAAATTTTGCCTATTTAAAATCCTTCAGGGATGGTACTGGACCCCTGTTAAACTCTTCAGGGCAGGGTTGTTACCTCACGCGAACTGTTGGAGATGCACAGAGCCATATTGCGACCAACTTCATATTTTATGCCACTGCCCCACGGTACAGTCACTATGGGACGCGGTACGCCTCGCCTTATCGGACTTCATACAGATACCAAAACCGACTCCACCAGCATTTATCATTCTACATGACATTCGCCCGTATCCCTTCCTATCGCGGGCACATAAACGATTAATCCACACGGCGCTAGCCACGGCCAAAATATGCATACTCCGGCACTGGAGATCTAGCATTGCCCCCACACCCATGGAATGGATGACGGCCATGTATCAAACGGCTACCCATGAACGAGTGATTTATAACCTACAGGACCAAGCAGAACAGTTTGAGGAGGTCTGGCGCCCATTCTTGAAGAGACCATGAAGCGGCTGGTGGATGACCAACGGATGATCAATGTTCAATGATCATTGATTAGGGAATATTAATTACCAATCACCCTCTGAGAATCCTAGACTCCGGAAACACATTTAATCTCCTATTGCCCCCTCTCTCTCTCCCTAGCTACGCTATCCTCTCTTCTCTCTCTCTCTTTTTTCTCTCTCTATCAATCCACAGGCCTCTAATTTTGTCACATGCCCGAGACCCTGAACTACCCAACATAGTAATACAAGTCGCTTCCCAACACAAACAAGGACTGAGAAATCAACTCATATAAGACGTAGACACTCTCTAACCGACCTTACCATACCTATCATACATATTATCTACTCCTTGCTACAGACGGAGAAGTACAGAACGATCTACTCTTAGGCCTGAACAAGCTAGTCCCAGGATACAAAGACCCCCTGCCTACCTCGAGTCTCTTCATTCTACATTCCCCCGCGATTATCCTTCCTCTTTCTCCCTCTTTCTTTCCCTTCTCTCCCCCTCCCCATTTCATATGACTATTTTGTTTCTCCCCTATATCAAGACCAACCCCTCCTACACAACCCTATCCTCGCTCCCCCTCCCCCTACCACCACCCCCACCTGTTTTCCACTCCTCTTCAAAATAAGGGTACACAACTCAACTATGCAACTGGGAATTTTTACTTACCTGACAGTACATGTATATATGCCTACAATGGAAATAATTGTGGTAAACTAACAAAAATAATGTTTTTAAAGCTAAACAGTTTGTTTATATGCTGTATGTACCGCCTTATATATTCTTAATAAAACTTTTGAAACTTAAAAAAAAAAAAAATAATAATAATTCCATGAATGTACAGATGGTATGTTTGGCAGACCAGTACATCTCCCAGGTAAATGCTATGTTCCCTGGCTCAGTGCATGACGCCTATATCCTGCGGAATAGCAGCATCCCTTATGTGATGGGTCAACTCCAGAGGCACCGTGTATGGCTATTAGGTGACTCTGGTTACCCCAACCTGTCATGGCTACTGACCCCAGTGAGGAATCCCAGGACCAGGGCAGAGGAACGCTACAATGAGGCCCATGGGCGGACTAGGAGGGTGATCGAACGAACCTTCGGCCTCCTGAAGGCCAGGTTCAGGTGCCTCCATATGACAGGTGGTTCCCTATTCTACTCACCAAGGAAGGTGTGCCAGATCATCATCGCCTGCTGTATGCTTCACAATCTTGCTTTGCGACGCCAGGTGCCTTTTCTGCAGGAGGATGGTCCAGATGACGGTGTTGTGGCAGCTGTGGAGCCTGTGGACAGTGATGAGGAGGAAGCAGAGGAAGAAGACATTGACAACAGGGACTCAGTCATCCAGCAATATTTCCAGTGACACACAGGTGAGAACACATACTTGCCTACTACAAGTACTTTCACACTTCTACCGCTACCCTGTCTGTCAATTTCAAGCAGTATTTGGTAACTGAGTTGTACATTTCCATTACGGTTTCACAGGTGTGGTTACCAACGTGTGTCATCTGCTTACATTCTTCATGGACTTGTGATGTGTGACATAGGTGTGTTGACATGACATTTGAGAACGGATTTTGTCACTGTCATAGTTAATACACATTTTCAAAATCACAGACTGACTCCAGATTGTTTTGTGCTTCAAGGGTGTTTATTGAAGTGCTAAATATTGGAGGGGGTGGTAAAATGGTGACGGGTGATGGTGGAGGAATGTCCATGGCAGAGTCCAGTCTATTAGTCTCACTGGTGCACTGCCATATGGGCATACGAAGTGGAGCTGGGGCAGTTCCAATATGGACAGGGTTACAAAGTGGGACAGTGGGATGACAATCAGGGTGGTCTCATTTCTTGGCGGGGGTCTTGCCATCGTGCTCTGTCCTGTTTCTGGATCTCAGGGACTGCTTGCGGGTGGTTCTCCGTCTGCAGGGGGTGGGGTGCTGGTGTTTTGGTCCTGTGGCGGGGCGTCCTGTCCACTAGCGCCGACGGAGGTGGTGGGCAGTTCATCATCCATGCTAGTGTCAGGGGCCCCTTGGAGTGCCACGGTGTCTCTCATGGTGTTCTGCATGTCCTTCAGCACCCCTACGATGGTGCCCAGGGCAGAGCTGATGGTTCTGAGTTCCTCCCTGAACCCCAAATACTGTTCCTCCTGCATGCGCTGGGTCTCCTGAAACTTGGCCAGGACCGTAGCCATCGTCTCCTGGGAGTGGTGGTATGCTCCCATGATGGAGGACAGGTCCTCGTGGAGAGGGGGGTTCCCTTGGCCTGTCCGCCCCCTGTCGCACAGCAGTTCCCCTGTGTTCCTGTGCTTCCGTCCCTGGACCGTGTGCCCACTACCACAGCCCCCAGGTCCTTGTTGTTGTTGGGGTGGTGGGTTATCCTGGGTACCCTGTAGTGGTGGACACACAGCTGATTGACGTGTCCTGGGGACGGAGGTATGGGCCCGCTGGGTAGGTGCTGTGCTGGTGTTTCCAGAGGGTGGAAGGTCTGTGTTGGGCTGTGCCTGTGCGAGGGGAACCGACTGACCTGAGGCCCACGATGGTCCGGGCTAGTCATCTGGATCCAGTTGGCCAGAGCTGCTGTCATCACTGTAGGCCTCTTCTGTGGGTGGGGTAGAGATGTCTGGACCCTCCTGTCTGGTGACGTTGGGTAGTGGTCCTGCAGGGGTGTAAAAGCATGATTATTGCATCTGTGTGTGTCATGGTGTGCAATGGGTGGGTGACCGTGTACCCCAGTGCTAGCATTCATGTGTGGGGGCTTGTGCGATGATGGTTGGGGGGGTGTTATGGGTATGTGCAGTGGGCATGCTTTAGTGAGGGTTGTCAATGCTTTGTTGTGTCATGCAGGTCTTTGTGTTGGGATGTGTGGTTTGTGTTATTAGTACATTAATGAGGAGTTGGAGTGATAGGGGAGGAGAGGGGTGAGGGTGGGGGTCTGTGATAGCATGCAGGTAGGGTGGGGGAGATGATAGTTAAGATTTGACTTACCAGAGTCCATTCCTCCACCGACTCCTCCGAGGCCATCAGGATGCACAATGGTCAAGACCTGCTCCTCCCATGTTGTTAGTTGTGGGGAAGGAGGTGGGGGTCCGCCGGCAGTCCGCTGTACCGCGATGTTGTGTCTTGAGACCACGGAACGCACCTTCCCCCATAGGTCGTTCCACCTCTTCCTGATTTCGTCCCGATTTCTTGGGTGCTGTCCCACTGCGTTGACCCTGTCAACTATTCTTCACCATAGCTCCATCTTCCTAGCTATGGAGGTGTGCTGCACCTGTGATCCAAATAGCTGTGGCTCTACCCGTACGATTTCCTCCACCATGACCCTGAGCTCCTCCTTGGAGAACCTGGGGTGTCTTTGCCGTGCCATGGGGTGGTGTAGGTGATGTGTGGGGTGGTGTATGTGGTGATGAGTGTGGTGATGTGTAGTGGTGTGTGGTGTTTTGTGCGTGGATGTTGTGTGGGTGATGGTGTTGTGTGCCTCTGTGTGGTGGCGTTGTCTATGCTGTGCAGTCTCTCTGGCCTTCATCAATGATTTTTGCCGTAGGGGTTTGTGAGTGATATGGGTGTGTGTTTTATATTGTGTTGGGTGTGTGGGAGTGGTGTTTGTATGTGTATCAGGTGTGTGTATTTGGAATTGTCCAATGTGGTGGTGTTTTGGAGATGTGTGTGTATTTTGAGCGCAGCGGTGTGTACCGCCTATGGAATACCACGGTTGAAAGACCGCCGCATGGATTCGTGGGTTGTGATAGCATGGGCGTGTTTCTGTTGGCGTGATGGTGGAGGATTTGTTTTCGCCAGTTTATCACTGACCTTTGGTGAGGTGGACTTGTGTGGGTGTCTGAATTTCGGCAGATTCCGAGATGCGGGTCATAATAGCTGTGGCGGATTTCCGCGGAGGTGTATTGGCGGTCTTCTGCATGGCGGTAAGCGGCTTTTACCGCCAATGTTGTAATGACCCCCTATATCATCCACATCCATCATCTGAGAGAGAAAGAGGTCTGAAAGGGGAAGCCAGTCCGTGCACATACCTTACTATTCTAACCTGTCACCTGAGAGAGAGGTCGTCCAAGAAAGGCCAGTCCATATACACCCCCTAATATGCACACCTGTCATCTGACAGAGGTCTGATAGGAGAGGTAGTCCATGTACATTCATTTCTAAGCACAGCCATCATGTGAGACAGAGTTCTGACAGAAGAGGCCAGTGCATATGCACACCTTAATATGTATACAGTCATCTGATTGAGAAGGGTTAATGGAGAGGCAGTTTCTCTCCATACACCCTACTACGCAAACCAATCATCTGAGAGAGAGGCCTGGAAGGAGAGGGCAATCCATGTACACACCTTACTTAGCACTCCTGTTTTCTGAGAAAGAGGTGCCGAAGAGAGGGCAGTACATGCAGACACCCTATTACACACACCTTTATTGTAAAAGAGAGATCTAAGGGAAGAGTCCCATCTCCTCACACCCTAATATGCACACCCATCATTCAAGGGAGAGCTCTTACTGGAAAGGCCAGTCCCTCCATACACACTACTATGTTAAGTGTCATCTGAGACTGAGTTCTGTGTGAAGAGGTAGTCTTTCCCCAGACACTCCTGTCCTGTAAGAGGTAGGTATCAGTAGAGAGCATACTCCATCCCACATTTTACAATCACCCTACAATTTTGTTGTGGTTCCTTGAGAATCTTGTGATAGTAGCTCACCTAAAGTTTTCTGCATGGACATGTGTGATTTCACAAGCGGCTCGTAAGGCCTGAGGGGAAATTACTGAGCTTGCCACAAGGTATTTTACGATCCTGTGAGCCTGTCAGGAGACGTGCATGGGAAATTACTGGGCCTGTCACAAGGTGTTTTACTACCCTGTGAGAGTCTTGTAATATTTTATGGAGGAAAGTAAAAAAAAGGGCCAAGGCTCCATCAATTGTCATCATTCCTATTGCATGCCTGAAGAAATTCTGTGATATGATTGGGTATGGAACTGGTGATACCTCACATAGTTCTTGATGACTTAAAGGAGAAGGAAGCCTGTTGAAGTTGGAGTTGGAACTGAGACAGACTGGTGTCTTCAGCTGTATATAGGAAACTGCTCTAAGTTCAGGTAATATACTTTACAAACTTTGTTGAAAAATGTCAGTAAGTGCACTACTGTTAGTAAATGTATTCTATACAAGGGTAAGCGAATGAAAATCTGTGGAGGTGCATGTTTATTAATATAAGTTTTGAGGGGTAGACTTTAGATTGTGGAGAGATATGACCAAGTATTGGATGTTGTATTAAAAAGTGAAAAAAGTGAAAAAAGTGAAATTTTCAGTCTCAATGTAGCTGTAAGTAAAAGAGGCAGTGTTTCTGAAATTATAAACCAAAGCATTGCATTCTGTTAATACAAGACCTACGGTTTTATGACCCTTACTGCACACATATTTTACACCTTTGAGACGTCTGAGTGGAGATATTGCCATTTCTAGAGTAAAACACTGCTAGGAAAGGTGTGTAAAGAGGAATGTGTAACTTTACAAGTTGCTATGGAACCATGTTTGTAGCCATGTTTTAACTTAATTGTTAATAGAAAATGCAGTGTTTGAAGCCGTTGAAGTTTTTAACAGAAAGGACCATGAAGTTAATGGTAAAGTAAAAATGCATAAATCTTCAGAGAATGTAGTGATGTATCATGGTTATAAATTGCTGATCAGTATGCAACTTTATATTTTTTGAATAATTTCTTTAGGAAGAAAATGGAAAACAGAAGCTCTGAAAACAGAAATAGCATGTCACAATATGTGGAGGAGTAAAAAAGAAAGATGTAACAGTAACTCTGTGAAAGTCAGGAATTTCTTTTTATTGCACAACTGATGCTTTTCGTACTGCCCTCAGTGGCATTTATACCCTTGGAGAAGCTTGTTGTATGTAGCTCTACTCTTCTTGTTTTTATGACAAAGTGATCTGCCTATTTAAGGAGAGAAAGAATGCTTTATTTATATGATGAGAATTTAGTACCTAGGGAGGCGCAGTATCACCTAGTCGTAAAGATAAGGAACCCCCTGAGGGGTTATAAAGCTCTGCAATATGTTTTAACTCAGCCTGAGCAAGATGTTGAGGGTGGATAGCCCTCAACTGTCACCACATTTCAGTGGTACTCATGGTGTACTCCTTGTTCCTGCTGCCCCTGCTGAACTCTTTTTTCAAATTGTGCACCTCAGCAAAAAGAAATAATAATTTGTAAAGTTTGTCGTTGTTACTGCATTTCTAGCTTATTATTGTTGGTATTGTTTGTTATGCTGCTGAATTGTTTTTTCAAATTAAAATGTTTGAAGTTACTACTAATTTCTTTCCTTAATAGCTTTTACAATTTTGGAAATTAATGCAGTCTTCTAGTGTTGATGTATAATGGCAGTTCATTTTTCAAGAACTGTAACAGATCTCCTGCATGTTTATGTATGTTTAAGGTACTATAGGGAGATTGTGCATCTTCCCACTGTAGAATAAATACGTTTATAAAAGAGGCAGGTTTTCGTACAGAGGTGAATACATTCTAATAATCTCCCCCATTATGACACTGGCAGTACATCCTGCTTACCGCCACACTGACGGTCGGCAACATACCGCTGCGGTGGCAGATATCCTTTCACCATATTATGACACACACACACCAATCTGACAGAATACAGCCACATACACACATCCACCAGCCCAAAGGTCAGTGAAAAAGTGGCAGTCCCAAAACCCATACTGTTACGCCAACAAAACAACGTCTATCACATTATGACACACAAATCACCACTGCAGACATTCAACAGCAGTAAACCATTGGCGCTACATACCGCTGCGCTCAGAATGGACAACCACATACAAAGCAACACCACATTGGCCAATACCAAGTACAAACACCTGACACCCATACACACACCACACTCACACATCCACCCAGACCACTACAAAACACACACCCACATTACCCACAACACCTTATGAACACCAATTGCTACCAGGAGACTGAGAAGAAGAACACAGAGACAACTAGACACACACACCACTCACACCCATACACCCCTCACGCATTCCACATTACACATCCCTCCACATTACCCAGCACACCCTCACCAACACACATCACACAACACCCATGGCATCACAAAGGCACCCATGTTTCACTGAGGAGGAGTTAAGGGTCATGGTGGAGGATATTGTCAGGGTAGAGCCACAACTCTTTGGAGCACAGGTACACCAGATTTCCATTGCAAGGAAGATGGAGCTATGGTGGAGAATCGTGGACAGGGTCAATGTGTGAGACAGCACCCAAGAACAAGGAACGATATCAGGAAGAAGTGGAATGACCTACGGGAGAAGGTACGTTCCATAGCAGCAAGACACCAGCTTGCCATACGGAGGACTGGTGGTGGACCCCCACCTCTTCCCCCACTGCTCACAGTATGGGAGGAACAAGTACTGGCAATACAGCATCCTGAGGGACTTGCTGGAGTAGCTGGAGGACTGGACACTGGTAAGTCAACATTTAACACTTATCACCCCTGCCAATACCTGCATGCCATCTACCACCCACACCCTCACTCCCATCACTCCACTCCAACCCACACACTGCACCTACACATCTCACTAACCCCAATGCCAAGCCCTGCATGCCATAACAATGCATGGACACCCCTCCCAGCCCTGCATGGACACCCATGCGCAGCATAGGGAAACTAACATACCCACAATACATCACCATAGACAAACAAAAGCTGGCATGGCAAGACCAGTGATAGAGGGGAAGCCAGGAATGTACACATGTCATACACTTGAAGCATCATAAATCACTTACATCCCCACAGGCACCCCAGCCAATTTCAGTGGGGAGGAGGTGCCACCACAATACAGTCCCCCAACAGAAGAGGACCCCAGTGATGACAGTAACTCTGGACTTCAGAATCTGGAGGACCTACCTGGTCCATCAGGGACCACTGGACAGGCAGTCACCCAAGCACAATCACAGACCACCACAGAGCACCACAGAGCCTCCCCATCAGGATCCAACACCACACACCAATCAGCAGTGTGCCCACCTGTACAGGGGCCACAGGCCACACTTGCCCCAAAGAAAATCAGGGACCTGGGGTCAGTGGGAACATTGTTCAGGGGACAGGGGCACAGGCCAATAGGGAACTGGGAGTGCGGTGCTGTGCACCGGGGGAGGACAGGACCAGGGACCGACTCTCCAGGAGGCACTCTTTGGGATCCTGAGAGCCTACCAACATCCCCAGGACACAATAGGCCAGATCCTTGACAGTGTGCAGGAGTAGTATTTCATGTATTGAAAATTTGTATTGATGGAAATAGCTACATCCATTGCAAATGAACTGTACAATGTGAGATCATAGAAATACTGACCTGTAGCTAGCTGTAGTTATCACATCAGGACATTGTTGTCATATCACCAACATCTGTAAAATGATAATCCATAGGTGACAGTAAGTAGAGGTAAAAAAGTGGGTAATGCCATCATGCCACAGCCACACAGAAAATACCAATAGTCATAGAAATGTGAAGTTGCACTGTCTCACCTGTGTGTCTTTGGAAGTACTGACAGATAACTGATGTCCTTTTGTCCACATCCTCATGCTCTGCCTCCTCATCCTCAAGGTCCTCAGGGTCCACTGCAGCCACAGGGGCATTTCCAGTCTCTTCCTCCGGCAGAAAAGGGACATGGCATCTGAGGGCCAGGTTGTGCAACATGCAGCATGCTACTACTATCTGGTGGACCTTCTCTGGTGAGTAGCACAGGGATCCACCTGTCAGATGGAGGCACCTGAACCTGGCCTTCAAGAGGCTGAAGGGCCTCTAAATGATCCTTCTGGTTCACCCATATGCCTCATTATAACGTTCCTCAGCCCTTGTCCTAGCATTCCTCACAGGGGTCAGCAGCCACAATAGGTTTGGGTAGCCAGAGTTACCTGCAAATAGTGAGGGACAACATTTAGCCACACACTATCCTATTAGGTTAACAGCAGAGGCATACACTAACATACACCAGGTGGGGACCAAGGCTCACCTATAAGCCACACCCTGTGCTTCTGTAGTTGGGCCACAACATTTGGGATGCTGCTATTCCTCAGGCCAAAGGCATCATACACCGACCCAGGATATTTAGCATTGACGTGGGAGATGTACTGGTCTGCCAGGCACACCATCTGCACACTAATGGAGTGGAAACTCTTATGATTCCTGTACATCTGTTTATTCTGGCGGTGGGAACAAACAAAATATGTGTCCTGTCAATAACCCCAATAATATTGGGGATATTTCTGATTGGATACAATCTGGCCTTGACAGTGGCCAGATCTTCCACCTGGGGGAAAGCTATGTAGCTGCACATGTGTTTACCACGGCAGACAACACTCTTGCCAGGACAATTGAGAACATTGGCTGTGACATTCCCATCACTTGGAAAGAACCAGTTGCCAGGAAATGGAGAACTGATAGCACTTGCACAAGAGGGGGAATCCTAGTCGGATGACGGATAGAGGTCTGGCTCCAACTGGACACACAGCTCTGTGATTTCGGCCCTGTCCAGTCTATAGGTAAGGATAATGTGCCTGTCCTCCAATGTAGCTAAGTCCACCACGGGTCTTTACACAGGGGTATAGTCAGTCAGTCAGTCAGTCAGTCAAAGTAACTTTATTCGGCATGCTGCCATAAAAGTACACATACATACATATAAATCATCATAAAATACAGTACTTATTTGTATAATTCAAAGACAAATATCTTAGATCTGCAAATCTATAAAATCTAAGTTTACCACTTAAGCCTACTAGTCAATATAAAATAATAAATACTTATAAAATTGTATACAACAGTAAAACAATATCTAAATTTCCTTAATTGATAATCACATTACTGATTCATATCTGTTCCTAATGGTGATAGCGGATTTGATAAAACTTAAAATAGAGCTGCACATTTGTTTGGATGAAAGGCGTATATCTCCATCTCTTATTCATCCGCAACAGTAGATATCTAAGGGACACAAGAGCGAGTAGGCTGTCACAATTTGAACAACTAAACCACAACAGCAGTCCGTATCGTGCACTTATGTATTGGGATAGTGTAAATTTCAAAATATGTGCCTATTTATCCCATTTATCCTGTAACACAACAATTCTCGATAGTCCTGTTCTCCTCCCCCCCGAAATGGTGACCGCCTATCCTGTGTGGAGGGACAGGTGGATGTGAGGTAATTCCGCCGACGTTGGGCGTCGTGGCAGTACGTGGTCATGCACCGCCGTGCAATTCCTCTTTGGATAATATTGGGCCCTATGGGAGTACAGTGGCCAATGGGGATGTACACCGACGGTGACAGTGTACACCGCCGGGGACGTGAACGCCATTTTCTATCTGATTCCTCACTTGTTTCCTGACCTTCAACAGGAGAAGACCTACACTACATGTGCTGCTGTGACTTGTGTCTGTAACCTACCATGGCAAGTGTGACCAGGGAAAGAGCCCCAGCCTTCACTTCAGAGGAGTTGGAGCAACTGGTGGATGGGGTCCTAGCCCAGTACGGACTGCAGTATGGGCCCCCAGACCAACAGGAGATTACACTGTGGGCACGATGCATGTAGCATGGATGCATGGAGATGTTTGTGAAGACATTGTGTAAGGAGGGGGGACTATCTGTTTGCGGTGTACATGTTGTGAGCTGGGCTACGTGCCTGCCAATGGTGATGGAAACGTGTATGGAGGGCCATGTGTCTGACGGGCTGGACCGTTAGTGTAATGGTGTTCTCCTGTATTTATTGCCTCTGTAGGTCAGCGCCCATCAAAAGAAGGGAGTATGGTGTGCCAAGGACGTGCAGACCCTGGGGGTATATGACAGGCGGAGCACCCACTGTCGGAAATGGTATGAGCTGGGGATGGCCTCCCAATGAGGAAGGGGTGCCCGTCGGACCCTGACCCCACTGATGGCCTGCATACTGACAGTGGCGTACCCTGAGCTGGACGGGCACTTGAGGGAATCACAGCATCCACAAGGGGGTGAGTACAGTGGGTATCATTACATATTTTGGCTGGTGGGGTGGTATCCAGGTGGTGGTTGTGTGTTAGTGGGTGGCCCTAAGGCCTGGCTAGAAATTGCAGTGTGGGTCATCTCTAGGGTAATGGTTCCATGTAAACTTCAGGTAACCTAGCTTGTTAGTAGTCACTTTCAGGCATTGCATCGTGGGTCCTAGGTGTGCTTCTCATCATGCCTTGGTGACTAGCCATATCTCTGGTAGTGCAATGCATATTGCTTATGCCTTTGTGTGAGGGTGCTGTGTACGCCAATGGTGGTGTTGGTGCAGTAATTTACCCAGTATTTCCTTTGTATCTCTCCCCCCTTTTTTGTTCTGTCATTCTGTCCTTGTGTGCATTAGCATCATCTGGTGGAAGAGCAGGGGCACCGGCAACAGAGGGAACTGCATCCCACATGACCCTGAAGGCAGATTTCACCGACGCCGAGGGAACCAGCGGGACAGAGGGCGAGGGGAGCACCATTGCAGAGAGAGGAGGAGATGATACAGACTCAGATACCTCCTCCGATGCAAGCTCCCTGGTGGTGGCAGACACCTCTGTGACCATCCCAGGTGCAGGTACAGCCGCCGCCCCCGTGCCAGTGCCGCCCTCCCAGTCACCCCTCAGCGAGTTGCCCATGCCTGCTCACCCAGTAGGGTGGGCATCTCCTTTGCCCCAGGCACCTCAGGCCCTGCCCCAATGAGCCCTGCTGCCCTGAGTGAGGAGGCTATTGACCGCCTGCAATCCATCTCTGTAGGGCAATCAACCAGCTGGCATCCCAGATGCAGCAATGCAATGCATTCCTGGAGGGCATTCATGGTCGATTGGCAGCCCAACAGAGATCAATTCATGCTCTTGCCACCGCTCTGATGGCAACCATTGTCCCTTTTTCTACCGTCCCTCCTCCAGCTACCACTTCCCATTCCCATTTACCTTAACCCAACCCATCCCAGGAACACATACAGATGAGCATGCATACAAGACAACACACAAGAGTGGCAGAGGCAAACACAAGCACCACACTTCATCCCACAGGCACTCGCACAAACACCATACCGTGCAGACACGACAACATCCACAGCCTCTATTGTCTCCTCCTCCTCCACCACCTCCCTCCCAGTCATGTCCACACTCACACCTGCATGCACCACATCTACATCCACTATCAGCATCAGCACACCAAGCAGAACACACACCTCACTGGCAGACACCTCTACAACAGCCATGCACGCGTCCCCTGTGTCCTCTCCTACAATGTCTGCCCCCCCCAAGGAAAACAAGGGCAAGCATTCACACACCCAACAGCCACCCACCTCACATCAGTATACAGCCCATGTACCTGCACCCAAGTCCAGCAGACATACACCTCCAACAACCACTCACTCATCCTCCACTTCCATTACTTCTCCCTCCACCCGCCCCACCGTCCCTAAAAAGCTTTTCCTTTCCCAATTTGACATCTTCCCTACCCCTCCCCCAAGCCTGAATGTATGGGCAAGGTACCAAGGACAAAGCCCAGCTCCTCAGTCAAACAGTCTGCTAGGACAGTGGTAGCACCACCTACTTGTGGTGGTAATGATACCAAACCTCTATCACAAAGGTGAAGGTACCAACACTACCAGGGAGGAGTTTTAAGGGGCCTGTACCACCAGGGAAGAGTGTGAAGGGGCCTGAACCACCAGGGAAGAGAGTGAAGGGGCCTGCACCACCAGAGAAGAGTGTGAAGGGGCCTGCACCACCAGGGAAGAGTGTGAAGGGGCCTGCACCACCTGTGAAGAAGGGGAAGGGGCCTGCACCACCTGTGAAGAAGGGGAAGGAGCCTGCTCCACCAGGCAGAGAGGGGATAAGCCCATCCACCTCTGCCAGGAAGGATAAGAGAACCATGACCCATGTACAGGAGGAGGCAAGGCACTCTACGTCAGCGGAAGCTGTCAGGCTGACACCCGCTACCACCACCACCTGTCATGGGGCCCCCACCGCCAGCTGTGGAAGTGCAGCCATCAGTGAGTGCAGAGGCTGCCCAGGAGGCTCCTCCAACCACCAACACAGTGCAGCCATCGGACAGTGCAGAGGCTGCCCAGGAAGCTTCTCCAAACACCACCACAGTGTAGCCGTCACTGTCAGCGGACGACAAGTAGGCCACCCTCCAGGGGCTGCTGTGGCCTTGCACTCCTCAGGACAAAACAATGGGCATGTTGCCCCCTCCAGAACCAGTGGGCAAGTCACCCACTTCAGAGACTGTGGCCTTGCACTCCCCAGGACAAAGCAATGGACATGTTGCTCCCTCGATAACCAGTGGGCAAGTCACCCACTTCAGAGACTGTGGCATTGCACTCCCCAGGACAAAGCAATGTGTATGGAGCCCCATCTAGAACCAGTGGGGACATTCTCGTATTCGACTGAGGTGCCCCCATCCCGAGGTGCCTTCCCACTTGCAAAATGATGCCCCTGCAGTGTTCTCTCCAGATGTGCCAGGATACAGGTTGGGCCTTGGACTGTGCCCTTGGGCCTTGTGTGCCCTCATGACTTTGGACTGGGCATTGGCCCTTTATGGACATTTTTATATATTTGGTTTGGGTGGTGGGTTTTGCTATGCTAATACATTGTCGGTATTCCAGCATTGTGGTCTGTGTTTTATTATGCTGTGTGTTGTGTGCCATTGTTTTACGTGTGCAGCTGGTTGTGTGTATGGTGTGTGTGTTTCGTGTGTGTGTTGTGCATGTGTGTGTCACTCTCGTTTCCTCCCACCCTCCCTTGTGTGCTAGGAGGCTGCACTCACCATCGTCGTCGGTGTTGGTGTTCCAGATGGAGCATGAAGTAGAAGATCATCGGGAAAACCTGCAGTTTGGGTTCTGTGGTGGTGTGGTTCTTCCCTGTGTCTCCAATGGTGAGTCCTTTCACTTCTCAGCTCTGTTTCTGCCAAGCTTTTGTTGGCGTTGGTGCCACCCTGAAAAAGGTGGCGGTTTCGTGTGTCGTAATTTGGTGGGTTGTACTTTGTCAGCCACCTGGGTGTTGTTGACTGCCGCCGTGATTAATGTTGTTTCGGCTGTGGCAGTTGGTGTGGTACATTGGCTGTCTATGGGAGTTATCACCGCCATAGTCATAATTTGGCAGAAGTTACCGCCAGCTTGCTGCCGGTATTACTGCCACTTTATCAGTCACAGCCAGGGTCATAATGAGGGCCAATATTCTGAGTTCTGCTGGTGGAAGGGGCAGTTATTTGCATATCCTAGTATATGTGCTTGTTACTCTATAGAAAGGTTTCAGCACAGAGCTTTGTCTTTGTGTTCACTGTCTTACACATGCTTGTCCTCATAAGGAGTTGGTCGAGAGAGAGGTGAGTGTGTCCTTACATTCAAGCGTGTACACTGGCTGTGCAATGCACAGTTATCCCCAGAGAGGATACTCCATTTTACACTGTATTAATGACATTTATTACCATAAAGAGCCATCTAAATAGAGACAGCAGTATCTACTCAAATCATTTTTTGCACAGGTGTTACTCTGGAGAGATGTCTCAGCTGAGAAGGCAGTGCCTTATCATATCATAGTCTCTATAGTTGGTATGCAATATATACTTATGAGTATAAAGGTAATTAGAGCTATATACTTTACTTGTGCTTCTGTCACAATGTGGAGACTTGTGACCGCAAATGTTAGCCACTTCTCATGCCCTAATTTGCACAAGCATTATCTTGGAGACGCATCACAGGAGAGGCCAGTTTCCCTATGCACATACTAAGCTGAGTAATCATGCAAGAAACTCATTTCAGTAAATAGGGAAGTTCTCCACAGAGACTACTATGGATAACTGTTACCATAAGAAGTGGTATGATAGAGAGATACATTTCTCTCAAACCCTACTAGAGTCCCTCTTATCTGGTAAGATTGCTCGCAGAAAGATGGCTTCCTTCTCAGACAGCATTACATATCGCTGTAGTTCTAAGGAGAGGTATGAGGACAAATGCCACTGGCTCACTACACTGTACTATATATCCAAGTTGTCGCAGAGATAGGTGTTAGTGAAAAGAAAAGGTTTCCCTACTTACTGCTTTATAGAGCTATCAAGGTGGGGAAAGGTCTGAGTAGGCAGGAAATCGATTCCTACACACTAATAAATATGGTTATTTTCCTGGTAAGAGGTGTCACTGGGGAGGCTGGTATTTGTTATACTCAATACGGAATAGTGAGGTCATACATTTGAGTACCATCCCCACCCTACTGTGCATACTACGGAGCCTGGAATAGATGTATTCACAGTGTCTCTTTACAATCTACTGTACATGCCAGTTATCTTCATGGAAAGTCTCACTAGAGAGGGTGGTGTGTCCCCCAATGCCTAATAGTGAGGTATGTATTGCAATGAAGGAAAATATAAATTCTCTGGTGCATATAAATTATACCTATTCCAACAGGATATATTCAGTGAAAAATCAAATTCCATTTAAAAAGGATGCTCTTGTGAGATAAATGTTGTCCTCTCTGAGTAGACACAGAGGACTTATGCTCCTGGCTCTAGCGAGAGGTCAGCGAGAGTCAACCACGCTATGTACGGAAGCATTATGGGTTTTGTGAGTCTCTCATGGATTCATCAAAAAGGAAAAGAAAGGGGTAGATAGTACAAACAACAAAACAACATACATAAAGAACGTATAGGGTAGCTCTAAAAAGAGCTTTTTCAAGTAACATTTTCAACAACTGTATTTTTTGTGTTTCTTAACATTTTTAACTTTTTTTATTTTATTTTTAACAGACATAATAAAAACAAGATACTGGGAATAAATAAAAAATGGATCTCCCTCAATACAAAGAGGAGCAAAATACTGAAACAAATATTTACAAAATAAGCTACTGCCTAGGTGGGTATTTATGATTCTGGAATGCATGTCCCATACTCCCCTGCCTGTCTCAGCAGAAAAAAAGTATCTCCTTATATGAACAGCAAAAAAGGTCTTTGCTCAGGTAGGCTGGGTTGTTTTCTGCTTGCTCAGTGAGCACTTGGGCAGGCACACTGTCAGAAGATTGGAAATATGTGGATGCCCCTGAGGAGATATCAAGGTCTGCAGAATGGGTTAACTCAGCCCGAGCAAGGTGTTCAGGGTGCATAGCTCTCAAATACCACAAGATCCTGATGGTACTCATGGAATATTGCTTGTTCTCGTTGCCCCGCTGAACTCTTTTTGGCATGTATAGTTTGGAAGTGTTGATTATGCCTGTCTGTATCCAAGGAGATTCTGAAAAGAGCAGCACCTCACTCCTCCCTTCCACAGGGGCTTGAGCTTGGTGATTGTCTCCCTAGCTCTCAGGAGCCTCCCTCTAACACTTCCACTGGGCCTTTAAGTTTGTGAAGGGAACCACAAGAAAACCACCTCCATTTTGTGAGCCCAGCTTTCCCTGCGCCATAATACAGCTCGGTGATCAAGAAATCCTAGGAGACTGGTAAGAGCCCCAGACCTTCTGGGAAATCTTGTTATTTGTTAAAATGTGTTTGTACTGCTACCCATGCCTGTTTCTGTAGGTTTCCTTTGTTTCAGCCAGCTTGGCCCTTTTAAACTGCTGTTTTTTACCCGTGCCTGTTTGAAATTTCCCTCCTAGTTTTGGCAAAAGACTGCATAAAGCCAACTGCCACCCCTCCACCTTTTTTTTAGAAAAAAGGCTACATACATCTCAGTGGCTAACCAGAATGTGTTTAGGAGACAGCTCAATCTGCTTCTGTGATTTAAATTGTGTTTAGAAAGTATCTGCATCACTTGTTTTTGCCTTGAAAAAGCCAAATATCTGAGTGCGCGACAAGCAGTATTTCAGTGCTGTTCAATCTCTCCCTTACCTGGACAGTAGACTCTGCTACCTTGGAAGTGTGGATGTGCCTGTCTATATCCAAGGAGATTCTCATTAGATTAGCAGTTCCTCCTTCCTTCCACAGGGGCTTGGGCTTCAGTTAACTTGGCCCTTATATGAGTTTCTATTGGTTGTTGCATATGTTGTGATTGGTTGCTGGGAGTAGGATCTCTATTGGCTTAAGGATTAGGGTTGGTGTAGTGATTGGTACTAGATTTTAGGGTTGGAGTTGTGATTGGTACTAGGGTTGGGATTCCTATTGGTTCGTGGTTTTAGGGTTGGTCTTTTGATTGGTACTAGGGTTGGGATTCCTATTGGTTCATGATTGTTAGGGTTTGTGTTGTGATTGGTTCTAGGTTTGGGATTTATATTGTTTAATCCCTCGGGTGCCTCGGATGTAAGGGTAACGTCCTGAGCAGCACTGCTCGGGAGCCCAGGGCGTAACCGTTACGTCCAATTAGGGGCCCTCTGGGAAGCGTTAGTGCACCCCCTGGGGTCCTTGCACCCCCAACCCTGGGCAGGGATAGAAAGGGAATAGTTTCCCCTTCCACCTCCGCCCCCCCTGACCCCTCCCTGTGGCATCTGATGACATCAGCGCACAATCGCACGCTGACCTCATCAGAGGCCTACCCCGCTTCCAGCTAAAAGCATTTTCAATGCAGAAGCATTTCTCCTCCAATCACGTGGAGGGGCTGGATGAGAGGCATCAAGGGAAAGGAAAGGCCTTTCCTTTGCTTTGATGTCTCTCTCTGCATTTCTGCTGCCCGATCGCATCAACGCCACTGGACACCAGGAATTTGTATTATTTTTTATTATTGAATAAGGGGAGAGGCCCCTTGGGCAAGGGCCGCTCCCCAGGGGGGCAAATTTATTTTTAGGTCATTTGTGCCCCCCCTGGCAGCAGATTGGCCTATTATAATTAGTCCGATATGCCCCCGGGGGCAGAAACTGTTAGACACCACTAATATATTTTTTTTGTTTCTTTTTTTTTATATGTGGGGAGCGAGCCCTTGGGCAAGGGTCGGTCCCTTGGGGCTAAAATTACTAGTAGACCATTTCTGCCCCCCTTGGGGGAAGATCGGTTTATTTTTATTAGCCCAAAATGTCCCCAAGGGAGGGCAGAAACCACTAGACACCAGGGAATTAGTTTTTTTATTTATATTTATACATAAGGGGAGCAGCCCCTTGGGCAAGGGCTGCTCCTCAGTTGGGAAAAATATTTTTAGGCCTTTTCTGCCCCCCCGGGGGCAGATCGGCCTATTGTATTTAGGCTGATCTGCCCCCAGGGAGGCAGAAAACCCTAGACATAAGAGATTTTTTTTTTATATGTGGGGAGTGACCCCTTTAGGCAAGGGTCCCTCCCCTGGGGGGAAAATTGTCTTTAGGCCATTTCTGCCCCCCTTGGGGGCAGATTGGCCTATTTATGGAAGCCTGAAAGCCCACCAGAGACCAGGGAAGATATTTTATTCAAAACAAGAAGGTGGTGGTATGGCCATACTCCCACTCCAAATAAATGGGGCCAAAGTTGTTCTGTCCACCAATGGGCAGATGGGGCAATTACCTCCGATTCACACCCCAGGGGGGCAGAAAGTCTACTAGATGCCAGGGAATAAAAAAAAAGAAAGAATAGTGAGTTGGTGGCTACCAACCAGTATGAGCTTGGTTTGCCCCACCCCAACTAAAGGGGATAACTGTCTATCAGCTTTCCCCCTGCACACTAAAACATCGTATCCCACGGCAAGCAAGAGGATATTTGATTATTTGGGGTTTTGATTTTACATTTGGGCCATGAGAGCTTGGCTAACTTTAAAAATAGTCCCACTGGGAATGGTGAGGGCTGCACTTTTTGGACTTTGGGGCGCTGCTATGTAGAAAAATCCACGAGAGCTAGATACATCTGAAAACTAAACATCTGGATGATTCCAGGGTGGTGTGCTTCACTGGCACCCCACACCATTTTCTTCCCCACAATGCCCTGCAAACCTCCAACTTTGCTGGAAATCATACATTTTCCCACATTTTTGTGATGGAGCCAACCGGAATATGCAGGAATCCAATAATTCCTACCATCCAGCATTGCCTCATCTATACCGATAAAAATTCTGCCGCACTTGTTAGCCTAAAAGTTTTTTTTTTTTCAAATTGCCCTTTGGTTTGGTTCCCCATCAATATCAACATGTTTTTGGTTCTTCCCTGTCACGGCCACTTGGTCCACCTGATGGGAACATTCGCTGGTAGGAAATTTGTCCCGGTGCGCTGATCCCACACAGAAATGTGGGAACAATATGAATTTTTAGCTACATTTGAGGTTTGCTGAGGATTCTGGGTAAGAAAACGTTGGGGGATCTACGCAAGTCACACCTCCCTGGATTCCCTCGGGTGTCTAGTTTTCAGAAATGGTTGGGTTCTGTAGGTTTCCCTATATGGCTGCTGAGCCCAGGAACAGAAGCACAGGTCCCCACCCCCGCAAAACAGGTAGTTTAGTATTTGATAATGTTCATGTGTCCACATAGTGTTTTGGGGCATTTCCTTTTGCTTGCCCTAGGCCTACCCACACAAGTGAGATACCATTTTTATCGGGAGACATGGGGGAACATTGGATGGAAGGAAATTTGTGGCTCCTCTCAGAATCCAGAGCTTTTTGTCACCGAAATTTGAGGAAAAAGTGGTTTTTGGGCCACATTTTGAGGTTTGGAAAGGATTCTGGGTAAGAGAATCTGGTGAGAGACCCACAAGTCACCCCATCCTGGAATCCCCCAAAGTGTCTAGTTTTCAAACATGCACAGGTTTGGTAGGTTTCTCTAGGCGCCGGCTGAGCTAGAGACCAAAATTCACAGTTTGGCACTTTGCAAAATACAGCTCTGTTTTCTTTGGGAGAATGTGATGTGTCCATGTTGTATTTTAGGGCAATTCCTGTTGCGGGCACCTGGCCTATCCATACAAGTGAGGTACTATTTTTATCGGGAGACTTGGGGGAATGCTGAGCGGAAGGACATTTGTGGCTCTTCTCAAATTCCAGAACTTTCTGTCACCGAAATGTAAGGAAAAAGTGTTTTGGGGCCACATTTTATGGTTTGCAAAGGGTTCTGGGTAAGAGAAACTATTAAGAACCCCACAAGTCACCCCATCCGGGATTCCCCTAGGTGTCTAGTTTTCAGAAATACACAGGTTTGGTAGGTTTCCTTAGGTGCCGGCTGAGCTAGAGGCCAAAGTCCATAGCTTGGCACTTTGCAAAAAACAGCTCTGTTTCTTTGGGAAAATGTGATGTGTCCACATAGTGTTTTGGGGCATTTCCTTTCACGGGCACTAGGCCTACCCACACAAGTGAGGTACCATTTTTATCGGGAGACTTAAGGGAACGATGGATGGAAGGAAATTTGTGGCTCCTCTCAGAGTCCAGGAGTTTCTGTCAGCGAAATGTGAGGAAAAAGTGTTTTTTTGACCAAATTGTTAGGTTTGCAAAGGATTCTGGGTAACAGAACCTGGTGAGAGCCCCACAAGTGACCCCATGCTGGATTCCCCTAGGGGTCTAGTTTTAAAAAATGCAGAGGTAGGTTTCCCTAGGTGTCGGCTGAGCTAGAGGCCAAAATCCACAGCTAGGCACTTTGCAAAAAACAGGTCTGTTTTCTTTGGGAGAATGTGATGTGTCCACATTATGTTTTGGGGCAATTCTTTTTGCGGGCGCCAGGCCTACCCACACAAGTTAGGTACTATATTTGGAAGTTTGTGGCTCCTCTCAAGTTCCAGAACTTTCTGTCACCATAATGTGAGGAAAAAGTATTTTTTTCCCTACATTATGAGATTTGTAAAGGATTCTGGGTAACAGAACCTGGTGAGAGCCCCACAAGTCACCCCATCTTGGATTCCTCTAGGTGTCTAGTTTAAAAAATGCACGGGTTTGGTAGGTTTTCCTAGGTGCGGGCTGAGCGAGAGGCCAAAATCCACAGCTTGGTACTTTCCAAAAAGCACGTCAGTTTTCTTTGGGAACATGTGATGTGTCCATGTTGCGTTTCCTGTTGTGGGCATTAGGCCTACCCATGCAAGTGAGGTACCATTTTTATCGAGAGACTTCAGGGAATACAGAATAGCAAAACAAGTGTTATTGCCCCTTGTGTTTCTCTACATTTTTTCCTTCCAAATGTAAGACAGTGTAAAAAAGACGTCTATTTGAGAAATGCCCTTTAATTCACATGCTAGTATGGGGACCCCAGAGTTCAGAGATGTTCACATAACCACTGCTTCTTCTTAACACCTTATCTTGTGCCCATTTTGGAAATACAAAGGTTTTCTTGATACCTATCTTCCACTTTTTATATTTCACCAAATGAATTGCTGTATAGCCAACATAGAATGGAAACCCATTGCAAGGTGCAGCTGATTTATTGGCTCTGCGTACCTAGGGTTCTTGATGAACCTACAAGCCCTATATATACCCACAGCCAGAAGAGTCCAGCAGACCTAACGGTATATTGCTTTAAAATAAATCTGACATCACAGTAAAAAGTTACAGAGTAAAACGTGAAGAAAAATGGCTGTTTTATTTCAGCTGTTATTTTCTGTAGGAAAACCTTGTAGGATATACACAAATTACCCCTTGCTGAATCCAGAATGTTTTCTACTTTTCAGAAATGTTTAGCTTTTCAGGATCCAGCATTGGTTTAAAAAAATAGTAAAAATGGGGCATGTCCCAGTGAAATGCCAAAATTGTGTTGAAAAATTTGATTTTCTGATTCAAATCAGCCTGTCCCTGAAAACATGGAAGCTGGTGATTTTAGCACAGCAAACTCTTTGTTGATTCCATTTTCAGGGGAACAACACAAGCCTTCTTCAAGTTTCATTGTAATTTGGCTAATTTCTTGTTCTCCTTCAAGGGAACCAACAAACTCTGGGTACCTCTAGAATCCCTAGGATGTTAAAGAAAAAAGAACACACATTTGGCGTGGTTAGCTTATGTAGACAAAAAGTTATGAGGGCCTAAGCGCAAACTGCCACAAATAGCCAAAAAAGGTCTGGCACCTGAGGGGCAAAAGGCCTGGCAGCAAAGGGGTTAAGAATAATTAGAGTTGGTGTTGTGATTGGTACTAGGGTTGGAATTCCAATTGTTTCATGATTTTAGGGTTGGTGTTGTGATTGGTACTAGGGTTGGGATTCCTATTAGTTCATGATTGTTAGGGTTGGTGTTGTGATTGGTACTAGGGTTGTTATTTTCAATTGGTTCATGGTTTTAGGGTTGGTGTTGTGGTTGGTACTTGGGTTGGGATTCCTACTAGTCTGTGATTTTCAGGATGGTGTTGTTAATGGTACTAGGATTGGGATTACTATTGGTTCATGGTTTTAGGGTTGGTGTTGTGATTTGTACTAGCATTGGGATTCCTATTGATTCATGGTTTTAGGGTTAGTATTGTGATTGGTTGTCAGTATTAGGGGTACGATTGGTTAAAGGCTAGGTCTCCCATTGGTTGTGGGGGTCTAGGGTTAGAAACCTGATTGGTTAGGGTTAGGACTAGGTTTCTATTGGCAGGTGGGGCTATTTCAGGCTAGAGCTCCGGGCGTCGAGGCTAATGGGGGAGAAGACAAGGGTGGTTGCATGTTTTGGCCTGTTTAAGACTGGTCCGGCCTAGGGCCAGAAATGCTGCCCAATTTACCCTTTACCAGAAAGGACCTTACTCCCTACACATCCTTCAACATGCAAACACAATATCAGCAAAGACATCCAAACTCTTTCACCACGGACTGACCTCATACAGATTGCAATGTCTCATCAACCAACACAAACTCCCACATGCCACACCTATACACATATTCACCACAACTACAACATTAAGAAGCCTTCATTCTCACAGCTCTCTGTCCATTCCCACTAACAAAATCTGCCATCGCCCACACATCTCTGTTGGAAAGTAGATTAATGGTAAGGGCAGGTAAGTACCTACACTTAGCAATAGGCCACTAACCCCCACTTAGGTCCAGTTAGGTCTGAATAAATTAAACCCAGCTCAATTAAGTCTACCACCAACACACACACACCCAACAAAATGCCTCCTAAGTCTGCAGGAAGAGGAACACTATATTGAAAAACAGGACTATTGTGACCCTCACACAGTTATCACAACTAACAACACACCTGCTACCAGCTCAAAATATACTGCTCATTCTTCTCCAAAACAAAACAACACCACCACAAACACTTATTTTCTAAACTTCCTGCTCATAAATGCTTGATCACTCTTAAAAAATAAGCACCACAAGTATGACCTGCTCACGAACACGAATATGACTTACTATTCATAATGGAATCATGGTTAGGAGATGTCATGACCCCAGTGTTGCATAAAGCCATTCCTCCAGTCTATCAAACCATCACAGAAACTGTATAGGCAAAAGAGGAGGTGGACCAGCTATTATATTCAAACAAGTAATACATTTCTCTAAAACAAGCAACATTTCCATACAAGGCTGTGAGGCCCTCCTCACCCAATGCAACCCTACACCAACTTCCTCCTGTAACTTTCTCCTTCTTTACAGACCTCCACCTAACAATTCAACATTCCCAGACACTTTTCTAGATATAGCCTCAAACCGTATAACATTATACGTAAACCTATGCATTCCTGGGGACCTAAACATTTTGTTTGAGAAACCCAATCTGCCCCATCCAAAAACGATCACCACTACCCTAGTCACATTTAACCTACATCAGATTATACACAATCCCACACACATCACTGGACACATCCTAGATGTCATTTTTGCAAAGCCTTGACTAGTTACCATTCAAAGCATCACACCAAGCACATGGTCAGACCACCATTTAATAGCACAAATCAACACACCCCATTGCAACTTACATACATGCATCTATCGACCACGGAGCAAGCTCAATTTTGAAGATTTAGAAACAGCCAACACAGATCTAAACACAATTCATTCTGTTCCAAAACTTTATGAGTGGCTACAGGAAGCTTTCAATAGCATAATGCCACTCAGAAAAACTAAATAGGACAAAAGAAAACCAACACCTTGGAGAAACACAGATCCTAAAAAGAAAAAGCAACAAATCAGAAGGTTGCAATGGACCTGGCTCAAAACAAACTACATTCAAGACAAACTTCAGCTACGAAAACATAGCATAATATACAAATCATCAATGCAAAAAGCTAAAAAAAAGGTACTACTCAGACAGAATTCTAAATGCCAAATCTGCAACTAAAGAATTTATAAAATTCTCAATGAATTTCGAAAACCTAAATGCATGGAAGAAGTCATCCAACTACTCAAAATTTCACTAACAAACTGGCAACTCATTACATAACCAAGGCAGACACATTAGACTCCTATTTAAAACAGAAGAAAACCATCAGCACCAACCCCTTTCCTAAAATCTCCTCCAAGAGTAAACCAACTCAGCCTTTGCACTCCTTCCAATAAATATCACAAGGTGAATTTATGGATGTGGTCAAAACAAGCAGGCCTTCCAGTTGCCCTTCTGACCCTTGTCTACCACACATCTTCAAGAACATTCTTTTATCTACTTCTGATGCTACACCTGTAAGAAGAATCATCAATAACTCTTTAACTACAGGAAATTTTACTGAAGACCTGAAAAAGGCATACATACGTCAGTTATTAAAGAAAACAAACCTAGACCCTCAGAACCCCAACAACTACAGACCAATCACAAATGAACCTTTCCTGGGCAAGCTCAGAGGAAGAACAGCATTCACCCAGATGTCAGAACTCATTGAAGACAATTCTATACTTTCAGACTACCAAACTGGATTCCTCCTAGGAAGAGGCACTGAATGAGCACTCATAGCAATCTGGGATGATCCTAAAAACACAGTCAACTGCAATGGAGTTGCTCACTACTTCTCTTGGACCTCTCAGCTGCCTTTGATACTATTGACCATGACACCCTAATTCAAAGACTCCAAGAAGCTGGCATAGAAGGGACTGCTCTTGACTGGATTCAATCCTACCTTCAAAACAAAGCTAATATTATTTATTCTCCCCCCTTCTCGTCCAAACCCTGCCTCAGAAAAGCAGAGGTCCCCCAAGGGTCAATCATCTCAGCTATGCTATTTAACATCTACATGATGTCATTACCAGAATTGATCAATTATTTTCAACTCACATGCTACAATTATGCAGTTGACACACAATTACTACTTAAATTGGAATGCCCCAAAGACATTGAAAACTCACAAATATTCAGTTGCCTCAGAGCCATTGATCAGTGGATGACTTGGAGATATCTCAAACTTAATGCTTCCAAAACAGAAATACTCACATGTTGCGAATGGGAAAAGTATGACCCGCTGTGTGACTGGCCTCACAATGGCCAACTGGATGGAGGCAAGCCACCTCAAACTGAAATCTGAGAAGACCGAGATCATCATCTTTGGCTCCAACAGATCAGCATGGGACGACTCCTGGTGGCCTGCCACTCTGGGATCTGTCCCAACACCCACCACCCATGCACGCAACCTCAGCTTCATACTGGACTCATCGCTCTCCATGACCCAGCAAGTCAACGCCATCACATCCTCATGCTTTAACACCCTTTGCATGCTTCGCAAGACCTTCAGATGGCTCCCCGTTGAAACCAGAAGAACGGTCACCCACACCCTCGTTAGCAGCAGACTGGACTTCGCCAATGCTGTTTATGTGGGAACAACATCCAAGCTTCAGAAGAAACTTCAGCGCATCCAGAACGCCTCTGCACGACTCATCCTCAACCTCCCTCGCCACGAACACATCTCAGACCACCTCAGAGACCTCCACTGGCTCCCCGTCAACAAAAGGATCATCTTCAAACTCCTGATCAATGCTCACAAGGCTCTCCACGATGCCAAACCTGCCTACCTCAACGAGCATCTCAAATTCCACATCCTGACATGCCAGCTCCGCTCCGCCAACCTCACGCTTGCGACCGTCCCCCGCATTCACCGGACCCCAACAGTGGCAGATCCTTCTCCCACCTTGCCGCCAAAACCTGGAACTCCCTCCCTATCAACCTATGTCTGACCCAGGTCTTCCTGACCTTCAGGAAGCACCTCAAGACCTGGCTCTTCAGCAGTAGCACCCCCCCCATCGCCTTGAGACCCTACAGGGTGAGTAGCGCGCTGAACAAATTACTGATTGATAAATTGACTGGCCTGACAAGCTGGGACCACCTCCTCAAGTATCCAAGAAAGTTAAAATCCTTAGAATTACAATGGACCCCAAGTTAATAATGAATGCCCAACTAGAAAAATTAGCACAATCAAGCTTCATCACCTTAAAGACTCTGCAAATCAGCTTCCCTCACCTCAGATTTCCACACAAGGTGTATGCTAATATCTCTCTTCTACTCTCCAAACTGGATTATGTCAATGGCCTCTACCATGGACCATCTCTATCTATTTTGAAAAAACTACAACATATTCATAACTCAGCTGCCAGGATACTATTACATGTAAAGCCACAAGCCCACATCTCCCCCACCTTAAAATACCTACACTGGTTACCTATTGCCAGAAGATCCACCTTTAAGCTGCTTTGTATCACCCACAAAGTGATTCATGGACCAGAAACAAAAAATATATATATATTCAACAGAGAAACCTCCGCTCAAGATTGGCATCCCGCCTTTACATACCACCATTCAAGAAAAAGACAGTAGGTGGTACATCCATCTCTGTTCAAGCAGCCAAACTATGGAATTCATTATCCTCAAAAATAAGATCTACGGATAACTATCTTGCCTTCAGAAGACTACTCAAGAGTTGGCTCTTTCCTTCATATCCACCATATTCAAACAGCAATGGACTTCATATACCTGTGTTGATAAATATTTATAATCTGATCATGTGTATATTCTAGATATGTATAGTTCTTTAATAAATATGTATAGTTACTATTTCACAATAATAAATTAAACACCTACTCTTTAAGCCTGTTCACCAAATGTATATTTCCTCATGGTCAAAGATATATAGATATGTGTGTATGTGTGTGTGTGGATCTTTGTATATATATGTGTGTGTGCATATACATATATATGTGTATGCTATTCTATGCTTAACATGTTCACAGGTTATTGCATAGCTCCTAGATAAGTTGTTATATTAGATACTTATTAATCCCTGCTTTCCTTTTTATATCACAATGAGCAAATGTTATCTTACTTATTTAATAGCAAGCAATTGCTACTGAACAATTGAGAAAAGATAAATGAATGTTAGAAAAGTACACTTATTAACATCAAATACTATAGAAAGTCTGTGTCTATACAACACTACTTTTCTTCTCATATTATTCTTCCCATTATTATATTCCTTGCACATATATTCCTTTACTATGTATTTACATATCTATTTATGCATTACTCTAGTCCTACTGTACTAGAGAAAAAAGTCAATCAAAATAAATCAAATTAAATCTAAGAATAAAATTCAAAATATAAATAATTACATTAAATAAAAAATAAATAAAAAATATATATAAATAAAATAATAAATACAAAATCATATAAATTGTACTCCCTCATAAGCTTTACTCTGTCTCCCCATCACCCTATGTCTCTATCAATCTATCCTTCAATCCCACACTGACTCATCCCAAAGCCATTCTACTACTTTCAATCCAAAAATAACCCTGCCTAAGCTCTTCCCTCCTCTGCCGCATTGAGCTCACGCCAAAGCTCAGTTTACTACCATGATCTCCCAAACAAGCCTATTAAATTGCCTCATTTATCTTACTGTTGACTCATCCAAAACCCCTCCCGCTACTATGATCTCCCTAACCCCTTTCCACAGACTCTTCCTTACTCCATCACTCCTTTTCTCATCCCAAGCCTCATCCTGTTACTATAAACGCCAAATTAACAATTCTGGATTCTTCCCTCCTCTATCCCTCTGTTTCTCTAGTCAATCCAAATAACAAACTCACATATCCTCTGCTCAAATTAACTCAAAATAATACTAATACCGTACTCATATTTCCCTATACTAATCCACCACTAATTCCTCTTGGGTTCTGGAGTAGCGTGCTACTAACCAAAAAAGTGCTTCAATGCCTCGTCACAGTTAGTGAGCGCTATATAGATACAATTACAATATTCCCATCACACCACTAGGATTCTCCTACAGTGATAGTCTTAGATGATGTGTTAGGAAAAATTGGAGGCATGACCTCCTTCTGGTAGAAGCATATTTCAACACAACCTATGACCCTTTAGAGCTGCTGTCTACTGTCTCCAAGGAGGAAGATGAGGAGTGGGGCATCCCGTGGCTTGTATATTCAAGTACTGCTAGACAAGCTAAAGTTGCCTTTTAATTTGCCCAGTTAACACTCATGCATGGCCTGCAAGCATGTAATGGGTGCTCAAATTCATAAAGGCAGTTAAAACATACTTTTAAAAGGGCAATTTGCCACTCAAGAACTGATTATGTCTTACTTGACCTACCGTCTTGGAGATACTTGAGTGACATGGAGATAATGGATAAATACAATAGTGATCCTAAATACCTGATTATTGTCTAAGATAATATGTTAATTATTCCTCGAGTCACCTCAGTACAAACGGCAGCATGTGCATTGGTCACAACCAATATTAGAAGGAGGATTAAATGGCTTAGGTTTGAGGCAAGTAAAGAAGTGCTGGGCCAGATTTATGGGAATTTAACAAATGCGCTTATTGAACTTAGGGAAAATAAGAGTGAGATTCACCCGGCAGCAAGCACCTATTACAATCCAATGGAAAATATCAAGCCATTCTTCTATAAAGAAATGAAGAGAAACGTTAATACTTCAAATAAGAATGTGTTTTACAGTAAATCCTGTAAATTAGCAAGGGGAGAATTGAAGGTTGCATTAAAATCTGGGTGCAGACTGACTGTGGCTGCCAAAAGCCCAAAGGGAGGCTAAGAGGGAGAAGACCCGATGGCAAGATTTATTCCGTGCTGCTAAACATAAGGATAGCAAGCTGTTTTGGCATCTTTTGGTAGAAGAGCCTAAGGCCCAGGCCATTGGAGAAGACTCCCACATACAACCCCAGACGTGGATAAACCATTTTAGCGCACTCTATGACAGTCAGGGCTGTGAGGTTGTGGGGGCTGTGGGGCCACTAGCTCAGGTTATTTACCGGGCATCAAGGAAAGTAGAGCCTAGTGCCTTTAGTCTAGAGGAAACACGGAAAGCCCTGTCCATGTTACAAAAAGGGAAGGCACCAGGGTTAGATAAGGTCCCAGGTGATCTCTATCTTTCTGAAATGGGCATGTGGAGTGTTATTTTAAATTATGTTATAATGCCATTCTAAAAGGCCCACAATGTTCCTGACAAATAGTTAGGCGCAGAAGTGGTGCTTGTATATAAAAAGGAGGATAAATGTGATCCAGCAAATTATAGGCCTATAAGCTTTATAGATATAACCTGAAAACTGTGTTGCAGGCACCTACTTCGTAGACTAAATGATTGGATAAAAGAAAATAACAACTTCCCACTCCCACAGGTGGGGTTTAGGGAAAATACTGGCACCATGGATCAGGTATTCAGGTTTATGTTAATCCTATGGAAATATGTGGTAAATATGAACGAGTATCTATACATGTTTTTTGTGGACCTACGAGCCGCTTTCGATCTTATCCCGAAATGGAAATTATGGGAGGTATTGTTTCAGCTGGTTGTCCCAGACTACCTCTTACAGGTGATTATAAGACTGCACTAGACAAACTATTGCCAAATAAGATGGGATTCTAATGGGGAGCTTACAGAGCATGTGGATGTGGGCAGGAGGGTGAGGCAGGGGTGTGTTTTAGCCCCTACCTTATTCACCCTGCACATTAACGCGCTGATTGAGTCACTGTTAGGGTACAATGGAGACCCACCTAAAATTGCTGGTTATCAGATAGCATTGTTATTTTTTGCAGACAATACTCTATTGAGATCAAGAACACTAATGGGCCTCCAAAATATATTGAATAGATTTGTAGAGGGGTGTAATAAGTGAAGTTTAGAGATCAATGTAAATTAAACTAAGTTAATGATATTTAAGCCTCATAAATACTTCAGGGGTAAGGTGAAGTTGGGGAAACTTACATAGAGCATGTTAATAGATTTGAGTATCTAGGTGTTTTCCAGTACACAGGCTTGGTCCGGTCATATTATTAAAAGCCAGCTCATGCTACAGCACACTAGCTCTGCTTTGTTAAGGAAAGTGAAAACACATAGATTTAAGTTGGTTGGCCCCATAATTGGAATTTACCGGGCAAAAGGGTTGAATGTCACACTTTATGGTGCAGAGTTATGCGGCACACAAAGTTTGAAGGGGCTGGAAAATATTTTTATGAGGTCAGTTTTGGGCCTGCCCGGCAATACCCCCTTAATCCTGTTGTGCTTGGATCTCGGTCTTTGTAATATAACCCATGTTGCAACCCTTAGACCTTTACTTTATTGGCTACAAGTTTGGTATAGTGATTCCTCACTTCTGTTGAGGGAATCCTGTTTAGAAGTAACTGAACCAAACCAGGGATATTGTATTACCTGGCTGAAATATGTTAAAATGTGGTATTAACAAAAACTCGGTGGTGTATATTAAGGAAAGATATTGGGGCTACATATATGATGTATAGGTAACTCAGGGGAATATGGGGAACATAACAAATATGTTTCTGGATTTTAAATGTATATTTAAACTAGAAGATTTTATGAGTTTAATTGAAACACCCCAAGCCAAGGCATTGTATTTAAAATGTAAGTATGGTATTTCGCAATTAAATACATTTTGCATTAAATGGAATAGGTCAACTATGTGCTCTGCGCCCCAGGCAGCCTCTCCTTCAGCTTTTCTCCTTGGCAGAGATTTCTCTTGATCAAAAAGTGTTCTGAAGTTGTGGGGTTAGCAATCCAATACTCATTTCTGCCTTTGAAATAGGCAAACAACAAAGGAAAGTCTTTGTGGTGCACAAGACCCTGCCTCTTCCTTGCCCTGCCACAGCCACACTCTAGGGGGTTGAAGACTGTAATGTGTGAGGTTAGGCACAGCCCATTCAAATGCAGTGTCAGCTCCTCCCTCCCACTGTATCCCAGGAAGACCCATCAAGATATGCAGGACACACCTCAGTTCCCTTTGTGCCACTGTATAGAGCGAATTCACAAAGAGCCCAACTGTCAGTCTGACCCAGATGTGGATTCAGCAGCCAAGCAAAAACACAGAATGGCTAAGCAAGAAAATGTGCACTTTCTAAAAGTGCCACTTTCAAACAGACAATCTAAAAACCAACTTCACCAAAACATTTATTTTTTAAATATAGGGACCCCAAACTCCTAATCTCTAACTGTTCTCAATGGGAAACTGCACTCAAGAGGGTTTTAAAGGCAATCCCTATGTTAACCTATGTGAGAGATAGGCCTTGCAATAGTGAAAACTGAATTTGACAGTATTTCACTATCAGGACATTTAAAACACATCTGTACATGTTCTGTCTTCTAAATACACTGCACCCTACCCATGGGGCTACCCAGAGCCTACCTTAGGGTACCTTACATGTACAAAAAGGGAAGGTTTGGGGCTGGCAAGTGGGTGCACTTGCCATGTTGACATGGCAGTTTAAAACTGCAGACACACAGACACTGCAATGGAAGGTCCGATTCATGTTTACAGGGTTACTCATGTGTGTTACACAATCATTGCTGCAGACCCACTAGTAGCTTTTGATCCACAGGTTCTAGGCACCTCTAGTGCACGTTATTAGGGACTTACTAGTAAATCAAATATGCAAATCAGGAATAACCAGTCATAATCACAATTTAGATAGGGAACACTTGCACTTTGGCACTGGTCAGCATTGGTAAAGTGCCCAGAGTACCAAAACCAGCAAAAACGAAATCCAGCACACAGTCAAAAACACAAGAAGCAGAGGCAAAAAGACAGGGGAAACAATGCCAAGGATGCCAAGTCTAACACATGCCACCCCCCCCAATCTGAAAGTGAGGAGAACTACCCAACCTCATGGAATTTCTCATCACTAAGGCGGAAGAATCTGGACAGACCATCAGCATTCACATGTTCGTACTAGGGCGGTGTTCCACTGCAAAGTCCATTCCTTGTAGGGAGATGGCCATCTCAACAGATTTGGGTTTTTATTCCTCATCTGCATTGGCCATCTTAGGGGCTTGTGGTCTGTCTGAGACTTGAAGTGGATCCCAAACTAGTAGTGTCTTCTTTTCTTCAGCAGACTACTTCAAAAGGTTCTCTCTCAATTGTGCTCCACCTCTGTTCCCTGGGGAGTAACTTCCTAGTAATGAAGGCTACAGGCTGTTCTATGCCCTCTTTGTTTAGCCATGCTAGAACTGTCCCCACACCATGCTTTGAAGCATCAGTCAGCACAATGAATTCCTTGGAGAAGTTGGGTGCTTTCATCACGAGTGCTGTGCACATGGCTGCATTCAGGGCATCAAACGTGGTCTAACAAGCCTCAGTCCAGATCACTTTCTTGGGCTGCTTCCTGGAAGTCATCCCAGTCAAGGAGGAAACAATGGTAGCAAACCCCTTGACAAATCTCCTGTAGTAGCCAGTGAGTCCTAAGAAGGCTCTCAGCTGTGTCTGGGTCTTGGGGGGTTCCCAAACCAGAAAGCTATCAATTCTGGAGATGCCACTTGGCTACTCCCCACCTATTGTCCCAGGTAAATCACAGATCCCTGCCCTATTTGGCACTTACAGGCCTTAATAGTGAGGCCTGCATTCTCAAGGGCCTTTAACATTTTGTAGAGGTGATGCAGATGATCCTTTCAGCTGGAGCTGAACACTGCAATGTCATCCAGGTAGGCGGCACTGAACTCCTCCAGTCCAGCCTAAACCTGTTTGATCAAGCTCTGAAAGGTGGCATGTGCATTTGTCAACTCAAAGGGCATGGCCTGGAACTGGTAGTGCCCCTCTGGTGTTGAGAATGAAGACCTCTCTTTAGCTCCATCAGTCAAGACAGTCTGCCAGTACTCAGATGTTAAGTCAAATGTACTGAGGAACTTGGCTGCTCCTAGCCGATTGATGAGCTCTGCAGTTCTGGGGATGGGGTGCACGTAACTCTTAGTGATGGCATTGAGTTCACTGTAGTCGATGCGAACCTAAGTTCAGGAGTGGTACCTGGGGCAGCAGCCAGTGGGACTAAGACCACTGTGCTGGCCCAAGGACTGCTAGAGAACTCTATCACCCATAAGGCTAGCATCTTGGAAACCTCATCCTTAAAACTGGCTCTTACCTTGTTAGTCACCCTGTACACCTTGTTTCACAGGTGGACTGCCCCCTTGTCCACACCGTGGATGCACAAATGAGTGACTCCCGGGGTCAAGGAAAACAGAGAGGCAAACTGTCCCAGCAGCTGGTGACAGTCCCTCTGCTGTTCCAGAGTCAGTGAGGTTCACACCCTCCACAGAACCATCTTTCTCTTAAACACACAGAAGGGCAGGAAGAGGTTCACTCTTCTCTTTCATTCCATCATCTGTTGCCAAGAGCATAGTCTGTTCAGTTCTCTGAAAATGTGGTTTGAGGCGCTTCATATGTAGGACCCTCAAAGGGTTCCTAAGAGTCTGCAAGTTCACCAAGTAGGTGACATCACTCTTCCGCTCCACCACCTCGAAATGCCGAATCTACTTGTCCTTTAGAGAATGAGGCTCCACTGGGGCCATGACCCACACTTTCTGGACAGACTGAAACTCAACCGGAATGCCATTCTGGTTGTACCATCACTTCATGTCCTCTTGGCTTGCTTCCATCTTCTCCTGAGTGAGCTTCCTGAAGCGTGCAGTCTGGATTCTGAAGGCCAGCACATAGCTAAATACATTATGGGGGGCCTACTTAGGCTTTCTTCCAGCCTTCTTTCACCTGACTCACAGGTCCTCTCACAGGGTGCCCATACAACAGCTCAAAGGTGCTAAAACCAAGTCCCTTCTGTGGTACCTCTGTGTATGAAAAGAGAAGGCATGGCAAGAGGACATCCCACTTACACCTCATGGGTTCTGACAGACCCACAATCATGCCTTTTAATATGGGGTTGAACCTTCCAACCAACCTGTTTCCTTGGGGGTGATAATGGTGAACTTGTAGATAACCCAACTCTACTTCCACAAAGACTTAAAATATGTAGATATGAAGTTGGTACCCTGGTCAGATACCACCTCCTTGTGAGCCCCATTCATGTAATAATCCCCACCAATGCCCTGCCCATGACAGGAGCTGTCACTGTCCTCAGAGTACCCGGTGGCATGGTCCACCAAGATCAGGATAAACCTGTTGCCTATGGCTGGCTTGTGGTCCAGAGGCCCTACAATGTCTATTCCCACCCATTCAAAAGGGGTACTTACAAAAGGGAATTGTTTGAGAGGAGTCTTACATCTCCCCTCACTCTTGCCACTTGCCTGGCAAGTCTGGCAAGACCTACAATATGTATTACAGTGGTGACAAATTTGAGCCAGAAAAAGGGGGTGACAATCCTCTCAAATGTTTGCCTGCCCCAAATGTCCTGCCAATGGCACATCATGAACAAAACCCAGTAGGAAGGTTCTGAAGCTCTCATGTACCACCATCACTTGTGCTCCCCCAGGCTCAGCAACCTTAGGCTTACTATACAGGAGGCCCTCCTCCCAGTAAATCCAATGTGATCCAGACTCCTTAGAAGCTGTCCGGTCTTCCTCCCAGACCGTGAGAACTTCTGGCGTGGGTTTCCCATGCCCCCTTCCCCTCTTCTTCCTGGCAAGCACCTGACCCACTCTTTCAGGCTCCAGGTCCTTCTAATGTCTCTAGGTGAGCATGGCATTCCATCTCACACCAATGGGGAATCCTCCTGGTCGTTACCTAGCAAACAAACAACAGGCATGGTTGGATTCAAAGCTACCCTCAACGAACGTGCGACGCCCCATTTAAAAGAAACCTGCAGCACCTTGCACAGGTGCTCAGAGTTGTCTACAGCATCAACTTGGTGAAGCACATTGTGGACCACCTGCTCTTCAGACACTAGGTGACACCTGACAGTAGTCATACTGGCTCCAATGTGTCTCAGAGCCTCCACTTTCTATCCATTGATGGTCACCAACTGCCTGTACATGTTAGTGTTCTCAGGCATGAGGTTTCTCTAGATCATCTCACTGTCCCCTAGTGAGACAAGAGTCATCTCAGCTGGCTATCACCCTTCTCCTGGAAGCAACTCCTCCCCAAGTGCTACATTGGCCAAACCCAGAATGGTTAAGCAAGAAAATGCCAACTTTCTAAAAGTGGCATTTTCAAAAAGACATTCTAAAAACCACCTTTACCAAAATATGTATTTTTAAATTGTGAGTTCAGGGACCCCACACTCTACAATCTCTATCTGCTCCCAATAGGAAACTGCACTTAAATGGTATTTAAAGGCAATCCCCATGTTAATCTATTGGAGAGATAGGCCTTGCAATAGTGAAAACCAATGTTAACAGTATTTCACTATCAGGACATGTAAAACACATCAGTACCTTTTAACTAAACTGCACTCTGCCCATGACACTACCTAGGGCATACCTTAGTGTGCCTTAATTTACTAAAAAGGAATGTTTGGTGCTGGCAAGTGGATGCTCTTGCCAAGTCGACATGGCAGTTTAAAACTGCATACACAGACACTGCAATATCAGGTCTGAGGTATGTTTACAGGGCTACTCATGTGGGTGGCGCAATCAGAGCTGCAGGCCCACTAGTAGTATTTGATTTACATGGCATGGGCACCTCTAATGCACTTTACTACAGACTTACTAGTAAATCAATTTGCTTATCAGGGTTAACGAATCATAATCACAATTTAGATAGAGAGCACTTTCTCTTTAGTCCTGGTCAGCAGTGGTAAATTTGCCCAGAGTACCAAAAAATGAAATCCAGCACACAGTCAAAAATACAGGACGCAGAGGTAAAAAGACAGCAGAAACTACACCAAGGATGCCAGGTCTAACAACTATCCTGTTTGTTTACACGTAATACTGTATTATATTATATTATATTATATTATATTATATTATATTATATTATATTATATTATAGTATTTTTTATTTCGTGTTGACATATATGTTTTGTGATGAAATTAACTGCAATTAGTAAGCAGACCCCAACCCTTACTGCAAAAGCATGGAAAACATCAATAAGGCAAACAACAAGTAAATCGTTATTTCAGGAAAAAAATACCCTAATGATTGCTCATTAAATCAAACAATTATTTTTGCATATAAATGCAATGCCTAAACGTAATGGTGTAGTAGGAAATTGCTTGTACTGATTGGTAATGTATATGTCTAGTATTGATTCGAACATGGTCTGTGTCATGAGAGAAAGCATTAATTAATCTATTTTATTTGAGAAGCATATAGGAATAAATTGACTTTTACAAAGGAATCAAAACGTGGATGGTGTTTCATTTTAGTGTGCATAGCTTAAGGCAAATGCATTAACCATTTACATCAAAAGTCTCTAGTTATTCGAAAAACCAATACAGTCCTCACTGCTGCACACGTATGTGATTCCCAAAGCATATTCTTAGGCCCATATTTATACTTTTTGACGCAAAACTGCGCCAACGTAGTTTTGCGTCAAAAAAATTAGCGCCGGCTAACGCCATTCTGAAGCACCATGCGGGCGCCGTATTTATTGAATGACGTTAGCCGGCGTTAGCCGCCGGCGCTGTATGGTGTGCGTTAAAAAAAACGACGTACACCAGGCAGCGCCGGCGTAGGGGGAAAATGGCGTATGGGCGTCCACAAATGGTGCAAGTCAGGCTGAGGCAAAAAAATCGCCACAACCCGATTTGCGCAATTTTTTTACGACGCCCATCCCCCATTGAAATGACTCCTGTCTTAGCAAAGACAGGAGTCATGCCCCCTTGCCCAATGGCCATGCCCAGGGGACTTCTGTCCCCTGGGCATGGTCATTGGGCATAGTGGCATGTAGGGGGGCACAAATCAGGCCCCCCTATGCCACAAAAAAAATAAAAAAATACTTACCTGGACTTACCTTAATGTCCCTGGGGTGGGTCCCTCCATCCTTGGGTGTCCTCCTGGGGTGGGTAAGGGTGGCAGGGGGTGTCCCTGGGGGCAGGGGAGGGCACCTCTGGGCTCATTCTGAGCCCACAGGTCCCTTAACGCCTGCCCTGACCCAGGCGCTAAAATCCGGCGCTAATGCGGGTTTTTTAGACCCGCCCACTCCCGGGCGTCATTTTTGCCCGGGAGTATAAATCCGACGCATATGCATCGGAGTCATTTTTTAAGACGGGAACGCCTACCTTGCATATCATTAATGCAAGGAAGGTGTTCACGCAAAAAAATAACGCTAACTACATGAACTTTGGCGCTAGACGCGTCTAACGCCAAAGTATAAATATGGAGTTAGTTTTGCGTCGAATTTGCGTAGAAAAAAACGACGCAAATTCGGCGCAAACGGAGTATAAATATGCCCCTAAATCCGTTTCCATTAAAATTCTCGTCTTGATGTTAAACAAGATATACATTTCAGAAAAAGTAGAACTCCACAGGGAATTATTTACATTCCAAAAACTAACATGGTTTCTAACGTCTGTTTCAACCTATATGTAACAAAAAAAAAGACAGAAAATTGAAAGTGACATAGAATTTTCAATTTTTTAAAATCCACCATAAATTGAGGAGGGAATCTGAAGCTTCAGTTCTTCCGATAGTAATCTAGTTTTTCAAGAAACCAAAAAATATCTTTCCACAGCTCCAGAAACAAAATACCCTTTCCGTTTTCATTGATTTGGTGTGTTTGTGTGTGTGCCTGCGTGAGTGTGGCGGGGCGACGGTGGAAGGGGGTAAGGTAGGGAGAGTGGAGACGGAGCCATAACAGGACATTTTTAAAATTCCAAACACTAAGGGCCTTATTTATACTTTTTGGTGCAAAACTGCACTAAGGCAGTTTTGCCCCAAAAAGTTTTGCACCGGCTTGCACCATTTTTTAGCACCAGCTGGGCACCATATTTATGGAATGGTGCAAGCCGGTGCACAGGGTAGGCTAGCTTAAAATAAAATGACGTTAGGCAGTTTTGAGTCAAAATAAATGATTCTGACCAGATTAACATCATTTTTTGACGCTAAGGGGCATAGTTATACTCTGTTTGCACTGAATTAGCGTCATTTTTTTTTTCTCTAATTCAGTACAAAATTAACTCCATATTTATACTTTGCTGCTAGACCCGTCTAGCACCAAATTTATGGATTAAAGTCATTTTTTGGAAGTGGAAACCTACCTTGCCTTAATGAGATGCAAGATAGGCGTTCCTGTGCAAAAAAATGACTCTATGGCCTTAACACCATATTTATACTCCCATCTAAAAGTGGTGCAAGGGAGGGAGAAGGGGTCAAAAAATGGGGCAAAGCTTTCTTTGCCCCATTTTTTAAGACCTGGGTCAGGGCAGGTGTTAGGGGACTTGTGGCCCTATTTCCATGGTGGAACACCATGGAATAAGCCCAGAGGTGCCCTCCCTAGGCCCTAGGGGCACCCCCACCCGCACTAGAGGGATTGCGAGGATGGGGGACCCCATCCCAGGTAAGTACAGGTAAGTGCATTTTATTTTTGAAAGTGCCATAGGGGGCCCTGAAATGGGCCCCCATACATGGCACCGGGTGCAATGGTCATGCCCAGGGGACCCGTGTCCTCTATGCTGGCCACTGGGGTGGTGGGCATGACTCCTTCCTTTTCTAAGGCAGGAGTCATGTGGCATGGTAGGTTTAGCACCATAAAATGATGCTAATCTGGTTAGAGTCATTTTTTTTTACTCTAACCTGCCTAAAGCCACTTTTTTGGTGCTAAACCCTCTTCTTCTATACTGCCAGCCCCACCGACTAAAGTCATTTTTTTAAACTCTAGCCTACCCTTTGCACCGGCTTGCACCATTCCATAAATATGGTGCCCGGCTCGTGCACAGAAATGGTGCAAGCCGGTGCTAAACATTTTGGTGCAAAACTGAGTTAGTGCAGTTTTGCAGCAAAAAGTATAAATAAGGGCCAATATTTTGTAAGTTTGCGCCACTTTTGTGTCATAAAATGACGTTAATGTGGTGCAAAAAAAGTTTAAATCAGGGCCTTGGTGCTAGATGGGTCTAGCACCAAAGTATAAATATGGAGTTAGTTTTGCACCGAATTAGAGTAAAAAAAAATGACACTATTTCGGTGCAAACAGAGTATAAATATGCCGCAGAGTATAAATATGCCCCTAAATATGGCGTTAAGGCCATAGAGTAATTTTTTGCACGGGAACGCCTACCTTGCATCTCATTAAGGCAAAGTAGGTCTCCACTTTCAAAAAATGACTGTAACTCCATAAATTTGGTGCTAGAGGAGTCTAGCACCAAAGTATAAATATGGAGTTAGTTTTGCACCGAATTAGAGTAAAAAAAAATGACACTAATTCGGTGCAAACAGAGTATAAATATGGCCCTAACAGTGTCATGAGTGCACCGCACCATACTCGTCGTTTTATGAAGCTGAAATGTGTTTGAAAAAAAGATAAGCTTTTTGCCGAGGATTAAAATGTATAATCAAAATATAGATGCAAGCGCGTTTTTTACACTACAAGCTTCAGGAACACGAATGTAAAAATATTCTCTTCTTTTGTTGATCATGGAAAAATATTTGCACAGCTTCCTAAACATCGGGCCAGATTTACAAGGTCTTTGTGCCCCTTAGCACCATATTTGCAGATTTTTTTTGCTGTGAATGTGCCACTAACGGGACACTATCATAGCGATATATTTACAAGGTGGCGCAAACTAGGGGCATATTTAAGAGCTCAAGCACCATCTACCGACACAGTGTCATTTTTTATGACGCTAATGTGGCGTTAGATGGCCAAAATCCCTGCACCATATTTACAAAGTGGAGCAATGCATGCATTGCTCCACTTTGCGACCCTTTGCATGACATTATGCCTGTGCCAGGCCTAATATATGCAAAGGGGGAGTTCAATTTTTTTGGTACTTTTAACGCCTGCTCAGTACAGGTGTTAAAGGGGGGCACACCATTGAATACAATGGGCCCCTATGTACTCTGCAGGAGTAGTGCCAATATTTTAACGCTACTCCTGGAGAGTACATCAATAGCATCAACAAAAATGATGCTATTGCCCCCTACCCTGCGCCATGGTGCGCCGAATTTTAAATACGTGACACACATGGTGGCGGTAGAGGGATGCTAAAGGGCATAAGAAAAGTGGCCCTGCACTGTGTGCAGCGCCACTTTTCCTACATATGCTCCTAGGTTTGCGCCACCTTGTAAACTCCTTGCACCACATCATGCATAATATATGCATGATGTATGCAAAGGGAGCGTTCCCTCATTAGAGGGTCACTACAAATAGTGCAATGGAATCTAGAAGATTCCATTGACTATTTCTAGCGTCATTTTTAACGCCTGCTTGAAGCACGCATTAAAATAAGGCTCCCATTGATTTCAATGGGCCTCTTAACACTATCCTGGACTAGCGTCATTTTTTTTTCTATGCTAATCCAGTATAGCATTACAATAGCATCAAAAAAATGTAGCTACTGCCCCTAACATGCGCCATGGTGAGCTGTATTGTGAATATGGTGGCGTTAGGGGAATGCAAGAAAAGTAGAGCATCACTGGTGATGCTCCACTTTCTTGTAAATATCGCCCATAGCATATTCTATACCTTAGTATAATTAAAGTGAGGCAAATGTAGTGCTTCAGAAACTCTGCAGCGAAGTGCCATCATTACTATTTAGTGCAGAACAGCAAGTATTTATTTCTGCCTCGACAGAAGTGAAAATACATTTCGGAATGACATACGATTGAGATATCAAGTATAAATGGGTAAAATAAAGGATGTAATCTCAGTATGAAACTGGGGCAGTCTTTAAAATGTGACTGCCTGGAGGCATTTGCTAGGTTGCCTGTGGGACGTTAAAGGCAAAACACTTCAAATGAAAGAAAATTCATCGTTTCCCGTCTGATGTGCTTCACTGTGGCTTTTATTAACATCTATGTTAGACACCTGGGGCAGCAAACCTTTAAAACGTCCAATTTGGCAAACTTGCTAAAGACTAAAGTACGTGCTGCGGAGATTTAAAAAAAATAATCCTTAAATCAACTTAAATTTGTCAGAAAATAGTTTCAGTGTATTTGTTTTAAGCACATATTTTCAGTGGGGATGTTTGTCAATGAGGTCACACCTTAAGGGCCCAATTTACAAAATGTAGCTGGAAAAAGTCTGACATTTTCCCCCCAAAAAATTACTCTTATCAGAAGAGTAATTTCTTGCTTACAGGAACTTAAAAAAAGATTTAAGAGCCCCTAGTATCACATTAGTGTCATTTTTCTTACGATAAGGTGGCCCAACAAGGCCAAAATCGCTGGGCCAAATGTACAAAGTGGCACCATGCATTGCGTCACTTTGTAACCCTTTGTGCTACATTATGCCTGCGAAAGACGTAATGTATGCCAAGTGGGCATTCCCCCTTGAGGGAGGCCAAAAAAATGGCACAAAGAAATCTAAGAGATTTTTTACATCATTTTTTCGGCACTTTTAATGCCAGCTCAGAGCAGGCATTGAAAGGAGTCACACCATTGTTTATAATAGGCCTCAATGTGCTTTGAAGGATTAACGTCAACATTTTTTAACGTGATCCTGCAAAGCTCTGAACTAGCCTCAAAACATTTGAGGCTAGTTCCCTAACTACCACCATGGGGTGAGCTAGGGGGGCTCTAAGGACCACAAGAAAAGTGGCACATCACTGGGTGCAGCGCCACTTTTCTGAAATCTGGTCGCTGGAGGTCTACTGTGAATGTATGATAGTTGTAGATGCTTATGAGTACTCACAGGTATACGTATTTCTGCACACGGAATTCTGATGTGTGGACTTTTCTATAGGGGGAAATGTCAAATAAAAGTGCAGGTGCACACATCAGCCCTACTTTTTGGCTTCTCTATGGGAAAAACATCATCCTCAGGAACAAGAAATTCTCTATTTAAATTGTTTTTTACTACTCCAGTCACATTCTGAAAACCCATTCACTTCTGCCCCTTTCAAGAGTAACTTCACATTTAGGGCCAGATTTATGGAAAGTGGCGCTGCACCGAGTGCAATGCCACTTCCCCTGCTCCCCTTAGCACCCCTCTACCACCACCATATGTGCGCTGTATTTAAAATATGGCGCACCATGGTGCAGGGTAGGGGAGAATAGCGCCATTTATCATGACGCTATTTATCTACTCTGCAGGAATAGTGTCAAAATATTGGTGCTACTCCTGCAGAGTACTCAGTCCCCCATTCTAAAGAATGGAAGCCCCCTTTAAATGCCTGCTACTGAGCAGGCGTTAAAAATGCTGTAAAAAATGGCGTAAGGAAATCTCAGAGATTTCCTTACGCCATTTTTCCAGCTCCCCTAACTGGGGAACGCCCCGTTTGCATAAATTTTGCCTGCCGCAGGCATAATGTAGCACAAAGGGCTACAGGGTGGCGCAATACATGTATTGTGCCACCCTGTAAATAAGGCACAAGGATTTCGGCCTTGTTGGGCCACATTAACATCAAAAACAATGACATTAATGTGGTGCAAGGTGGCACTAGGGGTCTATAAATATGCCCCTTAGTGCTAAAACCAGGAACCAATTACATTGCAGAATAGTCTTGTTCTCTTTGCATGTGAATTTCAGTTTTGAGCTTCATTGTATCAATCTTGAATAACCTGCATGTCTTATTGTGAGTAACACTTACAAAGTTTTGTTTTTTAAAGTGACAAACGCCTTGCCAATAAATGAGAAATACGTTTTCTGTTCATACTGTGTGCTGGATATTAATTGGCCCGAATTGAATACGTATAGAAGTTAAAAGGTCCGAGTCACATATCAATGCCCTTATAATTTAAGAAATATATTTATACCGTTGCATTTATGGTGGTGTGACAAGAAGTGACTGTGGCACTGAATAGGCTCGGATGTCCTCCTAGAAGGAAGTGGTGTATTGAGTGTTTAATACAGCAAGGAAGGATCATAAGTACAGTAGAGCAGGTAAATATATGGAACTGGTACTCCTACTGGGGTCTGAGACACTCCATTTATTGACCTTGCTCGGGGAATATGTCGTGGATGAAGTATGGGGCCTTCTATGACAGGAGGCAGAGGTGTAAAGTAATCCTTGAAGAGTTAGGTTGACTGGGAGAATGAAAAGACACACATGTAACGGGGGAGTACAAAAAATCAAATGAGCCACTGGGTGATGTGAAGTAGTAAAAACAAAAAAAGAGTTTTAACTGATGTGATGGTAAAAGTGAGAGCCACAGTTCTTGTGAATGATTCTATAACATTTTTGCAAAACTCTGGGCCATATTTACAAGGTTTTGGTGCAGGGCAGAGCCACAAACCTTCTTGCTGTGCTGCCCTGCTTCAAAATAAAAGGGCAGGAATGCTCTGTATCTACAAGACCCAGCACATTCCTGTCTTTTTTTCCTGTGCTGGCACACAAATTGCTGCTGTGTGCCAATGCAGGCCCCCTTGCACCATGGAGGAAGGGTGCCTGCATTGCAGGGATGATTTGTATTTGTGCAGGAAGGGGCATCCCGGAATGGCGCAGGGTTTTGACACATTCCCAGGTTTACAAAACCTTGTAAATCTGGGAATGCATCAAAATCTATGGGTGTTGCATGGGAACCCCCATGCAACACCAATGGAAATGGCTTCCTGGTGCAAAGTAAGACAACCCAGTGACTTACGCTGTGTTGCCTTACTCCATATCTACAAGGCCATGTAAAGCCACACAAAGTGGCTTTGCGTGGCCTTGTAGATATGGGGCAGCAGCCTGCACTGCCAATGCATCAAAAAAAGTGATGCATCGCCAGCGCAGGCTACTTGTAATTCTGGGCCTCTGTCCATAGAAGGCTTAGAGTTTCAATTACAGTTTGGTACTAACAAGGTTTCTGCCAAAAATGGTAGATGCTTCATTCAACAAAGTCTCAATTTACTTTTGAATGGGGGAGCTACAGAAGGAAAACCTTGGTTGACAGTCCAGCTGCAACAAGACCATTGACTCCAAATTGTTGGAAGCCCTTCTGGTGCTGATTCTTTACACTCCTGACTACTACACAATGGTTGGTTGTTAAAAATGAGGGTCTCTAGCTGGAAGGGATATGTATGCAGTCCAGGTAGGGACCACCACTCTGGTCAGGGTAAGTCAGATACAAACTAAAAGATACCCTGTGCTCACCCTCCAGTAGCATGGCACAATGCAATCAGGCTTATCTAAAGAGGCAGTGGAGGGAGGAGCCAAGATGGCGGCCGGGATGGTCGCTTGATCCGAGCGCTCCGTTCCCGGCCACTTCGAGATATCCTGGCAGGCGCCCCCCCAGCGGCTTGACAGGGACGGCCGGGACGGCGGCGCGGCTGGGGGAGACCGGGGCATTCAGCTCGCGCTGCGAGCGCGCTCCGGACCCCGCGGGGCGAGTCTGGGACTCGTCGGCCCACGCCGAGAGAGCGGTGAGAGGAGGGGGGAGCTGCGGCTGCGGCCCCGGTCGCGATTTCACCGGGCGCGGCCGCTGCCTGCCTCCCCGCCTGCTTGAGACTGGGAGAGCAGGGGAGGCGCGTCCGGCGGAGGATTGTGCAGTCTTGCACTGCCGGGCGCCCTGGGACTCCGTCTTGAGGAGCTTGGGCGCCATTTTTGATCTCAGCGGCCGGCGGGGAGAAGGGCGGCGGAGGAGCAGTGAGGAGGCCCGGCGGGGCAGACGCGGAGCGGCGGCGGCTCAGCAGGCAGCGGGGATTCCAGGACCAGAAACTTTGAGCATCAGAATAAAAAAAAAAAAAATAAAGAATAAAAATAATAATAAGGTGAGGAGGGCGCCCAAGAGGAGGGGAACACCAAACTTCACGGAGGAGGTAAACCTAGGGGGCGGCAAGCGCCCCCCCCCTCACTCCACCGCTCCACCCACGCAACTGGGCAAGACAGAAGCGCACTGCGTGCTCCTGGGAGCACAGCTTATCCACCACAGGCAGAATGGATGGGTGGGCTGGACTGTGGATGCGTGGACTGTTCTGGACTTTCTAGCAGTGGGTCCCTGCCACAAGGGTTCCTAGCTGCACAAGGCATATTCGCAGCACCCCGCGAGCGCCCCAACCCGGGACCTTTCCCGTGCCTCGGCGCCTCACCCGGCCGTCCAGCAATTCTCCCCTCTATCTGAGGGAAACCTCTGACACCAAGCCCCGCCGCCACACAAGAAGAAACAAGCGCTCTCCCCCAAGGACAGTATCCCCTACACATTATGACACGCCCGGCGGACAGCCCCATGGGAACGCTGAGTTAGACCATTGAACTTATCAATGACTGCAGTATTTGTCACTGAACACACAGGCCAAAATTAGCCAAATCAGGACTGGATGCTCCTTTGCTTTACTGCCTAATCGCAAGCCCATCAGTGCAAAATCCCTGCGGATCGGGAGGCACCCCTCTGACAGCCAAAATGGCCGGTAGAGCCAAGTCAACCAAGAACCCAGATCGAACAACCCAAGCGATAACGCCAACAGATCAACAACTTGGCCCATCCTTACAATCTCTGGAAAACACACTTCTAGCGCATTCAGCCCAGTTCGAGAAAGTATTGCAGGCAATACTGGACACTAAGTCATCACTGGAGGGCAGAATTGATGCAGTCGTGCAAGACCTGAACCTCCTGCGAGTGGATCATCGCAGCCTAGCCGAAAAAGCAAAAACAACTGAATCTTAGATAGCGGAACTAACCCCAATAGTGCAAGGGAATCAAAAACAAAGTCAGCGCATGGATGAAGAGCTGAAGATACTCTGGAGAAGATCCGAGGAAATGGAGAGCAGGGCGCGCCGAAATAACGTGAGATTTCTGGGATTCCCGGAAAGTATGCGTCAACCGGAATCAGAAATTTCCCTAGAGCAGTGGCTAATTAAAGAGGTGTTAAGTGGGGCTCCATCCAAGTTTTTCTCAGTTGAAAGGGCTTACAGAGTTCCGGGTAGGCCTCCGGCCCCTGGCCAGCCCCCCAGACCATTGATTGCCAGGTTCTTAAACTACAGAGATCGGGATGCAATATTGCAACAATTCCGCAATAAGGGCCCGTTCAAGTATGAAGACTCGAACATCAATGCTTACCCTGACTTCACGCAAGAGGTGCAGAATCGGCGTAATTCTTTTGTTAAAATCAAGCAACGCTTACGAGAACAGAACATAAAATATGCCCTGCTCTTCCCAGCCAAGTTGAGAGTAGTGATGGAGGACCGTACCCATATATTCACCAGTACCGAGGACGCCTGGACATGGCTCCATGCCAAGGGCATTGCACACCCCCGGGAAGACGCAGATGAGGACGAGAAATGGGGGAGATCCACTGCAGGGACGAGATCCAAACGGCGTACCAGAGGCCAGCCCAATGTCCGGCAAGCAGCAGAGGAAAGAGCAAAAGTGCTTAAAGAGACGCCACTACACATGCAAAGCAGCAATATAACTCCCGGTGGGCTTGTGGAGCTGGAACTGGATTCAGACACAGCCAGCTCCGTATCCACGGTAACTGGAGAACTAGGTGGGCCGAAGGTCACTCCGAGATCTGCGGATGAACTATAAACTAGTCGCTCAGATCCAGAGTGAACACTAGAGATGGCGACCGTACCAGGAAAACCTGCAGAGACTCCACGACACTGCCGAGTTGCGGGGACAGAACGCTCCCAACAATATACATCTTTGATATAAACACTAAGCTAAGTGACTTGGGGCACAAACAGGTGGCAAGAGGCGGGCGGGTGGGGCCAGAGGGAACGGAAACATGCCAAGGGGGGGCGCCTGAAGATATTGGCAGACTTAGTCTGCGGCATGATGTGAGCCCCTTACAAGAGCCACATCTGTAAGATATGAGAATCCCACTAAGTAAATCCAACTGGATAAAAGTTATGTTACGCATTTTTAAGTTTTGTAGTTTCATTGTAGTTGTAAGTAGCGTAGGGGGTTTAACTAGGGGGGTGGGGGTTAGTAGTTTAGTAGAAATGCAGCGATCGGAATCACTTAATGCACTAAAGATGGACCTGCACCCACTATATCTAAATGTTAGCAGCAGAAAGGCAGAGACCAGATGGGCCAACATTAAAACCCAGGCTCATGTCACAGCAACATATCCCCTGCACCCTATAAGATGTCCTCTAGAAGCAACATGGGGAACCAGTATATTATATTAACATGGAATGTCAGGGGCCTAGGGACCCCGAACAAACGGGCTAGAGTGCATGCTCGACTTAAGAGACTAGGAGTGCATATTGCTATTTTGCAAGAGACACATATGCTGGAGGGGGATCTACGAGACATGCGAGTGAAGTGGGGGGGCCAGCTGATTGGCACAACATATTCGACCTTCGTGAGAGGGGTGCTGATCTGGATAGCAGCGGGAGTTCCATTCCTCATGTCAACACACAAGTAAGACCAGGGAGGGAGGTACGTAGTAATGGAGGGCAGATTAGATGGTAGACAAATGGCTGTGGTCAGGGTATACGCCCCAAACAGTGGCACCATAGGCTTTCTCACCACTCTCACCCCAACGTTGCTGACCCACCCCATGCCCCTTGCCATCTGGGGTGGGGTTTTTAACAGCACCCTAGTGGCAGCATTAGATAGAACTAGCGCCCACCAGAGCGCATCAACTAATAGGAAGCTCGTAAGTCCCCTGCAAGAATGGGCAAATGTTATGGGCCTATATGATGTATGGCGGTTAGGCCATCCAGAGCAAAAAGAATATTCATTTTATTCGGTTCAACACAATACCCACACTAGAATTGACATAATATGGGGCACTCGCGAAATAGGGGCGCTGATAACTGAATCCGAATACTTGGCAAAGACAGTCTCGGACCATGCGCCTCTGCGGGTAACCCTGAATTGGGGCAGGGCACTTCAGGTAATACCCACTTGGAGATTCCAGGCGGAAGCTCTACAAGACCAAGCATTCGCTACATCACTGGGGGAATCTATAGGCCAATATTGGGAAATAAACGCTATGTCTGCAACAACCCGGGCGATAGAATGGGATGCCCACAAAGTAGTGGCCCGCGGAGTATGTATGTCCACTACGTGGGGAGTGAGACGCTCCTTACAGGCGGAAATTAGCAAACTTGAGAAGGAGCTGCGGGATGTGGAAAAAGCGGTAGCACGGGGGGAAATTACCAGTATTGCCCTGAAAGAAAAGCGCTTAAAATATAATGAGACAGATAGCAGGCTCCGCTGCCACGACTATAAATACTACTTAACCAGGTTGCAAACGGAAGGAGATAGATCAAGCAGAATGCTAGCGTGGCTACTACGTGAGGATAGACAGCAGGCCCCGATAGGGGCCATCCGGGTGGGCGCGCAAGAAATGGCTACTACACAAGCAGAAATAAACGAGGTGTTTAGGAATTATTACTCTAACCTATACACTAAACGTACTGCGTGCACGGCTACACAACTAGAGGCCTTTCTGGCGGACTCCTTCCTACCCCAGCTACCACAACCAGATAGAGATGGAATTGAAACCCCTATAACAATAGCAGAAATAGAACTAGCCCTTGCACAGCTACCCAGGAACAAAGCGCCTGGCACTGACGGTCTATTACAAAGCCTATTTACCCAGTTTGAAATCTCATCTGCTAGGAGTGTTCCAAGAGGCGTGGACTACAGAAAGCTTACCCACATCTCAAAGGGAGGCTCTGATAGTAGTACTCCCTAAACAGGGTCGAGACCACACAGATGTGAAATCTTATAGACCACTATCGCTGCTGAACACAGACTGCAAAATATTAGGCAAAATATTGGCCAACAGGTTGGCCCCCCTCATGCACTTACTGATACATGCAGATCAGAGTGGCTTCATTCCCAAGCGTAACACCTTCCTGAATATTCGAAGATTGTTGGGCATAATAGGAGACACCCCCAAAAATACACAGGAGGAAATGGTGCTCTCATTAGACATAGAAAAGGCCTTTGATACGCTCGAGTGGGACTTTCTGTTGGCCACGATGGCCCGTATGGGAATAGGCCCTAACTATATCCGCTGGGTTCGGACATTGTACTCTAACCCGAACGCGAGGGTGAAATCAGGCGGGGTGATTTCTGATAGTTTCCCGATCTCTAGGGGGACACGGCAGGGATGCCCCTTATCCCCGCTACTGTTTGCCATAGCAATGGAACCATTAGCGGCAAAAGTTCGCCTCATGGAGCATGAATGGGGAATTATTAGGAACGGGGTACACCACACGATTTCACTATATGCAGATGATGCGTTGATATATATCAGGAACGGCTGTGCAGCTATCCCATCTGTAATATCTTTATTGGCTGAATTCGGAGGCCTATCTGGCCTTGTGGTAAACTGGGAGAAGTCGTGTGTCTTTCCCCTGGTAAAAAGGGCTCCTAATAATCATGATCCCCCAGAGACAGGACATCTTAAGTGGTGCCCTACAACATTTAAATACTTAGGGATAAACATATATCATGCCACGGAAGACTTAAGAGATGGGAACCTGGGGAAGGCGCTAACATCTATAAAAGGCTCCCTACAATTCTAGAACAAGCTCCCTCTCTCGCCACCCGGCAAGGTGGCGATTGCTAATATGTTGATTCTACCTAGGCTTTTATATTACTTTGCGGCCCTACCGATAATTATTCCCAAAAGATTCTTCAGCAATCTAAACACAGCATTGCTGCAGCTCATTTGGGGAGGTGGCAGAGCGCGAGTGGCGTTACCCACACTACAATGTCCGCTGGACAACGGTGGCCTAGGAACTCCGAATTTTGAAAAATACTATGCAGCCGCACAACTTCAATGGGTCCAATATTGGATCCACAGACCAGAGCAAGCGGAACCTACGAGCTTAGAGCCTCGGCGGAACGGGACTCCCCTTTTAAATTGGCTGTCGACGAAGCCCCCCAAAGTGGCACTGGTCAACCCACTGCTCGCAGCTGCGTACGCGTGCTGGGCCAGATACGTGCAAAAAAGAGCAGATAAGCTCCCATACTCTCCACACGTATCGCTGAATTACCTATTAGTGGGGAACGCAGCCAGAATGCAACCTGCAAAGCAGTGGAACGAAGCAGGAATACTGACCGTAGGGGATTGCTACGAAGACGGTAAACTAATGACGTTCGAGGCCCTTCAGGCCCTCACGGAGATAAATCCGGGACAGTTCCTGACATATCATGCCGTATGTCACGAAATCAGGAAAATTTGGGGAATGGGCACCTCGGAACCAGAGATCTCCCCTGTGCTTCACCAGCTTCTACAACACAGCGATCAAACTAAAACAATATCCAATCTATATAGAATCCTCAACAAGACCCCTGATACACAGACAGGGAAAACATGGGGTAGATGGAACGCAGTACTCCCCACCCCGATCCCACTGGAAGACTGGCCCAAGGCCCTATCCCACATCAGAGGTATGTCAAGGAATCCCAGATTTAGATATACCCAATTCAATTACACGCATCAAACATATCTCTCCCCAGCCAGAATAAAGCGCATGTTCCCTGATGCAGCATCAATGTGCCCCAGATGCAGATTGCCCTCAGCATCCTTTTTCCACATGGTATGGGATTGCCCGAATATACAAACGGCCTGGGCGGAGGTGGTAGAGGAGGTATCTGGGCTTACGGGACTGGCACTGGTAGCAGACCCCGGGTCCTGCCTGTTGGGACTTAGGAAGAGAACAAAAAAACAAAGACATTTACATAAATTTATAGACCTGGCCTTTTTAATGTATAAAAGGTTAATAGCAATGCATTGGAAAGCCTCTATGGCTCCCGATCTGAAATCCTGGCACTCTCTAATAACACGCTGGGCGCGCACTGAATATCAGGTACTAAAAAGAATGGTGCGTGAAGGGCGGCAACACACAGGTTGCTCTACATGGGAGGATATGGTAACAAAGCTGGAGGCCAAAAACGATGAAAAGCCTCCTTAAATTGGGGCGCGCGTATTCGCAACAACCACAGCATAAATTCACCTGCACCCCTCATCACGGCAACAGAATTCATAAGACACCCAGACAACACAGTGCACATGCATCATATCCGCCCATCTCTCTAGTAATAAATGCCCACTAAGACTATGTCACCACAGTGGTAGCGCGGCACGGGGAGCAGAAAACCAGGGGAGCCACTCGCATACACTAACCTAGTTGATGCCCCTCCCCTCAGACACTCAGGGAACCCATGCACGTAAAGCAAGGTCCACACTGGTCTCAAACGAATGCCTATATAAAATAAACAGTGAAGGATAAACCTAGGGAGGGTGCAGCCAGGAATGATATTGCAAGACCAGAAGCGTTCCGTGAAGTGCATAGAGGGGTTGTGTGTATTTGTTTCAAGACTTAGATAATTAACCATTGTTTTGGTTTATCCTGTGGTTGCAAACTGAACAATTTGTATCATATTTCAAAATATAAAACCAATAAATATATTTAAAAAAAAAATCTAAAGAGGCAGTTTGTAAAGTATTTGTGCAACACACAGAGAAACACAATGACAACACTACAAAAGACTCCACACCAGAGTATAAGGAAAGATTATGATTTTATAAATAAAACAAAAAAAACTAATGAGTGGAAGTTGAATTTTTAATTTGAGAAGAATAAGTGTAAAAAAATAGTACCTAGAAGCAAGTAGTGCTTTATGACTTATTTGAGGTTGCGTTGCACCAGGGAAAAGTCAACAGTTTAGGCCAACTGTGATTTAACATGGGTTGCTAACAGGAGCCACGCAGGCCGGGGGAACAGAGTACCTTGATCATAGTCACAAACATGAGTTGCAGGGTTGATGCGTTGGTAGATGTGTCAATATTGCTTCTGCAACGAAGAATGCTTGGATTTTTCACATGCGTTGATGGTGAGGTGTTGGTTTCTGAAGACAAGTGTCAAAGCCACAGTGTCAAAGCCACAATGCCTTGTTTCTAAAGCTGATTCACAAGGTATAAGAAAGCAGACTTTCGCAGTTTTCCCCCAACTTTTTGCCCTATTTTTGGACTTCTAGTTGCTGGTTTTCAACTCTGAGAGTGCACTGAGACCTGCTGTCCAGACCTCAGTGACAGTGTTATTTCCCCTTCCAAAATGCTATGCTGAATTAGTTACCCCCAATTGGCACATGCTGACTTACTTAGAAGTCCCTAGTATATTGTACCCAGGTACCAAATACATGTAAGGCTGGCTGTTCACACTGGTAGTGCCACTCTGTTGATGCCAAAGTGAAAACACAACTTTCAGCTGACATTCCAGACTGCAGAGGCTGTGCATACTCTACACACACAACTTTGCCATTCCCACTATAGTCCATTAGCAATATATGTAGGTCTCCTCTATGACAGGCCTAAAAAATCCTATGGCATGGAGCTGTATAATGTTATTATAGACATGTATTTTCCGTTATGTCTATTCAGCAATGCCCTAAAGTGTCGGTGTTTGCTGAGGCTAGTTAAGTAGCCTTATAAGATAATTGTGAAGTTTATGGTTGGCACTCCAATGCATCTATCTAGTAACAAAGACCATCCAACCCTATCATGTAAGGTTTAAAATTAAAGAAGACAACAAGTGGTATTCAACAGTGCCATCAATATTGATGCCCAATTTAATGCTAGCCACTTTTGCGAAAGTTGCCATACTTTGACCCAGCTGGTCCAGTGACTTTACAGAGACGCAGGGACTGAGACAGATTTCTGACCACCTGGACAGATGTGGAAAGGACTTCTAGGATGAGGACAATGGATGTTGCCCCACTGGAAGTGCGAGCCCCTATCAAAGGGTGATGCAGTCTTTGAAGGGCTGCTGTGACAACACTCCTGTCTAGAAAGCCTTTTGTTTCCCTTGAACATGGTAGAGCCAGGGCCAAAGGAGGGAAAACTGGTTTCAGAACCAGGTTTCCATGGTATGCTGTCCATGGTAGCCACACTCTATGAATGGGCTACTGAGGTTTTTACACTCCAGGAAGACTTCAGCCATGTTGGTTGTGGCATGCAAGATGCACTCTCTGATAGCCGGATGCTATAATTTACTGGAAATATGTCATCAGGTAGGAGGGGACCTATTAGCCAATTGGCTAGTAACTGTGTTGTCCCCTAGGGGTACTTCACTGGGATATAATGGGCACCCCTGGCACCTGAGAATTCAGTACTCACTAGATTTAGACCAAGAACAAAAAGAAGACCACTATGCACCATTTGGAAGTGCACAAAGAGAGGCTGCAACGCTGAAGCCACTGCACCTGTTGGACTTTGGGCCAATGGAATATGGACCCTATTCTGCATGCGTGGATCAGGTAAGAGTTGGTTTAAGGCCCCAATCTGAAGCAGAGACTCCAAGGATCAGTTGGCTGGTTCCCCAAGGATGGCACTGGGGATATTAATGCTGGAGGAGCCAAAACTGCATTCCTGGTAGTCACTGCAGCTGTTCTGCTGCTAAGAGACTCTGAGCCCTTTCGCAGACAATTTGGGAATAGCCAGAAGATGCCCTGGAGTCTGCTGGACCCTTGAGTGTTGGTTGTGACTGGATTCATCCACTCTAAGGGATGCTAGCCCCCACTGAAGATTTGAACCAGAAATGCTGTGTTGCAAAAATGAAAGGTATGCATCATCAACCCTTTGACCTCTGAAAAGAGGATTTTGTGGAACCCCTAGAATTGTGGCAGAGTTGACGCCAACTCAGTGGAGTAAAGACTTGGCTGAACTTCACCTTTATGGACTACACAGCATCTGGAGCATCCACTGAGCATCCTTCAAGCTGCATATCTCAGCATTAGGACCACTCCTTTGGAGTCAATGGCTGTTGTCCTGAGAAGTTTGGAATTTGCTTTACAGTTGCTCTAGTGGTCAGGTAACTTTCCAGTATTTCCTGTTCAGACACCCAGACCTCTGTCCTCTTGGATTTGGTCACTAAACCTGGGTCAGAATCACTGAATTTAGTATTTCAAACTTTTACAAAGTTTTCAAACGTTTGCAAAGTTTTGACTTGTAAATGCCTGTTTGCACTTGATGTATAAGTTTTTATTTGTTTTAAAAATCTATATATCTGGAACCCTTTGGTGGATTTTAGTCATCAATGAATCTAAAAATTCATAAAGGTATGCTCTTTGTTTCATACAATGTTGTTGCTGTTAACCCCTTGGGTGCCCTGTACATAACGGTTATGTCCTCGGTAGCAGCGATTGGGTGCCGAAGACATAACCGTTACGTCCAGCACCCGTGCCACGGGGAGTGCGCTAGCGCTTCCCGTGGGCCGCCCACCCCACTCCCCTGGGCAAGGAGGGAAGGGGAATTGCTTCCCCTTATACCATGACCACCCTGAGCCCCACATGACATCTGATGTCATCAGTGTGTGATTGTACGTTGACCTCATTAGAGGTCAAATCCATTGCACTGGAAGCATGGATTTCAGCGCAACCGAGGAGTAGCTGATTATTTTATCCTCGTAACGGGGGCAGAGGAGGTCGGGGAGGTATGCTTTTTCTTTCCTTTTCATGTCTCTCTGAGCATTCCTGCAGCCCAATCGCATAGCGATTGGGCTGCAGGAATGCCGACTAGACACCAGGGAATTTGTTGTTTTTTTGTTTACACATGAGGGGAGCAGCCCCTTGGGTAAGGGTCGATCCCCAGGGGGGCAATTATGTTTTAGGCCATTTCTGCCCACCTTGGGGGCAGACCAGCCTATAATAATTAGACCCATCTGCCCCAAGGGGGGCAGAAAATCCTAGACAGGGGTATAATTTACTCTTTTTTTATACTGGAGGGGAGCAACCCCTTAGGCAAGGGTCGTTCCCCCGGGGACGGAATCTATTTTAGGGCATTTCTGCCCCCCTTGGGAGCAGATTGGCCTATTTTTCTTAGGGGCAGAAAACACTATGCACCAGAGATTTTTTTTTTTTTTTTTTTTTTTCAAATGAGGAGTGACCCCTTAGGCAAGGATCACTCCCCCAGGGGGGGGAATTTATTTTAGGTCATTTCTGCCCCCCTTGGGGGCAGATCAGCCTATTTTTCTTAGGCTGCTCAAGGGGGCAGACAAAAGTAGGTACCAGAGATTTTTTTTAAATTTTTTTTTACAAATTAGGAGCGACCACTTAGGCAAGGGTATTTCTAATAGGCCGATCTTCCCCCAGGTGGGGCAGAAACCACTTAGGCACCAGGGATTGATGTGTGTGTTTTGTTTGGGGGCAGCCCCTTGGCCGAGGGTCACTCCCCATGGGGGCACGTTAATGTTGGCCATTTCTGCCCCCCTTGGGAGCAGATTAGCCTATTTTTGTAAGGCCCATCTGCCCCAAGGGGGTCAGGAAGCCCTCCAGAGACCAGGGTAGATTTTTTTTCTCCAAGAAAGAGGATGGGGATATGGCCATACCCCCACCCCAAATAAATGGGGTAAAGTTGTTCTGCCCACCAGTGGGCAGATGGGGCAATTAACCCCCATCCACTTCCTGGGGGGGGGGGCAGAAAGATTGCTAGATGCCAGGGAATTAAAAATAAATAGTGGGGTGGTGCTACCAACCAGTATGGGTATGGTTATGCCCCTACCCCAACTGAAGTGGGATAACAGTCTTTCAGCTCTCCCCCGCACACTAAAAGATCTTATCCTAATGGCAAGCAAGAGAACATTTGATTATTTTGGGTTTTGGTTTTACATTTGGGTCATGAGAGCTTGTCTATCTCTCAAAATTGTTTCACTTGGAATGGTGAGGGCTGCACTTTTTGGACTTTGTGACCCTGCAATGTAGAAAAATCTACAAGACCTAGACACATCTAAAAACTAAACATCTGTGTGAGACCAGGGTGGCGTGCGTCACATGCACCCGCACCATTTTTTACCCACAATGCCCTGCAAACCTCCAACTTTGCTTGAAATCACACATTGTTCCCATATATTTGTATTGGAAGCTTCCCAAATCTGCAGGAATCCACAAAATCCCTACCACCCACCACTGTCGCATCTATACCGCTAAAAAGCATCTTGGGACCGGTTTCAGGGTATCAGCATTCATCAGCCAGGCCAGCTTGAATCTAGTGGCACAGTGAGCACAGGACCCACGTCTGGGTATACACTTCCAACTTAGGGCAACTTTAGTAACACAAAAGGATGATGGAAGGAGAGAACAATGCAAATACTCACCTCCAGTCACAGATCTGGGTTTAATCCATTGTTCTTTTGCTCACCATGGACAGTGGGTACATGCTGAACAGGGTCAAACTGATTTGCAGATAGCTGGGTCCATACTGGAACAGCATGGTTGGCAAAGAAACAATTGATTTAGGCCCAGATCTCTTTACTGGGGGTGAATGTTTGATATTGTTCAGCATTCCGTCCATCACTTGTTCTTTTTGCATTTTGCTGCCCCAAGTGGGAAGGATATGCCCAGATGTGGGTCCCGTGCCCCCCATACCACTGGAATCAAGCTAGCCTGGCTGATGAAGGGTGATACCCCATAACCGGTCCTAGGATGCTTGTTTCCAGTCCAGGGAGGACTTGGCCTGGCATTTCGAGCTGGACTGTTCCCATGTTTGCATATAGCTGGGTCCAAACTGGAACAGCTGATGTTTACGTGTCCTAACAATGAAATAGTGCCCATCCTCGGCAACACCCCGTCCGCCTGGGACGACTCCTGGTGGCCCACGGCCCTCGGCACCGCACCGACCCCCACAGACCACACCCGCAACCTCGGCTTCATCTTGGACCCCCTTCTCACCATGACCAAGCAAGTCAACGCTGTGTCCTCCGCCTGCTTCCTCACCCTCCGCATGCTCCGCAAGATCTTCCGATGGATCCCCACCGACACTAGAAAAACTGTGACCCACGCCCTCGTCACGAGCCGCCTGGACTACGGCAACACCCTCTACGCTGGGACCACTGCCAAACTCCAAAATCACCTGCAACGCATTCAAAACGCCTCGGCCCGCCTCATCCTCGACATACCCCGCAACAACAACATCTCCGAACACCTGAGACACCTGCATTGGCTCCCAGTCAGCAAAAGGATCACCTTTCGACTTCTCACCCACGCACACAAAGCCCTCCACAACAAGGGACCGGAATACCTCAACCGACGCCTCAGCTTCTACGTCCCCACCCGCCTCCTCAGTTCCTCTGGCCTCGCGCTCGCTGCCGTCCCTCGCATCCGCCGCTCCACGGCGGTTGGGAGGTCTTTCTCCTTCCTGGCAGCCAAGACCTGGAACTCCCTCCCCACCAGCCTCAGGACCACCCAGGACCACTCCGCATTCTAGAGACTCCTAAAAACCTGGCTTTTCGAGCAGCAGTAACCCGCCCCCTTTCCCCTAGCGCCTTGAGACCCGCACGGGTGAGTAGCGCGCTTTATAAATGTTAATGATTTGATTTGATTTGAATTCAGTTTTTACTGTTGCAAGGCCTATCTCTCTTATAGGTTAACATGGGGACAGCATCTAAATAACTTTTAAGTGCAGTTTCCCTTGCAGAGCAGTTAGAAATGAGGAGTTTGGGGTCCCTGAACTCACAATTTAAAAATGCATCTTTTGATAAAGGTGTTTTTTAAAACTGTCTGTTTGAAAATGTCACTTTTAGAAAGTGGGCATTTTCTTATTTAAACCATTCTGTGACTCTACCTGCCTGTTTATTCTCTGTCTGGGTCAGACTGACAGTTGGGCTGTTTGTGAATCCCCTCTAAACAGTGGCACAAAGGGAGCTGGGGTGTGGCCTGCATATCCTGATGAGCCATCTGGGCCAGAGTGGAGGGAGGAGTGGTTATGTATACCTGAATGGGCTATGCCTGCCCTCACACAATGGAATCACCAGCCCTCTGGTGTTAAATGGGCCAGGCCTGGGCAAGGCAGGATCTTGTCAATGACAGAGACTTTCCTTTGAAGGTTTCCTACTTTAAAGGCAGAAAGGGGTATAAGTAGTGAACATAAAACGCCAGATTTTTAGATTTGGTTCTGGAACCAAAAGAAACATCTGCCAAGGAGAAGAGATGAAGAGCCTGTGATTGTGCTTTTTTGGGGTATCCTGCAGCCACTGCTTCTGCCTGAGGAAGGGGACAGAGACGGGACTTCGTGTTATATTCCTGCTTGTGAAGAATCTCCAAGAGCTTGGTCTGAGCTTGCCTCCTGTTTCAAAGTCTCAGGGACATTAAAGACTTTCTCTGGCAGTACCTGGACTCTCTGCTGAGGCTCCTGCTCAGCCAAGTAGTGCCCTATCCAGTCCCTGGGCCCTTGAAAGGTGAAGCTGGGAGAACAAGGACGGAATTCCAAGCACCGGTAGCTGTGCGGGGAAAATTTTAATGCACCACCTGCAACATAGCTGTAAAGCAATGCGCCACCCACCTTCCGCCTAATTTCAATGAATCATCTGCATCGCGGCTGGAGAAACGACCTAACACCCACTTGCGGCTGCTGAAAATGATGCAAACCCTGCACAGCATGGTTTTCCATCACCATGCAGCCGGATTTCTCAGGCAACATCGCTGGGGGTTAAAGTGATCAGGAACCTGCGCAGATCCAAGGTACCCTGTCCAGAAATCAACACATCGCTCTCTTGCGGGAGAGAAAAACGAGGGATCGCCTACCCGACCAGAGAAGAAACAATACACAGCCTCACATGCAAATATGGAATTGATGCATTGCTGACTTTTCTGATGCCCACTTGTCAGTGCAGCTTTATGTTTGATGCAAACTAGGTACTTCGTGTAAACACAATGTTTCCATTGTTTTCTATGGAGTAGGCCTCTTTTTAAATTGAAAATTCATATCATGACTTGTGCATTTTGGATTTTTGTCCTTTTGGTCTTGTTTGATTAGGCAAATGTTGTCTATTTTTCCAAACTGGTGTGGTGTACATTTTGTAGTGTTTTCACTGTATTACTGTGTGTGTTGGTACAAATACTTTACACATTGCCTTTTAGATAAGCCTGACTGCTTGTGCCAAGGGGTTGAGCAGAGGTTATCTAAGTGTGTATCTCCATTGCCCTGACTAGAGTGACGGTCTCTGCTTGGACAGAGTGCATACTGACTGACAATCAGAGACCCCATTTCTAATAACCAGTTTTACTCCTGCAACAGGGTTGACTCTTCAGTTGCTGCTTCCAGCAGGCATGAGATTTGTCGATTTCAATGGTGCAAGAATCTGAGTTCACTTCCAGTGAACCAGGCACAGAAGGAGGAGTAGAGATGTTGATACCACTGACTCGCTAGCAACAGGAGGCCAGCCAACAAGCCATTGTTGATCACTTTGGGTTGCAAAGCAGAGTCCCTCTCTCTCTCTCTACAAGGTCAGGGAGCAGCAGGGCAGCACAACAGAAAAAAAGCAGTCCTTCCAGTCAGCATTCCAGCAGAGTGACAGCCCTTGATGCAGCACAACAGTTCTTCAGACAGAGGCCAGTTGTGGGTCCAGAAGTGTCTGATTTGGTGAGGTCAGAGACCCAGTACTAATACTAAAATGTGTCTTTTTAGAGGGGTAGCTTCAAAGAAGTTTATTTGAAGTGCACAACTATCCTTTTCATCTCAGCCCTGGCTCCAGACTATCAGTAGGGGGTAATCAGCCCTTTGTTTGGGGACACACACTGCCTATTAAGGTGTAAGTGTCAGCGCCTCCCATCCTTCCTGCCCAGGAAAAGCCAAAGGAATTCAGATGAATGCAGATGGACACTCAGATTTACCTAACCTTCCTGTTTTTGTAGCTGTCTAGAGGGAATGCAAAAAGTCTAACTGTCACCCACCCAACATGCATATTGGAGTACGGGTGATGGCACCCAGAGCTGGAAGAGCAGAGAAATATCCACTGTCTAAAAGTGCCATTTCTAAAATACTAATGTTAAATCTAGCTTTACTAGTAGAGCTGATTTATCATTATCATTCCAAAGATATCAAACAGGAACCAGCTACTCTTTTCTAATCAGGAATTACAGCTTAAAATTGCATGAAGGAGCTTCCAATGTTAACCCATGAGAGGAGTAGGCCTCACAGCAGTGAAAACAAATGGAGGTGTTTCTTAAAAGTACATGTCCTGATTATTGCTTACACAGCGCAATGCCCTATGGACTACCTAGGGCTTACCTTATGGGTTTCTTATGCATAATAAAAGGAAGGTTTTAGGCTTGACAAAGGGTTTTAAATGCCCAGTCGAAGTGGCAGACATATTTAAAGGGCTACTTTAGTGGGCGGCACAATCAGTACTGCAGGCCCACTAGTAGTATTTAGTATTTGCTCTACAAAGGACTTAGAAGTAAATTAAATATGCCCATTGTTTATACACCAATGTTACCAGGTTTAGGTGAGAGGTATACACTTTAGCACTGGTCAGCACTGGTAAAGTGTTCAGAGTCCTAATACCAATAAAAAGAATCAGCTAAAAGAGGAGGTAAGCAAGCAAAAAGTTTTGGATAAGGACGACAGGTTTATCGATGATGGTGGCAAGTATGAAAAAATCTGAAATTTACCCCTGTACTGTAACAATATGTATAGTATGTTTTCATAAAGAAATACCTGCTTTTAGAATTTGTTTCTGAAAAACAAAATGCAAATACAACTGGGCTGCCATGGCACAGGTGCTCTGCCATTAGTGCATAATTCCCGAAAATGCTATCGCTAGCAATTGGGAGACTTTTGCCAAAAACTCCAAACTGATACTGTGAGGAACTCCTAGGGCCTTATTTAGAGTTTAGTCCATGATACTTTGTGTCAAAATGTGGTGGGTATCCTGTTCCACCATATTACAAGTGCTATAGGCTGTAATACTTTGGTAATATGTTGGACTGGACATCTGTCACTTTTGTAACATTGTGTTCCATCTGGTGTACTCAAAATAAAGCTATTGTTCCACCATGCAGGCTGCCATTGGTCTGACAGAGGACAGCCTTGGCCACCTCAATGATTCAGCAGTCAGCCTGTAAACCATTAAATGAAGTCCATAGTTATTAACAAGTGGACTACATGATGATTCAAGGTCCAGAGGTGCAGAGGAAAATACTTATTGAAAGATTTTTAGGTCCCTTAAATTAGATGGAGGAGACCATGAATGCGCAGGGGTCCAATTAAGTATATATATCCTGATGTGGTCTCTATGGACAGATATCTGAGTTTGGCTTCCTCATTCATACTTTGTAGATGATAACTTCCACTTGGACTTAAAAAGAACATCAAAATGTGTACTGAGATTGGCAGGGGTGGATGTTCTAGTTCTCCTGTTCATGGATGAAACAATGCTAAGTAGCACAGACACCATAGGCCTTCTTAAATATGTTGCTGACTTTGAATAATCACTGTAGAAGAAAGCAGAGGGAATCATATGTGAAATAAATAGGTTTACTGATTGAGGGGGATGAAATCCTACTTAAGGGGCAACCACAATCCCTGTCAGAGTCGTGCACAGGCAAACCCCAAATTAATCTGTGCTCAACCCTCTGGTAGCTTAGCACATAACCATCTGACTTAACTTATAAGCAATGTGTAAAATATGTATAAAGCACTTCAAACAGTAATAAAGCGAAAACACACAACAAGAAAAATCTAACAGCAATTTAGAACAATAAAACAATAATAAATAAAATAAAACTCCAATCAGTAGAACAGGAGATATCCAAGTTTACATATTTCATTGAAAGTAGTGTGAAAAAGCACTAGGCCTACCTCTCCCATAGGATAACATTGCAGCTACCTTATTACATTCAATAAGCTGTAACTTTCAAGTGGGCACAGGAAGACAAGTTGAGTTTGGTGTCTAGAGAATTTTACTTAAAAGCCCTCTTAATGGTGAAAGTAAGGGCTGCCACTCTGCTGGACTGCTGCTCTGAAAGACTGTTGCCTTGCTGTGCTGACCTGCTGCCTGCTGCTCTCTTGCCAGGGTGAGAAGGACTGTAACTGCATCTTTTAAAACCAGGACCCCAGGGTGACTCCAAGGGTTAGCTGGCTGGCCTTGAGTCTAGAGCCTCAGAGACACAATGCTCTAACAACTTTGAAACCAGTACCCTTCCAAGTGGTGCTACCGAGGTCCTGGACTCTAGGGAAGTGGGCCTCAAGGGACTCTGTAATCTGACACAACCTCAAACTGAATTGAGGCATTGCCTCCGTTACTAGAATTTTCCCAGCACAATGACTCCACATTGACCTTTCAGCCCACCTCGGAACCGCTGCTGCATGATACCTCATCAATGCAGGCCTCACACTGCAAATCATTCACAGTTGCTAGCCTCAATGGCAATGCAGGTTCTTGCATTGCAGCTTTGCAGCTCCTTGGAACTGATACATTACCTCAGCTGTGTGAGGCATCCAGAACGTTGAACTTTTCATCGTAAGCCCTCCTTGATGGGATCCCCAATGACACAGGACCTTGCATCAAAGCTTTGCAGCTTCTCTGAACCAATGAATCATCTTGGCTGTGCAATGCATCCTCTACACGGGACCTCACAATGCTCTGCAAGCATGATTTAAGGTACTGTTGTTCAGCGGAGCAAACTGGGTCCCTGCAGCTAGCCCATGCTCCATTGCAGGTGGCCTGAACTTGTGACTTTGTCCACAGTTAGGGGCATATTTATACTCTGTTTGTGCCGAATTTGCATCATTTGTTTATACGCAAATTGGGAGCAAACCTAACTCCATATTTATATTTTGACCTTAGACACGTCTAATGTTAAAATATAGAAGTTTGCACCATTTTATGGATGTGTGCACCTACCTGCGTCAATGAGATGCAAGGTAGACGTACCCATCTAAATAATGATGCTATCCCCATAGCCCCATATTTATCCCCCCCATGCGAAAATGATGCACGGGTGGAAGGAGGGTGTAAGTTAGGGGACCTGTGGACCCATTTCCATGGGTAAACACCATGGAATGGGTGCACCGGTGCCCTCCAGAAGCCCCAGGAACACCTCCACCCCCACCAGAGGGACACCGGAGGATGGGGGACACCATCCCAGGTAAGTCCAGGTAAGTACTTTTTTTTTGTGCCTAACTTGGGCCCCTTGCATGGCACAGGGTGCAATGGTCATGCCCATGGGATACTTGCCCCCTGTGCTGGCCACTGGGGTGGTGGGCATGACTCCTGTCTGTCGTAAGACAGGAGTCATGTTTTTGGTGGTTGTGCGCCAGGATATGGTGCTCTTCTGGCTAGAGGCATTTTTTGTCTCTAACCAGGCTAGAGTCATTTTTTGAAGGGGACATTTCCTCATTTGCATAGGGTTGTGGTTCCTTGTAAATGAAGAAACATTTAGCTTCTGCACACAAACAATATTACAGACACAGGTAGTACAAACACGTGATGGCTGGAATGCTTGAAATAATCTTAGCCACCTCTCAATCCTGCATGCCAGTCCATAGCTTTTTCACACACTATACCACTGCAGATTAGACCCAGCCATATGCAAATCAGCTGTAATAGTCCAGCCAGAACTGCCCAACTAGGCCTTCTATGAGCCAGAAAAAAACAACTCAGGACCGATGTTGGCCTAATAAGGCCTCTTCAGTCAGGCACAGCTTGGTTCTAGTGGCACAGTGAGGGCAGGACCCACATCTGGGCATGCCCGTGGATCTTAGCATATCACATTGCAGAATACAAAAATGGGATAGATGCGATGCTTGAAATAAACTCAGCACTGGTAGTTTCTCTGGGCCACATTCCATTCCCAATCCATCTTTTTTTGCCCTCTATTTAATCATTCCATCCCCCCTGGGTCCATTAGCACTCCTGTCAGATTGAACTAATGTTTCTTGTTGGGAACTGAATATCCAGTTGTTAATTCGTATCAACTTGTGAAGCTATCACCTTTCTGAAAATAGGCATTGGATATGGAATATGGGGTCCTGTGGAGCACACACATGAATTTTGGTGGTGCTATCATCTACAGAGCAGATCTCACCAGTACAGTGCTATCAATAAAGAGCTCTGGAGTTTTCTCACGGGGGTCACATCCAATTTTTGGGTTCACCACAGGGCCCATCTCAGTCAATAGATTTGAGAGTGGGTGAGTGAGTGTCTGAGTGGTTCTGAAAGAGAGTGTGTGAGTCTATGAGTGGGTCTAAGTGGGTGCATGAGTGTCTGAGTGGGAGTGGGATTGGGAGTTGGTGCATGGGTCTCTAAGTGCTTGTATGAGTGATTGAATTAGTGATTGAATTATGGTATGAATATTCTCAAATATCCTCAAATATTCTTGAATATCCTTGAATATTCGAGAATATCCTTGAATAACGCGCATGGTGAAGAAAAATAATTTTAAATCCATAATTTGACCGTAAAACACCCCTACATCACACCCCTGGTGTCAGGGGACCTCCACATAGCAGTTGAACAAACGAGCCACTCCAGTCGTTTAAACAAATTATTTATTCCAAGAAAAGAAAACAAAAAAAACACATGTGACCTCACTGGGTCTGGATCACTTATTTTCCTAGTCCATTTACTCTGTCGTTAATATGCTTCAGAGCGTCGGCGGCAAGGAGATGGTAAAAAGACTTATCGTGCAGCTTTCTATGGAATCAAGAGGAAAGAAATGTTGATAACACCACTCTATACAGACTAATTTGCAAAACATTTGTGTACCTAATCAAAATAATCAGTCCATCCAAACCATTTTGTTAATTACTGAATCCATATAAAAGGTCATGATACAATTTTGTTTTAAGATCATAACCCAAGACCAACATCTTTCACGTCAATTTCTATAGACAACTTCTTCAGAAACTATTAATTCATTATTACTATTCATTGACCTTCATCCCCCAACAAAAATTCATGGGTACTTGTATCTTTGGTGATTCTGCAAAAAGATCACAGAACATACTCTCATACCCATAACCAAAAGCCCAGTGATACTCAATTACCCAGCTGGAATTCCTCAGAAATTTGGGCATGGTACACAATTGTATGATCCATTTCATCTGTGTCATGGAAGGGTGTCTTTAAGTAACTCAACATCTCATAATAGACCATAAGTAGGCTTAAGTAAGTCAAAGGCATACCCCTTTGAATGGGCTTAACTTTACCTGCTAACACTCTTCTTACTGTCTTGTTATTCCCTCACAATTATATATAAAAGAATATGGCCACATTTCTTATCTTTCTGTAAACACTTACTTTGCCATCTCCTGCCAGATACCTAGGACATACAGTAAACTTACTCTGAGGAGGTCCCCAGCCCCAGTCTATAAATGGGAATGCAACTCTTCATCTATATTCATCCCTTGTGGAATTTTTCAAACAGCCTGTAATATAAATCAAGATTCTAATCTACGTGAACTGGAGACCTGGTCACCACCTCTAGGACTCCTAAAGACTGAGTCAATCCCAAAGTACCTTGCAATATACGTATAGTCAAACATCTAAACCACTCATTTGTAGCTACTCTTTTCTAATCAGGTATTACAGCTTAAAATTGCATGAAGGAACTTCCAATGTTAACCCATGAGAGGAGTAGGCCTCACAGCAGTGAAAACAAATGGAGGTGTTTCTTAAAAGTACATGTCCTGATTTTTGCTTACACAGCGCAATGCCCTATGGACTACCTAGGGCTTACCTTATGGGTTTCTTATGCATAATAAGAGGAAGGTTTTAGGCTTGACAAAGGGTTTTAAATGCCCAGTCGAAGTGGCAGACATATTTAAAGGGCTACTTTAGTGGGCGGCACAATCAGTACTGCAGGCCCACTAGTAGTATTTAGTATTTGCTCTACAAAGGACTTAGAAGTAAATTAAATATGCCCATTGTTTATACACCAATGTTACCAGGTTTAGGTGAGAGGTATACACTTTAGCACTGGTCAGCACTGGTAAAGTGTTCAGAGTCCTAATACCAATAAAAAGAATCAGCTAAAAGAGGAGGTAAGCAAGCAAAAAGTTTTGGATAAGGACGACAGGTTTATCGATGATGGTGGCAAGTATGAAAAAATCTGAAATTTACCCCTGTACTGTAACAATATGTATAGTATGTTTTCATAAAGAAATACCTGCTTTTAGAATTTGTTTCTGAAAAACAAAATGCAAATACAACTGGGCTGCCATGGCACAGGTGCTCTGCCATTAGTGCATAATTCCCGAAAATGATATCACTAGCAATTGGGAGACTTTTGCCAAAAACTCCACACTGATATTGTGAGGAACTCTTAGGGCCTTATTTAGAGTTTAGTCCATGATATTTTGTGTCACAATGTGGTGGGTATCCTGTCCACCATATTACAAGTGCTATAGGCTGTAATACTTTGGTAATATGTTGGACTGAACATCTGTCACTTTTGTAACATTGTGTTCCATCTGGTGTACTCAAAATAAAGCCATTGTTCCACCATGCAGGCTGCCATTGGTCTGACAGAGGACAGCCTTGGCCACCTCAATGATTCAGCAGTCAGCCTGTAAACCTTTAAATGAAGTCCATAGTTATTAACAAGTGGACTACATGATGATTCAAGGTCCAGAGGTGCAGAGGAAAATACTTATTGAAAGATTTTTAGGTCCCCCTCCACCTTAAATTAGATGGAGGAGACCATGAATGCACAGGGGTCCAATTAAGTATATATCCTGATGTGGTCTCTATGGATAGATATCTGAGTTTGGCTTCCTCATGCATACTTTGTAGTTGATAACTTCCACTTTGATTTAAAAACAACAACAAAATGTGTACTGAGATTGGCAGGGGTGGATGTTCTAGTTCTCCTGTTCATGGATGAAACAATGCTAAGTAGCACAGACACCATAGGCCTTGTTAAATATGTTGCTGACTTTGAATAATCACTGTAGAAGAAAGCAGAGGGAATCATATGTGAAAGAAATTGGGTTACTGATTGAGGTGGGTGAAATCCTACTTAAGGGGCAACCACAATCCCTGTCAGAGTCGTGCACAGGCAAACCCCAAATTAATCTGTGCTCAGCCCTCTGGTAGCTTAGCACATAACCATCTGACTTAACTTATTGGCAATGTGTAAAATATGTATGCAGCACTTCAAACAGTAATAAAGCGAAAACAAACAACAAGAAAAATCTAACAGCAATTTAGAACAATAAAACAATAATAAATAAAACAGAACTCCAATCAGTAGAACAGGAGATATCCAAGTTTACATATTTCATTGAAAGTAGTGTGAAAAAGCACTAGGCCTACCTCTACCTTAGGATAACATTACAACTACCTTATTACATTCAATAACCTGTAACTTTCAAGTGGGCACAGGAAGACAAGTTGAGTTTGGTGTCTAGAGAATTTTACTTAAAAACCCTCTTAATGGTGAAAGTAAGTGCTGCCACTCTGCTGGACTGCTGCTCTGAAAGACTGTTGCCTTGCTGTGCTGACCTGCTGCCCTCTTGCCAGGGTGAGAAGGACTGTAACTGCATCTTTTAAAACCAGGACCCCAGGGTGACTCCAAGGGTTAGTTGGCTGGCCTTGAGTCTAGAACCTCAGAGACAGAAGGCTCTAACAACTTTGAAACCAGTACCCAGCCAAGTGGTGCCACTGCAGTCCTGGACTCTTGGGAAGTGGGCCTGAAGGGACTCTGTAATCTGACACAACCCCAAACTAAATTGAGGCATTGCCTCCGTTACAAGAATTTTCCCAGCACAATGACTCCACATTGACCTTGCAGCCCACCTCGGAACCGCTGCTGCATGATACCTCATCAATGCAGGCCTCACACTGCAAATCTTTCACAGTTGCTAGCCTCAATGGCAATGCAGGTTCTTGCATTGCAGCTTTGCAGATCCTTGGAACTGATGCATCACCTCCGCTGTGTGAGGCATCCTGAACGTTGAACTTTGCATCGTAAGCCCTCCTTGATGGGATCCCCAATGACACAGGACATTGCATCAAAGCTTTGCAGCTTCTCTGAACCAATGAATCATCTTGGCTGTGCAATGCATCCTCTACACGGGACCTCACAATGCTCTGCAAGCATGATTTAAGGTACTGTTGTTCAGCAGAGCTATCTGGGTCCCTGCAGCTGGCCCATGCTCCATTGCAGGTGGCCTGAACTTGTGACTTTGTCCACAGTTAGGGGCATATTTATACTCTGTTTGTGCTGAATTTGCATCATTTGTTTATACGCAAATTGGGAGCAAACCTAACTCCATTATCATATTTTGACCTTAAACATGTCTAATGTAAAAATATAGAAGTTTGCACCATTTTATGGATGTGTGCACCTACTTGCGTCAATTAGATGCAAGGTAGACATACTCATCTAAAAAATGGTGCTATCCCCATAGTCCCATATTTATCCCCCCATGCGAAAATGATGCACGGGTGGAAGGAGGGGCTAAGTTAGGGGACCTGTGGACCCATTTCCATGGGTAAACACCATGGAATGGGTGCACCGGTGCCCTCCAGAAGCCCCAGGAACACCTCCACCCCCACCAGAGGGACACCGGAGGATGGGGGACACCATCCCAGGTAAGTCCAGGTAAGTACTTTTTTGGTGTGCCTAACTTGGGGCCCCTTGCATGGCACAGGGTGCAATGGTCATGCCCATGGGACACTTGTCCCCTGTGCTGGCCACTGGGGTGCTGGGCATGACTCCTGTCTGTCCTAAGATACGAGTCATGTTTTTGGTGGTTGTGCGCCAGGATATGGTGCTCTTCTGGCTAGAGGCATTTTTTGTCTCTAACCAGGCTAGAGTCATTTTTTGAAGGGGACATTTCCTCATTTGCATAGGGTTGTGGTTCCTTGTAAATGAAGAAACATTTAGCTGCTCAACACAAACAATAGTACAGACACAGGTAGTACAAACATGTGATGGCTGGAATGCTTGAAATAATCTTAGCCACCTCTCAAGCCTGCATGCCAGTCCATAGCTTTTTCCCACACTATACCACTGCAGATTAGACCCAGCCATATGCAAATCAGCTGTAATAGTCCAGCCAGAACTGCCCAACTAGGCCTTCTATGAGCCAGAAAAAAACAACTCAGGACCGATGTTGGCCTAATAAGGCCTCTTCAGTCAGGCACAGCTTGGTTCTAGTGGCACAGTGAGGGCAGGACCCACATCTGGGCATACCGTGGATCTTAGCATATCACATTGCAGAATACAAAAATGGGATAAAGCGATGCTTGAAATAAACTCAGCACTGGTAGTTTCTCTGGGCCTCATTCCATTCCCAATCCATCTTTTTTTGCCCTCTATTTCATCATTCCATCCCCCCTGGGTCCCTTAGCACTCCTGTCAGATTGAACTAATGTTTCTTGTTGGGAACTGAATATCCAGTTTTTAATTCGTATCAACTTGTGAAGCTATCACCTTTCTGAAAATAGGCATTTGATATGGAATATGGGGTCCTGTGGAGCACACACATGAATTTTGGTGGTGCTATCATCTATAGAGCAGATCTCACCAGTACAGTGCTATCAATAAAGAGCTCTGGAATTTTCTCACGGGGATCACATCCAATTTTAGGGTTCGCCACAGGGCCCATCTCAGTCAATAGATTTGAGAGTGGGTGCATGAGTGTCTGAGTGGTTCTGAAAGAGAGTGTGTGAGTCTATGAGTGGGTCTAAGTGGGTGCATGAGTGTCTGAGTGGGAGTGGGATTGGTAGTCGGTGCATGGGTCTCTGAGTGCTTGTATGAGTGATTGAATTAGTGATTGAATTAGTGTATGAATATTCTCAAATATCCTCAAATATTCTTGAATATCCTTGAATATTCGAGAATATCCCTGAATAACGCGCATGGTGAAGAAAAATAATTTTAAATCCATAATTTGACCGTAAAACACCCCTACATCACACCCCTGGTGTCAGGGGACCTCCACATAGCAGTTGAACAAACGAGCCACTCCAGTTCCAGTCGTTTAAACAAATTATTTATTCCAAGAAAAGAAAACCAAAAAAACACGTGTGACCTCACTGGGTCTGGATCACTTATTTTCCTAGTCCGTTTACTCTGTCGTTAATATGCTTCAGAGCGTTGGCGGCAAGGAGATGGTAAAAAGACTTATCGTGCAGCTTTCTATTGAATCAAGAGGAAAGAAATGTTGATAACACCACTCTATACAGACTAATTTGCAAAACAATTGTGTACCTAATCAGAATAATCGGTCCATCCAAACCATTTCGTTAATTACTGAATCCATATAAAAGGTCATGATACAATTTTGTTTTAAGATCATAACCCAAGACTAACATCTTTCACGTCAATTTCTATAGACAACTTCTTCAGAAACTATTAATTCATTATTACTCTTCATTGACCTTCATCCCCCAACAAAAATTCATGGGTACTTGTATCTTTGGTGATTCTGCAAAAAGATCACAGAACATACGCTCATACCCATAACCAAAATCCCAGTGATACTCAATTGCCCAGATGGAATTCCTCAGCAATTTGGGTATGGTACCCAATTGTATGATCCATTTCATCTGTGTCATGGAAGGGTGTCTTTAAGTAACTCAACATCTCATAATAGACCATAAGTAGGCTTAAGTAAGTCAAAGGCATACCCCCTTGAATGGGCTTAACTTTACCTGCTAACACTCTTCTTACTGTCTTGTTATTCCCTCACAATTATATATAAAAGAATATGGCCACATTTGTTATCTTTCTGTAAACACTTACTTTGCCATCTCCTGCCAGATACCTTTGACATACAGTAAACTTACTCTGAGGAGGTCCCCAGCCCCAGTCTATAAATGGGAATGCAACTCTTCATCTATATTCATCCCTTGTGGAATTTTTCGAACAGCCTGTAATATAAATCAAGATTCTAATCTACGTGAACTGGAGACCTGGTCACCACCTCTAGGACTCCTAAAGACTGAGTCAATCCCAAAGTACCTTGCAATATTTGTATAGTCAAACATCTAAACCACTCATTTGTAGCTACTCTTTTCTAATCAGGAATTACAGCTAAAAATTGCATGAAGGAACTTCCAATGTTAACCCATGAGAGGAGTAGGACTCACAGCAGTGAAAACAAATGGAGGTGTTTCTTAAAAGTACATGTCCTGATTTTTGATTACACAGCGCAATGCTCTATGGACTACCTAGGGCTTACCTTATGGGTTTCTTATGCATAATAAAAGGAAGGTTTTAGGCTTGACAAAGGGTTTTAAATGCCCAGTCGAAGTGGCAGACATATTTAAAGGGCTACTTTAGTGGGCGGCACAATCAGTACTGCAGGCCCACTAGTAGTATTTAGTATTTGCTCTACAAAGGACTTAGAAGTAAATTAAATATGCCCATTGTTTATACACCAATGTTACCAGGTTTAGGTGAGAGGTATACACTTTAGCACTGGTCAGCACTGGTAAAGTGTTCAGAGTCCTAATACCAATAAAAAGAATCAGCTAAAAGAGGAGGTAAGCAAGCAAAAAGTTTTGGATAAGGACGACAGGTTTATCGATGATGGTGGCAAGTATGAAAAAATCTGAAATTTACCCCTGTACTGTAACAATATGTATAGTATGTTTTCATAAAGAAATACCTGCTTTTAGAATTTGTTTCTGAAAAACGAAATGCAAATACAACTGGGCTGCAATGGCACAGGTGCTCTGCCATTAGTGCATAATTCCCGAAAATGCTATCGCTAGCAATTGGGAGACTTTTGCCAAAAACTCCAAACTGATACTGTGAGGAACTCTTAGGGCCTTATTTAGAGTTTAGTCCATGATACTTTGTGTCAAAATGTGGTGGGTATCCTGTCCCACCATATTACAAGTGCTATAGGCTGTAATACTTTGGTAATATGTTGGACTGGACATCTGTCACTTTTGTAACATTGTGTTCCATCTGGTGTACTCAAAATAAAGCTATTGTTCCACCATGCAGGCTGCCATTGGTCTGACAGAGGACAGCCTTGGCCACCTCAATGATTCAGCAGTCAGCCTGTAAACCATTAAATGAAGTCCATAGTTATTAACAAGTGGACTACATGATGATTCAAGGTCCAGAGGTGCAGAGGAAAATACTTATTGAAAGATTTTTAGGTCCCTTAAATTAGATGGAGGAGACCATGAATGCGCAGGGGTCCAATTAAGTATATATATCCTGATGTGGTCTCTATGGACAGATATCTGAGTTTGGCTTCCTCATTCATACTTTGTAGATGATAACTTCCACTTGGACTTAAAAAGAACATCAAAATGTGTACTGAGATTGGCAGGGGTGGATGTTCTAGTTCTCCTGTTCATGGATGAAACAATGCTAAGTAGCACAGACACCATAGGCCTTCTTAAATATGTTGCTGACTTTGAATAATCACTGTAGAAGAAAGCAGAGGGAATCATATGTGAAATAAATAGTCTTACTGATTGAGGGGGATGAAATCCTACTTAAGGGGCAACCACAATCCCTGTCAGAGTCGTGCACAAGCAAACCCCAAATTAATCTGTGCTCAACCCTCTGGTAGCTTAGCACATAACAATCTGACTTAACTTATAAGCAATGTGTAAAATATGTATGAAGCACTTCAAACAGTAATAAAGCGAAAACACACAACAAGAAAAATCTAACAGCAATTTAGAACAATAAACCAATAATAAATAAAATAAAACTCCAATCAGTAGAACAGGAGATATCCAAGTTTACATATTTCATTGAAAGTAGTGTGAAAAAGCACTAGGCCTACCTCTCCCATAGGATAACATTGCAGCTACCTTATTACATTCAATAAGCTGTAACTTTCAAGTGGGCACAGGAAGACAAGTTGAGTTTGGTGTCTAGAGAATTTTACTTAAAAGCCCTCTTAATGGTGAAAGTAAGGGCTGCCACTCTGCTGGACTGCTGCTCTGAAAGACTGTTGCCTTGCTGTGCTGACCTGCTGCCTGCTGCTCTCTTGCCAGGGTGAGAAGGACTGTAACTGCATCTTTTAAAACCAGGACCCCAGGGTGACTCCAAGGGTTAGCTGGCTGGCCTTGAGTCTAGAGCCTCAGAGACACAATGCTCTAACAACTTTGAAACCAGTACCCTTCCAAGTGGTGCTACCGAGGTCCTGGACTCTAGGGAAGTGGGCCTCAAGGGACTCTGTAATCTGACACAACCTCAAACTGAATTGAGGCATTGCCTCCGTTACTAGAATTTTCCCAGCACAATGACTCCACATTGACCTTTCAGCCCACCTCGGAACCGCTGCTGCATGATACCTCATCAATGCAGGCCTCACACTGCAAATCATTCACAGTTGCTAGCCTCAATGGCAATGCAGGTTCTTGCATTGCAGCTTTGCAGCTCCTTGGAACTGATACATTACCTCAGCTGTGTGAGGCATCCAGAACGTTGAACTTTGCATCGTAAGCCCTCCTTGATGGGATCCCCAATGACACAGGACCTTGCATCAAAGCTTTGCAGCTTCTCTGAACCAATGAATCATCTTGGCTGTGCAATGCATCCTCTACACGGGACCTCACAATGCTCTGCAAGCATGATTTAAGGTACTGTTGTTCAGCGGAAATAACTGGGTCCCTGCAGCTAGCCCATGCTCCATTGCAGGTGGCCTGAACTTGTGACTTTGTCCACAGTTAGGGGCATATTTATACTCTGTTTGTGCCGAATTTGCATCATTTGTTTATACGCAAATTGGGAGCAAACCTAATTCCATATTTATATTTTGACCTTAGACACGTCTAATGTTAAAATATAGAAGTTTGCACCATTTTATGGATGTGTGCACCTACCTGCGTCAATGAGATGCAAGGTAGACGTACCCATCTAAATAATGATGCTATCCCCATAGCCCCATATTTATCCCCCCCATGCAAAAATGATGCACGGGTGGAAGGAGGGGGTAAGTTAGGGGACCTGTGGACCCATTTCCATGGGTAAACACCATGGAATGGGTGCACCGGTTCCCTCCAGAAGCCCCAGGAACACCTCCACCCCCACCAGAGGGACACCGGAGGATGGGGGACACCATCCCAGGTAAGTCCAGGTAAGTACTTTTTTTTTTTGTGCCTAACTTGGGCCCCTTGCATGGCACAGGGTGCAATGGTCATGCCCATGGGATACTTGTCCCCTGTGCTGGCCACTGGGGTGGTGGGCATGACTCCTGTCTGTCGTAAGATACGAGTCATGTTTTTGGTGGTTGTGCGCCAGGATATGGTGCTCTTCTGGCTAGAGGCATTTTTTGTCTCTAACCAGGCTACAGTCATTTTTTGAAGGGGACATTTCCTCATTTGCATAGGGTTGTGGTTCCTTGTAAATGAAGAAACATTTAGCTTCTGCACACAAACAATATTACAGACACAGGTAGTACAAACACGTGATGGCTGGAATGCTTGAAATAATCTTAGCCACCTCTCAATCCTGCATGCCAGTCCATAGCTTTTTCACACACTATACCACTGCAGATTAGACCCAGCCATATGCAAATCAGCTGTAATAGTCCAGCCAGAACTGCCCAACTAGGCCTTCTATGAGCCAGAAAAAAACAACTCAGGACCGATGTTGGCCTAATAGGGCCTCTTCAGTCAGGCACAGCTTGGTTCTAGTGGCACAGTGAGGGCAGGACCCACATCTGGGCATGCCCGTGGATCTTAGCATATCACATTGCAGAATACAAAAATGGGATAGATGCGATGCTTGAAATAAACTCAGCACTGGTAGTTTCTCTGGGCCACATTCCATTCCCAATCCATCTTTTTTTGCCCTCTATTTAATCATTCCATCCCCCCTGGGTCCCTTAGCACTCCTGTCAGATTGAACTAATGTTTCTTGTTGGGAACTGAATATCCAGTTGTTAATTCGTATCAACTTGTGAAGCTATCACCTTTCTGAAAATAGGCATTGGATATGGAATATGGGGTCCTGTGGAGCACACACATGAATTTTGGTGGTGCTATCATCTACAGAGCAGATCTCACCAGTACAGTGCTATCAATAAAGAGCTCTGGAGTTTTCTCACGGGGGTCACATCCAATTTTAGGGTTCACCACAGGGCCCATCTCAGTCAATAGATTTGAGAGTGGGTGAGTGAGTGTCTGAGTGGTTCTGAAAGAGAGTGTGTGAGTCTATGAGTGGGTCTAAGTGGGTGCATGAGTGTCTGAGTGGGAGTGGGATTGGGAGTTGGTGCATGGGTCTCTAAGTGCTTGTATGAGTGATTGAATTAGTGATTGAATTATGGTATGAATATTCTCAAATATCCTCAAATATTCTTGAATATCCTTGAATATTCAAGAATATCCTTGAATAACGCGCATGGTGAAGAAAAATAATTTTAAATCCATAATTTGACCGTAAAACACCCCTACATCACACCCCTGGTGTCAGGGGACCTCCACATAGCAGTTGAACAAACGAGCCACTCCAGTCGTTTAAACAAATTATTTATTCCAAGAAAAGGAAACAAAAAAAGAACATGTGACCTCACTGGGTCTGAATCACTTATTTTCCTAGTCCATTTACTCTGTCGTTAATATGCTTCAGAGCGTCGGCGGCAAGGAGATGGTAAAAAGACTTATCGTGCAGCTTTCTATGGAATCAAGAGGAAAGAAATGTTGATAACACCACTCTATACAGACTAATTTGCAAAACATTTGTGTACCTAATCAAAATAATCAGTCCATCCAAACCATTTTGTTAATTACTGAATCCATATAAAAGGTCATGATACAATTTTGTTTTAAGATCATAACCCAAGACCAACATCTTTCACGTCAATTTCTATAGACAACTTCTTCAGAAACTATTAATTCATTATTACTATTCATTGACCTTCATCCCCCAACAAAAATTCATGGGTACTTGTATCTTTGGTGATTCTGCAAAAAGATCACAGAACATACTCTCATACCCATAACCAAAAGCCCAGTGATACTCAATTACCCAGCTGGAATTCCTCAGAAATTTGGGCATGGTACACAATTGTATGATCCATTTCATCTGTGTCATGGAAGGGTGTCTTTAAGTAACTCAACATCTCATAATAGACCATAAGTAGGCTTAAGTAAGTCAAAGGCATACCCCTTTGAATGGGCTTAACTTTACCTGCTAACACTCTTCTTACTGTCTTGTTATTCCCTCACAATTATATATAAAAGAATATGGCCACATTTCTTATCTTTCTGTAAACACTTACTTTGCCATCTCCTGCCAGATACCTAGGACATACAGTACACTTACTCTGAGGAGGTCCCCAGCCCCAGTCTATAAATGGGAATGCAACTCTTCATCTATATTCATCCCTTGTGGAATTTTTCAAACAGCCTGTAATATAAATCAAGATTCTAATCTACGTGAACTGGAGACCTGGTCACCACCTCTAGGACTCCTAAAGACTGAGTCAATCCCAAAGTACCTTGCAATATACGTATAGTCAAACATCTAAACCACTCATTTGTAGCTACTCTTTTCTAATCAGGTATTACAGCTTAAAATTGCATGAAGGAACTTCCAATGTTAACCCATGAGAGGAGTAGGCCTCACAGCAGTGAAAACAAATGGAGGTGTTTCTTAAAAGTACATGTCCTGATTTTTGCTTACACAGCGCAATGCCCTATGGACTACCTAGGGCTTACCTTATGGGTTTCTTATGCATAATAAGAGGAAGGTTTTAGGCTTGACAAAGGGTTTTAAATGCCCAGTCGAAGTGGCAGACATATTTAAAGGGCTACTTTAGTGGGCGGCACAATCAGTACTGCAGGCCCACTAGTAGTATTTAGTATTTGCTCTACAAAGGACTTAGAAGTAAATTAAATATGCCCATTGTTTATACACCAATGTTACCAGGTTTAGGTGAGAGGTATACACTTTAGCACTGGTCAGCACTGGTAAAGTGTTCAGAGTCCTAATACCAATAAAAAGAATCAGCTAAAAGAGGAGGTAAGCAAGCAAAAAGTTTTGGATAAGGACGACAGGTTTATCGATGATGGTGGCAAGTATGAAAAAATCTGAAATTTACCCCTGTACTGTAACAATATGTATAGTATGTTTTCATAAAGAAATACCTGCTTTTAGAATTTGTTTCTGAAAAACAAAATGCAAATACAACTGGGCTGCCATGGCACAGGTGCTCTGCCATTAGTGCATAATTCCCGAAAATGATATCACTAGCAATTGGGAGACTTTTGCCAAAAACTCCACATTGATATTGTGAGGAACTCTTAGGGCCTTATTTATAGTTTAGTCCATGATATTTTGTGTCACAATGTGGTGGGTATCCTGTGCACCATATTACAAGTGCTATAGGCTGTAATACTTTGGTAATATGTTGGACTGAACATCTGTCACTTTTGTAACATTGTGTTCCATCTGGTGTACTCAAAATAAAGCCATTGTTCCACCATGCAGGCTGCCATTGGTCTGACAGAGGACAGCCTTGGCCACCTCAATGATTCAGCAGTCAGCCTGTAAACCTTTAAATGAAGTCCATAGTTATTAACAAGTGGACTACATGATGATTCAAGGTCCAGAGGTGCAGAGGAAAATACTTATTGAAAGATTTTTAGGTCCCCCTTCACCTTAAATTAGATGGAGGAGACCATGAATGCACAGGGGTCCAATTAAGTATATATCCTGATGTGGTCTCTATGGATAGATATCTGAGTTTGGCTTCCTCATGCATACTTTGTAGTTGATAACTTCCACTTTGATTTAAAAACAACAACAAAATGTGTACTGAGATTGGCAGGGGTGGATGTTCTAGTTCTCCTGTTCATGGATGAAACAATGCTAAGTAGCACAGACACCATAGGCCTTGTTAAATATGTTGCTGACTTTGAATAATCACTGTAGAAGAAAGCAGAGGGAATCATATGTGAAAGAAATTGGGTTACTGCTTGAGGTGGGTGAAATCCTACTTAAGGGGCAACCACAATCCCTGTCAGAGTCGTGCACAGGCAAACCCCAAATTAATCTGTGCTCAGCCCTCTGGTAGCTTAGCACATAACCATCTGACTTAACTTATTGGCAATGTGTAAAATATGTATGCAGCACTTCAAACAGTAATAAAGCGAAAACAAACAACAAGAAAAATCTAACAGCAATTTAGAACAATAAAACAATAATAAATAAAACAGAACTCCAATCAGTAGAACAGGAGATATCCAAGTTTACATATTTCATTGAAAGTAGTGTGAAAAAGTACTAGGCCTACCTCTACCTTAGGATAACATTACAACTACCTTATTACATTCAATAACCTGTAACTTTCAAGTGGGCACAGGAAGACAAGTTGAGTTTGGTGTCTAGAGAATTTTACTTAAAAACCCTCTTAATGGCGAAAGTAAGTGCTGCCACTCTGCTGGACTGCTGCTCTGAAAGACTGTTGCCTTGCTGTGCTGACCTGCTGCCCTCTTGCCAGGGTGAGAAGGACTGTAACTGCATCTTTTAAAACCAGGACCCCAGGGTGACTCCAAGGGTTAGTTGGCTGGCCTTGAGTCTAGAACCTCAGAGACAGAAGGCTCTAACAACTTTGAAACCAGTACCCAGCCAAGTGGTGCCACTGCAGTCCTGGACTCTTGGGAAGTGGGCCTGAAGGGACTCTGTAATCTGACACAACCCCAAACTAAATTGAGGCAAAGCCTCCGTTACAAGAATTTTCCCAGCACAATGACTCCACATTGACCTTGCAGCCCACCTCGGAACCGCTGCTGCATGATACCTCATCAATGCAGGCCTCACACTGCAAATCTTTCACAGTTGCTAGCCTCAATGGCAATGCAGGTTCTTGCATTGCAGCTTTGCAGCTCCTTGGAACTGATGCATCACCTCCGCTGTGTGAGGCATCCTGAACGTTGAACTTTGCATCGTAAGCCCTCCTTGATGGGATCCCCAATGACACAGGACATTGCATCAAAGCTTTGCAGCTTCTCTGAACCAATGAATCATCTTGGCTGTGCAATGCATCCTCTACACGGGACCTCACAATGCTCTGCAAGCATGATTTAAGGTACTGTTGTTCAGCAGAGCTATCTGGGTCCCTGCAGCTGGCCCATGCTCCATTGCAGGTGGCCTGAACTTGTGACTTTGTCCACAGTTAGGGGCATATTTATACTCTGTTTGTGCTGAATTTGCATCATTTGTTTATACGCAAATTGGGAGCAAACCTAACTCCATTATCATATTTTGACCTTAGACATGTCTAATGTAAAAATATAGAAGTTTGCACCATTTTATGGATGTGTGCACCTACTTGCGTCAATTAGATGCAAGGTAGACATACTCATCTAAAAAATGGTGCTATCCCCATAGTCCCATATTTATCCCCCCATGCGAAAATGATGCACGGGTGGAAGGAGGGGCTAAGTTAGGGGACCTGTGGACCCATTTCCATGGGTAAACACCATGGAATGGGTGCACCGGTGCCCTCCAGAAGCCCCAGGAACACCTCCACCCCCACCAGAGGGACACCGGAGGATGGGGGACACCATCCCAGGTAAGTCCAGGTAAGTACTTTTTTTGTGTGCCTAACTTGGGGCACCTTGCATGGCACAGGGTGCAATGGTCATGCCCATGGGACACTTGTCCCCTGTGCTGGCCACTGGGGTGCTGGGCATGACTCCTGTCTGTCCTAAGATACGAGTCATGTTTTTGGTGGTTGTGCGCCAGGATATGGTGCTCTTCTGGCTAGAGGCATTTTTTGTCTCTAACCAGGCTAGAGTCATTTTTTGAAGGGGACATTTCCTCATTTGCATAGGGTTGTGGTTCCTTGTAAATGAAGAAACATTTAGCTGCTCAACACAAACAATAGTACAGACACAGGTAGTACAAACATGTGATGGCTGGAATGCTTGAAATAATCTTAGCCACCTCTCAAGCCTGCATGCCAGTCCATAGCTTTTTCCCACACTATACCACTGCAGATTAGACCCAGCCATATGCAAATCAGCTGTAATAGTCCTGCCAGAACTGCCCAACTAGGCCTTCTATGAGCCAGAAAAAAACAACTCAGGACCGATGTTGGCCTAATAAGGCCTCTTCAATCAGGCACAGCTTGGTTCTAGTGGCACAGTGAGGGCAGGACCCACATCTGGGCATACCCGTGGATCTCAGCATATCACATTGCAGAATACGAAAATGGGATAAAGCGATGCTTGAAATAAACTCAGCACTGGTAGTTTCTCTGGGCCTCATTCCATTCCCAATCCATCTTTTTTTGCCCTCTATTTAATCATTCCATCCCCCCTGGGACCCTTAGCACTCCTGTCAGATTGAACTAATGTTTCTTGTTGGGAACTGAATATCCAGTTTTTAATTCGTATCAACTTGTGAAGCTATCACCTTTCTGAAAATAGGCATTTGATATGGAATATGGGGTCCTGTGGAGCACACACATGAATTATGGTGGTGCTATCATCTATAGAGCAGATCTCACCAGTACAGTGCTATCAATAAAGAGCTCTGGAGTTTTCTCACGGGGATCACATCCAATTTTAGGGTTCGCCACAGGGCCCATCTCAGTCAATAGATTTGAGAGTGGGTGCATGAGTGTCTGAGTGGTTCTGAAAGAGAGTGTGTGAGTCTATGAGTGGGTCTAAGTGGGTGCATGAGTGTCTGAGTGGGAGTGGGATTGGTAGTCGGTGCATGGGTCTCTGAGTGCTTGTATGAGTGATTGAATTAGTGATTGAATTAGTGTATGAATATTCTCAAATATCCTCAAATATTCTTGAATATCCTTGAATATTCGAGAATATCCCTGAATAACGCGCATGGTGAAGAAAAATAATTTTAAATCCATAATTTGACCGTAAAACACCCCTACATCACCCCCCTGGTGTCAGGGGACCTCCACATAGCAGTTGAACAAACGAGCCACTCCAGTTCCAGTCGTTTAAACAAATTATTTATTCCAAGAAAAGAAAACCAAAAAAACACGTGTGACCTCACTGGGTCTGGATCACTTATTTTCCTAGTCCGTTTACTCTGTCGTTAATATGCTTCAGAGCGTTGGCGGCAAGGAGATGGTAAAAAGACTTATCGTGCAGCTTTCTATTGAATCAAGAGGAAAGAAATGTTGATAACACCACTCTATACAGACTAATTTGCAAAACAATTGTGTACCTAATCAGAATAATCGGTCCATCCAAACCATTTCGTTAATTACTGAATCCATATAAAAGGTCATGATACAATTTTGTTTTAAGATCATAACCCAAGACTAACATCTTTCACGTCAATTTCTATAGACAACTTCTTCAGAAACTATTAATTCATTATTACTCTTCATTGACCTTCATCCCCCAACAAAAATTCATGGGTACTTGTATCTTTGGTGATTCTGCAAAAAGATCACAGAACATACTCTCATACCCATAACCAAAATCCCAGTGATACTCAATTGCCCAGATGGAATTCCTCAGCAATTTGGGTATGGTACCCAATTGTATGATCCATTTCATCTGTGTCATGGAAGGGTGTCTTTAAGTAACTCAACATCTCATAATAGACCATAAGTAGGCTTAAGTAAGTCAAAGGCATACCCCCTTGAATGGGCTTAACTTTACCTGCTAACACTCTTCTTACTGTCTTGTTATTCCCTCACAATTATATATAAAAGAATATGGCCACATTTGTTATCTTTCTGTAAACACTTACTTTGCCATCTCCTGCCAGATACCTTTGACATACAGTAAACTTACTCTGAGGAGGGCCCCAGCCCCAGTCTATAAATGGGAATGCAACTCTTCATCTATATTCATCCCTTGTGGAATTTTTCGAACAGCCTGTAATATAAATCAAGATTCTAATCTACGTGAACTGGAGACCTGGTCACCACCTCTAGGACTCCTAAAGACTGAGTCAATCCCAAAGTACCTTGCAATATTTGTATAGTCAAACATCTAAACCACTCATTTGTAGCTACTCTTTTCTAATCAGGAATTACAGCTAAAAATTGCATGAAGGAACTTCCAATGTTAACCCATGAGAGGAGTAGGACTCACAGCAGTGAAAACAAATGGAGGTGTTTCTTAAAAGTACATGTCCTGATTTTTGATTACACAGCGCAATGCTCTATGGACTACCTAGGGCTTACCTTATGGGTTTCTTATGCATAATAAAAGGAAGGTTTTAGGCTTGACAAAGGGTTTTAAATGCCCAGTCGAAGTGGCAGACATATTTAAAGGGCTACTTTAGTGGGCGGCACAATCAGTACTGCAGGCCCACTAGTAGTATTTAGTATTTGCTCTACAAAGGACTTAGAAGTAAATTAAATATGCCCATTGTTTATACACCAATGTTACCAGGTTTAGGTGAGAGGTATACACTTTAGCACTGGTCAGCACTGGTAAAGTGTTCAGAGTCCTAATACCAATAAAAAGAATCAGCTAAAAGAGGAGGTAAGCAAGCAAAAAGTTTTGGATAAGGACGACAGGTTTATCGATGATGGTGGCAAGTATGAAAAAATCTGAAATTTACCCCTGTACTGTAACAATATGTATAGTATGTTTTCATAAAGAAATACCTGCTTTTAGAATTTGTTTCTGAAAAACGAAATGCAAATACAACTGGGCTGCCATGGCACAGGTGCTCTGCCATTAGTGCATAATTCCCGAAAATGCTATCGCAAGCAATTGGGAGACTTTTGCCAAAAACTCCAAACTGATACTGTGAGGAACTCTTAGGGCCTTATTTAGAGTTTAGTCCATGATACTTTGTGTCAAAATGTGGTGGGTATCCTGTCCCACCATATTACAAGTGCTATAGGCTGTAATACTTTGGTAATATGTTGGACTGGACATCTGTCACTTGTGTAACATTGTGTTCCATCTGGTGTACTCAAAATAAAGCTATTGTTCCACCATGCAGGCTGCCATTGGTCTGACAGAGGACAGCCTTGGCCACCTCAATGATTCAGCAGTCAGCCTGTAAACCATTAAATGAAGCCCATAGTTATTAACAAGTGGACTACATGATGATTCAAGGTCCAGAGGTGCAGAGGAAAATACTTATTGAAAGATTTTTAGGTCCCTTAAATTAGATGGAGGAGACCATGAATGCGCAGGGGTCCAATTAAGTATATATATCCTGATGTGGTCTCTATGGACAGATATCTGAGTTTGGCTTCCTCATTCATACTTTGTAGATGATAACTTCCACTTGGACTTAAAAAGAACATCAAAATGTGTACTGAGATTGGCAGGGGTGGATGTTCTAGTTCTCCTGTTCATGGATGAAACAATGCTAAGTAGCACAGACACCATAGGCCTTCTTAAATATGTTGCTGACTTTGAATAATCACTGTAGAAGAAAGCAGAGGGAATCATATGTGAAATAAATAGGCTTACTGATTGAGGGGGATGAAATCCTACTTAAGGGGCAACCACAATCCCTGTCAGAGTCGTGCACAAGCAAACCCCAAATTAATCTGTGCTCAACCCTCTGGTAGCTTAGCACATAACCATCTGACTTAACTTATAAGCAATGTGTAAAATATCTATGAAGCACTTCAAACAGTAATAAAGCGAAAACACACAACAAGAAAAATCTAACAGCAATTTAGAACAATAAAACAATAATAAATAAAATAAAACTCCAATCAGTAGAACAGGAGATATCCAAGTTTACATATTTCATTGAAAGTAGTGTGAAAAAGCACTAGGCCTACCTCTCCCATAGGATAACATTGCAGCTACCTTATTACATTCAATAAGCTGTAACTTTCAAGTGGGCACAGGAAGACAAGTTGAGTTTGGTGTCTAGAGAATTTTACTTAAAAGCCCTCTTAATGGTGAAAGTAAGGGCTGCCACTCTGCTGGACTGCTGCTCTGAAAGACTGTTGCCTTGCTGTGCTGACCTGCTGCCTGCTGCTCTCTTGCCAGGGTGAGAAGGACTGTAACTGCATCTTTTAAAACCAGGACCCCAGGGTGACTCCAAGGGTTAGTTGGCTGGCCTTGAGTCTAGAGCCTCAGAGACACAAGGCTCTAACAACTTTGAAACCAGTACCCTTCCAAGTGGTGCTACCGAGGTCCTGGACTCTAGGGAAGTGGGCCTCAAGGGACTCTGTAATCTGACACAACCTCAAACTGAATTGAGGCATTGCCTCCGTTACTAGAATTTTCCCAGCACAATGACTCCACATTGACCTTTCAGCCCACCTCGGAACCGCTGCTGCATGATACCTCATCAATGCAGGCCTCACACTGCAAATCATTCACAGTTGCTAGCCTCAATGGCAATGCAGGTTCTTGCATTGCAGCTTTGCACCTCCTTGGAACTGATACATTACCTCAGCTGTGTGAGGCATCCAGAACGTTGAACTTTGCATCGTAAGCCCTCCTTGATGGGATCCCCAATGACACAGGACCTTGCATCAAAGCTTTGCAGCTTCTCTGAACCAATGAATCATCTTGGCTGTGCAATGCATCCTCTACACGGGACCTCACAATGCTCTGCAAGCATGATTTAAGGTACTGTTGTTCAGCGGAAATAACTGGGTCCCTGCAGCTAGCCCATGCTCCATTGCAGGTGGCCTGAACTTGTGACTTTGTCCACAGTTAGGGGCATATTTATACTCTGTTTGTGCCGAATTTGCATCATTTGTTTATACGCAAATTGGGAGCAAACCTAATTCCATATTTATATTTTGACCTTAGACACGTCTAATGTTAAAATATAGAAGTTTGCACCATTTTATGGATGTGTGCACCTACCTGCGTCAATGAGATGCAAGGTAGACGTACCCATCTAAATAATGATGCTATCCCCATAGCCCCATATTTATCCCCCCCATGCGAAAATGATGCACGGGTGGAAGGAGGGGGTAAGTTAGGGGACCTGTGGACCCATTTCCATGGGTAAACACCATGGAATGGGTGCACCGGTGCCCTCCAGAAGCCCCAGGAACACCTCCACCCCCACAAGAGGGACACCGGAGGATGGGGGACACCATCCCAGGTAAGTCCAGGTAAGTACTTTTTTTTTTTGTGCCTAACTTGGGCCCCTTGCATGGCACAGGGTGCAATGGTCATGCCCATGGGATACTTGTCCCCTGTGCTGGCCACTGGGGTGGTGGGCATGACTCCTGTCTGTCGTAAGACAGGAGTCATGTTTTTGGTGGTTGTGCGCCAGGATATGGTGCTCTTCTGGCTAGAGGCATTTTTTGTCTCTAACCAGGCTACAGTCATTTTTTGAAGGGGACATTTCCTCATTTGCATAGGGTTGTGGTTCCTTGTAAATGAAGAAACATTTAGCTTCTGCACACAAACAATATTACAGACACAGGTAGTACAAACACGTGATGGCTGGAATGCTTGAAATAATCTTAGCCACCTCTCAATCCTGCATGCCAGTCCATAGCTTTTTCACACACTATACCACTGCAGATTAGACCCAGCCATATGCAAATCAGCTGTAATAGTCCAGCCAGAACTGCCCAACTAGGCCTTCTATGAGCCAGAAAAAAACAACTCAGGACCGATGTTGGCCTAATAGGGCCTCTTCAGTCAGGCACAGCTTGGTTCTAGTGGCACAGTGAGGGCAGGACCCACATCTGGGCATGCCCGTGGATCTTAGCATATCACATTGCAGAATACAAAAATGGGATAGATGCGATGCTTGAAATAAACTCAGCACTGGTAGTTTCTCTGGGCCACATTCCATTCCCAATCCATCTTTTTTTGCCCTCTATTTAATCATTCCATCCCCCCTGGGTCCCTTAGCACTCCTGTCAGATTGAACTAATGTTTCTTGTTGGGAACTGAATATCCAGTTGTTAATTCGTATCAACTTGTGAAGCTATCACCTTTCTGAAAATAGGCATTGGATATGGAATATGGGGTCCTGTGGAGCACACACATGAATTTTGGTGGTGCTATCATCTACAGAGCAGATCTCACCAGTACAGTGCTATCAATAAAGAGCTCTGGAGTTTTCTCACGGGGGTCACATCCAATTTTAGGGTTCACCACAGGGCCCATCTCAGTCAATAGATTTGAGAGTGGGTGAGTGAGTGTCTGAGTGGTTCTGAAAGAGAGTGTGTGAGTCTATGAGTGGGTCTAAGTGGGTGCATGAGTGTCTGAGTGGGAGTGGGATTGGGAGTTGGTGCATGGGTCTCTAAGTGCTTGTATGAGTGATTGAATTAGTGATTGAATTATGGTATGAATATTCTCAAATATCCTCAAATATTCTTGAATATCCTTGAATATTCAAGAATATCCTTGAATAACGCGCATGGTGAAAAAAAATAATTTTAAATCCATAATTTGACCGTAAAACACCCCTACATCACACCCCTGGTGTCAGGGGACCTCCACATAGCAGTTGAACAAACGAGCCACTCCAGTCGTTTAAACAAATTATTTATTCCAAGAAAAGAAAACAAAAAAAACACATGTGACCTCACTGGGTCTGGATCACTTATTTTCCTAGTCCATTTACTCTGTCGTTAATATGCTTCAGAGCGTCGGCGGCAAGGAGATGGTAAAAAGACTTATCGTGCAGCTTTCTATGGAATCAAGAGGAAAGAAATGTTGATAACACCACTCTATACAGACTAATTTGCAAAACATTTGTGTACCTAATCAAAATAATCAGTCCATCCAAACCATTTTGTTAATTACTGAATCCATATAAAAGGTCATGATACAATTTTGTTTTAAGATCATAACCCAAGACCAACATCTTTCACGTCAATTTCTATAGACAACTTCTTCAGAAACTATTAATTCATTATTACTATTCATTGACCTTCATCCCCCAACAAAAATTCATGGGTACTTGTATCTTTGGTGATTCTGCAAAAAGATCACAGAACATACTCTCATACCCATAACCAAAAGCCCAGTGATACTCAATTACCCAGCTGGAATTCCTCAGAAATTTGGGCATGGTAGAGAATTGTATGATCCATTTCATCTGTGTCATGGAAGGGTGTCTTTAAGTAACTCAACATCTCATAATAGACCATAAGTAGGCTTAAGTAAGTCAAAGGCATACCCCTTTGAATGGGCTTAACTTTACCTGCTAACACTCTTCTTACTGTCTTGTTATTCCCTCACAATTATATATAAAAGAATATGGCCACATTTCTTATCTTTCTGTAAACACTTACTTTGCCATCTCCTGCCAGATACCTAGGACATACAGTAAACTTACTCTGAGGAGGTCCCCAGCCCCAGTCTATAAATGGGAATGCAACTCTTCATCTATATTCATCCCTTGTGGAATTTTTCAAACAGCCTGTAATATAAATCAAGATTCTAATCTACGTGAACTGGAGACCTGGTCACCACCTCTAGGACTCCTAAAGACTGAGTCAATCCCAAAGTACCTTGCAATATACGTATAGTCAAACATCTAAACCACTCATTTGTAGCTACTCTTTTCTAATCAGGTATTGCAGCTTAAAATTTCATGAAGGAACTTCTAATGTTAACCCATGAGAGGAGTAGGCCTCACAGCAGTGAAAACAAATGGAGGTGTTTCTTAAAAGTACATGTCCTGATTTTTGCTTACACAGCGCAATGCCCTATGGACTACCTAGGGCTTACCTTATGGGTTTCTTATGCATAATAAGAGGAAGGTTTTAGGCTTGACAAAGGGTTTTAAATGCCCAGTCGAAGTGGCAGACATATTTAAAGGGCTACTTTAGTGGGCGGCACAATCAGTACTGCAGGCCCACTAGTAGTATTTAGTATTTGCTCTACAAAGGACTTAGAAGTAAATTAAATATGCCCATTGTTTATACACCAATGTTACCAGGTTTAGGTGAGAGGTATACACTTTAGCACTGGTCAGCACTGGTAAAGTGTTCAGAGTCCTAATACCAATAAAAAGAATCAGCTAAAAGAGGAGGTAAGCAAGCAAAAAGTTTTGGATAAGGACGACAGGTTTATCGATGATGGTGGCAAGTATGAAAAAATCTGAAATTTACCCCTGTACTGTAACAATATGTATAGTATATTTTCATAAAGAAATACCTGCTTTTAGAATTTGTTTCTGAAAAACAAAATGCAAATACAACTGGGCTGCCATGGCACAGGTGCTCTGCCATTAGTGCATAATTCCCGAAAATGATATCACTAGCAATTGGGAGACTTTTGCCAAAAACTCCACACTGATATTGTGAGGAACTCTTAGGGCCTTATTTAGAGTTTAGTCCATGATATTTTGTGTCACAATGTGGTGGGTATCCTGTCCACCATATTACAAGTGCTATAGGCTGTAATACTTTGGTAATATGTTGGACTGAACATCTGTCACTTTTGTAACATTGTGTTCCATCTGGTGTACTCAAAATAAAGCCATTGTTCCACCATGCAGGCTGCCATTGGTCTGACAGAGGACAGCCTTGGCCACCTCAATGATTCAGCAGTCAGCCTGTAAACCTTTAAATGAAGTCCATAGTTATTAACAAGTGGACTACATGATGATTCAAGGTCCAGAGGTGCAGAGGAAAATACTTATTGAAAGATTTTTAGGTCCCCCTCCACCTTAAATTAGATGGAGGAGACCATGAATGCACAGGGGTCCAATTAAGTATATATCCTGATGTGGTCTCTATGGATAGATATCTGAGTTTGGCTTCCTCATGCATACTTTGTAGTTGATAACTTCCACTTTGATTTAAAAACAACAACAAAATGTGTACTGAGATTGGCAGGGGTGGATGTTCTAGTTCTCCTGTTCATGGATGAAACAATGCTAAGTAGCACAGACACCATAGGCCTTGTTAAATATGTTGCTGACTTTGAATAATCACTGTAGAAGAAAGCAGAGGGAATCATATGTGAAAGAAATTGGGTTACTGATTGAGGTGGGTGAAATCCTACTTAAGGGGCAACCACAATCCCTGTCAGAGTCGTGCACAGGCAAACCCCAAATTAATCTGTGCTCAGCCCTCTGGTAGCTTAGCACATAACCATCTGACTTAACTTATTGGCAATGTGTAAAATATGTATGCAGCACTTCAAACAGTAATAAAGCGAAAACAAACAACAAGAAAAATCTAACAGCAATTTAGAACAATAAAACAATAATAAATAAAACAGAACTCCAATCAGTAGAACAGGAGATATCCAAGTTTACATATTTCATTGAAAGTAGTGTGAAAAAGCACTAGGCCTACCTCTACCTTAGGATAACATTACAACTACCTTATTACATTCAATAACCTGTAACTTTCAAGTGGGCACAGGCAGACAAGTTGAGTTTGGTGTCTAGAGAATTTTACTTAAAAACCCTCTTAATGGTGAAAGTAAGTGCTGCCACTCTGCTGGACTGCTGCTCTGAAAGACTGTTGCCTTGCTGTGCTGACCTGCTGCCTGCTGCCCTCTTGCCAGGGTGAGAAGGACTGTAACTGCATCTTTTAAAACCAGGACCCCAGGGTGACTCCAAGGGTTAGTTGGCTGGCCTTGAGTCTAGAACCTCAGAGACAGAAGGCTCTAACAACTTTGAAACCAGTACCCAGCCAAGTGGTGCCACTGCAGTCCTGGACTCTTGGGAAGTGGGCCTGAAGGGACTCTGTAATCTGACACAACCCCAAACTAAATTGAGGCATTGCCTCCGTTACAAGTATTTTCCCAGCACAATGACTCCATATTGACCTTGCAGACCACCTCGGAACCGCTGCTGCATGATACCTAATCAATGCAGGCCTCACACTGCAAATCTTTCACAGTTGCTAGCCTCAATGGCAATGCAGGTTCTTGCATTGCAGCTTTGCAGCTCCTTGGAACTGATTCATCACCTCAGCTGTGTGAGGCATCCTGAACGTTGAACTTTGCATCGTAAGCCCTGCTTGATGGGATCCCCAATGACACAGGACCTTGCATCAAAGCTTTGCAGCTTCTCTGAACCAATGAATCATCTTGGCTGTGCAATGCATCCTCTACACGGGACCTCACAATGCTCTGCAAGCATGATTTAAGGTACTGTTGTTCAGCGGAGCTATCTGGGTCCCTGCAGCTGGCCCATGCTCCATTGCAGGTGGCCTGAACTTGTGACTTTGTCCACAGTTAGGGGCATATTTATACTCTGTTTGTGCCGAATTTGCATCATTTGTTTATACGCAAATTGGGAGCAAACCTAACTCCATATTTATATTTTGACCTTAGACACGTCTAATGTAAAAATATAGAAGTTTGCACCATTTTATGGATGTGTGCACCTACTTGCGTCAATTAGATGCAAGCTAGACGTACTCATCTAAAAAATGGTGCTATCCCCATAGCCCCATATTTATCCCCCATTGCGAAAATGATGCACGGGTGGAAGGAGGGGCTAAGTTAGGGGACCTGTGGACCCATTTCCATGGGTAAACACCATGGAATGGGTGCACCGGTGCCCTCCAGAAGCCCCAGGAACACCTCCACCCCCACCAGAGGGACACAGGAGGATGGGGGACACCATCCCATGTAAGTACTTTTTTTTTGTGCCTAACTTGGGGCACTTGCACGGCACAGGATGAAATGGTCATGCCCTTGGGACACATGTCCCCTGTGCTGGCCACTGGGGTGGTGGGCATGACTCCTGTCTGTCCTAAGACAGGAGTCATGTTTTTGGTGGTTGTGCGCCAGGATATGGTGCTCTTCTGGCTAGAGGCATTTTTTGTCTCTAACCAGGCTAGAGTAATTTTTTGAAAGGGACATTTCCTCATTTGCATAGGGTTGTGGTTCCTTGTAAATGAAGAAACATTTAGCTTCTGCACACAAACAATATTACAGACACAGGTAGTACAAACATGTGATGGCTGGAATGCTTGAAATAATCTTAGCCACCTCTCAAGCCTGCATGCCAGTCCATAGCTTTTTCACACACTATACCACTGCAGATTAGACCCAGCGATATGCAAATCAGCTGTAATAGTCCAGCCAGAACTGCCCAACTAGGCCTTCTATGAGCCAGAAAAAAACAACTCAGGACCGATGTTGGCCTAATAAGGCCTCTTCAGTCAGGCACAGCTTGGTTCTAGTGGCACAGTGAGGGCAGGACCCACATCGGGGCATACCCGTGGATCTTAGTATATCACATTGCAGAATACAAAAATGGGATAGATGCGATGCTTGAAATAAACTCAGCACTGGTAGTTTCTCTGGGCCACATTCCATTCCCAATCCATCTTTTTTTGCCCTCTATTTAATCATTCCATCCACCCTGGGTCCCTTAGCACTCCTGTCAGATTGAACTAATGTTTCTTGTTGGGAACTGAATATCCAGTTTTTAATTCTTATCAACTTGTGAAGCTATCACCTTTCTGAAAATAGCTATTGGATATGGAATATGGGGTCCTGTGGAGCAATCACATGAATTTTGGTGGTGCTATAATCTATAGAATAGATCTCACCAGTACAGTGCTATCAATAAAGAGCTCTGGAGTTTTCTCACGGGGGTCACATCCAATTTTAGGGTTCGCCACAGGGCCCATCTCAGTCAATAGATTTGAGAGTGGGTGCGTGAGTGTCTGAGTGGTTCTGAAAGAGAGTGTGTGAGTCTATGAGTGGGTCTAAGTGGGTGCATGAGTGTCTGAGTGGGAGTGGGATTGAGAGTCGGTGCATGGGTCTCTGAGTGCTTGTATGAGTGATTGAATTAGTGATTGAATTAGTGTATGAATATTCTCAAATATCCTCAAATATTCTTGAATATCCTTGAATATTCGAGAATATCCTTGAATAACGCACATGGTGAAGAAAAATAATTTTAAATCCATAATTTGACCGTAAAACACCACTACATCACACCCCTGGTGTCAGGGGACCTCCACATAGCAGTTGAACAAACGAGCCACTCCAGTTCCAGTCGTTTAAACACATTATTTATTCCAAGAAAAGAAAACAAAAAAAACACGTGTGACCTCACTGGGTCTGGATCACTTATTTTCCTAGCCCGTTTACTCTGTCGTTAATATGCTTCAGAGCGTCGGCGGCAAGGAGATGGTCAAAAGACTTATCGTGCAGCTTTCTAGTGAATCAAGAGGAAAGAAATGTTGATAACACCACTCTATACAGACTAATTTGCAAAACAATTGTGTACCTAATCAAAATAATCAGTCCATCCAAACCATTTTGTTAATTACTGAATCCATATAAAAGGTCATGATACAATTTTGTTTTAAGATCATAACCCAAGACCAACATCTTTCACGTCAATTTCTATAGACAACTTCTTCAGAAACTATTAATTCATTATTACTGTTCATTGACCTTCATCCCCCAACAAAAATTCATGGGTACTTGTATCTTTGGTGATTCTGCAAAAAGATCACAGAACATACTCTCATACCCATAACCAAAATACCAGTGATACTCAATTGCCCAGCTGGAATTCCTCAGCAATTTGGGTATGGTACCCAATTGTATGATCCATTTCATCTGTGTCATGGAAGGGTGTCTTTAAGTAACTCAACATCTCATAATAGACCATAAGTAGGCTTAAGTAAGTCAAAGGCATACCCCCTTGAATGGGCTTAACTTTACCTGCTAACACTCTTCTTACTGTCTTGTTATTCCCTCACAATTATATATAAAAGAATATGGCCACATTTCTTATCTTTCTGTAAACACTTACTTTGCCATCTCCTGCCAGATACCTAGGACATACAGTTAACTTACTCTGAGGAGGTCCCCAGCCCCAGTCTATAAATGGGAATGCAACTCTTCATCTATATTCATCCCTTGTGGAATTCTTCAAACAGCCTGTAATATAAATCAAGATTCTAATCTACGTGAACTGGAGACCTGGTTACCACCTCTAGGACTCCTAAAGACTGAGTCAATCCCAAAGTACCTTGCAATATATGTATAGTCAAATATCTAAACCACTCATTTGTAGCTACTCTTTTCTAATCCGGAATTACAGCTTAAAATTGCATGATGGAATTTCCAATGTTAACCCATGAGAGGAGTAGGCCTCACAGCAGTGAAAACAAATGGAGGTGTTTCTTAAAAGTACATGTCCTGATTTTTGCTTACACAGCGCAATGCCCTATGGACTACCTAGGGCTTACCTTATGGGTTTCTTATGCATAATAAAACGAAGGTTTTAGGCTTGACAAAGGGTTTTAAATGCCCAGTCGAAGTGGCAGACATATTTAAAGGGCTACCTTAGTGGGCGGCACAATCAGTACTGCAGGCCCACTAGTAGTATTTAGTATTTGCTCTACAAAGGACTTAGAAGTAAATTAAATATGCCAATTGTTTATACACCAATGTTACCAGGTTTAGGTGAGAGGTATATACTTTAGCACTGGTCAGCAGTGGTAAAGTGTTCAGAGTCCTAATACCAATAAAAAGAATCAGCTAAAAGTAGAGGTAACCAAGCAAAATGCTTGGGACAAGGACAACAGGTTTATCGATGATGGTGGCAAGTATGAAAAAATCATAAATTTTCCCCTGTACTGTAACAATATGTATAGTATGTTTTCATAAAGAAATACCTGCTTTTAGAATTTGTTTCTGAAAAACAAAATGCAAATACAATCGGGCTGCCATGGCACAGGTGCTCTGGCATTAGTGCATAATTCCCGAAAATGCTATCACTAGCAATTGGGAGACTTTTGCCAAAAACTCCACACTGATACTGTGAGGAACTCTTAGGGCCATATTTAGAGTTTAGTCCATGATATTTGGTGTCAAAATGTGGTGGGTATCCTGTCCACCATATTACAAGTGCCATAGGCTGTAATACTTTGGTAATATGTTGGGCTGGACATCTGTCACTTTTGTATCATTGTGTTCCATCTGGTGTACTCAAAATAAAGCCATTGTTCAACCATGCAGGCTGCCATTGGTCTGACAGAGGACAGCCTTGGCCACCTCAATGATTCAGCAGTCAGCCTGTAAACCTTTAAATGAAATCCATAGTTATTAACAAGTGGACTACATGATGATTCAAGGTCCAGAGGTGCAGAGGAAAATACTTATTGAAAGATTTTTAGGTCCCCCTCCACCTTAAATTAGATGGAGGAGACCATGAATGCACAGGGGTCCAATTAAGTATATATCCTGATGTGGTCTCTATGGACAGATATCTGAGTTTGGCTTCCTCATGCATACTTTGTAGTTGATAACTTCCACTTTGACTTAAAAAGAACAACAAAATGTGTACTGAGATTGGCAGGGGTGGATGTTCTAGTTCTCCTGTTCATGGATGAAACAATGCTAAGTAGCACAGACACCATAGGCCTTGTTAAATATGTTGCTGACTTTGAATAATCACTGTAGAAGAAAGCAGAGGGAATCATATGTGAAAGAAATTGGGTTACTGATTGAGGGGGGTGAAATCCTACTTAAGGGGCAACCACAATCCCTGTCAGAGTCGTGCACAGGCAAACCCCAAATTAATCTGTGCTCAACCCTCTGGTAGCTTAGCACATAACCATCTGACTTAACTTATTGGCAATGTGTAAGATATGTATGCAGCACTTCAAACAGTAATAAAGCGAGAACACACAACAAGAAATATCTAACAGCAATTTAGAACAATAAAACAATAATAAATAAAACAAAACTCCAATCAGTAGAACAGGAGATATCCAAGTTTACAAATTTCATTGAAAGTAGTGTGAAAAAGCACTTAGGCCTACCTCTCCCATAGGATAACTTTGCAGCTACCTTATTACATTCAATAAGCTGTAACTTTCAAGTGGGCACAGGAAGACAAGTTGAGTTTGGTGTCTAGAGAATTTTACTTAAAAGCCCTCTTAATGGTGAAAGTAAGGGCTGCCACTCTGCTGGACAGCTGCTCTGAAAGACTGTTGCCTTGCTGTGCTGACCTGCTGCCTGCTGCCCTCTTGCCAGGGTGAGAAGGACTGTAACTGCATCTTTTAAACCCAGGACCCCAGGGTGACTCCAAGGGTTAGTTGGCTGGCCTTGAGTCTAGAGCCTCAGAGACAGAAGGCTCTAACAACTTTGAAACCAGTACCCTGCCAAGTGGTGCCACCGCAGTACTGGACTCTTGGGAAGTGGGCCTGAAGGGACTCTGTAATGTGACACAACCCCAAACTGAATTGAGGCATTGCCTCCGTTACAAGAATTTTCCCAGCACAATGACTCCACATTGACCTTGCAGCCCACCTCGGAACCACTGCTGCATGATACCTCATCAATGCAGGCCTCACACTGCAAATCTTTCACAGTTGCTAGCCTCAATGGCAATGCAGGTTCTTGCATTGCAGCTTTGCAGCTCCTTGGAACAGATGCATCACCTCAGCTGTGTGAGGCATCCTGAATGTTGAACTTTGCATCGTAAGCCCTCCTTGATGGGATCCCCAATGACACAGGACCTATCATCAAAGCTTTACAGCTTCTCTGAACCAATGAATCATCTTGGCTGTGCAATGCATCCTCTACACTGGACCTCACAATGCTCTGCAAGCATGATTTAAGGTACTGTTGTTCAGCGGAGGTATCTGGGTCCCTGAAGCTGGCCCATGCTCCATTGCAGGTGGCCTGAACTTGTGACTTTGTCCACAGTTAGGGGCATATTTATACTCTGTTTGTGCCAAATTTGCATCATTTGTTTATACGCAAATTGGGAGCAAACCTAACTCCATATTTATATTTTGACCTTAGACATGTCTAATGTAAAAATATAGAAGTTTGCACAATTTTATGGATGTGTGTACCTACCTGCGTCAATGAGATGCAAGGTAGACGTACCCATCTAAAAAATGGTGCTATCCCCATAGCCCCATATTTATCCCCCCATGCGAAAATGATGCACGGTGGAAGGAGGGGCTAAGTTAGGGGACCTGTGGACCCATTTCCATGGGTAAACACCATGGAATGGGTGCACCGGTGCCCTCCAGAAGCCCCAGGAACACCTCCACCCCCACCAGAGGGACACAGGAGGATGGGGGACACCATCCCAGGTAAGTCCAGGTAAGTACTTTTTTTTTCTACCTATCTTGGGGCCCCTTGCATGGCACAGGATGCAATGGTCATGCCCATGGGACACGTGTCCCCTGTGCTGGCCACTGGGGTGGTGGGCATGACTCCTGTCTGTCCTAAGACAGGAGTCATGTTTTTAGTGGTTGTGCGCCAGGATATGGTGCTCTTCTGGCTAGAGGCATTTCTTGTCTCTAACCAGGCTAGAGTCATTTTTTGAAGGGGACATTTCCTCATTTGCATAGGGTTGTGGTTCCTTGTAAATGAAGAAACATTTAGCTTCTGCACACAAACAATATTACAGACACAGGTAGTACAAACATGTGATGGCTGGAATGCTTGAAATAATCTTAGCCACCTCTCAAGCCTGCATGCCAGTCCATAGCTTTTTCACACACTATACCACTGCAGATTAGACCCAGCGATATGCAAATCAGCTGTAATAGTCCAGCCAGAACTGCCCAACTAGGCCTTCTATGAGCCAGAAAAAAACAACTCAGGACCGATGTTGGCCTAAGAAGGCCTCTTCAGTCAGGCACAGCTTGGTTCTAGTGGCACAGTGAGGGCAGGACCCACATCTGGGCATACCCGTGGATCTTAGCATATCACATTGCAGAATACAAAAATGGGATAGATGCGATGCTTGAAATAAACTCAGCACTGGTAGTTTCTCTGGGCCACATTCCATTCCCAATCCATCTTTTTTTGCCCTCTATTTAATCATTCCATCCCCCCTGGGTCCCTTATCACTCCTGTCAGATTGAACTAATGTTTCTTGTTGGGAACTGAATATCCAGTTGTTAATTCTTATCAACTTGTGAAGCTATCACCTTTCTGAAAATAGCTACTGGATATGGAATATGGGGTCCTGTGGAGCAATCACATGAATTTTGGTGGTGCTATAATCTATAGAATAGATCTCACCAGTACAGTGCTATCAATAAAGAGCTCTGGAGTTTTCTCACGGGGGTCACATCCAATTTTAGGGTTCGCCACAGGGCCCATCTCAGTCAATAGATTTGAGAGTGGGTGCGTGAGTGTCTGAGTGGTTCTGAAAGAGAGTGTGTGAGTCTATGAGTGGGTCTAAGTGGGTGCATGAGTGTCTGAGTGGGAGTGGGATTGAGAGTCGGTGCATGGGTCTCTGAGTGCTTGTATGAGTGATTGAATTAGTGATTGAATTAGTGTATGAATATTCTCAAATATCCTCAAATATTCTTGAATATCCTTGAATATTCGACAATATCCTTGAATAACGCACATGGTGAAGAAAAATTATTTTAAATCCATAATTTGACCGTAACACACCCCTACATCACACCCCTGGTGTCAGGGGACCTCCACATAGCAGTTGAACAAACGAGCCACTCCAGTTCCAGTCGTTTAAACACATTATTTATTCCAAGAAAAGAAAACAAAAAAAACACGTGTGACCTCACTGGGTCTGGATCACTTATTTTCCTAGCCCGTTTACTCTGTCGTTAATATGCTTCAGAGCGTCGGCGGCAAGGAGATGGTAAAAAGACTTATCGTGCAGCTTTCTAGTGAATCAAGAGGAAAGAAATGTTGATAACACCACTCTATACAGACTAATTTCCAAAACAATTGTGTACCTAATCAAAATAATCAGTCCATCCAAACCATTTTGTTAATTACTGAATCCATATAAAAGGTCATGATACAATTTTGTTTTAAGATCATAACCCAAGACCAACATCTTTCACGTCAATTTCTATAGACAACTTCTTCAGAAACTATTAATTCATTATTACTGTTCATTGACCTTCATCCCCCAACAAAAATTCATGGGTACTTGTATCTTTGGTGATTCTGCAAAAAGATCACAGAACATACTCTCATACCCATAACCAAAATCCCAGTGATACTCAATTGCCCAGCTGGAATTCCTCATCAATTTGGGTATGGTACCCAATTGTATGATCCATTTCATCTGTGTCATGGAAGGGTGTCTTTAAGTAACTCAACATCTCATAATAGACCATAAGTAGGCTTAAGTAAGTCAAAGGCATACCCCCTTGAATGGGCTTAACTTTACCTGCTAACACTCTTCTTACTGTCTTGTTATTCCCTCACAATTATATATAAAAGAATATGGCCACATTTCTTATCTTTCTGTAAACACTTACTTTGCCATCTCCTGCCAGATACCTAGGATATACAGTTAACTTACTCTGAGGAGGTCCCCAGCCCCATATAAATGGGAATGCAACTCTTCATCTATATTCATCCCTTGTGGAATTCTTCAAACAGCCTGTAATATAAATCAAGATTCTAATCTACGTGAACTGGAGACCTGGTCACCACCTCTAGGACTCCTAAAGACTGAGTCAATCCCAAAGTACTTTGCAATATATGTATAGTCAAATATCTAAACCACTCATTTGTAGCTACTCTTTTCTAATCCAGAATTACAGCTTAAAATTGCATGATGGAATTTCCAATGTTAACCCATGAGAGGAGTAGGCCTCACAGCAGTGAAAACAAATGGAGGTGTTTCTTAAAAGTACATGTCCTGATTTTTGCTTACACAGCGCAATGCCCTATGGACTACCTAGGGCTTACCTTATGGGTTTCTTATGCATAATAAAACGAAGGTTTTAGGCTTGACAAAGGGTTTTAAATGCCCAGTCGAAGTGGCAGACATATTTAAAGGGCTACCTTAGTGGGCGGCACAATCAGTACTGCAGGCCCACTAGTAGTATTTAGTATTTGCTCTACAAAGGACTTAGAAGTAAATTAAATATGCCAATTGTTTATACACCAATGTTACCAGGTTTAGGTGAGAGGTATATACTTTAGCACTGGTCAGCAGTGGTAAAGTGTTCAGAGTCCTAATACCAATAAAAAGAATCAGCTAAAAGTAGAGGTAACCAAGCAAAATGCTTGGGACAAGGACAACAGGTTTATCGATGATGGTGGCAAGTATGAAAAAATCATAAATTTTCCCCTGTACTGTAACAATATGTATAGTATGTTTTCATAAAGAAATACCTGCTTTTAGAATTTGTTTCTGAAAAACAAAATGCAAATACAACCGGGCTGCCATGGCACAGGTGCTCTGGCATTAGTGCATAATTCCCGAAAATGCTATCACTAGCAATTGGGAGACTTTTGCCAAAAACTCCACACTGATACTGTGAGGAACTCTTAGGGCCTTATTTAGAGTTTAGTCCATGATATTTGGTGTCAAAATGTGGTGGGTATCCTGTCCACCATATTACAAGTGCCATAGGCTGTAATACTTTGGTAATATGTTGGGCTGGACATCTGTCACTTTTGTATCATTGTGTTCCATCTGGTGTACTCAAAATAAAGCCATTGTTCAACCATGCAGGCTGCCATTGGTCTGACAGAGGACAGCCTTGGCCACCTCAATGATTCAGCAGTCAGCATGTAAACCTTTAAATGAAATCCATAGTTATTAACAAGTGGACTACATGATGATTCAAGGTCCAGAGGTGCAGAGGAAAATACTTATTGAAAGATTTTTAGGTCCCCCTCCACCTTAAATTAGATGGAGGAGACCATGAATGCACAGGGGTCCAATTAAGTATATATCCTGATGTGGTCTCTATGGACAGACATCTGAGTTTGGCTTCCTCATGCATACTTTGTAGTTGATAACTTCCACTTTGACTTAAAAAGAACAACAAAATGTGTACTGAGATTGGCAGGGGTGGATGTTCTAGTTCTCCTGTTCATGGATGAAACAATGCTAAGTAGCACAGACACCATAGGCCTTGTTAAATATGTTGCTGACTTTGAATAATCACTGTAGAAGAAAGCAGAGGGAATCATATGTGAAAGAAATTGGGTTACTGATTGAGGGGGGTGAAGTCCTACTTAAGGGGCAACCACAATCCCTGTCAGAGTCGTGCACAGGCAAACCCCAAATTAATCTGTGCTCAACCCTCTGGTAGCTTAGCACATAACCATCTGACTTAACTTATTGGCAATGTGTAAGATATGTATGCAGCACTTCAAACAGTAATAAAGCGAGAACACACAACAAGAAATATCTAACAGCAATTTAGAACAATAAAACAATAATAAATAAAACAAAACTCCAATCAGTAGAACAGGAGATATCCAAGTTTACAAATTTCATTGAAAGTAGTGTGAAAAAGCACTAGGCCTACCTCTCCCATAGGATAACATTGCAGCTACCTTATTACATTCAATAAGCTGTAACTTTCAAGTGGGCACAGGAAGACAAGTTGAGTTTGGTGTCTAGAGAATTTTACTTAAAAGCCCTCTTAATGGTGAAAGTAAGGGCTGCCACTCTGCTGGACAGCTGCTCTGAAAGACTGTTGCCTTGCTGTGCTGACCTGCTGCCTGCTGCCCTCTTGCCAGGGTGAGAAGGACTGTAACTGCATCTTTTAAACCCAGGACCCCAGGGTGACTCCAAGGGTTAGTTGGCTGGCCTTGAGTCTAGAGCCTCAGAGACAGAAGGCTCTAACAACTTTGAAACCAGTACCCTGCCAAGTGGTGCCACCGCAGTACTGGACTCTTGGGAAGTGGGCCTGAAGGGACTCTGTAATGTGACACAACCCCAAACTGAATTGAGGCATTGCCTCCGTTACAAGAATTTTCCCAGCACAATGACTCCACATTGACCTTGCAGCCCACCTCGGAACCACTGCTGCATGATACCTCATCAATGCAGGCCTCACACTGCAAATCTTTCACAGTTGCTAGCCTCAATGGCAATGCAGGTTCTTGCATTGCAGCTTTGCAGCTCCTTGGAACAGATGCATCACCTCAGCTGTGTGAGGCATCCTGAACGTTGAAATTTGCATCGTAAGCCCTCCTTGATGGGATCCCCAATGACACAGGACCTATCATCAAAGCTTTACAGCTTCTCTGAACCAATGAATCATCTTGGCTGTGCAATGCATCCTCTACACTGGACCTCACAATGCTCTGCAAGCATGATTTAAGGTACTGTTGTTCAGCGGAGGTATCTGGGTCCCTGAAGCTGGCCCATGCTCCATTGCAGGTGGCCTGAACTTGTGACTTTGTCCACAGTTAGGGGCTTATTTATACTCTGTTTGTGCCAAATTTGCATCATTTGTTTATACGCAAATTGGGAGCAAACCTAACTCCATATTTATATTTTGACCTTAGACATGTCTAATGTAAAAATATAGAAGTTTGCACAATTTTATGGATGTGTGTACCTACCTGCGTCAATGAGATGCAAGGTAGACGTACCCATCTAAAAAATGGTGCTATCCCCATAGCCCCATATTTATCCCCCCATGCGAAAATGATGCACGGTGGAAGGAGGGGCTAAGTTAGGGGACCTGTGGACCCATTTCCATGGGTAAACACCATGGAATGGGTGCACCGGTGCCCTCCAGAAGCCCCAGGAACACCTCCACCCCCACCAGAGGGACACAGGAGGATGGGGGACACCATCCCAGGTAAGTCCAGGTAAGTACTTTTTTTTTCTACCTATCTTGGGGCCCCTTGCATGGCACAGGATGCAATGGTCATGCCCATGGGACACGTGTCCCCTGTGCTGGCCACTGGGGTGGTGGGCATGACTCCTGTCTGTCCTAAGACAGGAGTCATGTTTTTAGTGGTTGTGCGCCAGGATATGGTGCTCTTCTGGCTAGAGGCATTTCTTGTCTCTAACCAGGCTAGAGTCATTTTTTGAAGGGGACATTTCCTCATTTGCATAGGGTTGTGGTTCCTTGTAAATGAAGAAACATTTAGCTTCTGCACACAAACAATATTACAGACACAGGTAGTACAAACATGTGATGGCTGGAATGCTTGAAATAATCTTAGCCACCTCTCAAGCCTGCATGCCAGTCCATAGCTTTTTCACACACTATACCACTGCAGATTAGACCCAGCGATATGCAAATCAGCTGTAATAGTCCAGCCAGAACTGCCCAACTAGGCCTTCTATGAGCCAGAAAAAAACAACTCAGGACCGATGTTGGCCTAAGAAGGCCTCTTCAGTCAGGCACAGCTTGGTTCTAGTGGCACAGTGAGGGCAGGACCCACATCTGGGCATACCCGTGGATCTTAGCATATCACATTGCAGAATACAAAAATGGGATAGATGCGATGCTTGAAATAAACTCAGCACTGGTAGTTTCTCTGGGCCACATTCCATTCCCAATCCATCTTTTTTTGCCCTCTATTTAATCATTCCATCCCCCCTGGGTCCCTTATCACTCCTGTCAGATTGAACTAATGTTTCTTGTTGGGAACTGAATATCCAGTTGTTAATTCTTATCAACTTGTGAAGCTATCACCTTTCTGAAAATAGCTACTGGATATGGAATATGGGGTCCTGTGGAGCAATCACATGAATTTTGGTGGTGCTATAATCTATAGAATAGATCTCACCAGTACAGTGCTATCAATAAAGAGCTCTGGAGTTTTCTCACGGGGGTCACATCCAATTTTAGGGTTCGCCACAGGGCCCATCTCAGTCAATAGATTTGAGAGTGGGTGCGTGAGTGTCTGAGTGGTTCTGAAAGAGAGTGTGTGAGTCTATGAGTGGGTCTAAGTGGGTGCATGAGTGTCTGAGTGGGAGTGGGATTGAGAGTCGGTGCATGGGTCTCTGAGTGCTTGTATGAGTGATTGAATTAGTGATTGAATTAGTGTATGAATATTCTCAAATATCCTCAAATATTCTTGAATATCCTTGAATATTCGAGAATATCCTTGAATAACGCACATGGTGAAGAAAAATTATTTTAAATCCATAATTTGACCGTAACACACCCCTACATCACACCCCTGGTGTCAGGGGACCTCCACATAGCAGTTGAACAAACGAGCCACTCCAGTTCCAGTCGTTTAAACACATTATTTATTCCAAGAAAAGAAAACAAAAAAAACACGTGTGACCTCACTGGGTCTGGATCACTTATTTTCCTAGCCCGTTTACTCTGTCGTTAATATGCTTCAGAGCGTCGGCGGCAAGGAGATGGTAAAAAGACTTATCGTGCAGCTTTCTAGTGAATCAAGAGGAAAGAAATGTTGATAACACCACTCTATACAGACTAATTTGCAAAACAATTGTGTACCTAATCAAAATAATCAGTCCATCCAAACCATTTTGTTAATTACTGAATCCATATAAAAGGTCATGATACAATTTTGTTTTAAGATCATAACCCAAGACCAACATCTTTCACGTCAATTTCTATAGACAACTTCTTCAGAAACTATTAATTCATTATTACTGTTCATTGACCTTCATCCCCCAACAAAAATTCATGGGTACTTGTATCTTTGGTGATTCTGCAAAAAGATCACAGAACATACTCTCATACCCATAACCAAAATCCCAGTGATACTCAATTGCCCAGCTGGAATTCCTCAGCAATTTGGGTATGGTACCCAATTGTATGATCCATTTCATCTGTGTCATGGAAGGGTGTCTTTAAGTAACTCAACATCTCATAATAGACCATAAGTAGGCTTAAGTAAGTCAAAGGCATACCCCCTTGAATGGGCTTAACTTTACCTGCTAACACTCTTCTTACTGTCTTGTTATTCCCTCACAATTATATATAAAAGAATATGGCCACATTTCTTATCTTTCTGTAAACACTTACTTTGCCATCTCCTGCCAGATACCTAGGATATACAGTTAACTTACTCTGAGGAGGTCCCCAGCCCCATATAAATGGGAATGCAACTCTTCATCTATATTCATCCCTTGTGGAATTCTTCAAACAGCCTGTAATATAAATCAAGATTCTAATCTACGTGAACTGGAGACCTGGTCACCACCTCTAGGACTCCTAAAGACTGAGTCAATCCCAAAGTACTTTGCAATATATGTATAGTCAAATATCTAAACCACTCATTTGTAGCTACTCTTTTCTAATCCGGAATTACAGCTTAAAATTGCATGATGGAATTTCCAATGTTAACCCATGAGAGGAGTAGGCCTCACAGCAGTGAAAACAAATGGAGGTGTTTCTTAAAAGTACATGTCCTGATTTTTGCTTACACAGCGCAATGCCCTATGGACTACCTAGGGCTTACCTTATGGGTTTCTTATGCATAATAAAACGAAGGTTTTAGGCTTGACAAAGGGTTTTAAATGCCCAGTCGAAGTGGCAGACATATTTAAAGGGCTACCTTAGTGGGCGGCACAATCAGTACTGCAGGCCCACTAGTAGTATTTAGTATTTGCTCTACAAAGGACTTAGAAGTAAATTAAATATGCCAATTGTTTATACACCAATGTTACCAGGTTTAGGTGAGAGGTATATACTTTAGCACTGGTCAGCAGTGGTAAAGTGTTCAGAGTCCTAATACCAATAAAAAGAATCAGCTAAAAGTAGAGGTAACCAAGCAAAATGCTTGGGACAAGGACAACAGGTTTATCGATGATGGTGGCAAGTATGAAAAAATCATAAATTTTCCCCTGTACTGTAACAATATGTATAGTATGTTTTCATAAAGAAATACCTGCTTTTAGAATTTGTTTCTGAAAAACAAAATGCAAATACAACCGGGCTGCCATGGCACAGGTGCTCTGGCATTAGTGCATAATTCCCGAAAATGCTATCACTAGCAATTGGGAGACTTTTGCCAAAAACTCCACACTGATACTGTGAGGAACTCTTAGGGCCTTATTTAGAGTTTAGTCCATGATATTTGGTGTCAAAATGTGGTGGGTATCCTGTCCACCATATTACAAGTGCCATAGGCTGTAATACTTTGGTAATATGTTGGGCTGGACATCTGTCACTTTTGTATCATTGTGTTCCATCTGGTGTACTCAAAATAAAGCCATTGTTCAACCATGCAGGCTGCCATTGGTCTGACAGAGGACAGCCTTGGCCACCTCAATGATTCAGCAGTCAGCATGTAAACCTTTAAATGAAATCCATAGTTATTAACAAGTGGACTACATGATGATTCAAGGTCCAGAGGTGCAGAGGAAAATACTTATTGAAAGATTTTTAGGTCCCCCTCCACCTTAAATTAGATGGAGGAGACCATGAATGCACAGGGGTCCAATTAAGTATATATCCTGATGTGGTCTCTATGGACAGATATCTGAGTTTGGCTTCCTCATGCATACTTTGTAGTTGATAACTTCCACTTTGACTTAAAAAGAACAACAAAATGTGTACTGAGATTAGCAGGGGTGGATGTTCTAGTTCTCCTGTTCATGGATGAAACAATGCTAAGTAGCACAGACACCATAGGCCTTGTTAAATATGTTGCTGACTTTGAATAATCACTGTAGAAGAAAGCAGAGGGAATCATATGTGAAAGAAATTGGGTTACTGATTGAGGGGGGTGAAGTCCTACTTAAGGGGCAACCACAATCCCTGTCAGAGTCGTGCACAGGCAAACCCCAAATTAATCTGTGCTCAACCCTCTGGTAGCTTAGCACATAACCATCTGACTTAACTTATTGGCAATGTGTAAGATATGTATGCAGCACTTCAAACAGTAATAAAGTGAGAACACACAACAAGAAATATCTAACAGCAATTTAGAACAATAAAACAATAATAAATAAAACAAAACTCCAATCAGTAGAACAGGAGATATCCAAGTTTACAAATTTCATTGAAAGTAGTGTGAAAAAGCACTAGGCCTACCTCTCCCATAGGATAACATTGCAGCTACCTTATTACATTCAATAAGCTGTAACTTTCAAGTGGGCACAGGAAGACAAGTTGAGTTTGGTGTCTAGAGAATTTTACTTAAAAGCCCTCTTAATGGTGAAAGTAAGGGCTGCCACTCTGCTGGACAGCTGCTCTGAAAGACTGTTGCCTTGCTGTGCTGACCTGCTGCCTGCTGCCCTCTTGCCAGGGTGAGAAGGACTGTAACTGCATCTTTTAAACCCAGGACCCCAGGGTGACTCCAAGGGTTAGTTGGCTGGCCTTGAGTCTAGAGCCTCAGAGACAGAAGGCTCTAACAACTTTGAAACCAGTACCCTGCCAAGTGGTGCCACCGCAGTACTGGACTCTTGGGAAGTGGGCCTGAAGGGACTCTGTAATGTGACACAACCCCAAACTGAATTGAGGCATTGCCTCCGTTACAAGAATTTTCCCAGCACAATGACTCCACATTGACCTTGCAGCCCACCTCGGAACCACTGCTGCATGATACCTCATCAATGCAGGCCTCACACTGCAAATCTTTCACAGTTGCTAGCCTCAGTGGCAATGCAGGTTCTTGCATTGCAGCTTTGCAGCTCCTTGGAACAGATGCATCACCTCAGCTGTGTGAGGCATCCTGAACGTTGAACTTTGCATCGTAAGCCCTCCTTGATGGGATCCCCAATGACACAGGACCTATCATCAAAGCTTTACAGCTTCTCTGAACCAATGAATCATCTTGGCTGTGCAATGCATCCTCTACACTGGACCTCACAATGCTCTGCAAGCATGATTTAAGGTACTGTTGTTCAGCGGAGCTATCTGGGTCCCTGAAGCTGGCCCATGCTCCATTGCAGGTGGCCTGAACTTGTGACTTTGTCCACAGTTAGGGGCATATTTATACTCTGTTTGTGCCGAATTTGCATCATTTGTTTATACGCAAATTGGGAGCAAACCTAACTCCATATTTATATTTTGACCTTAGACATGTCTAATGTAAAAATATAGAAGTTTGCAAAATTTTATGGATGTGTGCACCTACCTGCGTCAATGAGATGCAAGGTAGACGTACCCATCTAAAAAATGGTGCTATCCCCATAGCCCCATATTTATCCCCCCATGCGAAAATGATGCACGTGGAAGGAGGGGCTAAGTTAGGGGACCTGTGGACCCATTTTCATGGGTAAACACCATGGAATGGGTGCACCGGTGCCCTCCAGAAGCCCCAGGAACACCTCCACCCCCACCAGAGGGACACAGGAGGATGGGGGACACCATCCCAGGTAAGTCCAGGTAAGTACTTTTTTTTTGTACCTAACTTGGGGCCCCTTGCATGGCACAGGATGCAATGGTCATGCCCATGGGACACGTGTCCCCTGTGCTGGCCACTGGGGTGGTGGGCATGACTCCTGTCTGTCCTAAGACAGGAGTCATGTTTTTAGTGGTTGTGCGCCAGGATATGGTGCTCTTCTGGCTAGAGGCATTTCTTGTCTCTAACCAGGCTAGAGTCATTTTTTGAAGGGGACATTTCCTCATTTGCATAGGGTTGTGGTTCCTTGTAAATGAAGAAACATTTAGCTTCTGCACACAAACAATATTACAGACACAGGTAGTACAAACATGTGATGGCTTGACTGCTTGAAATAATCTTAGCCACCTCTCAAGCCTGCATGCCAGTCCATAGCTTTTTCACACACTATACCACTGCAGATTAGACCCAGCGATATGCAAATCAGCTGTAATAGTCCAGCTAGAACTGCCCAACTAGGCCTTCTATGAGCCAGAAAAAAACAACTCAGGACCGATGTTGGCCTAATAAGGCCTCTTCAGTCAGGCACAGCTTGGTTCTAGTGGCACAGTGAGGGCAGGACCCACATCTGGGCATACCCGTGGATCTTAGCATATCACATTGCAGAATACAAAAATGGGATAGATGCGATGCTTGAAATAAACTCAGCACTGGTAGTTTCTCTGGGCCACATTCCATTCCCAATCCATCTTTTTTTGCCCTCTATTTTATCATTCCATCCCCCCTGGGTCCCTTAGCACTCCTGTCAGATTGAACTAATGTTTCTTGTTGGGAACTGAATATCCAGTTGTTAATTCGTATCAACTTGTGAAGCTATCACCTTTCTGAAAATAGGCATTGGATATGGAATATGGGGTTTTGTGGAGCACACATGAATTTTGGTGGTGCTATTATCTATAGAGCCGATCTCACCAGTACAGTGCTATCAATAAAGAGCTCTGGAGTTTTCTCACGGGGTCACATCCAATTTTAGGGTTCGCCACAGGGCCCATCTCAGTCAATAGATTTGAGAGTGGGTGCATGAGTGTCTGAGTGGGAGTGGGATTGGGAGTCGGTGCATGGGTCTCTGAGTGCTTGTATGAGTGATTGAATTAGTGATTAAATTAGTGTATGAATATTCTCAAATATCCTCAAACATTCTTGAATATCCTTGAATATTCGAGAATATCCTTGAATAACGCGCATGGTGAAGAAAAATAATTTTAAATCCATAATTTGACCGTAAAACACCCCTACATCACGCCCCTGGTGTCAGGGGACCTCCACATAGCAGTTGAACAAACGAGCCACTCCGGTTCCAGTCGTTTAAACAAATTATTTATTCCAAGAAAAGAAAACAAAAAAAACACATGTGACCTCACTGGGTCTGGATCACTTATTTTCCTAGCCCGTTTACTCTGTCGTTAATATGCTTCAGAGCGTCGGCCGCAAGGAGATGGTAAAAAGACTTATCGTGCAGCTTTCTATTGAATCAAGAGGAAAGAAATGTTGATAACACTACTCTATACAGACTAATTTGCAAAACAATTGTGTACCTAATCAAAATAATCAGTCCATCCAAACCATTTTGTTAATTACTGAATCCATATAAAAGGTCATGATACAATTTTGTTTTAAGATCATAACCCAAGAATAACATCTTTCACGTCAATTTCTATAGACAACTTCTTCAGAAACTATTAATTCATTATTACTGTTCATTGACCTTCATCCCCCAACAAAAATTCATGGGTACTTGTATCTTTGGTGATTCTGCAAAAAGATCACAGAACATAATCTCATACCCATAACCAAAAGCCCAGTGATACTCAATTACCCAGCTGGAATACCTCAGCAATTTGGGTATGGTACCCAATTGTATGATCCATTTCATCTGTGTCATGGAAGGGTGTCTTTAAGTAACTCAACATCTCATAATAGACCATAAGTAGGCTTAAGTAAGTCAAAGGCATACCCCCTTGAATGGGCTTAACTTTACCTGCTAACACTCTTCTTACTGTCTTGTTATTCCCTCACAATTATATATAAAAGAATATGGCCACATTTCTTATCTTTCTGTAAACACTTACTTTGCCATCTCCTGCCAGATACCTAGGATATACAGTTAACTTACTCTGAGGAGGTCCCCAGCCCCATATAAATGGGAATGCAACTCTTCATCTATATTCATCCCTTGTGGAATTCTTCAAACAGCCTGTAATATAAATCAAGATTCTAATCTACGTGAACTGGAGACCTGGTCACCACGTCTAGGACTCCTAAAGACTGAGTCAATCCCAAAGTACCTTGCAATATATGTAGAGTCAAACATCTAAACCACTCATTTGTAGCTACTCTTTTCTAATCCGGAATTACAGCTTAAAATTGCATGAAGGAACTTCCAATGTTAACCCATGAGAGGAGTAGGCCTCACAGCAGTGAAAACAAATGGAGGTGTTTCTTAAAAGTACATGTCCTGATTTTTGCTTACACAGCGCAATGCCCTATGGACTACCTAGGCCTTACCTTATGGGTTTCTTATGCATAATAAAAGGAAGGTTTTAGGCTTGACAAAGGGTTTTAAATGCCCAGTCGAAGTGGCAGACATATTTAAAGGGCTACTTTAGTGGGTGGCACAATCAGTACTGCAGGTCCACTAGTAGTATTTAGTATTTGCTCTACAAAGGACTTAGAAGTAAATTAAATATGCCAATTGTTTATACACCAATGTTACCAGGTTTAGGTGAGAGGTATACACTTTAGCACTGGTCAGCAGTGGTAAAGTGTTCAGAGTCCTAATACCAATAAAAAGAATCAGCTAAAAGAGGAGGTAAGCAAGCAAAAAGTTTGGGATAAGGATGACAGGTTTATCGATGATGGTGGCAAGTATGAAAAAATCTGAAATTTACCCCTGTACTGTAACAATATGCATAGTATGTTTTCATAAAGAAATACCTGCTTTTAGAATTTGTTTCTGGAAAACAAAATGCAAATACAACTGGGCTGCCATGGCACTGGTGCTCTGCCATTAGTGCATAATTCCTGAAAATGCTATCGCTAGCAATTGGGAGACTTTTGCCAAAAACTCCACACTGATACTGGGAGGAACTCTTAGGGCCTTATTTAGAGTTTAGTCCATGATATTTTGTGTCAAAATGTGGTGGGTATCCTGTCCACCATATTACAAGTGCTATAGGCTGTAATACTTTGGTAATATGTTGGACTGGACATCTGTCACTTTTGTAACATTGTGTTCCATCTGGTGTACTCAAAATAAAGCCATTGTTCCACCATGCAGGCTGCCATTGGTCTGACAGAGGACAGCCTTGGCCACCTCAATGATTCAGCAGTCAGCCTGTAAACCTTTAAATGAAGTCCATAGTTATTAACAAGTGGACTACATGATGATTCAAGGTCCAGAGGTGCAGAGGAAAATACTTACTGAAAGATTTTTAGGTCCCCCTCCACCTTAAATTAGATGGAGGAGACCATGAATGCACAGGGTGCATTGCTGAGGTGCCAAGTGTCATTTTAAAGTCAGGCCTGCATTGATGGCTACTTTGAAATTAAAGTTATATGCAAATTAAATGTTGAAATTAAAAGTACTTCCAAAGTCTTAAACTACCTTATTTTTACATATAAGTCACCCCTAAGGTGTGCCCTACGTGCCCCTATGGTTATGTGCTATGTAACTATAAGCAGGGACTTTATAAAATTGTTTTAGAAGACCTGTGAGGGAAGATAGCCAAATGTATTTTCCGTCACTGTAGTGAAAGGGCTCCATAGGCTAAAACTAGGAGACTTTATGTTAATTAATAGAGTCCCAATAGGAGCCAGATATTTCGATATTGGTATCAAACCGATTGTTATAAATCATCCCACAACTTGCCATTGTTGTAGTTAATATAACTAGTTCAGGGAAACAGTTTTACAACTCTACCTGAAAATTGGCAACTTCAGCTCTGTGGTTCCGTTCTCTGATTGGCCAGCATCTGGTAGCCTGGCCAGCATACCTTGATGAGGTGTGAAGTGGCCTGGACTGACCACAAAGGAAGTGCCTGGGGGAGAAGATCTGCGTAAGCAGATCAGGATTGGGGAGAGCAGTCAAACTGGTCTTCAAAGGAGGGAAGGACATTTGGAGCAGCTCAGAACCCTCCCCCCCCCCCATTTCCTCCATCCCCAGACAAGCAGGTGCCCTCACGATTAGATTAGGCGAGGGCAGGAGAGGGGTGTGTTTAGGATTTTTAGCCACACCAGTTGGTGGGCTCAGCCAGACCTAACCTCCAAAATTCAGTTGCAGCCATTTTGGATTTTTAAAGAATGTTGCTCCCTGGGATTTATTTTTGCCACACTTCCCAGGAAGTGATCATCCAAGGAAGTAGTGGCCCGCCTGTGATTGGACAGTTACCACCCTGCTTTTCACCCCAGGAGCATAGATACATTTGGCAGAGCTGCACCATACCTGCACTCTGAAGAACTGCACCAGCTGCACACTTGGGCTTCACCACAAGAAGGACTTTACCTGGCTTCAGCTGGTTCAAGAAGGGACAACCCTGCTTGCTACAGGTGGAAAATAGCTAACCAGACTCCCCTGCATAGAATCTGACACCAGGTGACTCCTCTATGTAGTCACACTGGCTCCTGTGTCCCTCAGAGCCTCCACCCTCTGTCCATTGATGGTCACCCACTGCCTGTACTTCTTAGTGTTCTCAGGCACTAGGGTTCTCTGGACCATCTCACTGTCTCCTAGTGAGACAAGGGTCATCTCAGTTGGCTACCAGTCACCTCGAACCTACTCCTCCCCAAGGTCTATACCAACCAAACCCTGGGACAGCGCACCAGTGGGTGCCGATATACTCTTGGGGCATATGGGGTTCACCCCTCACATGACCCACTTGGACACATGCATAACACTTATGTGGGGCACCCCGCCACTGGTTTCCCTTTGGAAAACCATGGCTTCTTCTCACTGGGGGGCTGGGAATCCTTCCCCTGGGAATCAGATTGGGGCCCTCTGTGTGACCACCCCAGCTGCAGGTACAGCCACCACCCCCATACCAGAACCTTCCTCCCAGTAGCCCCTCAGCGAGTTGCCTGTGCCCGCTCACCCAGAAAGGTGGGCATCTCCTTCGCCCCAGGCGCCTCAGGCCCTGCCCCAGTGAGCTCTGCTACCCTGAGCGAGGAGGCTATTAGCATTCTGAGATCCATCTCAGTAGGGCAATCAACCATTGTGAATGCCATCCAGGGGCTGACATCCCAGATGCAGCAATGCAATGCATTCCTGGAGGGCATTCACGGTGGATCAGCAGCTCAACAGTGATCGATTAAGGCTCTGGCCTCCTCTCTGATGGCTGCCATTGTTCCTGTTTCTACCGTCCCCCCTCCAACTACCATTTCCCACTCCCATTCTCCTCAACCTCAACCCATCCCAGGCACACATACAGACGAGCATGCACACAAGACTACACCGGGAGTGGAACAGGCAGACACAAGCACCACACTTCATCCCACAAGCACTAAGTCAAACACCATACAGTTGCAGACACAACCACATCCACTAGCTCCACTGTCTCCCCCTCCTTCTTCTCCACCCTCCCTCCCAGTCACGTCCACACTCACACCTGCATGCACTACCTCAACATCCACCACCAGCATCACCACACCAAGCAGCACACACATCTCACTAGCAGACACCTCCACAACATATATCCGCTTGTCCCCTGTGTCCTCTCCTACCGTGTCTGCTCCCCTCCTAAAGGACACAAACGCAAGCACTCGGACACCCAACAGCCATCCACCTCACACATGCACCCAGGTCCAGCAGATGTACACCTCCAACAACCACTCCCTCAACCTCCACTCCCATCCCTCCTCCCTCCTCTCGCCCTACCATCCCCAAAAAGCTTTTCCTTGGCCAACTTGACCTCTTCCCTCCCCTCCAGAACCAGTGGGTATGTTCCCCAGCTAAGAGACTGTAACCTTGCACTCCCCAGAAAAGAGGAGCAGCCATGGAGTCCCCTCCAGAAACAATGGACATTTTCCCCAGCTCAGAAACTGTAACTTTGCATTCCTCAGCACTGTGAAATGAGAATGGAGCCCCCTCCAGAACCAGTGGGCATGTTCCCCAGCTCAGAGACTGCAACCTTGCTCTCCCCAGCAAAGAGGAATGGGCATGGACCCCCCCCTCCAGAACCAGTGGGGAAGTTCCAGTATTTGGGTGAGGTCCCCCCATCATAATGAGGTGCCTGCCCACTTGCAAAATGATGCCCCTGCAGTGTTCTCTTCGGATGTGACAGGATACAATTTGGGGCTTGTACGGTGCCCTGTGGCCTTGTGTGCCCTTATGACTTTAGACTGGGCATTGGCCCTTTATGATCATTTGTGTATATTTGGTTCGTGTGGTGGGTTTTCCTGTGCTAATACATTGTCAGTAATTCCAAATTCTGGTCCTTGTTTTATTATTCTGTGTTTCGTTTGCCATTGGTTTACGTGTGCAGCAGGTTGTGTGTATGGTGTGTGTGTGTGTGTCTGGTGTGTGTCGTGTGTGTGGGTGTCACTGTCATTTTCCTCCCTCCCTCCCTTGTGTGCTAGGGGGCTGTACTCACCGCTGTCTTCTTTGTCCGCTGTGGTGTTCCAGGTGGAGCATAATGTAGAAAATCATCGGGAACACTTGCAGTTTTGCTTCCATGGCAGCGTGGTTCTTCCCTGTGTCTCCAATGGTGAGTCCTTTCACTTCTGAGCTCTGTTTCCACCAAGCTTTTGTTGGCTTTGGTACCACCCCGGAAAAGGTGGTGGTTTGCATTGTCTTAATATGGTGGGCGGTACTTTGTCTTCCGCCTCGCTGTTGGCAGCTACTGCCATGGTGAGTGTTGTTTCCGCCCTGGTGGCTGGTGTGGTACATTGGCTATCTATGGGAGTTATCACCGCCACAGTCATAATGTGGCGGAACCTACTGCCAGCCTGATGGCGGTATTACCGCCACTTTATCACTCACCGCCCGGGTCGTAATGAGGGCCTTTGTCTCCTAAGTTGTCTTGTCACTCATTGATAAGCTGTAGGAGGCTGGACTGGCTTGTAGTGAGTACCAAGGGGTACTTGCACCTTGCACCAGGCCCAGTTATCCCTTATTAGTGTATAGGGTGTCTAGCAGCTTAGGCTGATAGATAATGGTAGCTTAGCAGAGCAGCTTAGGCTGAACTAGGAGACGTGTGAAGCTACTACAGTACCACTTAGTGTCATATGCACAATATCATAAGAAAACACAATACACAGTTATACTAAAAATAAAGGTACTTTATTTTTATGACAATATGCCAAAGTATCTTAGAGTGTACCCTCAGTGAGAGGATAGGAAATATACACAAGATATATATACACAATAGCAAAAATATGCAGTATAGTCTTAGAAAACAGTGCAAACAATGTATAGTTACAATAGGATGCAATGGGGAAACATAGGGATAGGGGCAACACAAACCATATACTCCAGAAGTGGAATGCGAACCACAAATGGACCCCAAACCTATGTGACCTTGTAGAGGGTCGCTGGGACTATTAGAAAATAGTGAGAGTTAGAAAAATAACCCTCCCCCAGACCCTGAAAAGTGAGTGCAAAGTGCACTAAAGTTCCCCTAAGGACAAAGTAGTCGTGTTAGAGGAATAATGCAGGAAAGACACAAACCAGCAATGCAACACCTGTGGATTTCCAATCTAGGGTACCTGTGGAACAAGGGGACCAAGTCCAAAAGTCACAAGCAAGTCGGAGATGGGCAGATGCCCAGGAAATGCCAGCTGCGGGTGCAAAGAAGCTTCGACTGGACAGAAGAAGCTGAGGTTTCTGCAGGAACGAAAAGGGCTAGAGACTTCCCCTTTGGTGGACGGATCTCTCTCGCCTTGGAGAGTCGTGCAGAAGTGTTTTCCCGCCGGAAGGACGCCAACAAGCCTTGCTACACGCAAATCATGCGTTTGGCGTTTTTGGACGCTGCTGGGCCCAGGAGGGACCAGGAGGTCGCAAATTGGACCTGAAGAGAGAGGGGACGTCGAGCAAGACAAAGAGCCCTCGCTGAAGCAGGTAGCACCCAGAGAAGTGCCAGAAACAGGCACAACGAGGATGCGTGAAACGGTGCTTGCCGAAGTTGCACAAAGGAGTCCCACGTCGCCGGAGACCAACTTAGAAAGTCGTGCAATGCAGGTTAGAGTGCCGAGGACCCAGGCTTGGCTGTGCACGAAGGATTTCCACCGGAAGTGCACAGGGGCCGGAGTAGCTTGCAAAGTCGCGGTTCCCAGCAATGCAGCCCAGCGAGGTGAGGCAAGGACTTACCTCCACCAAACTTGGGCTGAAGAGTCACTGGACTGTGGGGGTCACTTGGACAGCGTCGCTGGATTCGAGGGACCTCGCTCGTCGTGCTGAGAGGAGACCCAATGGACCGGTAATGCAGCTTTTTGGTGCCTGCGGTTGCAGGGGGAAGATTCCGTCGACCCACGGGAGATTTCTTCGGAGCTTCTGGTGCAGAGAGGAGGCAGGCTACCCCCACAGCATGCACAAGCAGGAAAACAGTCGAGAAGGTGGCAGGATCAGCGTTACAGAGTTGCAGTAGTCGTCTTTGCTACTATGTTGCAGGTTTGCAGGCTTCCAGCGCGGTCAGCGGTCGTTTCCTTATCAGAAGGTGAAGAGAGAGATGCAGAGGAACTCGGCTGAGCTCATGCATTCGTTATCTAAAGTTTCCCCAGAGACAGAGACCCTAAATAGCCAGAAAAGAGGGTTTGGCTACCTAGGAGAGAGGAAAGGCTACTAACACCTGAAGGAGCCTATCACAAGGAGTCTCTGACGTCACCTGGTGGCACTGACCACTCAGAGCAGTCCAGTGTGCCAGCAGCACCTCTGTTTCCAAGATGGCAGAGGTCTGGAGCACACTGGAGGAGCTCTGGACACCTCCAAAGGGAGGTGCAGGTCAGGGGAGTGGTCACTCCCCTTTCCTTTGTCCAGTTTCGCGCCAGAGCAGGGGCTAAGGGGTCCCTGAACCGGTGTAGACTGGCTTATGCAGAATTGGGCACATCTGTGCCCAACAAAGCATTTCCAGAGGCTGGGGGAGGCTACTCCTCCCCTGCCTTCATACAATTTTCCAAAGGGAGAGGGTGTCACACCCTCTCTCAGAGGAAGTTCTTTGTTCTGCCATCCTGGGCCAGGCCTGGCTGGACCCCAGGAGGGCAGCTGCCTGTCTGAGGGGTTGGCAGCAGCAGCAGCTGCAGTGAAACCCCAGGAAGGGCAGTTTGGCAGTACCAGGGTCTGTGCTACAGACCACTGGGATCATGGGATTGTGCCAACTATGCCAGGATGGCATAGAGGGGGCAATTCCATGATCATAGACATGTTACATGGCCATATTCGGAGTTACCATGGTGAAGCTACATATAGGTAGTGACCTATATGTAGTGCACGCGTGTAATGGTGTCCCCGCACTCACAAAGTTCAGGGAATTGGCTCTGAACAATGTGGGGGCACCTTGGCTAGTGCCAGGGTGCCCTCACACTAAGTAACTTTGCACCTAACCTTTACCAGGTAAAGGTTAGACATATAGGTGACTTATAAGTTACTTAAGTGCAGTGTAAAATGGCTGTGAAATAACGTGGACGTTATTTCACTCAGGCTGCAGTGGCAGGCCTGTGTAAGAATTGTCAGAGCTCCCTATGGGTGGCAAAAGAAATGCTGCAGCCCATAGGGATCTCCTGGAACCCCAATACCCTGGGTACCTCAGTACCATATACTAGGGAATTATAAGGGTGTTCCAGTAAGCCAATGTAAATTGGTAAAAATGGTCACTAGCCTGTTAGTGACAATTTGGAAAGAAATGAGAGAGCATAACCACTGAGGTTCTGATTAGCAGAGCCTCAGTGAGACAGTTAGTCACTACACAGGTAACACATTCAGGCACACTTATGAGCACTGGGGCCCTGGGTTACCAGGGTCCCAGTGACACATACAACTAAAACAACATATATACAGTGAAAAATGGGGGTAACATGCCAGGCAAGATGGTACTTTCCTACACAACCCCCCCCCAAATGAAGGACAATAAGACTAGCCATGACCTGATGAGTCTTCATTGTCTAAGTGGAAATATCTGGAGAGTCCATCTGCATTGGAGTGGCTACTCCCAGGTCTATGTTCCACTGTATAGTCCATTCCCTGTAGGGATATGGACCACCTCAACAATTTAGGATTTTCACCTTTCATTTGTTTTAGCCAAAGTAGAGGTTTGTGGTCTGTCTGAACAATGAAGTGAGTGCCAAACAGGTATGGCCTCAACTTCTTCAGAGCCCAGACCACAGCAAAGGCCTCCCTCTCAATGGCAGACCAACGCTTTTCTCTAGGGGTCAACCTCCTACTAATAAAAGCAACAGGTTGATCCTGGCCCTCAGAATTAAGTTGTGATAGGACTGCCCCTACTCCTAATTCAGATGCATCAGTTTGGACATAGAATTTTTTAGAGTAACAAGGGCTTTTCAGGACAGGTGCAGAGCACATGGCCTGCTTCAGCTCCTCAAAAGCTTTCTGACAGTTTGCTGTCCATAATACCTTTTTAGGCATTTTCTTGGATGTGAGGTCATTAAGAGGGGCTGCAATGGAGCCATAGTTCTTAATGAACCTCCTGTAATACCCAGTGAGGCCTAGGAAGGCTCTCACCTGAGTCTGAGTGGTAGGGGGAACCCAATCAATAATAGTTTGGATTTTCCCCTGCAGTGGTGCAATCTGTTCCCCACCAACAAGGTGTCCCAGATAAACCACCTTACCCTGCCCTATCTGGCACTTTGAAGCCTTGATAGTGAGGCCTGCCTTTTGCAGAGCCTCCAAAACTTTCCATAGGTGGACCAGGTGATCATCCCAGCTGGAGCTAAAGACAGCTATATCGTCCAAATATGCTGCACTGAAAGCTTCCAGCCCTTGCAGGACTGTGTTCACCAACCTCTGAAAAGTGGCAGGTGCATTTTTCAAACCAAAAGGCATTACAGTAAACTGGTAATGTCCTCCAATGGTAGAAAATGCAGTCTTAGGTTTAGCATCTTCTGACAATTTGATCTGCCAATACCCTGCAGTCAAATCAAAAGTGCTTAGATACTTGGCAGATGCCAGTGTATCTATGAGCTCATCTGCCCTGGGTATAGGGTGAGCATCAGTTTTGGTTACCAAGTTGAGCCCTCTATAGTCTACACAAAACCTCATTTCCTTCTTTCCATCTTTAGAATTGGGTTTTGGTACCAGTACCACAGGAGAAGCCCATGGACTGTCAGAGTGCTCAACCACTCCTAGTTCCAACATTTTCTGAACTTCTTGCTTTATGCAGTCCCTGACATGGTCAGGCTGCCTATAGATCTTACTTTTGACAGGTAAACTGTCTCCAGTATCTATAGTGTGCTCACACCAAGAAGTGGTGCCTGGCACAGTAGAGAAGAGTTCTGAAAATTGTCCTAGGAGATTTATGCAATTGTCTTTCTGCTCAGCAGTAAGACAATCTGCCAAAACTACACCTTCCACAAGAGCATCTTGATCTGTGGAAGAGAAGAGATCAGGTAGAGGATCACTGTCTTCTTCCTGTCCCTCATCTGTTGCCATGAGCAGGGTGAGATCAGCCCTGTCATAGTAGGGTTTCAGGCGGTTGACATGGAGCACCCTAAGGGGACTCCTGGCAGTGCCTAAGTCAACCAAGTAGGTGACTTCACCCTTCTTTTCAACAATTGTGTGGGGACCACTCCATTTATCTTGGAGGGCTCTTGGGGCCACAGGCTCCAAGACCCACACTTTCTGCCCTGGTTGGTACTGAACCAAAACAGCCTTCTGATCATGCCATTGCTTCTGGAGCTCTTGGCGGGCCTGAAGGTTTTTACTGGCCTTTTTCATGTACTCAGCCATCCTTGATCTGAGGCCAAGTACATAATCCACAATATCCTGCTTAGGAGCTTTTAAAGGTTGTTCCCAACCCTCCTTTACAAGTGTGAGTGGACCCCTAACAGGGTGTCCAAAAAGAAGTTCAAAGGGGCTGAAGCCCACTCCTTTCTGGGGTACCTCCCTTTAGGCAAAAAGGAGGCATGGTAGAAGGATATCCCATCTCCTGCGGAGTTTTTCAGGGAGACCCATAATCATGCCTTTGAGAGTTTTATTAAATCTCTCCACCAGTCCATTTGTTTGTGGATGATAGGGTGTTGTGAACTTGTAAGTTACACCACACTCCTTCCACATGGCCTTTAAGTATGCAGACATGAAATTGCTTCCTCTGTCTGATACTACTTCCTTTGGGAAGCCCACCCTGGAAAATATTCCCAGGAGGGCCTTTGCCACTGCAGGAGCTGTAGTGGTCCTTAAAGGAATTGCTTCAGGATATCTTGTGGCATGGTCCACTACCACCAAGATAAACCTATTGCCTGAAGCAGTAGGAGGGTCAAGGGGGCCAACTATGTCAACCCCTACCCTTTCAAAGGGAACCCCAACCACAGGCAGTGGGATAAGGGGTGCCTTTGGGGTGCCACCTGTCTTGCCACTGGCTTGACAGGTTTCACAGGACTTACAAAATTCCTTTGTGTCCTCAGACATCCTAGGCCAATGAAACAATGGTACCAATCTGTCCCAAGTTTTCATTTGACCCAGGTGCCCAGCTAAGGGAATGTCATGTGCCAGTGTTAGGAGGAACTTTCTGTACTCCTGAGGAATCACTAATCTCCTGGCAGCTCCAGGTTTAGGATCCCTATGCTCAGTGTACAAGAGGTTGTCCTCCCAGTAAACTCTGTGAGAGTCACTGACATACCCCATTAGCCTGTTTGACAGCTTGCTGTCTGAGACCCTCTAATGTGGGACAGGTTTGCTGTGCCACACTCAGCTCCTCTCTGGCAGGCCCCCCTTCACCCAAAAGCTCAGCAGTGTCTGCTTCCAGCTCCTCTGGTGTAGGTTCTGCACAGGGAGGGAATTCTTCTTCCTCAGAAGTTGAATCCACTGTAGAGGGAGGGATAGTAGGAATTGGTTTGCTTCTACTAGCCCTAGCTTTAGGGAGCACTTGGTCCAATGTTCCAGGATCCAAGCTTCCCTGTCCTTTTTGCTTTTTGGCCTGAGCCCTTGTAAAAGCAAAAATATGCCCTGGGATGCCCAGCATTGCTGCATGGGCCTCCACATCTGACCAAGCTGATGTCTCCAAATCATTCCCTAATAGACAGTCTACAGGTAAATCTGAAGCTACCACAACTTTCTTTGGACCAGTTACCCCCCCCCAGTTGAGATTTACAACAGCCATGGGGTGGCTTTGTGTTATGTTGTGAGCATCGGTTACTTGGTACTGGTGTCCAAGTATGCTTTGTTCAGGGTGCACCAGTTTCTCAATCACCATTGTGACACTGGCACCTGTGTCCCTGTAGGCCTGGACCTCAACACCATTTATTAGGGTTAGTTGCTTGTACTTCTCCAAGTTATGGGGGCAAGCAACCAAAGTGGCAAAATCAATAGCCCCTTCAGAGACTAAAGTAGCCTCTGTGGTCTCCCTAATCAGACCAACCCCAACTAAATTACCAAAAGTGAGCCCAGCTACTCCCTTGGATTGGCTATTAGTAGGTTTGCTCCCACCACCACTGCTATTAGTAGGGACACTAGGTGTAGCAGTAGGGGTTGTAGTGGTAGGAGCTGTGGTGCCTTTCTTTGGACAACTGGGATCTGTTGTCCAATGGCCTTTTATTTTACATAAATAGCACCATGGTTTCTTTTCCTTGTTCTGATTAAAGGAGGATTTGGGCCCACCACCCCCACCAGAGTGTTTTTGTGGGCCTGATGAAGACTCATTTTTAGATTTGTCCCCACCCTTGTCAGAAGACTTACCATCCTTCTTTTTGTTGCCATCTTTGTCACCCCCTGTATGAACTTTTCTGTTCACTCTTGTTCTGACCCATTTGTCTGCCTTCTTTCCCAATTCTTGGGGAGAGGTCAGATCAGAGTCCACCAAGTACTGGTGCAACAAATCAGACACACAATTATTAAGAATATGCTCTCTCAGGATTAAGTTATACAGGCTGTCATAATCAGTAACTTTACTGCCATGTAACCACCCCTCCAAGGCCTTCACTGAATGGTCAATGAAATCAACCCAGTCTTGTGAGGACTCCTTTTTGGTCTCTCTGAACTTTATCCTGTACTGTTCAGTGGTTAAGCCATAACCATCCAGGAGTGCATTCTTAAGAACTTGGAAATTATTGGCATCATTTTCTTTCACTGTAAGGAGCCTATCCCTACCTTTTCCACTAAATGATAGCCATAGGATAGCAGCCCACTGCCTTTGAGGGACATCCTGTACAACACAGGCCCTCTCAAGTGCAGCAAACCACTTGTTAATGTCATCCCCCTCCTTATAAGGGGGAACTATCTTGTGCAGATTCCTGGAATCATGCTCTTTTGCAGGATGACTATGGGGAATACTGCTGCTGCCACCATGGGTATCTAAACCCAACTTCTGTCTTTCCTTCTCTAATTCAAAAGACTGTCTATCCAAATCCAGCTGTTGCTTTTTAAGCTTCAGTCTGGTTTGTTCCACCCTCAACTTATTGAGTTCCCTCTCTAACATTCTGTCATCAGGGTTGGTGGGAGGGACATTTCTAGAAACAGAGCTATGATGGGAATGAACAGAAGGAGACCTGTCCCTTACAGAAGCCAACTTAACAGCTTGGTTTACAGAAACATTACTACCAGTATGGTGAGAATAAATGCTTTTGCTATGATGTGAGACAACACTATTTCTTTGGTGTGGCTCATCATCATTACCATCTATGCTAGATTGTCTAGTAATGGGCAGGCTAGAAAGTTTCTTTCCTGAATCTTTTCCTGGGGGAGTCCCTGAATCAGATTGGGAACTATTAGGTACTTTTTCAACAGATGGGCCACCTCTGGCCTTATCCTGTTCTCTAAGCATGTTAATTAACAGTTCCAAGGCAGGATTCTTCCCTACACTCAAACCTCTCTCTATACAGAGACTCCTTGCTCTCTTCCAGCTAAGGTTGTCATATGCAAGTTTGGACAGATCAACACTTTGGCCTGTGCCAGACATTTTTTAGAGAGAGTTAAAGTGATAGAGAAAGAGACAAAAGTTTTCAGAACTTTTTGGAAAGACAGAAAAAAAAAACTTTTAAGAACTTTTTGAAAGTTTAGGAGTACTTTTCAGCACTTAGAAAAGAGTGAAAAGAGGAAATGCAAAACTTTTTGGCTATGTGTATATACACTGACCTTGTTTTGTATATTTTTCTCTTATGAAAAGTACAATGACAAGAGTGGTAAGTAGTCTCAAGCACTTATCCCACCACTGCACAACCAATGTAGGAGGCTGGACTGGCTTGTAGTGAGTACCAAGGGGTACTTGCACCTTGCACCAGGCCCAGTTATCCCTTATTAGTGTATAGGGTGTCTAGCAGCTTAGGCTGATAGATAATGGTAGCTTAGCAGAGCAGCTTAGGCTGAACTAGGAGACGTGTGAAGCTACTACAGTACCACTTAGTGTCATATGCACAATATCATAAGAAAACACAATACACAGTTATACTAAAAATAAAGGTACTTTATTTTTATGACAATATGCCAAAGTATCTTAGAGTGTACCCTCAGTGAGAGGATAGGAAATATACACAAGATATATATACACAATAGCAAAAATATGCAGTATAGTCTTAGAAAACAGTGCAAACAATGTATAGTTACAATAGGATGCAATGGGGAAACATAGGGATAGGGGCAACACAAACCATATACTCCAGAAGTGGAATGCGAACCACGAATGGACCCCAAACGTATGTGACCTTGTAGAGGGTCGCTGGGACTATTAGAAAATAGTGAGAGTTAGAAAAATAACCCTCCCCCAGACCCTGAAAAGTGAGTGCAAAGTGCACTAAAGTTCCCCTAAGGACAAAGTAGTCGTGTTAGAGGAATAATGCAGGAAAGACACAAACCAGCAATGCAACACCTGTGGATTTCCAATCTAGGGTACCTGTGGAACAAGGGGACCAAGTCCAAAAGTCACAAGCAAGTCGGAGATGGGCAGATGCCCAGGAAATGCCAGCTGCGGGTGCAAAGAAGATTTGACTGGACAGAAGAAGCTGAGGTTTCTGCAGAAACGAAAAGGGCTAGAGACTTCCCCTTTGGTGGACGGATCCCTCTCGCCTTGGAGAGTCGTGCAGAAGTGTTTTCCCGCCGGAAGGACGCCAACAAGCCTTGCTATACGCAAATCGTGCGTTTGGCGTTTTTGGACGCTGCTGGGGCCCAGGAGGGACCAGGAGGTCGCAAATTGGACCTGAAGAGAGAGGGGACGTCGAGCAAGACAAAGAGCCCTCGCTGAAGCAGGTAGCACCCAGAGAAGTGCCAGAAACAGGCACTACAAGGATGCGTGAAACGGTGCTCGCCGAAGTTGCACAAAGGAGTCCCACGTCGCCGGAGACCCACTTAGAAAGTCGTGCAATGCAGGTTAGAGTGCCGTGGACCTAGGCTTGGCTGTGCACAAAGGATTTCCGCCGGAAGTGCACAGGGGCTGGAGTAGCTGCAAAAGTCGCGGTTCCCAGCAATGCCGTCTAGCAAGGTGAGGCAAGGACTTACCTCCACCAAACTAGGACTGAAGAGTCACTGGACTGTGGGAGTCACTTGGACAGAGTTGCTGGATTCGAGGGACCTCGCTCGTCGTGCTGAGAGGAGACCCAAGGGACCGGTAATGCAGCTTTTTGGTGCCTGCGGTTGCAGGGGGAAGATTCCGTCGACCCACGGGAGATTTCTTCGGAGCTTCTGGTGCAGAGAGGAGGCAGGCTACCCCCACAGCATGCACAAGCAGGAAAACAGTTGAGAAGGCGGCAGGATCAGCGTTACAGAGTTGCAGTAGTCGTCTTTGCTACTATGTTGCAGGTTTGCAGGCTTCCAGCGCGGTCAGCGGTCGTTTCCTTATCAGAAGGTGAAGAGAGAGATGCAGAGGAACTCGGCTGAGCTCATGCATTCGTTATCTAAAGTTTCCCCAGAGACAGAGACCCTAAATAGCCAGAAAAGAGGGTTTGGCTACCTAGGAGAGAGGAAAGGCTACTAACACCTGAAGGAGCCTATCACAAGGAGTCTCTGACGTCACCTGGTGGCACTGACCACTCAGAGCAGTCCAGTGTGCCAGCAGCACCTCTGTTTCCAAGATGGCAGAGGTCTGGAGCACACTGGAGGAGCTCTGGACACCTCCCAGGGGAGGTGCAGGTCAGGGGAGTGGTCACTCCCCTTTCCTTTGTCCAGTTTCGCGCCAGAGCAGGGGCTAAGGGGTCCCTGAACCGGTGTAGACTGGCTTATGCAGAATTGGGCACATCTGTGCCCAACAAAGCATTTCCAGAGGCTGGGGGAGGCTACTCCTCCCCTGCCTTCACACCATTTTCCAAAGGGAGAGGGTGTCACACCCTCTCTCAGAGGAAGTTCTTTGTTCTGCCATCCTGGGCCAGGCCTGGCTGGACCCCAGGAGGGCAGCTGCCTGTCTGAGGGGTTGGCAGCAGCAGCAGCTGCAGTGAAACCGCAGGAAGGGCGTTTGGCAGTACCAGGGTCTGTGCTACAGACCACTGGGATCATGGGATTGTGCCAACTATGCCAGGATGGCATAGAGGGGGCAATTCCATGATCATAGACATGTTACATGGCCATATTCGGAGTTACCATGGTGAAGCTACGTATAGGTAGTGACCTATATGTAGTGCACGCGTGTAATGGTGTCCCCGCACTCACAAAGTTCAGGGAATTGGCTCTGAACAATGTGGGGGCACCTTGGCTAGTGCCAGGGTGCCCTCACACTAAGTAACTTTGCAACTAACCTTTACCAGGTAAAGGTTAGACATATAGGTGACTTATAAGTTACTTAAGTGCAGTGTAAAATGGCTGTGAAATAACGTGGACGTTATTTCACTCAGGCTGCAGTGGCAGGCCTGTGTAAGAATTGTCAGAGCTCCCTATGGGTGGCAAAAGAAATGCTGCAGCCCATAGGGATCTCCTGGAACCCCAATACCCTGGGTACCTCAGTACCATATACTAGGGAATTATAAGGGTGTTCCAGTAAGCCAATGTAAATTGGTAAAAATGGTCACTAGCCTGTTAGTGACAATTTGGAAAGAAATGAGAGAGCATAACCACTGAGGTTCTGATTAGCAGAGCCTCAGTGAGACAGTTAGTCACTACACAGGTAACACATTCAGGCACACTTATGAGCACTGGGGCCCTGGGTTACCAGGGTCCCAGTGACACATACAACTAAAACAACATATATACAGTGAAAAATGGGGGTAACATGCCAGGCAAGATGGTACTTTCCTACACAAGCTACCAAGGGTTGAACTGGGGTTAATTTATTGAGACATAACTGAACCTAGTGGCCTATCGCTCAGTGTAGGTACTTACCTGCCCTTACCAATAATAAACTTTCCAGCACACGCCATCATCCTGGCAAAAGTCCTTTGAATACTATTAATGTGGGTCGCGTGAGGCCAAACGAGCGAAGCTTCCAGGTGATTTTCAAATTTGCATACTCATAGCAATTTAAAGGGAGAACCATGGCTTCTCCTCTCACCAGGAGAGGACAAGAAAGAACCCACTCGTCACAGTCACATACAGATTACGCCTCAATAGATCAATGATGCATTCACTTCCATGAAAGATTTCAGATCTTTATCAATAGGGAATCGCCAACAAAACACACCCGCTTTGCCTTCGCCAAGCCCAGGAGTGAGGATAATTTGTACTTTACAGAAGTTGATCTTCAACAGGGGAACCTGTTTTGTTTATATTTGTAAGAGGTTCTTGTTCAGTTTTATTTCTGTGAAATGAGCATCATGTCCGGAATTGCCCTGGGAACCCCTTCCCCCAGGGGCCTGGCCACAATGTAATAGGGAGAATGGCCATGGAGCTCTCCTCCCTTGGCTGATTTAGGCCCCAGGGACCCCATCCCCCATGTCCCTGCTGTAATTAAAAAGGGGAGTTGGCCATGAAGCCCCCCTCCCCAGGCTGATTTGGGCACTAGGGATCCTGTCCCCAGGCCCCACTCATGTCTTCTGGGTGCCGTCCAGGGTGCCCATTGGGCAGTTGGACTGTGGGAGGATCCTCAATCCCTCTGTGGTTCCAGCCAGCTTCCCACCACCTGTGGGAGCCAGCATTGCTATTGCACACAGGGAGCTGCAGTAAATACACTTGCCTGTGTGAAAGAGTAATTATTTCATCTCTTTTACTGCACGCATGATGATACCTCCCCTTCCAGCGGATGGGAGCACTTTGACAGCTCCCACCTGCTAGAAACCGGAGTGCTTGCTTTTGCTTGGTGGGAGCGGTATGCACAGCCCCCAGTTCCATAATAAAATAAGGTGATGGTACCCAGGATCTGAGGTGGGTCCACACAGTGCCCTGCACAATTTTTACAATTAAAGCCCTGGATAGGTGGTTGTCCCCAGTACCAGGAGGAGTCCACGAGGCCCCCCATTATAATTTACATGAGCCTGGGAAGGTGATGGTCTGTAGGGCATAAAAGTGCCCTAGACGGGGGCCCTTGAGTGTCCCCTCCTTTAATTTTTAAATATGTTTACATGCCCCCGGAAACTGTCCTACCCAGGGGCTTTAGTATAAACAAGCAGAGAGACTGAGCTTTTCTTTTGTGAATTTGCAAATTCTTTACAAATTTGCAGCACCATTTTTTTTAAAGTGCTTTTTTCCCTGCTGGGGTCCCTCTGGAATCCCATGACCAATGCATAAGAATCAGGGTATTCCTACCCTGCATCATTTTCTTTTTTGTCCATTTCTTTGTTAGACTCGGCTGAATCCAAAACTCATGATGGCTGTCAACGGTTCCTGGTTGAAGTGTTGGCAGACAATCAGAGCTGTGCATTTCCCTGCAGGAACTCATCATTTTTCGCTAAGTCATTGTGGCCAGAGATATACAAATTTCATTTAATATCTCAAAAACTACTGAACGGATTTGCACCAAATAAATGAAAGCACAGCCTGCATGACAAAAGCTAGTTTTCTGCCAAATTTGGTGTAATTCCGTTCAGTGGTTCGGGCTGTAGTCGAGTTTAAATGTCCTTTTGGAATTAACATGGGAAACACAACTTTTTTCACTCACTCTTTTTCTTGGCCCACGCTTGACGGATCACCCCAAAACTAATGATGTGCAACAAGAATCACCAGTACGGGGATGTGGTTAGCCAGCTCTGAAGATTGCCGAACACTAGCTACTCTCTGGCTGTTGCTAAACTAAATCCTCCTGCGGGGAACACCGCAAGTCAGCAGAATTGATCCAAGTGAGTGCTGAGGGAAAATTAAATCGGCGGTGGCAGAGTGAATACGACCAAAACAGACCCCAGGGCTTAGCGCTGTGGGAGATTTGTAACAGCCTGAAGAATTCAATATTCTGAGAAAAGGCCATGGTGAGAAATTGGGGCCCCCACCCCACACAGACAAATAGCATTGCCAAATATGCAGTTCCACTAATGGCAACTAAAGGAGCATCGGGTCCACCTCATCCTGGAGCTGCCTAGTCGGACCCTCTGCAGCTAGCAGAGCGCAGACTATGAGACACTATGGCCCTCATAACAACTCTGGTGGTCTGTGATAAAGTGGCAGTAATACCGCCAACAGACCGGCAGTAACCAAAATGGAATTATGACCACGGCTGAAACCGCTCACACAGACAGCCCCCTCAACACACCAACCGCCACAGCTGTATCAACAAGCACCACGGCGGTAACCACCAACAGCCAGGAGGAAGACAATGTACCACCCACACTATTACGACGGGCCTATCCTCCAACTTTTCCTGGGCGGAACCAACGACATCAAAAGCATGGCAGAAACACTACACAGAAGTCAAAGGACTCACCTGTGGAGACTCAGGGGACAATCACAACGCCATGGAGCCCGAGCTGCACATATTTCCGATGCTCTTCTACCTCTTGCTGCATTATGAACATCAACGCCGTCGAAGACGACCACGGTGAGTATTGCTGCCTAGCACACAAGGGAGGAGGGAGGAAAAAGAAAGTGACACACACAAGCAACACGCAACAGCCCCACCCCCAAAACCATACACACACAACCAGATGCACAAACAAGAAAGAAACTGAGTGTAATATGATAAAAGAACATGAATAAGTGCATCAAAATACAAAGGTAGATACATATTTACAAATGTAGGGACACTGCCCAGTCCCCAATGTCCGTGGGCCACAGGGCCACAACACATTGGTGAAGGCCCCACCTCACTCCTGCAACAACATGGAGAGGACACTGCAGGGGCATCAGGTCGAAAATACACAGGCACCTCAGGGGGACGGGGAATGGAGGGGCACCTCAGCCGGAAGATGGTACAACAACACTGGTCCTGGAGGGGGCTACATGCCCCGTGCAATGTCCTGGAGAGTGCAAGGCTACAGTCTCTCAAGTTGGTGGTTTGCCCACAGCTTGGTCGTGGGGAGTGCCAGGCCACAGTCTCTCAAGTGGGGGGTTTGCCCACTGCTTGGTCCTGGGGAGTGCAAGGCCACAGTCTCTCTAGTGAATGGCTTCTCCACTGGTTCTAGAGGGGTCATCGTGCCCAGTGTGCTACATCCTGGGAAGGATGGGATGAGTGGATGGCTTTTCCACTGGTTCTGGAGGGGGCATTGTGCCCAGTGTGCTTCATCCTGGGAATGATGGGGTGAGAGGATGGCCTCTTCCACTGGTTCTGGAAGGGGAATTGTACCCAGTGTGCTTCATCCTGGGAAGGATGGAGTGAGTGGATGGCTTCTTTCACTGGTTCTAGCGGGGGCATTGTGCCCTATGATGCAGATCTTGGGGAGTGCAAGGTCACAGTCTCTCACCTGGGTGTCAGACCCACAGGATTTGCAGGGGCGAGGACGCACAACATCCCTTGGAGGCAGGACTACACATTGTCTGCCGATGGTGACGGCTGCTCAGTGGTGGCAGTGGCGGGGTTGGTGGCAGTGCTGACAGTGGTGGGGAGAGGCTCCAACCCTTTCCTTGCAGCCTTGGACAGCTAAAACACCACGGTTGGTGGTGGGGGATCCAAATGAGTCCCAGCACCAGGCCTTTTGTCCTTCCTGCCTGCTGTTGCAGGCCCCTTGCCCTTCCCTCTTGCAGCTGGTGGTGTCTCCTTGCCCTTACTAGATGATGCTGGTGGTGCCTTCTTGCCCTTCCCTGTCGCAGCTGGTGGTGCCTCCTTGCTCTTCCCTGTCGCAGCTGGTGGTGCCTCCCTGCCCTCCCTTGATACACCTGGTGCAGGCACACTTTCGGTGTTGCTGCCTTGTGCCCGGGATCCTCTCCCACCTGCAGTAGCTGTCGACACTACTGTGGCCATGGACTGGGTGGCTGAGGTGCTCGCCTCGGTTCTGATCACCCTGGCCCGACATGAAGGACGGGGGGGAGTGGTTGGGTAGAGATCAATGGTGGAGAGGAAAAGCTTCTTAGGGACATTGGGGATGAAAGAGGGTGAAGGTTTAGGAGTGGAGGAAGAGGAAGAGGAACTGGTTGTAGGCGGTGTCTGTCTGCTGTGTTTGGGTGCAGGTGCATGGGCTGGATGCTGCTGTGAGGTGGATGGCTGTTGGGGGTCCGAGTGCTTGCATTTGTGTACTTTGGGAGGAGGGGGCACAGACACAGTGGGAGAGGACACAGGGGACGTGTGCATGGATATGGTGGTGGTGACTGCCAGTGAGGGGCGTGTAGTGAAAGGCGTGATGATGGTAGTGGATGAGGAAGTAGTGCATACAGGTGTGAGAGTAGACTCTACTGGGAGGGAGGTGGACGACGGCGAGGAGGGTGACACAGTGGAGGCAGTGGATGTTGGTATGTCTGCATCTGGATGGTGTTTGTGTGAGTGCCTGTGGGATGATGTGTGGTGCATGTATTTGCTTGAACCACTCCTGTGTGTTGTCTTGTGTGCATGCTGGTCTGCCTGTGTGCTTGGGATAGGTTGGGGTTGAGGGGAATGGGATTGGGTAGAGGAAGTTGGAGGGGGGAGGCTAGAAACAGGGACAATGGTTGCCATCAGGGAGGAGGCCAGAGCCTGGATTGATCTCTGTTGGGCCACCATGCCAGAGTGAATGCCCTTCAGGAATGCATTTGTTTGTTGCAAATGAGCTGTAGGCCCCTGGATGGCATTCACAATGGTTGACTGCCCAACAGAGATGTATCGCAGGAGGTCAATAGCCTCCTCGCTCAGGGCAGCAGGCCTAACTGGGACAGGGCCTGAGGTGCCTGTGGTGAAGAAGATGCCCACCCTCCTCGGTGAGTGGGCACAGGAATCATGCTGAGGGGCTGCTGGGAGGGTGGTGCTGGTTCGGGGGTGGTGGCCTGTAGTTGGGGTGGACACAGAGGTGTCCACCACCACTAGGGAGGTTCCATCGGAGGAGGTATCACTGTCAGAACTGTCCCCTCCAGTCTCCGCCACGGTGCTCCCCTCGCCCTCCGCCCTCACTGTCAGTGGATTCAGCCTCCTGGGCCCTGTGGGATGCAGTTCTCCCCATCGCCGGTGCCTCTACTCCTCTGCCAGATTATGCTAATGCACATAATGACAGGGTGACAGAACTAAAAGTGGGGGAGAGACAAAGGATACCCTTGGTCAATGGTGGCAACAACACCACCGTTGGCGTACACAACATGTACACACAGGGAACAGCCCTACGCACTAGGCAGTGTACTAACAGTCACAATGCTAGTCACCAGCCCATGAACAGGGATACCTAACGCCAATTGCAGCATACCTGAGACCCACAGACCCCTGCCCAGTAGTGGATGCCTACTACCTTGGTTGGAGGAGGTTTCCATCAGACCCTGCCCAACACTCCCTAACCTGCAAAGTCTGGCCTGGCCTAGGGGAACCCACAGGCCCACATCCCCCACCCGGATGCCACACCACCACGCGCAAGTAGTATATTGGGGCACTGTACTCAACCCTTTGCGGCTGCTGTGAAGCCCCCAAGCGCCCATCCAGCTCCAAATTGGCCGCCGCCAGTATGCGGGCCATCAGGGGGGTCAGGGTTAGACAGGTACCCCTTCCTCGTTGGGAGCCCATCCCCAGCTGGGCCTCTGCCATCTTCCGTGCCCAGCATGTCAGGTCCCCTTACGCACAGACATTGCCCACCATAAATGTACGATGCTGCCCAGGGCACTTCCACCAACCCCCCCTACACGAGGCCCTCACACACAGCACTCCCTGCGTTCATGCCCCATGCATCATGCTCACAGTGTACTCACCTGTTGGTCTGGAGGCCCATACAGCATTCGGTATTGGGGTAGGACCCCATCCACCAGTCTCTCCAACTCCGCAGAGGTGAAGGCAGGGGACCTTTCCCCTGTGACACGAGCAATGGTCGGTTCCAGACACAAGTCACAGCAGCACTTGCAGTGTAAGTCCTCTTCTCTTGAAGGTAAGGTAGTAAGTGAGTTGCACGGCGGTTCTCAACCTCCTCTCGCAAAGGCGCACAAAGTCAGCGGAATTACCTCATTTCCAGATGTCCCTCCATACAGGGCAGGCGGACGCCATTTCGGGGGGGGGGCAGGCCATGGCACCTAAATGTGTCACAGTACACATAGGCACCATTGGGGCCTATCCAACCATATACTGTTGCAGTCACAACATGCAATGCAGTGTAGTGTTTGGAAATATAGAATACCTGACCAGCTGCTCACTGTTTGTCCCCTGGACTGCAGCAGCTGCAGATAAATAGGAGATGGCAACATCCCCCTGTGTACAGGCCCCTGGTGGACTTGGCAGCAAGGGAGGGCAGGCACATTATCCTCACCTTTAGACTGGACAGGGCCACAATCACAGAGCTGTGTGCCCAATTAGAACCTGACCTGATATCTGCTATCCGTCAGCCCACCAGAATCCCCCCTCTTGTGCAAGTCCTATCTGTGCTCCATTTCCTGGCAACTGGCTCCTTCTAAGTGACAGTGGGCTTGGCATTAAGAATGTCTCAGCCAGTGTTCTCAATAGTGCTCACCAGAGTGTTGTCTGCCCTGATTAAACACATGCACAGCTACATCGTTTTCCCCCAGGTGGAGGATTTGGCAACAGTGAAAGCTGATTTCTATGCAATGGGACATATCCCTAACATTAATGGGGCTATCAATGGTACACATATTGCATTTGCTCCCCCCCCCGGAGAAATGAACAGGTGTTCAGAAATCAAAAGAGCTTTCACTCCATGAATGTGCAGTTAGTGTGCCTGGCTGACCAGTACATCTCCCCTGTCAATGCAAAGTATCCTGGGTCTCTGCATGATGCCTTTATCCTGAGGAATAGCAGCATCCCATATGTGATGGCTCAACTCCAGATGCAGTGGGTGTAGCTAATAGGTGAGCCCTGGTTCCCACCCAGTAGGTGTTGGTGTGTGGGTATGGTGTGGGCGCTAAGGGATAGTGTGTGGCTAACAGTTGTCCCTCAATATTTGCAGGTGACTCTGATTACCCCAACCTCTCATGGCTACTGATCCCTGTGTGGAATCCCTGGACAAGCGCAGAGGAACGTTACAATGAGGCACATGGCGAACAAGAAGAATCATAGAGAGGACATTCGGCCTCCTGAAGCCCAGGTTTCGTTGCCTCCATCTAACAGGTGGATCCCTGTAGTACTCACCCAAGAAGGTGTGCCAGATCATCGTGGAATGCTGTATGTAGCACAACCTTGCCTTACATCGCCAGGTGCCTATTTTGCAGGAGGATGAGCCTGGAGATGGGCGTGTGGTAGCAGTGGACCCTGTGGACAGTGAAGATGAGGAGGCAGAGGATGTGGATGAGGACAACAGAAGTGCAATAATACAACAATACTTCCAATGACACACAGATTAGACACCCTTTGGCATCTCTATTTTCAGATATTTGTGCCCCACTAACGCTCCTGGTGTGTTGACTGCAGCCAACTACAGGTCATTAATATGTATACACTACTGTACAGTTGTATTGCAGTGTTTAGAGGTTGTTAAATGAATACATAGTTCAATCATTTGACATACTCCATAATTGTATTTATTTAAATGGTGTTTATTTAAGTGCTAATAAGTAGAGGGGGATGTGCAATGGGCTGGGGTGATGGCGGAGAAATGTCCAGGATAGAGTTCAGTCTATTTGGATCACAGGTGCATTGTCCAAGGGGGCATACGAAGTGGAGCAATGCCAGTTCAAGGTGGACAGGGTGACAGAGTGTGACACAAGGGTGACAATCAGGAGAGTCGTATTTCCTGGTGGGGGGTCTTGGCAATAGTCTCTGGCTTCTGCCTGGATCGCAGGTATCGTTTGTGGGGTTGTTCTCCTTCTGCAGGGGGTGGGGTGCTGGTGGCCTGTTGGTCCTGTGTCAGGGACTCCTGTCCACGAGCGGCAGCGGAGATGAAAGGCTGTTCATTGGTTTGGCTAGTGTCAGTTGCCTGCTGGTGTGCCACTGCTTCCCTCATGGTGTTGGCCATGTCTGCCAGCACCCCTTCAATGTTGACCAGGGTGGTGTTTATGTCCTTCAAGTCCTCCCTGATCCCCAGGTACTGTCCCTCCTGCAGCCGCTGGGTCTACAGCAACTTGTCCAGTATCTGGCCCATCGTCTCCTGGGAATGGTGGTATGCTCCTAGGATGTTGGTGAGTGCCTCCTGGAGAGTCAGCTCCCTTGGCCTGACCTCCCCCTGTCGCACAGCAGTCCTCCCAGCTTTCCTGTTGTCCTCTGAATCGTGTGCCCACTGCCACTGACCTCAGGTCCCTGATCGTCCTGTGTTTGTGGTGTGCCCTGGGGTCCCTGTAGTGGTGGACACACTGCTGATTGACGTGTCCTGGGGACAGAGGTATGGGCCCGCTGGGTGGGTACTGTGCTGATTTTTCCTAAGGGAGGGAGGCTCTGTGATGGTATGGGACTGTGCCTGGGTAACCGACTGTCTGGAGATCCCTGATGGGCCAGGTTGGTCATCCAGATCCAGGCGTCCAGAGCTGCTGTGGGGGAGACTGGATGTTGCTGGCACCTCCTCTCCGGTGACATTGGATGGGGGACCTGTGGGGATGTAAATGCAGTGTCATTGTTTCTGTGTGTGACATCTTGTGCATGGGTGTGTTGCCCTCTATGGTTGTTATTGCCCTGGCAGCTTTGCCTTGTGTGAGTAGTTATTTGGTTGGCTAGGTGATTCTCTCCAGTGTGCATGCTTTAGTGAGGGGTGTCCATGCAGTTCTGTGATGGGGGTCCGTGCATTGGTGTTACATGCAGGGCTTGGTATTGGGAGGGGTGAGCTGTGACGGTGAGGTGTGTGTGAGGTGGTGGAGTGATGGGAGTGAGGCTAAGGGTGGGGGGTTGTGATGGCATGCAGGTAGGGGGGTAATAGTAGTAGAGATTTGACTTGCAAGAGTCCAGTCCTCCTCCTACTCCTGCCAGGCCCTCAGGATGCATGATTGCCAAGACTTGCTCCTCCCATGTTGTTAGTTGTGGGGGAGGAGGTGGGAGTCCACCGCCAGTCCTCTGTACAGCTAGTTGGTGTCTTGCTGCTGTGGAATGTACCTTCCCCCATAGGTCGTTCCACCTCTTCCTGATGTTGTCCCTTGTTCTGGGTTTCTGTCTCACAGTGTTGATCCTGTCGACAAATCTCTGCATAGATCCAGCTTCCTAGCAAAGGATGTCTTCTGCACCTGTGATCCAAATAGATGTGGTTCTACCCGGATGATTTCCTCCACCATGACCCTTAGCTCCTCCTCCGAGAACCTGGGGTGTCGTTGTGGTGCAATGAGTGTAGTGTGAGTGGTGTGGGGTAGGGTGCGCAGGGTGATGTGTTGTGGTGTGAGATGTAAGGTGCATGGATGGTGTACAGGTGATGGTGGTGTGTGTCTGTGGTCTTGTCCGTGGTCTTGCTATCTCTCTGGTTTGCACTTGTTTGTAGTCGTAAAGGCTGTAGGTAATGTGGGTGGGTGTTTTATAGTGGTGTGGGTGTGGTGTGTGTATGTGTGTAAGGTGTGTGTTATTCCAATTGTCCAATGTAGTGTTGTTTTATATGTGTGTGTATATTTTGAGCACCATTGGTTTGGTGACATTGAATATCCGCCGACGTGATTCGTGGGTCATAATGCTGTGGGCGTAGTTCTGTTGGCGTAACAGTGTGGGTTTTGCTACCGCCAGTTTATCACTGACCTTTGGGCTGGCGGACTTCTGTGTGTGGCTGTATAGTGACAGATTGCTATCTGTGTGTCATAATATGGGTAGCTGTAATCCGCTGCGGCTGCAATATGTTGGTGGCAGCCAGCATGGCGGAAAGCGGTACTTACCACCAATGTCATAATGAGGGCCTATGACTGCAATTCAAAGCGTCAAAGACACTTTGGAGCCAAAGGTGGACACAGTAACTCCTGAAGTGAATCTAATAAGGCAAGACCTCCGAAAAGTTACATAGAAATTGACAGTGGCTGAAACTCACGTCTCGGGCCTGCAGTCTGTCATTAAACGTCTGGAGGAACAAGTGCAGGGCCTCATGAAGCAAACTATGGCCATCACTGAGATCAAGAGGGCAGGGCAAGGCTGAACAATATTCATATAGTGGGGGTGCCTGAAGGAGCAGAGGGCCACAGTGCTGACCTATTTGTGGAGGACCCGGTCCTAAATCTACTACAGCTGAAAAGACTTTCTAAGTTTTTTTCAGTGGAGAGGGCACATAGAGCCCCAGCCCCCCGGCCTCCCCGGTGGCCCCCCAAGAACAATCATAGCCCAGATATTCAACTATAGAGATCAAGATGCCATCCTATAGGTGGCCCGCATACATGAAGATCTTAAAATTGAAAATGTCATGTGCACATTTTTCCTGACTTTACTCTACAAGTTCAGAGACAACGCAAATGCTTTGATGAAGTAAAGCGAGCTCTACGAGAATGAGAACTTACATACATGATGTTATTCCCGGCAAAATGGAAAGTAATTTTGGAAGGAAATATTTGCTTATTCACTACACCGGAAGAAGCGTTGGACTTGCTTGAGTGTTGGCTGGTGCACATACCATTGCCAGATCCTCAGTAGGGTTGAAGCAGCAGGTGGCCTTCTGGCAAGAGCAGCTACTCAGGGAGCACAAGAACTTCACCAGAGACATAGGACCTTTTAAAGTCCAGTGCAAGGCAGTCTGGGATGTAAGGAGGAGATCGAAGTCCCCACCACATAAGTGGCAGAAAACCCCCATACAAAATGGAATTTGGGGAGACTCAACTAAGGGATATCCAATATCCTAAAAAGTATGGTGCAGTGGTAATGTCATGCCCACGCGTGTTTATGGTACTAGGGTGACAGGCTCTTTTCAGTTTGAGGAGGAGCGTGGTTGACCACTCACGGTGCAGGGAAGCAGGGAGGGGGGAAGTTTGCAGGAAATTAGACCTCTTTAAGTTTAAGTTCCACAGTATGTTGGTCTGTGTTATTGATTGCTCAGGTAATGCATCAGTGAAGCAAGGTATGGGAGAATACCAGAGACAAGGCCCACACAGTAGGAATATAAGTACAACAATTTATCTTCTCCCAGTAACATCTCACAACTCAAACTAAGTCTATGTCATGTAACCTACTCATATGCTCTTATGGTCCTAGAATGTGAATGGTCTGGGCAGCATGAAAAAGCACACACTGATCCTCCAATACCTCTGGAAACATTCCCCGGATTTGATGCTTTTCCAGGAGACTCATCTCAGGGACACAAAATGCAAAGCACTAGACAGATTTGATTACAAACTATGAGCCCATGCAGGCTATACTAGTGACTCAAGAGGAGTGACGATAATGATCAAGAAATCAACCCCCTTTGTATTGCAGCATAGTTGAAATGTCACTCTGGGGAGGTACCTAGTGATATCCAGCGTGTGGAAGGGGAAGATCATAACTGTGGGTTCTCTAAATGTTCTCCCGCACCTACACTTGCTGACACTTCATAAACTAAAGGCAACCCTACAAGATCTCCCGCATGAGACCAAATTTTTTGGGGGAGACATGAATGCCGTCATGGACCATGAGCTGGGTAGCCTCTCAGGAACCTCCCTGAGAACCTCACTAAGGTGGTGATTTCTTTTGTGGACTCCTTGGTGTTGGTAAACATTTGCTGGCACACAACCCACATACACAGATTCCAAGAAGCAGATCCAAGAAGCTAGTAGTAGACCTCGGTGAGTCTCCGACCATTCCCCGGTCAAGGTTAAATGGGTAAGCACAGTTATGCCTTCGCAATGCAGCAACGTCTCTATGATGTCGATCATAAGACCAACAAGCTTCTGACGTGGCTGCACAGGAGATTGGGAGAGGACCTGGGTGCTAGAGAGAGAAGAAAAAGAGGTAAGACTCCAACAAGACAGTCTAACCATAGCCAACGCATTCACTGACTACTATGAGGATCTGTACCAACCGGCACCTCCATGGGAGATGCAGATTATATGGAACTCTGGCAGGATATCCGCCTCAGCGAGTTAGAGGAGGAATCAAGAGTTGCTCTTGAGGAAGACCTAACGATGGAAGAGATAAAGCAAGCTATGCATGGGCTTCAGTTAGGGATGGGCATGGACCCAAATGGGATACCGATGGAGATTAACAAAGTTATGGCCAATAAGGTAGCACCATATCTACGGGCCATGCTCCAAGCTGCACTGCAAGATGGCATCCTCCCAGAGGACCAATGCATGGCCACCATAGTAGTAATACATAAAGCAGGGAAACTACAAACCAGTTGCAGCTCCCTATAGACCTAGCTCCCTATTAAATACGGAAAACAAAATCCTAGCAAAGGTCTTAGCGAGTAGGCTCCAGGCAGATATAACATCACTGATCCGCCCTGACCAGTCTGGCTTTATGCCTCCCAGGGGAACAAGGCTCAACCATATCTATGGAGCACTGCACATAAAATGGGTTTCAGATCTAAATTAGGTACACCTTCTTTACTGTTCGCCTATGGCACGTGTCCAAGTGAATGGTATGATATCTTAGGTGTTCACTCTACACAGGGGAACCAGACAGGGCTGCCCTCTCTCCCCTCTCTCCTCCATTATATTTGCCCTCGGGCTGCCTGGGTACGCTAGGATCCCCTGACATGAGGGATATCAGGGTGTGGTGACTGAGAGGAGCATGTCTCTCTCTATGCCGACGATATATCACTATACCTCACGTGGCCTTCTCGCTCTGTGGACAGAGCTTTGCACATCTTCCAGACATTTAACAACTAATCTTGATACTCCATAAAGTAATCAAAATCAGTGCTTTTCCCATTCACTGGTATCCCTCAATGACTCTTGTGGCACCGTGGTATACCAGTGGCGAAAGATAGCTTCAAGTACTTAGGGATACATAGCACAAGGGACCCCCAGAAGTTTCTAGACGTTAACCTCATCCCACAAATTGAGCCATGTAAAACTGACGCCTCACTCTAGCGATTTTTGCCCTTGCCACTAATGGGCAAAGCGTCCTTGCTAAAAATGATGTCTCTCCTCTGCTTGCTGTACATCCTACAAAACTCACTCTATCAAATCCCTCAGAATCTATTCCGGCAAATAGGCTTCTTCTATAGGGTGGCTGGACCCCACACATAGCACTTCTCAAGCTACATGTGGGGTGTTTGATGGGGGGACTTAGGTCCTAGACATCTCTAAATACTATTGGGCCTTGCAACTGGTGATATTAAATGATTTGGGCGGTCATTCTGACCGTGGCGGGCGGCGGGAGCCGCCTGCCATGCGGTCACCGCCATTTGGCCGCGTAGGCCATTCTGGCTTTCCCGCTGGGCCGGCGGGCGCCAGCCAAAGGAGCGCCCGCCGGCCCAGCGGGAAAGGCCCTGCAACATAGAAGCCGGCCTCGAATGGAGCCGGCGGTGTTGCAGGGGTGCGACGGGTGCAGTTGCACCCGTCGCGATTTTCACTGTCTGCTATGCAGACAGTGAAAATCATGCTGGGGCCCTGTTATGGGGCCCCTGCACTGCCCATGCCAGTGGCATGGGCAGTGCAGGGGCCCCCAGGGGCCCCACGACACCCATTCCTGCCATCCTGTTCCTGGGGGTCAAAACCGCCAGAAACAGGCTGGCGGGAAGGGGGTCGAGCCCTGCCAGGGGTATTTCGGCGGGAAACCGCCGGATCCCCTTTTCTGACCGCTGCTTTACCGCCGCAGTCAGAATGGGCAATAAAACACAGCCAGCCTGTTGGCGGTGCTTCCGTTGCCCGCGGCCCAGAATGAGGGCCTTGGTGTTTGCTGACAGGAACGAGCCAGCCTATTGAGTAGACAGGTCGCAAATAGGAAGTACAGATTACTTAGCAGTGCTATATAGGGACAAAGTAAATAATACACTTCCAATTCACACAGGGACAGTGATAAGGGCTTGGGGGAAGCCACTAGTGCCCTAAACTCGCAAAACACATTAATAGAGCAGACCCCCCTTGTGAGATAGTGATCTCCTTCAGGAGGTGGGTGACTTGGAGGGTTTCGCCAAGTGGGAACTTCTGGGCATTGAGATCTTGGGAGACATTTGGAGAGACCAAGTATTCATCTCCTTTGAAGCCCTCAAAGCACAATATGGAATGGGACACTCAGAACGCTATAAATATCTGCAATTGGGCCATGCCTTGAAGTGTCACACACGGAGGGGGAACAATTGACATCCACCACTCCTCTAGAGGATGGGCTCCTCAAAGAACATATACCAGACAAAAATATCTTCTTGATATACAGGAAACTCCTGAACAATGCCACAGGCACATTGGGAACCCTCAGAAAAGCGTGGACCAGAGACTTGGGAGACTTAGCAGATAAGGATTGGCAAGAGGCACTGCAGAGCCCAAGGGAAATTGCAATCTGAGACAGATTTAGGCTGATACAGTTAAAACTCCTATACAGATCATATTGCTCTTGAACCCTTCTTCATAAAATTCGTATAGTGGATACGCCTACCTGTCTCCGGGGCTGCAAGCAAATGAGTACCTTCTTTCACATCCTTTGGGCCTGCCCGGTTATACAGTCCTACTGGGCAGATATTACAGCATGAGTAAAGCAGACCCTGGGACACCAGCACCATATAGGCGAAAAATGTATTTTATTACAAATAACAGCGAATGAGCCAATGCCCAGACATGCTAGGACAATGCCAATGCTAGGCATTTGGGGAACAATTGAAGTCAGACTTTGACTGGTTCCAGCAAACTGAGAAAGTGGTGTATCAGAGCCGGGGATGCCCTCATAAATGGAAGAAAATATGGGCACCCTGGAGTGCGGCCAGGGGGAACAAGAGTCCTGAATTGTAGCATCCACACCTACTGGGGGAGAAGGGGTGAAAATTAGAGAATGTAAGGTATGCATTGATGTAAAGTGTTTGTGGCGTAAAAGCACTGAATGGTGTAAATTCTAGATGAACGTGGCAAATGGAAAATGATACAAACATAGCCGCTGTACAGAACTGTTGTTTTTGTGTTGATTTATGCAAATGTATTTTTATCTAATTTATTATATTATGAGATGAGTATGTTAGTGAAACGTGACAATCTGGTGATGTATTTTGAGATGTCATCAGTGATGTCATCTGTGAAGTCGTGGACTGTCATGAATGTTGTCATATGTGAGGTCATAAGCAGTACATTGCAAGGGCATAAGTTAAATATCTTGGGCGGACCAAGACTAGGCGGTGAGCCCTGCCGGTCCTGGTTTTAGAGACACCTTTATTTTTATTTTTATTGAGTTCAGTGTGATTTTATCAGTTTTTTTGGTTAAACTCAGGATATTTTTAAGGTTGGGGGTGGGGAATAATACTGTGCTATTCTTCATTTTCATTGAAGGTCTGCTTGGTGGCCCATGTGCAGTGGTCCAGCAGTCCTCTTTTATTGCTTAATACCCCGTTTTGGGGTTGTTTTTTCTTTGGTGTGCGGCCGCTCTCGTTTCCCGCTGCACTGTGCCTTTTTTTGGAAGACATTTTGGTGGAGTCAGCGGTCTAGTTGTCTAGGTCACTGACTCTTGATTTCTGGTTCTCTAAGCAATTTTTACCCGCGATGCGGCGAGCGCGCAGCGGACCATGACTAGGCGGTGAGCCCTGCCGGTCCTGGTTTTAGAGACACCTTTATTTTTAATTTGATTGAGTTCAGTGTGATTTTATCTGTTTTGTTGGTTAAACTCAGAATATTTTTAAGGTTGGGAGTGGGGAATAATACTGTGATTTTTTTAATTTTTATTGGTGGCCCGTGTGCAGTGGTCCAGCATTCCTCTTTTATTGCTTAATTCACCGTTTTGGGGTTGCTATTTCTTTGGCGTATGGCAGCCATCTTTTCCCTCTGCGCTGTGCCTTTATTTGGAAGCCATTTTGGTGGAGTCAGCGGTCTAGTTGTCTAGATCACTGACTCCTGGTTTCTGGTTCTCTAAGGATTTTTTTACCCCAATGCGGCGAGTGCGCAGCGGACCAAGACTAGGCAGTGGGCCCTGCCGGTCCTGGTTTTAGAGACACCTTTATTTTTATTGAGTTCAGTGTGATTTTATCTTTTTTTTGGTTAAACTCAGGATATTTTTAAGGTTGGGGTGGGGAATAATACTGTGCTATTTTTCATTTTTATTGAGGGTCTGCTTTGTGACCCATGTGCAGTTGTCCAGCAGTCTCCTTTTATTGCTTAATACCCCGTTTTGGGGTGGGTTTTTCTTTGGTGTGTGGCCGGCATCTTTTCCCGCTGTGCTGTGTCGTTTTTTGGAAGCCATTTTGGTGGAGTCAGCGGTCTAGTTGTCTAGATCACTGACTCTTGGTTTCCAGTTCTCTAAGCAATTCTTACTCGCGATGCAGCGAGCTTGCAGCGGGCCAAGACTAGGTGGTGAGCCCCGCCGGTCCTGGTTTTAGAGACACCTTTATTTTTATTTTTATTGAATTCAGTGTGATTTTATTTGTTTTTTTGGTTAAACTCAGGATATTTTTAAGGTTGGGGGTGGGGAATAATACTGTGCTATTTTTCATTTTTATTGAGGGTCTGCTTGGTGGCCCGTTTGCAGTGGTCCATCAGTCCTCTTTTATTGCTTAGTACCCCGTTTTGGGGTTGTTTTTTCTTTGGCGTGCGTCCGCCATCTTTTCCCGCTGCACTGTGCCTTTTTTTGGAAGCCATTTTGGTGGAGTCAGCGGTCTAGTTGTCTAGAACACTGACTCTTGGTTTCCGGGTCTGTCACTCTGATTCTTCCTTGGTAGTAAATGAGGCTCTATCCTCCTTCTGGTATTCCTCTCAGGATTTGCATGATTTGAGACCACAAGCTAGTAAAGACTGTACCATCTGCATAGATACTAGTAGTGTCACGTGGTGCTGCCCTGCCTGCTGTTGGACTTTTGATCCCAGGGGGGATTGTCAGGATGTGGGGTGTAAACCTTCTACCTCATTTCGTTATACCAATTGCCGATCGTTGGCAGCACACAAACTGGATATTAATATATTACTAGCACAGTCCTCTCCCAGAGCTTTGTTTCTAACTGAAACATGGATGCATGAAGGTTTGGACCCCGGCATCAACCTGGCACTACCTACAGGCTATCTAATTGCCAGATTAGATAGATGGATGTTTAGAGGAGGGGGAATTGCTGTTATTTATAAGGATTTTCTTAACCGTACCTATCAGCCCCTCCAGTTAGTGGAAGGGGAAGGTATGTTTTTTTTCTCATGCTCTTAACCCCCGCTATACTTTTTCAGGGATCTTACTATATTTACCCCCTTGCCCCTCAAATACATTTTTTGACTCTCTTTCAGACTGCATGGCAGATTTTCTTTGTTTGAGACCTAGTTTTACCATTTTAGGAGATTTTAATATTTATGCTGAGACCGTAGAACAATCATGCTCAAGACCTCTATTGAGAGGCTTGGAGGCACTGGGTTTGTCCCAACTTGTTAAGGGCCCCACCCACGAAAGGGGACACACTATTAATTTCGTTTTTAGCAATACGCCTGCTCTAACCTGCTTGTCCCCCACTCCACGGGCCTGGTCTGACCATTTTCTAATCCCCATTGAATTAGCTATGGACACAGTGGAAAAGGGGTTCAAGCCTTCAGCACAGGTTGGAAGATCATGGAACAAACTGAAAAAAATGATTTTCTAACCTCCTTAGAATCACTGCAAGTCCTGTTTTATGGACAAGGGTAAATTGGATGCTGAGGCTTTCAGTGACTGGATCACTGATAGCCTGGATAAAGTCCTTCCTTGGAGAAAAAAATCTGGACCGCGTAGGAAGTCCAGTGCTCCATGGTTTACACCTCGATTACTTCTTCTAAAAAATGAATGTAAAAAATTAGAAAGGACTTGGAGGAAATCCTATGATCCAATAGATAGGGAATTATATAAATGAGCTATTCGAAGATACCACTCCGAGATTAAGGTGGTGCGAAGTGCTTTCTATCAGCAAAAAATTGAAGAGGCTGCATGTTCTCCTAAAGCTGTTTTTCAAGTTCTTAAGGATATTGTTCAAGTTCCGGTGGAGGACAACTCGAAAGAAGCCTACTTAGAATATAGTAATTCGTTAGCCAAATTTTTTAATAAAAAATTGTAGACATTTATGCCACTTTTGAAAATTAGAGTTCTAAGATTGAGGAGGAGCAGATTTTTCCTCTGACAAAGTAGCCTGCTTCTCCCTCATCTCCCCTTTGTCGCAAGCTAGGTATTAGCTTTCTTGAGTGTTCTTAAACAGGATCTCCCCTGGAACCGGCTCCTCCGTACATACTAGTTCAAGGGGCAGAAGCTATAGTACCTATGCTTACGGAACTACTTAATGATTCATTACTCAGAGGATCAGTACATAGCCTATGGAAGCATGCCATAGTAAAGCCGCTATTAAAAAAGCCCACTCTTGACCCTACAGTACTGAAGAATTTGAGTCCCATCGCCCTTTTGCCCGCCCTGGCAAATATTCTAGACAAATACATCAATCTCCAACTTTCCACTTTTCTGGACGAGAATATTTTGCTCCATCCTACTCTGATGGATTTCAGAGCAGTTCATAGCATGGAAACTGCCTTAATTGCGGTAATGGAAGAAGCTAGGAAAAAGGTGGACCAGGGTCTTACTACAGTGATCTTTACGCTGGACCTGAGTGCAGCTTTTGACATGGTAGACCACCAGGTATTAATCCAGAGGATGAAGAATATTGGGATTAGGGGCCAGGCATTGGCCTGGTTCATTCCCTTCTTACAGGACAGATCCTTTCAGGTCCTGGATCGATCGTTTCTGTCAGATAAGCTTTTGTGTAGGTGAGGTGTACCTCAGGGCTCTGCCCTGAGTCCGACACTGTTTAATATCTATATGGCACCACTTGCTGCCTTGGTAGAATCCTTTGGTTTAGCGTTGGTGTCCTATGCTGACGACACCCAACTGGTGGTTTCTCTTTTCACCAACGAGACCCCAGAAGGAGTTGCACTATCCATATGTATGCAAGCGGTCTCAAGCTGGATGACCCATAGTAAATTGCAACTTAATGAGGAGAAAACTGAAGTTATGATACTGGGTCCAGAACTAAGATCTGGAATCTCTTGTAGCTGTCTTACAGCTCTTAGTGAGCTTCTGCCTCCAAAAAAACTGATAAAGAGTTTGGAGATTACTCTGGACCCCCTCCTGACTTTAGATGTTCATGTCAGACACGTACCTACCACCTGCTTTGGCCTACTTAGAATTCTTAGGAAGGTCTTTGTCATCCTCCCGGCATTGGCAAGAAGACTTATTGTGCAGGCCGTGATTTTATCAAGATTAGACTATGGAAATTGCAATTTTTTAGGCTCCCCAGCCTATGTGAAGGAAAAATTACAAAGAATACAAAATGCTGCAGCCCGTCTACTTTTGGATATCCCGAGAAGGTCATCAGTGCAAGCTGGATTAGCCTCATTGTACTGGTTGCCGGTTGAGCAGCAGATCAAATTTAAGGCCCCCTGTCATATAGATAGGTCCTTGCATGACAGAGGACCTTCACTCTTTAAGAATCTGGCTTTATTTTATAAGCCGAACAGAGACTTGAAATCCGCCACAACAGCCTTAGCCACCATACCTAAAATTAAGAAAATTAAATGGGGCAGGTCTACACTGGCTTACTTAGGAGCAAAATTATGGAATTCGCTGCCTCTTAAAATCCGGCTGATGAGTCACAAACTGGAGTTCCGTAAAGCTTTGAAAACTTGGTTATTCTAATACTGCTCCTGCTCGGGTCACTCTCCCTGGTTAAGGTCCATTAGTGCTGGAAAACCTGAGGGTATCCATGAGCTCTACAAACCATATAACATAACATAACATAACATAATTAGCTCTGGTTGCTATAACTGCTGAATTTCAATGGTTTGTTATATGACAAATGCAACCCTAACTATAACATCCTATAACATCCCTGTAACCTTTGTTTTTTTAAATGAATTTCTATGTTTTTTTAATTCTATTTTTTAACTATGACATCTCAGTAACCTTTGTTTTTTAAATAAATTTATGTGTTTGTATTTAACTCGATTTCCTAACTTTAATGTCCCTGTAATCTCTGGATTTTTATGTGAATGTAATGTATGTATTTTATAATATATTATTGTAACACCGCTGTGCAAGGTCTTCAACTGTGCTCAGGGGTGCTTAGCAGCAGGAATTGCATTGCGACCAGACCCTGATGCCAACCTGCTATAACTGACCGAGTTTGCACAAATTGCACATTATTCTTAGGCACCTGTAAGGATATCATGGTGTAAAAAAAAAATTAATATTTTTTGGGAATCTCACACCCTACGCGAACCTTCTCAAACACTTCATAACTTCATATTTAGAGAAAACATATATATAACTTATTGAAATGTAGTTTAAGTAAAACAATTTAGTAATACTGTTTATTAAATACCAGAATGATCAATATTGAATCTTAAAATTGCCCTTTTACTATTTTCTGTGATTTGCGACGTCATCGCACATCCTAGCAGCACGTATTTCCTGCATTGTGTAGTTTGTGCGACTCCAATGTTTTTTAAATAAAGCAAAAGACATATATCGACATTGTTAATGTTTCAGACAGAGGTTTACTAGCAGAGAAAAGAAAATAATATATGTAGAAAGTTTTAAATGTGATTTCAATTGTTTTTATAGAATTGCGTCTCCATTGCGACGCAGCGTCATCGCTCATCCCAGGTGACCTAGAAAAAAAGAATTTCATTGGTTAACCACCTTTCTGTCTTCTATTTGGAAAGGTCCCCACTCGTTCTTCTTTCATTTGGGAGTGGCTGTGACTTTTCACACTTCTGCCTCCAACCTCATTCTTTGGAGTTTTATTGGTGTTTTAGGCATATAGGTGAACAGGCAGTCTCTACAGTGCAGACCACTAATGCAGATTAATGTTTTCTTTTTGGGGCAGGTTCACAGTTTTTCTGCTTGCGGTTTCAAGTCATGTTCCCTTTCTTCCAAAATAACAAAGGAAACACACAAAAAATCCAAAATTGTTTAAAAAGTTAAAAAAAACACCAACAACAGTTCATGTTAGACCCACCTCCTTCACTAATATGCATGAGTGCATGTGCAAGTATGTGTATACATCACTCATGTGCATTAGGGACAGAGTGCATCAATGCTGTATTGATCAGTGAATGGGTGCATAAGTGGCTGTATGGGTTAGTGATAGGATGCATGAGTGTATGTATTGGTGAGTGAATGGGTGAATGAGTGGCTGTGTGGCTAAGTGACTGGGTGCATGTCTGCCTCTATAGGTGTGTGCACAAGTGTCTGTATATATGAATGAATGGGTGCATGAGTGACTGCATGGGTGAGTGACTGGATGTCTGAGTGGCTGTCTGGGTACATGACTGAGTGTGTCACTGACATTATGGGTGAATGACTGGGTGCATGAGTGCATGTATGGGTAACTGAATGGTTCATGAGTGGCAATATGGGTGAGTGAATGGGTGCATGAGTGACTACATGGGTTAGTGACTGGGTGTATGTCTGCCTCTATGGGTGAATGAGTGCATGAGTGCATGAGTGTCTGTAAGTATGAGTGAATGGGTGCATGAGTGACTGCAAGGGTGAGTAAGTGGATGTGTCAGTGACTGTATGGGTGAATTAATGAGTGGGTGTGTTGATGACTGTATGGGTGAGTGACTTGGTTTGTGAGTGGGTGTAGGGGGAAGTGAATGGGTTCATGAGTGGATGTATTGGTGAGTGACTGGGTGTGTGAGTGGCTGCATGGGTGAGTGACTGTGTACATAGATGACTCTATGGGAGAGTGAGTGCAAAATTGTCTTTATGTATGAGTGAATGGGTGCATGAGTGACTGCATGGATGAGTGAGTGGAGGTGTCAGTGACTGTATGAGTGGGTGAGTGGGTGTGTCGTTGACTGTATGAGTGAGTGACTTGGTGTGTGAGTTGAAGTATGAGTATGTAAATATGTGTGTGAGTGGCTGTATGTGTGAGTGAATGGGTGCATGAGTGGCTGTATGGTTGATTGTTATGCTTGAGTGGCTGTATGGATGGGAGTATGTGTATGAGTCACTATGTGGGTGTGTATCTCAGTGCATGAATGAGTGTATGAGTTAGTAACTGAGTATGTGAGTGCCAGGATGGGTGAGTGAATGGGTACATGAGAGGATGTGTAAGTGATTAATAGGACGTATGAGTGGTTGTATAGGTGAGTGAATGGGTGCATGAGTGACTGCATGGGTGAGTGACTGGATGTCTTAGTGATTGTATGGGTGAGTGAGTGAGTGCGTGAGCAGGTGTAAGGGTAAGTAAATGGATGCATGAGTGGATGTATGGGTGAGTGACTGGGTGTGTGAGTGGCTGTACAGAAAAGTGACTGGGTGTATGCCAGCCTCTATGGGTGAGTGAGTGCATGAGTATCTGTAAGTATGAGTGATTGGGTGCATGAGTGACTGCATGGGTGAGTAAGTGGATGTGTCAGTGACTGGTGAGTGAGTGGGCGTGTCACTGACTGTATGGGTGAGTGACTGGGTGTGTGAGTGGGTGTTTGAGTAAGTGAATGGGTGCATGCGTGGCTGTAGATGTATGGGTGACTGAATGGGTGCATGAGTGGCTACATGTGCTAGTGTCTAGGTGCTTGAGTGGCTGTATAGATGAGGGAATATGTGCATGAGTCACTGTTTGCGAGAGTCTCTGGGTGAGTGAACGAATGTATTAGTGAGTAACTGGGTGCATAATTACCTGTATGGGTGATTGAAAGGGTACATGAGTGGTTGTATAAGTGATTGATAGGATGTATGACTACCTGTATGGGTGAGTTAATGGAAACAGGAGTGACTGCATGGGTGAGTGACTGTATGTCTCAGTGATTGTATGGGGGAGTAACTCGGTGCACGAGTGGGTGTATGGATGAGTGACTGGGAGTGTGAAAGGCTGTATGGATGAGTGACTGGGTGTATGTCTGCCTCTATGGGTCGGTATGAGTGTCGGTATATAATAGTGAATGGGTGCATGATTGACTGCCTGGGAGAGTGAATGTATGTGTGAGTGACTGAATAGGTGAGTGACTAAGTCTGTCACTGACTGTATGGGATAATGACTGGGTAGATGAGTACGTGTCTGGGTATGTGAATGGGTGCATGAGGGGTTATAAGGGAGAGTGACAGAGTGTCTTGGTGATTGTATGGGTCAGTGACTGGGTGTGTGAGTGACGGTATGGGCAAGTGACTGGCTGCATGACTGCCTCTATGGGTGAGTGAGTACACAAGTCTCTGTATGTATGAGAGAATTGATGCATAAGTGACTGCACAGATGAGTCAGTGGATGTGTCATTGACTATGGGTGAATGAGTAGGTGTGTTACTGACTGTATGGGTGAGTGACTGGGTGTGTGAGTGGGTGTATGAGTAAGTGAATGGGTGCATTAGTGGCTGTATGGGTGAGTGAATCAGTGTTTGAGTGGCTGTATAGATGTGGGTGAATGGGTATGAGTAAGCAACTGGGTGCGTGAGTGTTTGTATGAGTGAGTGAGAAGATCTAAGAGTGGATTTGTAGGTGAGTGATAGGGTGTAGTAGCTGCTGCATGGATAGGTAAATGGGTGCATAAATGGGTCTATGTGTGAGTAAGTGAGTGTATGAGTAATATATACATGAGAGGCTGTAGTAGTGACATATAGATGTCCTAATGCCTATACAAGTGGTGTATGTATCAGTGAGTGATAGTGCCTTAGTCATAATTAGTGAGTGAATGAGTAAATGTATAAGTAAGATATGTACAGTTATTTGAGTACTTACAAGACTCACTGACTGAGTGTGTGTATCATATATTTCATAGGTCAGAAACCAGAAGACACACTGAAGACAGCATATAAAGAATGCTGTGTAAGGATAACCACTGTTCCATAAATGTCTGAAACAGTTTGCTACCGCTCCTAGTCACTTCAAAGGTTTTGATGAGATATGTCTCCAAATACTGTTGACAAAAAATAAGATAAATATGTTAGTATAATGCTTATAAGAGTTGTAAAACCAAGCAGTATACATTAATTATGCTAAAGCAGTATATAACCTTTCACTAAAACATTTGATTTTCTCTCTTTCCTGTTCTCAGTCTCTATACTAGTACCTATAAACAGAGTACTGTATAATCACCACTGAACAGTGAGGAAAAAAACAATCATACAGATTGCAGAAAGAAAACCCATAACTTCATAGTATTTCACTACAAACAAGTGATACTGTGAATTGCACTCATCAAAATGTTTGAAAGCCACACTTACTACAGCAACCAAAAGACTATGGCCCTCATTACAACCGCCCGCCAAGTTGTATCTGCAGTGCGGGCGCCAATGCGGCTGCACTCCCTTGGTGGCCATGAAGACGTCCCCGCTAGGCCTGCGGGCGGAAACCAAGCTTCGGCCCGTCGGCCCAGCGGGAATGTCGCCACAACACAGGAGCCGGCTCCAAATGGAGCCGGCGGTGCTGCGGCTTTGCGACGGGTGCAGTGGCACCCATCTCACTTTTCCCTGTCTGCTATGCAGACAGTGAAAAGCTCCATGGGGCCGTGGCAGGGGGCCCTGCGACTTCCCTTTCTGCCAGCCTTTTCATGGCAGTTCCTACCGCCATGAAAAGGCTGGTGGGAGGGGGACTCGTAATTCCCTGGGCAATTTGGTCCCGCCAGTCGTAATCCCCGAGTTTCTACCGACAGCCTATTGGCGGTACAAACTCCAGAATAGCCCTGGAGGTCTTCAACTGCCAGGGTTGTAATGAGGCCCTGTATGTTAAAAACATTTTGGTTATTATTATACCTTGTTCAAAACTACAAAGAAATATAATCCACACTTGAATTTTCCACATCGTTTTGTAGACATCACCCCTGACAGCCAGAATGATATTTGAAAAAAGTGATGATCCACATAGAGAGAAGACTATGGGCCTCATTACAACCCTGGCGGTCAAAGACCACCAAGGCTGTTCTGGAGTTTGTACTGCCAACAGGCTGGCGGTACAAACTCTGGGATTACGTCCGTGGCGGAAGCGCTGCGGTCGCACCGCTGGGGCCGGTGGTTTCCCGCCACATTGGTACCAGCGGTTTCCCACAACATTGGTCCCAGCGGTTGTAATCCCCCGTGGCAGTGCTGCCCAGGGGATTACGAGTCACCCTCCCGGCAGCCTTTTCATGGCGGTAGGAACGTCCATGAAAAGGCTGGCGGAAAGGGGAGTCACGGGGGCCCGCTGCCTTTGGCATTGGCAGTGCAGGGGCCCCTGTCACAGCCCCATGGAGCTTTTCACTGTCTGCACAGCAGACAGTGAAAAGCGCGACGGGTGCAACTGCACCCGTCGCACTGCCGCAACACCGCCGGCTCCATTTGGAGCCGGCTCCCGTGTTGCGGCCAAAATCCCTGCTGGGCCGGTGGGCAGAAACTTGGTTTCCGCCCGCCTTCCCAGCGGGGATGTCTCAATGGCCACCGCTGGAGTGCGGCCGCATTGGCGGCTGCACAACGGATACAACTTAGCGGGCGGTGGTTGCCGCCTGCCAAAGTTGTAATGAGGGCCTCTATATTTAGGTACTAATGAATATATTTAATCTATACTTCATTTTTGGATATCTGTTTGTTGATATCACCCCTGATAGGTTGAATGATCTATTAAACAGTGATAACATAGACAGAAGACATTATAGTCACTTTCTTCAACAAATCCAATGAAAATATTCTATCCACACTTCATTTTAGGTTATCATTTTGATGACATCACCCCTGATAGGTCGAATGATGTCTTAAACAGTAATTAACCTTGTGTAGAAAGAACTGTATATTTGTGTTTTACCATAAAACATTTGAACACATCTCATCCACACTTCGTCTTTTGACATGTTTTCAAGGCATGACCCCTCATAAGGTGAATGATTTATTAAGCAGTAATGATCAACATGGACAGATGACTGTTTCTCATATTTTTTTCACAATTCCTTCTTGGAACTTAATACATAAGAATTAGAACGTTTGAATGGTAGTTTTCATTTGAATTACCTACTGCTGTCATTGCACTCTGTCCATCCAGTTTGAGTCTTTAAATATACAGTATAAGGTCCAGATGTAATATTAAGGCCTTTATGGAGGATGTAAGCCAAAGTACAGTATAGATATTTGTCCCGCTTTAAAGTTTGTAATCTCAGTGACCAATTTAGATCTATCTGTTCTGCATTGTTGAAACATTGCTATAATGTATTTACCAGTTCCCTGTATAAGCAATGTAGACAATACATTTGATTTACAACTTGGAAAGGTCATATTTTGATCACTCTTTTTATCAGTTTGTCAAAAGACACACTTTTGCAATCTGGCAGAGTTAAATATAGAAATCACTCAGATTGTATAACTGAGGGGCTGATTACGAGTTTGATGGTCGGAAAAACCTGACACCTAAACTCCTGATAAGGAGATCGTCATGGTGCTGACGGTCTCCCCACTGGCCTCATTACAAGTTTTCCACTGGATGGTCAGCCCAGTGGGAAATGTGTACCCCCAGTGAACTCAGCTCCATAGGAAGTCGAGTCCAATGTTGTCACACAGGGGGCCCCCCCTAGCACCATAAGAATGCAGACTGTCTGCTAAGCAGACATTGCGCATTCTGACGGTGCTGAGGAGTGGGGCTCCTGCACTGCCCATGACAATGCTGTGGGCAGTGCATGGCCCGCGTGGGCCCCAGCACTTGTTTTCAACCAGCCTTTTCATGGTGGTTAATCTGCCAAGAAAAGGTTGGCAGATAACATAGTTGTAATCAGCATGGCAACACTAACTTCAGTGGCACTGTGGCTGTATACAACCATGACCGCCGTCATCACATTGGGATCAAAGATAATGGCGGAGGTGGCGGTCTTTTGGTGGTCCAACCACCAGCGTTGTAATGAGGCAGTTGGACCTCCAAAGCCGCGACAGTCCAACCTCGACAGTGAGTGAGGCGGTCTTCAGACCACCAGACCCCTAATAGGGCCCCTAGTCGAAATATATCATCAATATTTATATCTTCTTCCGAAATTCCAAGGATCACCATAATAAATTCCTGTGCATCTTGTTAAGCATTTAGAGTACACTCTACAGATCCACTATATTTGTCTACTATTTCTCGAATGCCTGAAGGAGATTGTATCACACTTCTTTTACAAGATAAGGGTTGAAGGCAATTAAATAGTTCTGCGCACAATGTGTTCCATGATTTTTCCTGGATTGTGTTTACTACATGTGGTAGAGAGAAGAGAACATTGAGAACAACATTAGTATAGCGGTTTACACCATTAGTGTTATCCTTCTAGTAACCTACAATATCTCCATCCTTTTCTAGTTTTCTTTTCTTCACAATTTCTTCTTTAATTGTGCTTTCTCTCTTTTCTACAATTTTCTTTAATTGTTTTGTTAGTTTCCGCTTAGCACATAATACACATTTCTCATAAACAGGCTACTGTCTTAAATGAGGAGCATGTATACTTCTTAATCTGTTGTACACTCTCACATCACAATTTGCATCTGCACTAAGCTTCTTCTCATTAAAATTAAGTCGAAATAAAACAGATAATGTTCAAACTCATGACAATGCAACATAGGGCATTCCTTCTTTAAAAAAACATACTTCCAATATTAATAAATGCAACATCAATACTTAAACCTTGGGATTAAGGATGGTTAATTTATATACAAAACAGATTGGAAACTGTTTTTGGTGGACATACAAATATTTCATGAGCAAAAAGTGTTCAACACATTGTTAAATTTGCTTAATGCCATCAATTAAATCAAACTTTATAGCTATAAATTCAACCTCATCATGGTTAGGAGAATTAATGAAATCAACAACTTTACCCATGGCACCATTTACCAATCATTTTTCAACATTTAAATTATGTATTAAAATGACTCTGTAGTTTTTGCAGACATGTAAATACTTCTGTAGCCCAGCAGTCCTGGAGACAGATTTCTCCAAAGAGCAATTTTCCCTGAGTAGTACAGTTACTCCCTGGTGTTTCATTTTGTCAATAACAGTAATCTTCAAAATGTCTTCATCTATTCAGTTTGAGTAAGTCTTCATTAAATTCAGCACATTCTTAAATTATAGGCATCAAAGAAACTAACTATGGGTTTTCCCTCTTTATAAACGTTATAGAATAGCTGTGCTGCTGCTTATTACAGGAAAACAGTTTCTTAATAAGTCGACTTTCCAACATCAGTTTTCCCTCCTCCGTCAAAACTCCTACTCTAATGTCCTTTAGAATGTTTACATATTCCATGTAAGAGGCTTGGCGCATATTTTTCACAAGTTCCTTGCATTGAACATATTGCTAAATGATAACATTTCTAATATTTCCCAATGAGTTTCAAGTCTCTTCATGTAAAAGTGTTTTGAAAACAGGTTGTCCTTTTTCAGGGGTAAGTTGTAGTAGGTCTCCAAAAACAATCAAATGCTTTCCTCCAATCAAGACGTCATATTCAGTTTTGAATATCTGTTGCATTCTTAGGTGAACAAAAGCAAGCATTCGATTTGAAACCATGCTTACCTCATCAATAATCATAGGCTTCATTGCCTGCAAAACTCTTACCACATCAGGACAAGCTTCACCAGATAACTCCTGGTATTCCAGTTTATTATCATGTTCAAGCGGTAGCATTAGTAGTCTATGTAAAGTAATTACTTTGATATGGTGTGCAGTTAGTGCAGTAGTTGCTGTTACTACACATGATAAGTTTGAATCTGTAGTCTTTGTGTAGGTAAGTAGAGATACCTTTAATTAAAAAGCATGTTTCCAGTACAAGCTTGACCATTAATATCTAATAGTATTGGCTTAAATGTCAAGCAATTGCATTTGTACTTCTCATGAAGTTCTATTTTGTCTTTTACTTCAATATAAATGTTTTTCTGTTCATTGTTGAGTTGTCCAACTAACGGTTCCAGATGTCCAGATTCCTGTCTAGCTTGTTCCATTGCAGTTTCCACTTCATTCATAACTATTGCAGCTCCATTTTAAATAATATGTTGTCCTGGAGGATCCTGATTTAAAGCTCCTGAACTTTGGCTGCTTTGAGAACTATCAATAGCTACCCCAGCAGCTATCATTTCATCCTGTTGGTTTTGTAAATAGTTTTTAAAGATGGGACATTAAATACTATCTTTGTCAGCACTAAAAGAATCTTCATAGCAGTCATAATCTCCAAGTAATTACAATTCAGAAGTTTAGTAGTTGAAGCAGAGCCAAATAGAAAAATGATCTCTTCTCAGGAGTTTAGCAGCTAAGTCTTCGACTGTTAATTACATTTTCTTTTCCATGTTTCACTAAACATCCATCACATCCATGTACTGCATATTTCCCTTCTTCTATGTTTTCGCTCACATTACTTCTATATCTGTAGTTTTGAAGAATTTCACAAAGGCACTTGTGTTCTAGATGGTGACTTCTTCTTGGATAGTATGTATCTAGCATATTTGATTTTACAATGTCTGTACATTCTGGTTCAAACTCTTCTAGGTGCTGAATTTCAGGGAAAGACTTTAATACTCTGGCCCAAATTTACAAGAATCTGTCACATCAGTACTGAAGTACCAGATTTCTTGTGGCCCCCCACTGTCACCCAACGATACCATGGGTGCATCTTATTTGCAATACGGCACACCATGGCGCACGTCAGGCCAATAGCGACAATTTCTTTTTATTCCATTGTGGTGCTACACTAGCATCAGAACGTTTGACGCTAGTGCAGCAAAGAGCAAGGAGGCCCATTGACTTCAATGGGTGCTTCCTTTTAATGCCTGCCTTGAGCAGGCATTAAAAATGATGCCAAAAAACGCACTATGAAATCTTGTATTTTCATTGCATTATTTTTGTTGGCCTCCTAATGCTGGAATGCCGAACCTTGCATACAGTATGCCTGGTGCAGGCATAATGCGGTGCAAGGGGTCACCAAGTGGCACAATGCATGCATTGCACTACTTTTTAAATATGGTGCAGCGATTTTGTCCTTGTTAAACCACATTAGTGTAAAAAAATGACACCAATGTGGCACAAGGTGGCACCAGGGCCTTGTCAATCTGGCAGTCTGTTTCTTGTAGTAGACAGACCAAGACTTACACAGACAATTCCTTTTGATTTTGAGAACAAACTTGCCAATCTCAACCTGTTCGCAGGCTTCATAGGACCCAGTTTCCCTAAGGGAAAGCATTTTCAACCTAAAGGAATACAATTTCATGCTAAGTATCTTTTCTGTAGATATCTCCTCCCACATCTCTTTCACCTCATTTTTTTCTGATTTTATGAGATACGATGTGACATACCGAGCCACATCAATAGTGATGACTGCATCAATTTGTATGTCCATGTTAGCAGTCAACATTTTTTAAATAACAGGATTGTAGTAATTGATATATTTAGATTCTTCTGTTCTTCTTAAGTTAAGGTGCTCTTTGGTGATTTCCGTGTCAGTGTATGTCTGACTGAAGACAAGAAGTCGTTTACTCTTCTTTTTGAAATGACAGGTCTTGGAAATCCAAATTGACATCTTGTGTAAAACCTTTCTTTGGACCTGTATATATGGCAACAGTACCACCCACATCTATGTATTTGGAAACGGAAAACTTGTTCTCTGAGGCCTTTTTCAGCAGTGTGTTTTGGTATGGTATATGTAAAATATTGTTCTATGAAAAACAACACAGATTCATCACTGTCTGCTCCAAACGTGAGTGCATCTTTTATCCATAACAGCACATGAATACAAGGTGCACCTCTTGTCTGGTACTCTTTCCACCAAAAGAAATCACTTACTTCTCCAAGAGCAGGATTGCTCTTGTTTCAGATAAAAGCAAACGTAGCTTGGAACATGTGGTTGAAATATCTACAAACATTAGCCAGATCTAATGAACAATGTTCTCCAGCTGTTTTTACATTCATGTCTTTTATGTTAGAGTTTCCTTCTCTCAAGAATTGAATCAGGCCAATCCCAGTCATACTCAGTGCAACTCAGTGCCAAAAACCATGCTGGTGCTCCAAAGTTTCTTAGCTTACACTTCAGTTCACCATGACAACAGAACCAATATTTGTTCGTACCATGTTGGCATGCCATTAAATGAATCAAGTTATATTCTAAGTTCTCATGGGAGCTCCTCCAGCGTGCTTCATTTGGAAAAGGTCACTAGCGTCACCAATAACGTCTTTGGAATGTAACGGATAGATACTGTATTGTTCATAAATGTTTTTGGATCAGGATGTATCTACTTTTGCTATTTGTCCACTTGCTGCCAAACTGTCATCATCAATATTTGGTAGATCAAGTTCCACATCAACATTTTAATAATTAACATCATTTTGTACCAGATATAACATGGCTTGTTTAACTTTATTAACATCAATGAACTCTTGCCGATTTTTTTTAAATTATAGTCAGTACACCATTTACCAGGATAATAAATGGCTCTACATTGCCTTGCTCAATTGCTACAGTTTCAACAGTTTTTAAGTCTAATGGCAAATACACTATTTTTCCTTTGAGGCCTTTCAATTATGCTGTTGTTTGCATTTTACCTGTTTTTGCTTCCAATCATATAATCGCTTGAAATGGACGTACAAAATGTATACGGATAGATTCACATACAGTTAAGATTCGTTGTTCTTCTGGAATAATCACAATTTTTAACCTCTCACACACTGCTCTAGTTTGTGTTTTCTGATCCTCTAACTTATCCTAGTCATACTTACATATAATTGCTGAATGGACAAGTCAAACGACTCCTCTACAAATAAATAGGTAGCAGATAAATTCTTGCCACTTTTCTCTGTTTTACCCTTCAGTTTTGGACAATAAATCAAAATTTTGTGTTTGACTTTTGTAGTGAGTGCATCAACAAGAGATGTAAACATAGTTTGGTTTCTCAGAGCAAGCTGTATTAAACCTTAGAATCTCTTGTCAAGATTCTCAATAGAAATACCTGTGCTCTCTTTCTCAGAATGAGTACCTAGGTATTCCTCATTCTCTCTACAATCTTCTTCAGGACCCAAGAACTGAAAATGAACATCCTCATAAACTTTTTCTATCTCTTGTACAGTATCATGCAAAAGTGCATAGTAAAGTCTTCTAACTGGAAACCTTGGAATCCAAGATGGCGGCCAGATTTCCCGGCTGATCGCCACTACCGCTCTAGCCCATCCCCAGACTACACGCGGCTCTCACTCACCCGCGGCCGCGGATGCCGCGGACGTTGTGCGCCGGCAGCACGGACCGCTGCGGGCGCTTTTCGGCTTTCTGGTGGTCCCTGCCAGGATCGGGGCCGCAACGGCAGGCACCGGAGGGCCCCGCAAGAATAGGCGAGCGTGGCGCTCGCTCCAGACCCGCGCTCTTGTCCCTCTCGGCTAAGCGCGATTCCCGCCGCTTCCTGGCAATATTAGTTGGTGTTTGGGGCATGTGGCACGCTCGGATGGCGCCGAAAATAATCAGGACCCCTCGCTCCTTACGGGCACGGCAGAACCAAGACCCAGGAGGAACCAGAAAGGACAAAAAGCTACCGGTCCCCGGATCAAAGGAGCACAGCAATCTTCATGTGAAAGGGGGCCCGCATAAAACAACCGACATGGAAAAAGACGCAAGGTACTCTGTTCCAACAATGTTTTCTAGTATAATGCAGCCTAAGCAAAGGTCCACGGAAAAGGCAGCTTGTGATGCGCAATCAAACGTGTTAGGAGTCAACGATGAGCATGTACCTGTTGCATTTACATCTCCTGAAGCATTCACTCCTATGTTCGATGCAGGGGGGAGGGAGCCACCCTGTCAAGAGACCGCCAGTACAAGTCCAGGAAATAGCGGGGAGGGGGCGGCCCTCCCCCCAATGGGGTGTGCGAAGCTATCTGAGCAGGAACTTAAGGAGTCAAATAAGAGGTCTCAGGAATCCATTCCAGAGAAATGTGTAGTACAATCTAGTCCATCAAGCTGCAAGTTAAATTTGCAACAAATTGATGATATGGCCAAGTCCTCAACGATATATGAGACCACCCTCCCAGCTCCTGCCCAGAGGGGAATAGAGGCGAAACCAAAAAACACCGATCAGGGGCCATTTGATACAGCAGAGAGTTTTTTTTCTCTCTCCGATCAGTCTAAAGACTCAGATTTGGACGAAGAAATTCCTTTAACAGATTCAGATATCGAGAGTAGCTCTGCAGCAAATATCTGGGTATCGAACTACTTAACATGCAGAAGAAAATCAGTTGAGCAAACTGAAGCCAGGAGCAGTTCAGGGGCCAAGCTTAGGAGAGACCCGATTAAGCCTCAAGAAGAGGATGGTGAAATGCAGTGGGATTATACGGCCACCCAACAGGCCTTTTCGAAAAGGGATTCGGCCTGTAGTACTCTGGTGCCCCCCCCCCCACGGGCGACCTTGCAGAACCTCCTTCTTTGGATCTTATTTACAGGACAATGGTTCAGAATCATGAACAGACTCAGAGGGAGAGCAGGAAAATGAAAGCAGCAAGCAGACAGCTACAACTATCTATTAAAAAAGTGGTCAAATCCTGCCAGGACATTGGTGTACGCATCGCCACCATGGAGACTCGAAGGGAGGAGCTGGAAATCGAAGTTAAAGCAGCAACAGCACAGACGACGACACAAGGGCAGCAGATCTCGGATATTCAATGGAAACTGGAAGATGCTGAAAACCGTCAGCGGCGGAATAACTTGAGGATCTTGGGTATAGCAGAGGACCTCGAGGGGCAGGATACTAGGGCTTATATAGCTTCAGTTTTTAAGAAAGCATTCCCAGACTTGAAAGGGTGGGATTGGGAAAAGGAGATTCAGAGAGCACACCGTTTTCCGTTAATGAAGAAAAAGCAAGCTTTGACTGCTACTAATAGAGACCAGAGTTACCCACGGGCCATTATAGTGTATTTTGGTAATTTTTTACTGAGACAGGCTGTGTTTGAAAAAGCTCGCCCCAACTCAAAGGTGACGGTGGAAGGTGTATCATTCTTTAGTAGGCCAGACTTCGCACATGCCACTGTAGAAAGACGGTGGCGACTTAGGCAGATGATTGCTCAATTTCAAGAGTTGGGGGCAGAAGCCTACTTGCTAAGCCCTGCGCGTCTAAAAGTTGTCTACAAAACAACTACAAGATTTTTTCTTTCAAAAATTAAGGCGGGGGAATATGTACAGCAGCTGAAAACCAGTCAAGTGCAGGGGGTACGGGAGAAGGGGGGGGAGGGACTGCCGTGAATAGTTGTTTATATGTAAATGTATGTGATACTGTTTGGGGTGTTTTTTTTTTTTTTTTCTTCTTTTGAACATATATCGGTTAAGGGTTTTTGATCAGGAGGGTGAAGACGAGGGGCCGCGTGTATGGATTGGCAAGCCATAATTGTGTGAAGGTGTTTTACGTATGGGCGGGCTAACGGGACTGGCAATACCATCTTACAGGCTTAGGAGCCTGGCGATTCCATTTGTAGGGGTAAGGGTTGGGGGGTGGGTTAGAGGAGGGTGGGGGGGTCACAGGGACAAAAAGGACAATGGGACACGCAGCAGGGGGAGTGGGGTTGGCTCTTATCAATGGAAAAGTTGTCAGGGTGTGAAAGTAGCAAAGTCGAACGAGGCATACAGGGGAATTAGAAGGACCAGCATCCATAAAAATGGGACAGCAAAGTGAAATACGTATTGCCACAGTGAACGTTTGTGGGCTCAATAATAACAAGAAGCGGCAGTTTGTAGGAGAGGTTTTCAAGTCATGGAATGTCGATATTATTTGTATGCAGGAAACACATATTCCAGGTACACAAAAGCAGCTAATGGAGTTTTATGGGTGGAAGCTAGCGGTTTTTACACGACAACACACAACCACTAGAGGGGTAGCGATATTAACTCGGATCAGTACTCTGGTTATACATAAACAATTTGCTGATAATCTTGGCAGGCTTGCTCTATTGGAATGCTCGGTTAAGGGACTAAGGTTTACTCTATGTTCTATCTATGGATCTAACACAGATGATCCAGAGATACTGGATTGGCTTAATTTAGAACTTACGAATTGGGCAACACCTATCATAATGTGTGGAGATTTCAATATACATTTAGATAGTAAAGAACCCATTCAGGAACAAACACTCTACCTGGGTAGAAAAAACAAAGTTTTTAGGGCACTTCAGTCATTGGCCATTAATCATGGCTTGATCGATGTCTGGCAGTTGTGTTGCCCGCAGGATTCAGGGTCCACCTTTTTCTCTGCTCCGCATAAGAAATTAGTCAGGTTAGACTACTTTTTTGTGACATCCTCTCTACAAAACCAAATAGGGGTCAATAGACTTCCTAGAATCATATCAGACCACAACCCATTGGTTTTGGCTCTGGAGACCGGGAGAAAGGGCCTGCAGCCTAGATCTTGGACATTTGATAGGACACTATTAGCTGATCCAGTGTATATCCATAAAATGAAGGAATGGATCCCGGAATTCTTTAAGATAAATCAGGGCTCTGCTTCTTGCCAGATAGTTTGGGATAATTTTAAAGCTGCTGTCAGAGGAGAAACCCTGAGTTATGGGTTAAGAAAGGAGAAAATACGCACGGATCAGCTAAAATTAGTTCAGACAAAGCTGGTTAAAGCTGAGCAGCGACTAGAGGAAGTGATCCGCAGTAAATATTTCAGACATTCTGTGTGATGTGAATATCATTAAGGCAGAAGCCGGCAAGATTTTCATGGATAAGGCTGCTGCAAAATTTTTAGTATATCGTCAGAAATGCTATGAGTATAGCGGGAAAGTGGGCCAACAGCTGGCCTTAAGAATAAGACAAAAGCAGGTATTTGGGAGTATTAAAAGTTTAGTGAATGAAGAAGGGCGGATGGTACACAATGGCCCTGAGATTATGGAAGTCTTTAGACAATTCTATCAAAAATTATATACCCGGGAAGAACAGTCCCAAGAAGAGGAAGGGATTGATGCCACGGGCAATGAGTTATCAGGTCAGTTAAGAGAGGAAGATAAGGCAGCTTTAGAAGCACCTATGACATTGGAAGAATTGGATGTAGCAACTCGTGCCTTGGCAAGCGGGAAGGCGGCAGGGGGAGATCTAATTCCACTAGAATTCTATAAAGTTTTTTTTGTGGAGATATGTAAACAGCTAATTAACTTATTTATTGAAGTACAAGCAGGGGCTCCTCAACCGGCCTCCTGGGCGGAGGCTAAGATAGTAGTTTTTTTTAAAAAGGACGAGGAACCCACTCAGCCTGGTTCATATCGCCCAATCTCTTTAATTAACAGCGATGCCAAAATCTACGCTAAAATACTTGCTAGCCGCTTGAGTTTGGTAATCTCAGGTTTAGTATCTCCATGGCAGCATGGCTTCATCCCGGGGAAAAGCACTGCAGATCATATAAGACGAGTTATTACGTTACTTGATGTTAGTGCAACAGCCAGGCTTCCCATGGCAGTAATCTTGTTAGACGCGGAAAAAGCCTTCGATCGGGTCCATTGGCCCTTTTTATGGTCTGTCCTGCGTAAAAACAACTTCGGTCCCGGGTTTGTCAAGGCAATTCAACAGCTCTACCAAAACCCAACGGCTACGATACAAGTTGCCGGGCTAAAGTCATCCTCAATCAATATTCAGAGAGGTACGCGACAAGGGTGCCCGTGTTCACCACTGCCTTTTGGGCTATATATTGATCCCTTGATCAGGAAAATGATCTGGAATGGTCGGATCATGCCAGTTTCATTGAAAGGAGGGTGTACTAAGATTTTAGCATATGCAGACGATATCGCGGTGGTGACCACGGACCCCAGGACTGCTATATTGGAAATAGAGCAGGAAGCCCTGCAGTTTGGGAAAAGATCTGGTTATTTGCTGAACAAGAGTAAATGCCAAATATTGGTGAATGAATCAGTAGATTTTAACGACGAGCGGGTGCTGACACAGGTACAATATTTAGGTGTTAAACTTACAGCAAACCTTGACGAAGTGGTGAAAATAAACATGGGCCCAATTTTAACAAAGACTAGGAAAGATCTCGCTCGCATTAACAATCTGCACTTGTCACTCATGGGACGCTGTAATGTGATAAAAATGGTGTTTCTACCCAAAGTACTCTACCTCTTTAGAACAATCCCCTTAGAGATTGGGCAAGATTGGTTCAAATTAATAGAGGGATTGGTTAATAGCTTCATTTGGTCCTATACAAAGCCGCGCCGGGCTTTCCATTATATGACTCTCCCAAGAGAGCAAGGGGGGTGGGCACTTCCCAATTTTAAACTTTATTATCTGGCAGCAGTGCTTCAGTATGCACAGATACTTTATGTTACGGATAGATCCGGGCAAGATGCTCTCCCTTCGCTATATACCCTGATTCTGGGCAACGAAGCAGACGCAGTTTTTCTGCAGATTCTGGATCCCAGCTACTATTAAAAGGTTAAATTTAAGGTAATTTATGCTGCATTTAAGGCATGGACCCAGGTTAAGCGTAAGATAGGTATAGGACGAATCTGCCACTACACTCCCTTGTGGATTACCCCCACGCTTCCAGCAATATTTAAAGACCACTATTGCTTGAGGTGGAGTAATCGGGTATTCACAAAGTCGGGGACTTGTTTCACTCTGGCAGCCACCTCAAATCATTTGAGGAAATGAGTGCGGAATTTGCGTTGGAAAAAATAGACTTTTTAAAATTCTTACAGATTAGTGCCTTCTTACTAACTAATATGACCCAAGGTTGGCACACGGATAAGATTAAGCTAATGGAAGTCTCACGACACCCCACTAGCTGTGGTATTAAAAACCTGTATCCACTGCTTTTAAATGCTATACAAGATGACCTGGCGTCATTGGTTAAAAAATGGGAAGCATGGGTTGGAGCTAAAGAGACAGAGGTTTGTGAGTCTATGGAAATGGCACGGACTGTTTTAGTGTCTGCTGGCCCGCAAGCTCAACATTTTATGGTATTGTACAATTTATATTATACACCTGCTAAGATTGCGAGCTGGGGCAAAACGGCTGGTATTATGTGTCCACGATGCGGTTGCCCGAAAGCAGATCTCTGTCATATGTTCTTTCAATGTGTAAAACTGGGAAGTTTGATTACTGGGATATGCGATATATTGAAGAAAATCTTGAAACAGACTATCTATCTGACACCTCAAATGGTTTTACTGGGAGTGGATCATTCAGTCTGTAATAGTCGAGATAGATACTTTCTGTTCATAGCAATGTCAGTATTTCGCAACTGCATAGCATCTCTGTGGCGTGATGTGGATCCCCCACGGTTCAATCAATGGTTTTCACAACTCTTATCTATGTATCACCTGGAGAATAGCCTGTATGAACTAAAAGGAACAGCGGCCTGTAAAAGATTCACTAGAGCTTGGGCACCTTTCTCCGTATGGCTCTTGGGCCCCGAGAATGTGCCGACTAAATAAGTACATTTATGAGATCCCTAAGAGCAGAAACTATTATCATTGACTCTTGTTTAGAATGTTTGCTTCACCTGTACGACAATATTGATGTATTTACACTTCTTTTTTTTGTTTTTCTCTTTATTATTGCAAACATGTAACCCGCTGCGTGTCCTCAAAAAAAAAAAAAAAAAACTAACGTCTTCTAACTAAACTTTGTATTTTTGTATGTTGAACTGCCAACATTCTAAAGTGATGAAATGTGCTTTTGATAAACATGCCAATGAATGTCCTTGTAAATTATTATACTTTCTTTCTTTGCATGGATCTAATCCTTGCAAAATTGAAATTTTTTGTTTGAGACTTCTACATGGAAAAGTTTGTAATATATCAAGTGATTGCTGCTAAATGCGTCAAAAACAACTATAGTTCCATTTGTAAACAGGGCCCTGTCTAGGCTTTCCCTGAACCTATTCAGCTATCACCTCTTCCATATTTCTAGGAACAATCTCTTCTTTTTCAATAGGTCTCCCATCCTTCATGTTATAACATCGACCAGTTGAATCACCTGCATGTACTAATGTGTTCTCTTGGAAATAACTTTTTTCATTAAAGAAGGGTTCTTTACTGGAGGTATGCTTTCTTTCACCAAAAAAGATTTTACAAAAATTAGCTTTATTAAAATGTAGTTTTCTTTTGCTGATTCTCCTCATACTCAAAACTGTTTTATTCAAAGCTCTTATTCTATTGATATTCAAAAATAAAAATCTTCCTCTTCAAGATAAACGCTTAACTACAGCCTAAATACTTCTTTTTGTTTAAGTACTGCTCTTTTCCTTTTTTATTGCTAAATATTTTTAATAAGATTCTGAATTACCCTGACACAAAACATTATCACTCTAATTTTTTTTAACTGTGCTGTCTTCTAATTAAGCTTTGGGGTTTCTTCTTTGTTTTTTGCTTATCATCAGCTCCTTTCTCACTAGTGACATTGCCCACATGTTGTTGTTCTTGTTTCTGAGTTGCAAGTAGGTAGTATGTTTTCCTTAATATCCTTTTTTGCTTGTGTTTTTTGGCATTTATGGTATCTCTTGTAATGCAGGAATGGATCTCTGAAATTAAATAAATAGCAAAATGTTTATGTTTTCATCATGTACCATTCGTTTATATATTATAACCATATCAATGTAATAGAACCAAATGCACCACTATGTTCTCACACTCTGCATGTGTTAGTTTTCTGTTGAAATATAAGTATACCACTATCTGTTATCATAGGCATGACTGTCTTACTCAATGTTTCACTTCATTCATGACTATGTTCTTCACTGCGATATGGTATGTATCAGCATATGATTGAGTAACTTATCACCTATATTACTGTTTCTCTCGGTACATTAGTCTATATTTAACTGTAACCCTGATGTGTCAGCATATGTGTCCGTCAATGTCTGGGTGTGTATTTGTATGTATAACTTATGCCCCCGTGTGTTACTGGAAGGATTATAATATAGCTGGGTTTATCAGTTTATGTATAAGTGTGTAGTTATATGTGCTAGTGTATACATAAGTCTGCCTATTGTGTGTCACTTTATCCATCAGTAACTCATTATATGGAAGCCACAGGAATATGATGCATAGATTTACAACTCTAGGAATTTTTCAGACTCCTACAGCACCTTTTTATTTATATTGTTATTAATCTTTAATTTACCCCATGACTTACCCAGGATAGAATTGTGGTTCCTACTTGGACAAGGGTGTATACCTCTGCCAGGTAGAGACCCAATTTCTAACAGTGCCCCCTGCTGCAACATCCCACCTTCTCTGTAACCGGAAGCACGCATATTCAATCAATGTCCAGCCCTTAGTGGATCATCAGGGGATGTTTATCAATGTGCTGCCAAATATCTAGGGAGCGTTAATGATGCTTTTATCTTTTAGAAGAAGTTTTTTACTACCCCTGCGGAGGCCAAAGAGATTTGTGCAATATCGCCCTGCTTTTATGTGGTTGCAAATGGCCTCAGATGCATTGGTATGGAGGGGTTTGGGATTGTTTTTGAGGGGAGCCATTACTTGGCGTAATAACCTAGAGTTTTTTTAAGGGACGTTTTAGATTATTATTCTTGAAAATGACGTTTGATTTTTTTTTACTATGATGATTATTGTGATTTTATTGTTTTATTGATACTATGGTTATTTATTGTTGTTATGTAAGTTAAGGGTTGAATTATTTCATACCGAATAATGTCTTCTGCTTTTATCTTCTGCCACAGCATTGCAAATGAGCAGTTCCAGAATGGGAGATATGGTTATGGCCTACATAAAGGTAAGCAAAGCAGAAACATACATGATACTAACTAAGAAGTTGAAATGTATGTCTTAATAGCCACCCCCCTGTGTATATGGAGCTCCTGTTATGTACACATAGTGGGAATAACTTAACCAAACATGTGGACAATGAAGTACAATTGTGTCATTTCCTCACCAATTCTGCACTGTTATTATCAAAATAACAACTGTGTAAAACATTGTCTCATCTCACTCTGTTTGAGTGGCGAGAGCAACATATTCTTCACTAGTTAACAAATCAATACACAAGTCATGTGTATGAGGCTGGCCTGGTTTGTAGTGGGTAACTGAGGTACTTAAACCTTATACCAGGTCAAGTTATCCCTTATTAGTGAATTGTAGGCACTATCTAGCAGCTTAGGCTGTTTAGGGGTAGCTGTAGCAGAGCAGCTTAGGCTGAACTAGGAGACATGCAAAGCCTCTGCAATACCACTATAGCTACACAGTACTTATACACAATAAAAGACAATACTCAGTGTTCCCAAAAATAAATGTATTTTATTTTAGTGACACAAAGCCAAAAATATCTTAGAGGCAATACTCCTTCTGGAGGTAAGTATTATACACAATATATACACTAGTAACCAGAATCAGGTAAGTAAGCAGTCATTGAGTAGTACAAACAATAGAAAATACAATAGATTGCAATGGGCCTAGGGGCAACACAAACCATATACTAAAATAGTGGAATGTGAATGTTGAATTCCCCCCCAGGCAAATTAAGTGTCTAGAGGGGTGCTGGGAGTGTAGGAAAACACCAAAGGTAAGTAAAGTACCCCACCCCAGAGCCCAAGAAAGCAGGAGTAAGGCACAGCAAGTTTCCTCAGGACAAGGATTCTGCAAGAACCAAGCAAGACTACAAGCAACAAACAATGGATTCCTGCACCTGAAGACCTGCCGAGAGAGGATACCAAGTCCAGAAGTGGAAGAAGAGTCCAGGAAGGACAGGGGCCCCTGCCATCCTAGAAGAAGTTGCAAAAGTGGATTCTCCGGTTAGAAGAAAAGGACAGAAGTGCACCAAAGAAGATGGCTGCGGGTTTCTGCTTGGTGCAAGAGATGTCCCACCTCGAGTTGTTGGATGCAGGCTGTTTGCGTTGCTGAATTTCATCCTCAAGTCTTGGCTCAAACAAGTACGTGGTTTGCATCAAAAAGGAGCTGCCTGGACCCAGGAGGAACCTGGTGGTCTCCACATAGACAGAGAAGACAGACAGGGCTCGCACACTTCAGAGAGCCCTCACAAGACCAGGCAGCACCCACAGGAGTCCCAGAACACAGGGACAAAGAAGATGCAAAGTGAGGTAGTCACAGAACTACAATGGAGGGTCCCACGCCACCGGAGAACATCTCAGAGAGCTGTGCATCGCAGGATGGAGTGCTGGGGACCCGAGCTACGCTGTGCACAAAGAACGTTTGGAAGAAGTGCACAGAAGCACAAGGAGCTGCATTAGACGCAATGCACAGGGTTACTGTCGCAGCATGGGAGGTAAGATCTTACCTCCACCAAATTTGGACAGCTGGACCTTTGGACAGTCTGGGTCACTTCGGTCCACCACCTATGTTCCAGGGAGCATGCTTGCCATCAGGAGAGGAGTCCAGAGTACCGGTTGTTGTCGCAGAAGGGTGCCTGCTGAAGCAGGGAATGGACTCTGTCACTCCACAGGAGATTCCTTTGGATCTTCTGCTGCAGGGTGAAGACAGGTAGTCCTCAGAGAATGCACACCATGGAAACTGTTGCAAATGCTGGCTGGAGCTGAAGTTGCAGGTCACAGGAGTCATCCTGGTTACTTTGTTGCAGTTATAGCAGTTCCGGGAGCAGTCTGCGGTTGATCCAATGGTAAGAAGCTGAAGCAGAGGATGCAGAGGAGTCCTGGAGGAATCTTCTTAACCGAATCTGAGGAAACACCCAGAGGAGAGACCCTAAATGGCCCTGAGAGGGGTATTGGCTACCTACCCAAGTATGCATCTATCAGGAGGGTCTCTGATGTCACCTGCTGGCACTGGCCACTCATAGGCCTCCAGAGTGTCCCGCACCTTTGAATTCAAGATGGCTAACGCCAGGGACACAGTGGAGGAACTCTGGGCAGCACCCATGGGGTGGTGATGGACAGGGGAGTGGTCACTCCCCTTTCCTTTGTCCAGTTTTATGCCATAGCAAGGACTGGGGGTCCTGAACCGTTGTAGACTAGATTATGCGAGGAGGGCACCGTTTGTGCCCTTCAAAGCATTTCCAGAGGCTCTGGGAGGATACCCCTCCCATGCCTATAACACCTATTTCCAATGGGGAAGAGTGTAAAACCACTCTCCTAAAGGAAATGCAATGTTCTGCCTTCCTGGGATTGAGCTGCTGAATCCCCAGGAGGGCAGAAACCTGTCTGTGAGGTGGCAGCAGTTCGAGCTGCAGTGGAAACCTCAGAGAGCTGGTTTGGCAGTTCTTGGGGTCAATGGTGGAGCCCCCAGGGTGCATGGGATTGCCCCTCTAATACCATATTTGAATTGGGGGTCAATTCCATGATCTTAGGCACCTCACATGGCCATATTCGGAATTACCATTGTGAAGTTACATATATGAATTGACAGATATGTAGTGCACGCTTATAATGGTGTCCCCACACTCACGAGGTAGGGGAATTAGCTGTGGACAATGTGGGGGCACCTTTGCTAGTGCAAGGGTGCCCTCACACACAGTAACTTTGTAACTAGCCTTCAGTAAAGGAAGGTTAGACATATAGGTGACTTGTAAGTTACCTGGTGCATTGAAAAATGTCAGTGAAACAGTGTGTGCACTATTTCTCTCAGGCTGTAGTGGTTTGCATGAGCTCCTTATAGGTGGCAAAAGAAATGCTGCAGCCCATAAGAATCTCCTGGAACCCTAATTCCCTGGGCACCTAGGTACCATATACTAGAGACTTATAAGGGGGGTCCAGTGTGCCAATCAGAATTGGAATATGGAGTCACTAAACTATAGTGACAAATGTGGTACACAGAGAGAGCATAACCACTGGAGTTCTGGTTAGCAGGACTCCAGTGACACAGTCAAGCTACTGACAACACAGATAGGCCACAAACTATGAGCAATGGGGTGCTGACTAGCAAGATCCCAGTGAGACAGTAAAAACATAATGACCAATAGAGTTTAAACTATGAGCACCGGGTCCTGGCTTGCAGCATCCAAGTGAGACAGTAAAAACACACTGACCAACACAGACAAACAGGCCACAAATGGGGGTAACCATGCTAGAAAGAGGCTACTTTCTCACATCAAGTGGTACACAAGCCAAGTCAATATGAGTACAAATAGTTTATTTTAGCTAAGTGTGAGGTGAGTGTATGTTGAATGGTGTACAAAGTCTTGGTATTAGTCACAGATCCTCTAAAATAATGATTTTTGATCAAATCCTGTGTGCTTAGGTAAATGTGTCACACATGGCAGTAAACATCTATGTTGACAAAAGTATCAGGTGTACCTATGGAAAAAGTAGTTGTAAATTCAGTATGTTTTATGCACTGTAAGTGTAGGATCAAATCATATGCAAATTTCAATTCCAGGTATATGTTTGAAACCAACAGTGCAACATACTCATACATCTCAGCCATTCATACAATGTAGGCATATATCATACACATATTCATCAATCCACATTCACATTCTACATCATTGTGATAGATGAGCAGTTTTGTTAGGCAAGTTGGCTACATTTTCTGCATCGCAAGTCCATTAGTGTAAAAGTCACAACATCAAATAGTATGCTGTCAAACATGTCACACACCAGTGACTAACCTATATGAAAAATCAACCAATCTCAACACTATCTTGCCACATCAATGATGTCACAAATAAGGCATAAAAGGACAGATAGACCTACAAGACAAAAGCACTTACATACATGTGAACTCCCAAAGAGTTGGATCCAGGTTGGTGGTAGAAAGTTCCTAGTATCTACATCAGTTTGTTCTGTATACAAATGGCCTACATTGTCATACCTATGTGTCAAGCTACGTTCACTATGACATCTTACCCTTAAAAAAACATTAGCGGACGGTTGACCACAAATTATCTAACTATCCTCTTCACATATTGGGAGTTTACTACATGTAGTATGCAAATAGCCATGCTACATTAAGTGCACCGATCCAAGGATGTGCTAATGTCATGTAGGCAAGCAACTTCATCAGAGGTGTAAAAAGAACAAATGTATGTGTGAGTGTCAAACATGTCGGCACTGTCACAACCCACCTAGTGCTCAATATATGCCAGAGAATCTGATTAAACGTTTGTCACTTTGCTACCTTAACACGAACATCAGCAAATAGAAGTGTCCAAAGTATCAGGACATGGTCAACATTTGATCTGAGACATAAACATTTGATATACATGTGTGAACAAGTGGTCATCAGTATTTATAAAATATTGTTCAAAACTGTAAGAAATGTGAAATGAGTTTGCCAGAATGCATAAAACAAAGGGAAAGTTATGTCTCTGTAACAATGTGCATAATAATTTACTCTTTTTTACTTTCAGCTGACCAAGGATATGGTTTGCAGCCATGGGTCATGACCCCATTCACCCACTCCCTGATGGAGGCAGAAAAACAATATAACATGGCACACAGCAAGACCAGGAATATTGCTTAAAGAGATTTTGGAGTTCTAAAGTCCAGGATCAGACGCATGGGTAGGTCTGGGAAAAGACTGTGGTACTGCCCCCATGGTCTGCAAAATCATCCCCATCTGTGTTGTATTAAACATTATCTGTGTTAAAACTAATGCCCCATGAACCAATATATATAGACGAAATGGACGAGTATGAAGACACACTGCGCACTTTCCAAGTGCTAAAGTGAATGTGCTTAAAATATGATAACATTGGCTTATCCACAACTGGCATATTCAATTTACTTGCAAGTCCCTAGTAAAGATAATTATAGGTGCCCAGGGACTGTAAATTAAATGTTACTAGTGGGACTGCAGCGCTGATTGTGCCACACTCTAGAGTAGCACTTAAAACATGGCTCAGGCCTGCCACTGCAGAACCTTTGTGTGTAGTTTTAAACTGCCATTTTGACCTGGCAAGTATAACTACTTGCCAGGCCCAAACCTTCCTCCTTATTACATGTAATTCAGCCATACGTTAGACCCTAGTTAGCCCCAAAGGCAGGGTGCAGTGTATTTAAAAAGTTGGCCATGTACTTTTAAGTTTAACATGTGCAGGTACTGAAAAACTGCTACATTTATTTTTCACTTTTGCAAGGCCTATCTCTCCTGCAGGATAACCTTGGAATTACCTTACAACACCTTTTAAGTGTAACTTTCAATTGAGAAAAGATAGGAATATGGGGAATGCTGTCTCTGGACTCTCAATTTTAAATCACAACTTATGGTGAAATCAGATTTTAAATTTCAATTCCAAAAATGGAACTTTAAGAAAGTTGACATTTTCTTACTTTAACCATTCTGTGCCTCTGCCTGTCTCTAAATATACATTTGGGTTGGGTGAGAGCTAGGCTTTGTCATGTTTTCTAGACAGCCACACACAATGGGAGATTAGGTGTGACCTGATGGGCCTTAATGTGCTATTAACTGACTTAATGGGGGCAGGGCCTAGCACTACCTCACTTACACCTGAATAGACTTGTTCTGCCCACCCTCAATAGTGCTGCTTAACAACCCTGTATTGTTACTCCAGTCATCTTGGATAGGGGAGGCAGGGCATCTGCACATTTTAAAGGCCTACCTTTATGCAAGCTTCACCCACCTTCCAGAACCAGGGCACCAAAGTATAAATACTGGATCCCAACCCCCACCAAAGCAGATCTCTATTGGAATCATGAATACTCTGCCAGGAAGAAGGGCTGCCGTGCTGCCAGGAGGGACTGCCACTCTGCAGCTGCTTTGCTGTGTTGGCTTACTGCCTGTTGTATTCTGTGCTGTAGAAGGGACTGTCACTTTGTAACTTGGTTTGCTGTGTTGGCCTGCTGCAAGTTGCTTCCGTCCTGCAGTGAGTATTGGACTTGCTCTCTACATCCTTGAACTCAAGAATCTCCAAGAGTTTGTTGGCTTACCTCTGTTTCCCTGTATTATCTGGGACATCGAAGAGTGCCTGCAACTTTCCTGCTACAGCTCCTGGACTCTGCCATCTGTGTGTCTACCTGTCTGAGGGTGTCACCACAGTCCTGGACCCTTGGAAGTGGGCCTAATGTGCTCTACCTTATGTGGTTTTCATTGGAACAGTCGTGAATCAAAGAAAAGTCCTGCAAAGCCTCCCCGTGCAGCTGCCAACTTCACCCGAATCAATGCTGGGTGACATGAAGCCCCGCAAAGCCTCATCAACAGATGCAAAGCGACATCAAGCCCCACTATGCCTCGCCTCACAGCTCTGCAAAATCAACGCAAAGTGATGCCAAGCCTTGCAACACCATGCCGCACAGCTACACAGAACTGACGTTGGCCGAGGTGAAACCTCGCAAAGCATTGCCGGGCACACTGCCACAAGGATTTAATGAACTCTGTTCATCAGGCCCAAGTGAGTCCCTGTAGCTGTCCCATTGTCCATCGTGGTCGGCATGAACTTGTGACTTTGTCCCGGTCCAGCATGACCAGATAACCACTGTTGGTGCTTTGCACTTCTACGTGCTATTTGCACCTAAATATTTAAAATGTTATATCTCAGGATCTACTTATTGGATTTGTGTCATTTTGGTCTTGTTTTATTTAAAAAGCCATAATCCGTTGTTTGAAACTGGTGTTGAGTCTTTTTGTGGTGCCTTTCACTGTGTTACTATATTTAAGTGTTGCAAAAATACTTTACACATTACCTTCTGAGCTAAGTCTGCCTGCTCTGTGTCGAGCTACCAGAGGGTGAGCACAGGGTAATTTAGTTTGTGTATCATACCTATCATGACTAGGATTGTGGTCCATCTATCTATCTATCTATCTATCTATCTATCTATCTATCTATCTATCTATCTATCTATCTATCTATCTATCTATCTATCTATCTATCTATCTATCTATCTATCTATCTATCTATCTATCTATCTATCTATCTATCTATCTATCTATCTATCTATCTACCTATCTATCTATCTATCTATCTATCTATCCATCTATCTATCTATCTATCTATCTATCCCTTCATACATTCACCCTTTCACTCCACCATCTCTCCATCCACCTTTTTACTCACCTATCCAACCTCTCACTCACTCACCCACCCTTACATATTATCTATGAGTCTTTGTTTGTCAAGTTGCAAAAAGAAGGGGCCCATCAAGCACTCCATTCCTGCTGTAGCTGCTTAAATGGGAAGCTTATAATATCCCTGCCTTCCCTGAGGTTCGAACTGCATATTTGAAAGGCTCAAAACCTCTGGCATGTACCCAAAGGGGAACAGGGAATATGCATGTGTGCCCTGAGGATCCCCGTTTTAAGGATTGTAGTTTGCTTGGCCTAGGATGGCCACCCAAACACATGCCCCCATTATAGATGTATGCTACTGCCTTTTCCAGGATTAAGACTGAGCTAAAGTGAGGATGACAGCACATTTTGTAGTGAACAGTAGTACTGTAAATTAGCATTCAACCCTGGTTTACTGCAGTGAAGTCTATTGGATCACACGCTTCTTCAGCAGGTCTGGTGCTGTGCATTATGCTCACCTCTGTTCGACAGAGGATTGTCCAGAAAATGTGAGCAAGAACAAAAAATGTACTGAATGTATATGCCTGTACCCAACAGATAAGGCCTGATTTAGATTTCAGCAGATGTGTTACTCCATCACCAAAGTGACAGATATCCCATCCGCAGAAATAGATATCTTACAGGAACTAATGGAATTTATATTTTGGTGGGCTGAATATCTGTCACCGTTATGACAGAGTAACCCATCCGGTGAATTCTCTATCAGGCCTAGAGTTTAAACTGTAAGACTGGGGTAACAAATTAAGCTACCTAAGGGAAGATTGTGTGACTCAGAGTGGCTACTTTAAGACACTATAAAGCTAATGAGTAGCAATAGCTATGTTGCCATACCCTGTGGATGGTTGTACACAATGAAAATGCATGGAGTCATGAGCATTCCCTTCTTTTACATACTTGATTGACCAAGGAATGCTCCCAAAATACCAGAGCTCCACCGTTGATGGCTAAGAAGAAACAATATGTACAATCTCCATTAATGTTAGATGTTCCATGTGTGCTGCTTTGTGCTACACACCTACACAGTTTAATATGCTTCTGACAAATGCTATTGTGCAGAAATGTGGGATTTACAAGACAACACAAAACAAGGCTGCTTACAAGGGATTTGTCCTTGCACAACATTGAAATGTACATAGAATTTGTAATAGTAAGCACTGTGCACCACTGCCGTAAAAATCTGATATGGCTGTTATCATGTCAGATACAATGTATACCTGTCCTTTCCCATCAAAGAACTGTTTCGTTCTGCCTAGGGCCAATGGTGTCATCCATGTGTTATAGTACAATGGGACCTGATATGATGTTGACCAGCATAACTAAAAGCATCACATGCCTGAGGCATGCTTCAGGCATGTGATGAAAACTACCTCTGACCTTCATCATCCAGCCAGCTCGGCCCTGAAAGCTGACTAGCTGCATCCCATACTAATATAATGTATACACATATTTGTCAAGAATGTTGTATATATCTGAAATACTGTGATGACATAGTTTCAGCATTCAACTTTAACCATGTGTAACTGCACTATTTACAATGCAATGGCAAATCTTTTTCTTCTAGGTGGTCATATCCAGGGTGGATTGACAGCTTCAGACACTCCACTGCTACCAGTAAGTGTAATGGGTACATGCATGTAGCTTTTTGTGTGATCTACGTGAATTGTAACACTGTGATGTGTTATGGAAGGTATTGTTCATCTACACCCAATTTACAGTCAATGTGCCAACACAACTGAACTTGGCAACAGAATCATTCAGGATAAACAGAGGCATGTCATTGTGAGTATAAGGAAAAAGTAAGCAGGCCGACAGCATGTAAGCATCTGTAAATCTGTGGTGATGTTAGCATATCAATATTAATACACAGACACCGTTTCCAAGTGTGAACAAGAAGGTATCACAAAATCAGAGTGATATAAAACGTGTGTCAATATGTCACATATATATCTTGATGATGCAGCATACTATATTCATATGTGCTGCATTAATTTTTCCTCTCCTGCAATATAATTCCAGTATGATTCACCATAGGTAGGGCTAAAATACCTGTTGTGTAGCACTGAAAATGTTTGTAGGCACATACCTGCCCCAGTAACTTTGTGTGACATCAAAAGCTTAATTCTAGATTCATGGTGGGCAGTGTCAGCAGCGTAACCATTGAACTTAATTCATTTGGACTATAATAGATGCTGAAAACATTGTTCTGATAGGGCTAAGTTAATGAAAATCATGGATTTAAGCCATGACAGAAAATTAAAAAACAACATGGCAAGCTGTTTCTGTAAGGTTGCTAGTACATTATCCTACGGACTTAAAAAAAAAATGTCAAACTAATCCAAGGTATGACTGTTGTAATCCAGCCACAGGGGTACTCAAGGCTCCCTCAGGATAGGCCATATCATCATTATGTGAAATGGTGTGACAAAGGAACATTTACAAGTATGCCCAGATGGCTATAGGGCTGTGGGCCTGCTAATCTAGGTAACTATTGTGTTGTCGATATCATTACCAGAATTACTGACTGATGCATATTGTGAGTATGGATGCACATGCGGCAGGGTTATGGTGATATTGTTTGGCAGGTCTTAACTGTATTTCAACCTTAAAATATTGGCACAATGTGTATTTTTAAAACACTTTCTGCTATTGCAATTGCTGTAAAACGTATGGAGTGTATATAGTCCTCAATTCATTGATTCAATCTAATTGGGTTTTTGTTACCAGGTGGCCAAACGAAAGACTCTATACATGAGTTGGCGTTGTGATGCTAAGGTCATGCCCTGTATATCCTGTATGTTCCATTTCTTTGAGGGATTCATACAATGCAAGGCATATTGTAATGTTGCTGTAATGTGAAAAAAGTTCACATGCAGGAATTCACATACTGGTGGGTTATTTTCAAATGGCTAGCACCAATGTAGCCAACCTGCATCACGGTGCAAGGGGTCTTGCATTATATGTCACATAGTTCTTGTACAGATGAGTACTCCAGCATGCATACAAACACCACTGACATGCATTGTCTTATTTAAAACCTATGCAGACTAATGCAGGCCCTGGGGAATAGGTGTAATGAAATATGGATAAGTAAAAGTCAACATGTTTTGGTACAAGTGTATTCCAGAAGCTATATGTCAGATTATAGTGCATATACCTGTGGATAGATTTGTGAATTGTATGTCAGTAATTTTTTGTAGGAGTTAAACAACTACCCACTATCCTTGTTTTGACTTTATGACACTGAGGAAGTAAAGTCTGCAGTGTGTGCTTTCATGTGTGACTCATGATGAGTTATGCAATGCAGAGAAAAACTAGCTTGACTGTCTTACCCTGTCAAGTTTCACATGTGTAGATGAGCAAATGTCAGCCCACTTGCATCAGCAAATGCCAAGACCTGAAGTTTCAATTTGTGTGTAATGTGTTTAGTTTAAAATAAACATTTTGCCATGAGTGTCACTCATTAGTCTGAATGATATAGTTTTAATCATATTGTGAATACATGTCCATATTGTGCATCTACAATGACAGCACTTGACTCAAGTAGGAGATTCCTTTGTACTAAAGGTATGGTGTCCAAATCTCTATCTCATCATTTTGAGTTGGTCTGAACAGACACATATGATTGTATCACAATCTCTCCGTATTGTCACACACATCATATCCATTTACAGATTGAGCTAAACATTTAAAAATGTATCTCCCTACACAACATGACAGCTGACCAGGCAAAAAACGTATGAAGGATGTATGGATCGCTATCCCCCACACTACACATATTTCCAAGGCTTGCAAAAAGATCAGCAAGCTGTATGAAAGGGCTAAGGAGGTGGGGTCCTGCAAAAGTGACAAGCTAGGCCAACAAGCAGCATTCAGGGTTGCCAGCGGCATTTCAGGCTTCCAGCAGCCACTATCCCAACCCCAGGCCACACCAGGGACATCTGCTGCCTCCCAGTGACCATTTGTACAGCCGAGGAGAAAAAGTAGAACCCGAGGATCAGTATTTAAATATTTTATTTTGAGGGACCTGAGAAAAATCAATCAGAGGATGGATGCCATGAAAAAAGAGCAGATCAGCTCTTTCAGACAACCTGTTCAGCTGTAGTGCCACCTCACACCTCCTAAACCACTGCTCAATATCATCACCCCTCAACAAATCTTTCAATACATCTTTGGGCATATGCACCTTCTCCTCAGTCCACACAGGAGAACTTCTGCCACCATCTGTGCTGAACCTGCTCTTTAGATCCAGTGCCTTCAAGCTCAGCTCTTGAGCTAAAATCAGTTTCTTTTCCTCCATAGCAAGCTTCTCTTTCTCTGCCTACCTTTTGCTCTTGCCAGCTCCAGATGAAGTTCCCTCTCATACTCCAGCTTAAGACTTCCAGTTTCCATTTGATGCCTCCGGATCTTCCACCTGTCCTCCAGCTTCTCCGGGGTCAGACCTCTGGTAGAAATACAGCTACTTGCCCTGGAAAGTACCTTCCTTCTAGGCAGATCCACCAACTCATGCTGCAGTTTGTCCTCCTCTCCCTCCACAACAATCTTCTCCTCCTCTGAGGTCCCACCCGACTCTTTTGCTGCCAACAAGGATCTCAGCCCCTTTTGCTGCACCTCCTTTTTATGGTGACCTTTAAGTGGAGATTGGAGCTCCTTTCAAAAATTTCTGAGCAGAGACACTGGGTATGTCTCCAACTTCTCCTGCTCAAACACAATAGTTGGAGCAACTGCTGATGGCTCCCCAGATTGAGACATGCTTGCAGATTATGCTCAAAAGTTGCAAAATTCAAGAAGGCAAAAGAAGTCCAAAAAGGATATAACAGTATATGATTGTGCAATGGTCTGCAATAAGATAGTAGAGTACATCAATCACTGTATGCAAAGTACAAATACAAGTCCTATCCTCACCGTTGATCAGGAATGTTAGAAATGGGGTCTCTAGTTGGCAATCAGTTTAGACCCTGTCCAATTAGGGACCCTCGCTGTAATCAGGGTAAGGGAATCACACACCTAAGACAACCCCTGCTCACTCCCTTGTTTGCTTGGCACAAGCAGCCAGGCTTATTTCAAAGGCAATATGTAAAGTATTTGTACATACACACAGTAACATAGTGAAAACCCCACAAAAACACTCAATACCATTGTAGAAAAATAGCTAATATGTATCAGTTATACAAGACCAAAATGTTGAAAATCTAACATACACAAGTAGAGATATCATTTTTTAAGTTGTAAAAAAGTTTCAGTTTTGAAGAATCAATGGTTGTATCCTTATAACACCTAGTACCTTGAGTGCATCAAAAACAAAAACGATTCGGGCTGCAAAGGAAGTGATGCATTGGAAAAGCAAGCAATGCCTCAATTCTTTTTCCATCAGATGGGTGATGTAATGATTCTTTTCCCACTGGGTTGGCAATGCGTTGATTCTTTTCCTTGCAGGAAAGATAATGCATGGAATCCTTACTGCGGTAGAGCGTTGATGTAGTAAATGACACCCATGGGTAATGCATAGAAAATCCTGATGCACGGCAAATATGAATCAGCGCTGAAGAAGGAGATGTATTGAATCCATAGCTGGAAGACAGGTGCTGCATCAATTTTTCAGCTGTGGTACAGGTGCTGTGTTGATTTTTTCTGTGGCAAAGTTTTGGTGAGTCAATTTTTCTTCAGGTCAACAGCTTCCACTTCCGAAGGCTCAAGGACTGAATTTGACACCACTTGATGACTCTCACCAGGAGAGCCCAGACACTGGCATGTGAAGTCTTTGATCTTAACATGAGGCAAACTCAGTTCGGGCCCTTGGAGAACCTTGGAAAGCAGGATGTAGAAAGCAGAGTCCAGTCCTTTAACACCCAGGTAGAAGCAGTAGGTCAGCACAGCAAAGTAACAGGCAGAGTGTCAGTTCCTCCTACAGCGTTCAGCTCTTCTTCCTAGCAGAATGTTCTCAGTCCAGACGTGTTCTGAAGTTGTGTTCTCAGAGGTACAATATTTATACTCCTTTCTGCCTTTGAAGTAGGCAAACATCAAAGAAATGTCTTTGTAGAGCACAATACCCTGCCTTTGCTGCCCTGGCCCTAGACACACTCCAGGGGGTTGGGGACTGCTTTTTTTAAGGATAGGCACAGCCCTATCAGGTGCAAGTGTCAGCTCCTCCCTCTACCCAAGCCCAGAAAAACCCATCAGGATTTGCAGGACACATCTTAGCTCTCTTTTTGTGACTGTCTAGAGTGAATTCACAAACAGCCCAACTGTCATCCCGATGCAAACGTGTACTCCACAGCCAGGCAGAGGCGCAGAATGGTTAGTCAAGAAAATGCCCACTTTCTAAAAGTGCCATTTTCAAGCTGGCAATTACAATTTAAAAACCAACTTAACCAAAAGTTTTATTTTCAACTTGTGAGTTCAGAGTTCCAAAACTCCATATCACTATCTGCACCCAATGGGAAATTACACTTAAAAGCTATTGCAAGGTAATCCCCATGTTACTCTATGGGAGAGATAGGCCTTACAATAGTGAAAAACAAATTTAGCAATATTTCCCTATCAGGACATATAAAACATACCAGTATATGTCCTACCTTTTAAATACATTGCACCCTGACCATAGGGCTACTTTGAACATACCTTGGGGGTTACTTACATTTAGAAAAATTGAAGGTTTAGCCCTGGAAAGTAGGTACACTTCCCAATACAAACTGGCAGTTCAAAACTGCCTGCATAGAGACTGCAGTGGCAGGTCTGCGACATGTTTACAGGACTACTCATGTGGGTGGCACAATCAGTGCTGCATGCCCACTAGTAGCATTTGGGGGCATATTTATACTCCGTTTGCGCCGAATTAGCGTCGTTTTTTTCGACGCAAATTCGGCGCAAAACTAACGCCATATTTATACTTTGGCGTTAGACACGTCTAGCGCCAAAGTATGAGGAAAGAGCGTCATTTTTTTGCGTGAACGCCTTCCTTGCGTTAATGAGATGCAAGGTAGGCGTTCCCGTCTAAAAAAATGACTGCGCCGCAAATGCGTCGTATTTATACTCCCGGGCAAAAATGACGCCCGGGAGTGGTCGGGGCAAAAAACCCCGCATTTGCGCCGGATTTTAGCGCCTGGGTCAGGGCAGGCGTTAAGGGACCTGTGGGCTCAAAATGAGCCCACAGCTGCCCTCCCATGCCCCCAGGGACCCCCCCTGCCACCCTTGCCCACCCCAGGAGGAAACCCAAGGATGGAGGGACCCACCCCAGGGACATTCAGGTAAGTTCAGGTAAGTATAATTTTTTATTTTTTTTATATTTTTTTTTGGCATAGGGGGGCCTGATTTGTGCCCCCCTACATGCCTCAATGCCCAATGACCATGCCCAGGGGACATAAGTCCCCTGGGCATGGCCATTGGGCAAGGGGGCATGACTCCTGTCTTTACTAAGACAGGAGTCATGTAAATGGCGTCTGGGCGTCGTTAAAAATGGCGCAAATCGGGTGGAGGCGATTTTTTGCATCAACCTGACTTGCACCATTTTTAAGACGCCCTAGCGCCATTTTTCCCAACTCCGGCGCTGCCTGGTGTACGTGGTTTTTTTCCACGCACACCAGGCAGCGCCGGTCTGCTTACGCCGGCTAACGCCATTCAATAAATACGGCGCCCGCATGGCGCTTCAGAATGGCGTTAGCCGGCGCAAAACTTTTTGACGCTAAACTGCGTTAGCGCAGTTTAGCATCAAAAAGTATAAATACGGGCCTTGATTTATAGGCCCTGGGTACCTCTAGTGCACTTTACAAGGGACTTACTAGTAAATCAAATATGGCAATAATGGAGAAATCACCAATCCAATGTATACAGAGAACACTTGCACTTTAGAAGTGGTCAGCAGTGGTGAAGTGTCCTAAAGCCATCAAAAGCAAAGACAGGTGAAACCACACCAAGAGCTGACAGGTTTAACACTGTCCTATTCTTGTCATCCTGGTTCCTGCTCTGACTAGTCCTCGTGTTGTCTGTCATCCTTCTCATGGTTGTCTCTGTTATGCTTTTCCTAGTAGTTCTCCTTCTCTGATCTTCCAAATTCACTTCCTGGTTCTCCTACTCCTGCTGGTCCTCTGTTTTCCTGGTGGTCCTAATATCCTGAGCCCTCCTGGTGTTCAAGATTCTATTATTCCTGGTTGTAATACTCCCCTTTGAGCTGCTTGTCCTACTGAAGGTCCAGATTCTGGCCCTCACAATGATCTTCCTGTCACTTTCAGTTCCTCTGTACTTCCTCTCAGTTGTCCTTGTATTTCTATTCTGCCTGGGACTTCCATCTAATGTTTCCTCCTTCTCCCTTAAATCCTATATGCCATTACTTCATCCTATTTATCTCTTTATATTTCTTCTTACACTCGAGCTGTCCTCCTGCCCAACTGAAGTCTTCTTTGTATGAACGTTCAGGAGGGGTAGACTGGGAGCTCTCAATCTTCCTATCATAGACCTGCACACTGTGAGCTAGACAATTTAGAGATGCAAGTAAGGCATGGGTTGCAGCTTAGTAGATATGATGTTTGTTTTAGATGCACATTTTTATATTTAGAAATGCTAATAAAGAACAATGTTAATAACTACAATAGAGCCGTCCTGTATCAGCAGGGGAAAAGTCATACATCAGCATGGTGCTGACCCTTCCAAAATTGCCTTCTTATTCCATTAGTCAGCAACCATTTTTGCCTCTCAATGAGTATGCAGACTAAGCACTCACTTAGCTGACTGACATGTAGCTGCTCTACACTGCAACTTCTGTCTAAAATTGTTTTTCTCCTGTGTCCAAGTTGATGTTCTCTGGGCAATTTTATACTGAAAGAAGAGGCATCTGGAGGTTAGCAACTCCTCTACTTTTACTGATCATAGATAATAATCTGTGTGCCAAGAACGATGTGCTGTCACATGTTATTAATGCCATCCGGTTAAATCATCTAAAAAGTATTGATTCAACTGGAAATCCTCTCTGCAGACCTTCAGAAGTCTATCTGCCAGTCCTCATACCACCCCCATACAACTTCAAGTAACTTCCAGAGCCTCCAAGCCAGTCCTCTTCTCCCAATCTGCCTGTTCCCATTGCTCACTCTCTGCCCATTCACACAAGTCTGCCCACTTTCCTTTGAGTCTACCTGGTTTCTCCTGGTCTGTCTATCCTCTCCCAAGTCAGCCTGCTTTCTTCCCCTCCTGCCCACTTCCCATAGGTTTCCTGTTCTTTCCTGAGGATGACCATCAGACTGCCCATTCTCCTCACTCCAGCCACTTTCTCCACTCTGCACATTTTCCCAAAAGTCTTTCACTTCCCTTCAAACAGCCCTTATTCCCCAACGTCTATCCTTTCTAAACAACATCTCCCTTCTTACTCCCAAGCCTGCCCACTTTCTTACTGTTTGCCAGCTCTTCCTTCAGTTTGCCTGCATTCCAGTAGTCTTTCTGTACTCCCCAACGCTGACTGCTTTCTGCTCAGCCTGTGTATTTTTCCCTTGTCTGGCCATTCTCTTCCAAATCTGCCCACTTTCCTGTCAGCCTGCTTACTTTACCACCGGCCTGTCTGTTTTCCTTGAAGTCCACCTACTTCCCCTCCATATGTCCATTTCCCTACAGTTTGCCTTTTCTCCTCTCAATGTGCCCTCTTTCCCCTACTCCCTATGACTTCCCTCATTTTGCCCATTCTCCCCATGAGTCATCCCACTTTCCCCTCAAAGTGCTTGCTAATCCCGCAAACCTCCCCATTTCCCTCTGGTATGCAAGTTCTACCCTTAACTCTTGTCACTTTCCTCCCTTTTGGCTGCTTTATCCCACTCTGCTTGTTCACCCCATATATCAGATACTTTCTCCCATATGTCCATTCTCCTTAAATAGTCTGCCCTATTCGTATCTGCCTGCCAGCTTTCATAAACTCTACCCATTTTTCCTTAAAATCTAAACTCTACCTACTCAGATTCTGACTATTTTCCATTAGCCTGCCCACATTACCCCATTCTACATATGTAACTCCATTGCTACTTATTCACACCCTGTCTCTTCATTTCTCACCTGCCAATATATCCACTATATTCACAAGTCCTATCATTCAATCAATCAGAATTTGTATAGCGTGGCTGTTTCCCCCGTGAGAATCTCAAGGTGCTGACGGGTTGTGCTGCTGGATCACACTACCTGTTCCTGTTTGTTGACCATCCAGGTCTTGAGGTCCTTCCTGAACTGTTGGAGCAATGACGAGGCTCTGATGTGCAGGGGGAGGGTGTTCCAGGTCTTAGATGCCAGGTGGGAGGAGGAGCGGCCTCCACTTTTAGCCCAGTGGATGTGCTGGGCAGCTGCCAGGGAGAAGGATCTGGAATGGAGTTCTCAGGTCAGTTGATGGAAAGCCACTCGATTGTTGAGGTACGCCGTTCCTTTGTTCCTTTGTTCCATAGTGCCTTGTAACCTTGGGTGATCAACTTGAACTGACATCTCTTTGCGACTGGTATCCAAAGACATTTCCTGAGGTGAGGGGTGATGTGTGTCTGTCTGTGGAGCTCGAGGATGAGTCTGGTTGCTGTGTCCTGAATGATCTGGAGTTTCCACATGAGTTGGGCTGTGTTTACTATGTAGAGGGAGTTGCCATAGTTGAGTCTGCTGGTAATGAGAGCTTGCATGACAGCTGACCTGGTGTTGGGTGGGAGTCATTTGAAGACCTTCCTGAGCATTTGGAGAGTGAGTAAGCAGGCAGTGGAGACAGCGCTGACCAGTTTCCTCATGGATAGCTGGCTGTCGAGGAAGATGCCGAGGTAGCGGGCATGTTCAGAATGTTTGGGTGTATGGCCCAGCTCGAGTGGCCACCATTTGTTGTTCCATAGGGTGTCCTTGCCATTCCTGAAGATGAGTACTTCTATCTTGTCTGTGTTGAATTTAAGACAGCTGTTGTTCATCTAGACGGCCACCTCCTTCATGCATCTTTGAAACGTGCCTTTAATGGTTGTTGGGCCATTTGTCATGTAAAGAATGAGTTGAGTGTCAATGGGGTAGGAGATGATCTTGGCTCCATGGTTCCAGATAATGTTGACCAGGGGTGTCATGTACAGGTTGAAGAGGGCTGGGCTGAGGGATGAGCCTTGAGGTGCACCGCAGGTGATGTTCTTAAGGGTCAAGGCGAAGGGGGGAATAATGATCTTCTGTATTATTTCCATGAGGTAGGAGATGATCCATTTGAGGGCTGCTCTTTGGATTCCAGTCTTGTGGAGTCTGTTAATCAGTGTGTGGTGGGACACAGTATCGAAGGTTGCTGAGAGGTCATGGAGAATAAGGGCTGATGTCTCTCTGTGGGCTAGAGCATTCGGATGCCCTCCAAAGCTGCAACTAAGGCTGTCTCGGTGCTGTGCTTTGCTCTGAAGCTGGCTTGGGTGGGGTCCAAAAGGTTGTGGTTTTCCAGTTGGCTGCAAAAGGGAGCAGGGAGATAGGTCGGTAGTTCTTGAGTTTTCCTGTTTCTGCGGATAGTTTCTACATTAGCGGCTTCACATCGGCATGTTTCCTTTTTCCGGGAAAGTGAACTGTGGTGATCAAGGATTTGAGGACCTTGGTGAGTTCTCTGCTGATGGGTTGATTACTGAGGTTGTCAGTGTGGTGGGGCAGGGGTCTGCTGGGTCTCCAGAGTGGATGGCTCTCATGATAGACATTGTTTCCGTATCAGTGAAAGTGTCCCACGAGGTGAGCTGGTGTGGGTGAGTTTTGGTGGGTGTAGGCAGTTGATGTCGTCTTCAGGGGCTTAGATTCAAAGTCTTGTTAGATGGTGTTGATTTTGTTGTGGAAAAAGTCTAAGGGTGTTGCAGAAAGCTTTCGAGGGTGTGATGGTGTTTTCGGTTGCTGAGCGTTTGGTGAACTCCAGGACTATGTTGAACAGTACTTTGCCGGTGTAGTAGCCATCATTGATGTAGGTGACTATGGCGACGTTCTTGGTGTCTTTCAGGAGATGATGGCAATTGTTGAGGGCGTCTTTGAATCCTTTTTAGGCCTCAAGTGTCTTACTGGCATGCCATCTTCTTTCCTTCTGTCTGCAGTTGCGTTTCTGGGGTTTCTGTTCAGAAGTGAATCAGTTGGGCTGCCTTGCTCATTTCTTGGGGTTGGTGGGTTTTTTTGGTGCAACTTTGTCAACGCTTGCCGTGATCCAATTCACAAAGTTTTCCGTGCTTGGTCTGTGTCTTCTGTGATGGTGGGTAAGAGGGAGTTGAGGGCATTGTTCCATTTTTGCTCTGAGACTCTAGACCAGCTGTGTCATGTTTAGCTGGGTGTGTGGGCAGGGATGTTGGGAGTTCAGGGATGGAGAAATGCACGCAGTGGTGATGGACCTAGGTGAGCTCCTCGGTATGGGATTATATCACTTTGTTGGTTACTGAGAAGATGGGGTCGAGCATGTGTCCTGCAGCCTTGGGTAGGGTAGGTGAAAAGCTGCTTTAGTCCAAGGTTGGAATACTTTCTAGGAGTTCAGCCATTTTGGCCTTGTTGGTGTTCTCAAGGTGAAAGTTGAGGTCTCCTAGGAATATGTACATATTAAAGTTGATGGCAAATGGGGAGATGAACTTGAGAATTGCATTGCAGAAGGAAGGGTGAGGTTCTGCGGTCTGTAGGTGAGGGTACCTCTGATGGTGGTTCTGTTATTAGTGTGGCATAGGAAGTGGTGTTATTCCATGAATGGGGTGGAGATGTGTGTGGTGGTTCGGCATTCGAGGTTGTCTTTGTAACTTATGGCAATGCCTCTGCCGCTTCTGTTGTATTGGTCCCGGTGTGTGATCTTGTATACTAAGGGGGTGGCCCAATACTTTCCCATCTGTCTGCTCAGTCTCTCCACTTTCTAAGTCAATCTTATTTTTTGGTCCATATCTCCACTCTTCCCCCATTTTATCTGAACTCCTCCAGTACGTCTTCTCTTCTGAGATGATACACTTTCATCATAAGTCTGTTGTTGAAAATGGCTTCTCTTCGGGTTCACCCCCAAACCTTTTGCCTTCCTCCTAATTTTTTCTGTATTTTTGCTTGTTGGCCTTAGAACTCTGTGCATGTTACTACTGTTAACCAGTGCTAAACTGTTTGTGCTCTCTCCCTAAAACATGATTTGATTGGAATACACCTGATTGGCATATTTCATTCACATCTAAGTCCCTTGTAGAGTGGGATACCAGATATCCAGGGCCTGTAAATGAAATGCTACTAGTGAGCCTGCTGTAAAGCACACAATGTTCACAGAGGAATCATTTGCATAAAAATATTTCATCTATATTAAATACTATTAATGTTGTAGTTAACCATAGATCAAATTCCATAAATGAATAAATCTTCAAACAGTGTGTAATTTGTTTCAGGAAAATGACAAACTTTTATACAATTTGTTATATATATAGTGACACTGAAAACTCCAGAAAACAAATGTTTATTTATTTTATTATCCTGAATAACAAAAGAGCAACTTTTTATCATGAACAGACCTACAAGCGGAAAGGAGGAAGATGTTTAAAGAACTCCAATTAATTTTGTCACTTCACATTCACATATCTCGCTCCTATCTACTTTAGACATCATTCTGAAACATAATGTGTATTCCTTTCAGTAATATTTCTCTTTCCGGACTGCCCAATTAGTGACTGTGGTTACAGCAACACGGTCAAGATAGCATTTAAGGGTTCACGCTTTCTATAATGTTTCTGGCGTGTGCCAAGTGACGTGTTGACAGTTCTGCACCGTCCTTCATCTGCTCTGGTTTAATTGGGCGCTATTTTCTGAAAGAACCAAAAAAGGGTTTCGCATTTCACTCCAAGCTGTATTGTAGCTCAACAAGACGTGATAGGAAGAGAGAAAACTAAGGTTGGAGACAGAAAAGGGCAAAGAGTGGGACTCATGTTAGATGATAGAGCGATGTGACACAGGGTTGTCAGGCTCTCTTTTCAGGTCCTGAGGCAGCCACTGGCTACTTGGCAACGCTTTGGTGAGTAACTTTTGCTGACATGTATTCCTCTTTGGGCCTTGCTTCTTCAAGTGGTAGAGTGGTTGAGCTGTCAAGGTTTTCTGTAGGGATGATGATATTGTCATGTACATAAGGTAAATACACTCAACAAGGTCTCTGCCATGTCAGAGCTCAGAGGTGTTTAGGAATATTGGTCTTCTTTTATTACAACAAATAGTAGAATACTTAAAGCCAAAATATATCCAAACGGACAAAAGATCCTAGCGCCTCCCGGAGCTGAGATACAACTCCAAACATGTCAGTAGAACTTGGTTTTGATGGCTAAATTAGTCCGTAGATTAATTATTTTGCTGTTTTAAGGAGTGCAGCGTCAGCCACAGAGTAGTTTGTAGTAGCTAAAGGCACAAATCACCCTCAGTGTGTCCACTGAAATATTCAGGAATGTTCTAGCAACAAAGGCTAACAAAGGAAAAGTAACAAGCTCTTCCATAAGGGCAAATTGGACTAGCTCTGCCCACAGTAAGTTTATTGTTAGATTCGTGTCTCACATAGTGGCGTAACCTACTCCTCGACCATGTCATTTTCATACTAACTACTTACAGTATTCTCTTGTTCTCTGATTTCTACTGTCACACACAAGTAGAAGAACACAGGTAGAAGCCGGGCCAGAAGATTTGGGCTTATATAGTGCCTTAAGAAACATAGATAAACATTTAAAATGAACTTTCTTCTCCCCGACAACCAATGTAAATTCCTTCGAGAACACAACATGTACACAGTCCTTCAGAAAACACATTCAGCTGCACTGCAGCTTTGGCAGTGCATAGGCCGAAAGCCTCAGGAAGATACAACTAGATCAAGGCAAGCTGCTTCCAACTCGACATGGAAATAGTCAGTTACCCTCCAATCTTCGTATGGTAGTCATTCTAATCTTACAGCAGCAGGATTGCCCATTGAGCTGAAAGCTCTCCATGGATAAAATACAGTCTTCTAGAGATGATGAGTTCAAATTGTCTCAGAAAAACTGAGATTTCCTTCCTTCTTTAGGTCAGTAAATTGAGGGCCATAAATAAGTAATGGTAGTGTGAGAAAACAGGGCTGATTGCAGAAGCCTCCTAACTTTTTGCACCCATTTTACACTTTTTGCTGGTGTTTTGCTGACTCTGATGGTGCCCTGGGTACTGCTAACCAGTCCCAGGGCCTGTGCTCTGTGTAAAATGAGTATGCAAATTAGGCTAATTATAATTGACTATGTCAACCTACCTATAAGTCCCTAGTATATGGTAGTGCATGTAGGTTTAGGGACCCCAGCATAGAAAGTGCACCCATTGGTGCACTGCTGACGTGCCCCGGGTCATTTTAAAGGAAGGCCTGCCTTGCTGACTGCTTTTAAATTAAAGTTATATGCAAATTTGACTTTGGAATTGAAAGCAATTCCAAAGTCTTAAACTACCTTATTTTTACATATAAGTCACCCCTAAGGTGTGCCCTATGTGCCCGTAGGGTTGGGTGCCATGTAACTATAAACGGTTGTACGACGGAACACCGATTTCCTAAACAACTAGTGCCTTAACAACGATGTCGGAACACCGACCTTGTTGCTACTACTAATGATTTTATCACAAATGCCTTAATAACGATTTTCGTTGTAAAGGCATTCCTGATAAAAGCATTACTAATAGGCACCATTGACCCTACATCCCTCACCCCGCCCCCCCACCCCCTCCCCAAAACCAAAAACGCCCCACCCCCCCAACCCCGCCCCAAAACCTAAAACCCCCTGACCCCCCACACCATCCCCAAAACCAAAAACGCCCCACCCCCCAACCCCACCCCAAAACCTAAAAACCCCTGACCCCCCACCCCTCCAAAACCAAAAACGCCCCACCCCCCCAACCCCGCCCCAAAACCTAAAACCCCCTGAACCCTCCCCAAAACCAAAAACGCCCAACCCCCCAACCCCGCCCCAAAACCTAAAACCCCCTGACCCCCCACCCCTCCCCAAAACCAAAAACGCCCCACCCCCCCAACCCCGCCCCAAAACCTAAAACCCCCTGACACCCCACCCCTCACCAAAACCAAAAACGCCCCACCCCCCCAACCCCGCCCCAAAACCTAAAACCCCCTGACCCCCACCCCCTCCCCAAAACCAAAAACGCCCCACCCCCAACCCCGCCCCAAATCCCCCTGACCCCCAACCCCTCCCCAAAACCAAAAATGCCCAACCCCGTCCCAAAACCTAAAACCCCCACCCCCTCCCCAAAACCAAAAACGCCCCACCCCCCAACCCCACCCCAAAACCTAAAACCCCCTGACCCCCCACCCCTCCCCAAAACCAAAAACGCCCCACCCCCCCAACCCCGCCCCAAAACCTAAAACCCCCTGAGCCCCACCCCCTCCCCAAAACCAAAAACGCCCCCCCAACCCCGCCCCAAAACCTAAAACCCACTGACCCCCCACCCCCTCCCCAAAACCAAAAACGCCCCACCCCCCTAACCCCACCCCAAAACCTAAAACCCCCTGAACCCCCAACCCCTCCCCAAAACCAAAAACGCCCCACCCCCCAACCCCACCCCAGAACCTAAAACCCCCTGACCCCCCACCCCAAAACCTAAAACCCCCCACTTACCTTAGTCGAACCCTTTTCACCTGCGTCCTCCTCCTTCGCCAACTCCCTTCTTTGTACTTTAACCACGCATGTTCGTAGTTCAGAACATACGTATTTAAGGCACAAAATAACGGAGTCGTGGTTAAAAAAAGCATTGTTGCGCTTTTGTTAACCACGACTTCGTTAAAAAGACGTCGTAATAAAGGATGTTTCCCACTATAAACAGGAACCTTATAAAAATAGCCCTGGTGAGGTAAAATAGCCACATTTGTTTTCCCTCACTGTAGTGAATGGCCTCCATAGGCTGAAATGGGAAGAATTTATTTTAATTAACAAAGTCCCCATAAGTGCCAGATACCTTGGGTTGGTATCAAATCAATTGATATAATAAATCCCACAACTTACAATTGTTGTGTTTAATATACCTAGTTCAGGTAAAGGGTTTTAAATCTCTACCTTAAAGTTGCCAACTCTGTCTCTGTAGTGCTCTTCTCTGATTGGCCAGCCTCTGGCAGCCTGGCCAGGCTGCATTGATGAGATATGAAGTGGCCTGTGCTGAACACTACGGACGTGTCTGCAGGAGGAGATCTGCCTCAGCAGATGGTGAAACATGATGGGGGGAGACCAGCCAAACCGGTCTTCAAAAGCAGGGAAGGACATTTGGAGCAGCTCAGGACCTCCCCCACTTCCTGCAACCCCAGGCAATTAGGTGCTCTCTTGATTACATTTGGAGAGGGCAGGAGAGGGTTGTGTTTAGGATTTTTAGCCACAACACTGGGTGAGCTCAGCCAGATCTAATATCCGAAAATCACTTTCGGACATGTTGGATTTTTGAGGAATGTTGCTCCCTGGGATTGATTTTTGCCACACTTCCCAGGAAGTGGTCATCACGGGGGGGGTGCTTGCCTGTGATTAGACAACCAGGAACCCCCTGCTTTCCACCCAGGAGCAAGGATTAATATGGCAGAGCTGCACCCACACCTCATATCTCTACAAGGAACAAGACAAAGAAGAAGAAGGACTGCCCTGCTGGACCCCTGACCTGCCCTGGACACTGCACTCTGAGGACAGCACCAGTTTCACCCTTGAGCTTCACCGTTAAAAGGACTTTGCCTGTCTTTTACTGCTTCAAGAAGGGACTCCTTGTTTGCTACAGGTCCAAAGGAGCTGCCCAGAGTCCCCTGCATCAAGTCCTGCAAGCAGAGCCCAGCTGACCAGTGTCCAGTGGCCATTTGAGGATTCAGGCCAGGTGCATTCTGGGAATTGTAGTCCCAACTCCCAAGGAACAGCTCTGAGCTTCTGGAACCTTGGATCAAGTTGTAGTCACTTCAAGGACCCAAAAAGGACCTCTGGAAGAAGACCCAGAAGTTTGGAGACATTTGGAGCAACTCCATAAATTGAAGAGGTGCATTGTGGGAGTTGTAATCCCAGAACTCAGTAAGCAAATCAGAGCATCTGAACCCTTGGCTGGTGTTGTGGACCACATTCCTGAATCAAGAAACACTTTTGAAAGTACGTATAACAGTGTTACCTCATGGGTGGCCTGAACTCTGGACTTTGTCCCTGTCTATGTGAACGTTTGTAACCTTTTGAGTGCTAGTTGCTTCTCTGTGCTAGAAAACATTAATTCTTTAAAAATCCATATCTCCGGTCCCCATTATCCGATTTTAATAATTTTGGTGTTATGTTAAAGATAACAATATAATCTATTTTTATGAACTGATGCTACTTTTGTATTATGTTTTGAGCTTTATTTATTTACTGTTTTGTGATTTTAAATGCTTTACAGACTTGTCTCCTAAGTTAAGCCTTGACGCTCATTGGCAAGCTGCCAAGGGTTGAACTGGGTTCAATTTATTGACACCTAACTGGACCTAAGTGGGCGTTTGTGGCCTATTGCAAGGTGTAGCTACTTACCTGCCCTTACCCATAATCCACTTTCCAACAGACAGTATCTGTTATATGCACTACTTAGAAAAAACTCAAGGGACTTGCTATTCAGACATAACACATAATTCAGAAAAAAGTTCAGTCAAACAATATGAAGGATGTTCAATACATATGTAGAAAACAGACTGTAACAGCATCACAAGCAAATGAAAAAAAAAAAAAGATGCATAAACGTATGCCATCTGCCAACAGGTAACCAGCGTTCAGCCCTTTGCTCTACTCTTTACATTCCATATGATTGCATCCTAGCTCAATATCCTGCCCCCATATTATACCTAAAAAACCCTGTATGAAATTGACCTTGATTTATCACTAGAGATTATACTCTTTCCTGCCTTTCTATTTGAATGATACTCTCCTTGCACTCTAGCCTCTGCCTGCCTTAGTTCCTCAGATTGTATCCTCCTCTATCAGATACGTACATGTAATTCTCTCTACATTCTTCAGAAAATACATCAGAAGTCTAATAGCTGATTACAGTTGAGTTATAATGTTACAATGCCTACTGCCAGAACCAGCAGAGGGGAAAAGCAGGTCAGGTCATAGAGCATAATTAAAGCAGGTGTTAACCCCTTGGGCGCAACGGACATAATGGTTACATCCGTGGCTGCGGCGCCGAGGCGCCATGGACGTAACCATTATGTCCTAGCACTGGCCCACAAGGGAAGCGTTAGCGCTCTCCCGAGGGCCGCACCCCCACCTCTCTATGGCAGGGCTGGAAGGGGAATCGCTTTCCCTTCCACCCGCAACCCCCCCGAACCTCTCAGTGATGTCTGATGACGTCAGCGTGCAAATCGCCTATTTTTATTAGGCCAATCTGCCCTCAAGGGGGGCAGAAACCACTAGACACAAGGGAGGGTTTTTTTTAATGCCAATTTCACGCAAAGCGAGCAGCCCCTTAGGAAAGGATTGCTCCCTGGTGGGGGCAAATGTATTTTAGGCCATTTCAGCCCCCCCTTGGGGGCAGATCACCCTATTTTAATTAGGCCAATCTGCCCCCAAGGGTAGCAGAAACCACTAAGCACCAGGGATTTATTTTTATTGTTTTACACATGGGGAGTGACCCTTTAGGCAAGGGTCACTCCCCTGGGGGATACTTTTATTTTAGGCCATTTCTGCCCCCCTTAGGGGCAGATCGGCTTATTTTTCTTAGGCCAATCTGCCCCCAAGGGGTCAGAAACCACTAGACACCAGGGATTTATTTTTTTGCGGCAATTTCATGGAAGGGGAACAAATTTATTTTAGCCCGTTTCTGCCCCCTTGGGGGCAGATCGGCCTATTTTGCTGGGATTTTTTTATTTTTTTTACAGATGGGACACGACCCCTTCGTTAAGGGTCACTCCCCTGAGGGGCAAATTTATTTTAGGCTATTTTGGCCTATTTCTAATAGGCTGATCCGCCCCCAGGGGGGACAGAAACCACTTAGGCACCAGGGATTGGTGTGTGTGTATGTGTGTGTTTTGTTTGGGGAGCATCCCTTTGGGCAAGGGTGACTCCTCCTGGGACACATTACAGTTTGCCATATCTGCCCCCCTTGGGGGCAGATCAGCCTACTTTTGGAAGGCCCATCTGCCCCCAAGGGGGACAGAAAGCCCACCAGGGACCAGGGAAGATTTATTTTTCAAACAAAGAGGATGGGGGTATGACCATACCCCAATTCCAAATAAATGGGGCCAAAGTTGTTATGCTCACCGGTGGGCAGATGGGGCAATTACCCCCAATTCATTTCCCGGGGGTCAGCAAACCCACTACATGCCATGGAATCAAAATAAAAAATACTGGGGTGGTGGCTACCAACCAGTATGGGCATGGTGATGCCCCTATCTCAACTGAAGGGGGTAAGAGTCTTTCAGCTCTCCCCCGCACACTAAAACATCTTATCCCATGGCAAGCAAGAGAACATTCAATTATTTTGTGTTTTGGTTTTGCATTTGGGCCATGAGAGCTTGTCTAACTCTCAAAATCGTCCGACTTGGAATGGTGAGGAGTGCACTTTTTGGAACACTGCCAAGTAGAAAAATCCCCAAGACCTAGACACATTTGAACACTAAACATCTGGATGAATCCAGGGTAGTGTGCTTCACATACACCCCACACCATTTTCTTTCCCACAGTGCCCTGCTAACCTCTAACTTTGCTGGAAATCACAAATTGTTCCCACATTTTTGTGACGAATCCTTCCGGAATCTGCACGAATCCACAAAATTCCTACCATCCAGCATTGTCTCATCTATATAGATAAAAATTCTACCCCACTTGTCAGCCTGAAAATGTTTTTTTTCCAACTGCCCTTTGGATCCGTTTTGGTTCCCCCTCAATTTTGACATGTTTTTGTCACAGGCACTTGGCCCACCAACACAAGTGAGGTATCATTTTTACCGGAAGACTGAGGGGGATGTTCGATGGTAGGAAATTTGTCCAGTTGCAGTGATCCCACACAGAAATGTGGGAAAAATATAATTTTTTTGCTAAATTCTGGGTAAGAAAACACTGGGGATCCACACAAGTCACACCTCCCTGGACTCCCTCGGGTGTCTAGTTTTCAGAAATGTTTGGGTTTGGTAGGTTTCCCTATATGACTGGTGAGTAGAGGACCAAAAACGCAGGTGCCCCCGCCAAAACAGGTAGTTTTGTATTTGATAATTTTGATGTGTCCACATAGGCCACATTACAACATTGGCAGTAATTCCCGCTTACCGCCGTGCAGGAGACCGCCAACACACTGCTGCAGAATTCCGCTACAGCTATTACGACCCACAGGCCGGAATCCGCCAAAATCCAGACACCCACACAAGTCCGCCACACCAAAGGTCAGTGATAAACTGGCGATAACAAAACCAACACTGTCACGCCAACAGGAATACGCCCACACTATCACGACCCACAAATCCACGCGGTGGTCTTTCAACTGCGGTATTCCATTGGCGGTACACACCCCTGCGCTCAAAATACACACACATATAAAAAGCACAACAACATTGGACAATTCAAAATACACAAACTGATACACATACACACACCACTCCCACACACTCAATACAATATAAAACACACACCCACATCACCCACAAATCCCTATGACAAAAATTGAGAAAGAAGCACAGAGAGAGACACCACCATCAACAATACTAGCATCCACAAGCACTCAACATCATCACTCACACAACATCCATGCACCCCAGACAACACACACAAACAAATACCCTCACACATCACAACACACACCACCCCACACATCACCCACACTACACCATGGCACCACAAAGACACCCCAGGTTCTCTGAGGAGGAGCTCAGGGTCATGGTAGAGGAAATCGTCCGGGTAGAGCCACAGCTATTCGGATCACAGGTGCAGCACACATCTACTGCTAGGAAGATGGAGCTATGACGCAGAATCGTAGACAGGGTCAATGCAGTGGGACAGCATCCAAGAACAAGGGATGACATCAGAAAGAGGTTTAACGACCTATGGGGGAAAGTGAGTTCCGTGGTCTCAAGACACCAGATTGCAGTACAGAAGACTGACGGCGGACCCCCACCTCCTCCCCTACAACCAACAACATGGGAGGAGCAGGTCTTGGCTATACTGCATTCTGAGGGCCTCGCAGGAGTAGCAGGAGGAATGGACTCTGGTAAGTCAAATCTTAACTATTACATCCCCCACTCGACCTGCATGCTATCACATACCCCACCCTCACCCCCCTAACTCCAACACTTCACATATGCCTCACTATCACAAACCACACATCCCCTCACCAAGCCCTGCATGCAACAACAAAGCATGGACACCCATCACCAAAGTATGTCCACTACAGATACCCACACAGATCCCCAAACCAACTATCACACAAGATCCTACACAAGAATGCAAGCACTGGAGTACAGGGTCACCCACCCATTGCACACAATGGCACACATAGATGCAATAATCATGCCTTTACACCCCTGCAGGGCCCCTACCCAACGTCACCGAACAGGAAGTTCCTAACATGTCCACTCCCCCACAGAAGAGGCCCACAGTGATGACAGCAGCTCTGTCCAACTGGATCAAGATGACCAGCCAAGCCCATCTGGGACCTCGGGACAGTCGCTTCCCCTGACACTGGCACATGCCACCACAGAGCCTCCCCCTCAGGAAACACAAGCACAGCACCCACCCAGCGGGCCCTTCCCTCTGTCTCCAGAACACGTCAAGCAGCAGTGTGTCCACCACTACAGGGAACCCAGGCAAACCCACCACCCCAAGAACATCAGGGACCTGGGGGTAGTGGCAGTGGGCACACAGTTCAGGGGACAGAGGAACAGGAAAACAGGGGAACTGAGAGGACTGCTGTGCGACAGGGGGAGGACAGGCCCAGGGAACCCACTCTCCACGAGGCCCTCTCCAACATCATGGGAGCGTACCATCATTCCCAGGAGACTATGGCAACGGTACTGGCCAAATTTCAGGAGACCCCAGCGGCTGCAGGAGGACCAGTATTTGAGGATCAGGGAGGAACTCAAGTCCATCACCACCACCATGGTCACCATTGTAGGGGTGCTGAAGGACCTTGTGAACACCAGGAGGGACACTGTGGCACAACAAGGGGCCCCTGACACTAGCCTGGATGATGAACAGCCCACCACCTCTGCCTGCGCTAGTGGACAGGAGGCACCGCCACAGGACCACAACACCAGCACCCCACCCCCTGCAGATGGAGAACCACCCCACAAACGGTCCCTAAGATCCAGGACAAAGACAGAGACCAATGCCAAGACCCCCGCCAGGAAATGAGACCCCCCTGAATGTCATCCTTCTGTCCCACTTCGTCACCCTGTCCATCCATCACTGCCCTAGCTCCACTTCCTATGCCCCTTTGGACAATGCACCTGTGAAACAAATAGACTGGACTCTGCCATGGACAATCCTCCACCATCACCCCTGCCCATTTTACAACCCCCTCCACTTATGTGCACTGAAATAAACACCCTTGAATCACAAAACAAGCTGGAGTCAGTCTGTGCTTTCACAAATGTGTATTTGCAATAACTAAGGAAAATAGCAATGTCGATTGTATTGTCAACATACCTATATCACACAGCTCTAGTCCATGAGGTAATATAGCAGATGTCACACAGTGGAACCCACATCTGTGAAATGGAAAGGCAAAGTGACAAGTCAGGGTCCATACACTGGGTGAAAGTGACAGACATATGATAGGTCTAACAATTGCATGAGATGTGTGAGCCAGTGACCTGTGTCTCACTGGAAGTATTGCTTGCTGGATAATGTTGTTTCTGTTGTCGATACCTTCTTCTTCTGCCTCCTTTTCTTCACTGTCCACAGGCTCCACAGCTGCCACAAGACCTCCTTCTGGACCATTCTCCTGCAGAAAAGGCACCTGTCATCGCAAAGCCAGGTTGTGCAGCATACAGCAGGCCACGATGATCTGGCACACCTTCTTTGGTGAGTGGTAGAGAGAACCACCTGTCATATGGAGGCACCGGAACCTGGCCTTCAGGAGGCCGAAGGTCCTTTCGATCACTCTCCTAGTTCGCCCGTGTGCCTCATTTTAGCGATCCTCAGCCCTTGTCCTGGGATTTTTCACTGGGGTCAGTAGCCGTGACAGGTTGGGGTACCCAGAGTCACCTGCAAATGTCGAGGGACAACTGTTAGACACACACTAACCCTTAGGGACAACCCCAGACAACTATTCACACGGTATAGGGTCCTTGTCCTCACCTATTAGCCACACACGGTGCCTCTAGAGTTGCCCCATCACATAAGGAATGCTGCTATTCTTCAAAATGTAAGCGTCATGCACTGAGCCTGGAAACTTGGCATTCACATGGGAGATGTACTGGTCTGCCAAACACACCATCTGTACATTCATCGAATGGTAGCTCTTCCAGTTTCCGTACACCTGTTCACTCCTGCAGGGGGGTACCAAAGCCACATGTGTCCCATCAATGGCCCCTATGATGTTGGGGTTATGTCCCAGGGCATAGAAGTCACCTTTCACTGTGGCCAAATCCTCCACCTGAGGGAAAACGATGTAGCTGTGCATGTGTTTCAGCAGGGCAGACAACACTCTGGACAACACATTAGAGAGGATTGTCTGGGACATCCCTGATGCAATGGCCACTGTTGTTTGAAAAGACCCACTTGCCAGGAAATGCAGTACTGACAGGACCTGCACTAGAGGAGGGATTCCTGTGGGATGGCGGATAGCTGACATCAGGTCTGGCTCCAACTGGGCACACAGTTCATGGATTGTTGCCTGATCAAGTCTGTAGGTGACTATTACGTGACTCTCTTTTATTGTCGTCAGGTACACCAGCGGTCTGTACACCAGAGGATGCCGCCATCTCTTCACCTGCCCCAGCAGACGTGCCCTATCGGCGAGAACAGCGAGCAGAGAGTCAGCCAACCCTGAGGTATTAAAAAATTAATTATTGCATACAGTTGTCAATGTGCAATGTGCCTGTCACTGTGTGTATGCAAGCCTAGATAGGTGTGATGCATTTAAGAATAATGCCATGTGGCCCCATGAAATGGCGGCTGCCTGACCTGTAAGGTGGGACAAGGAGATATGAGGTAACTGCGCTGGCATTGTACACCGTCACGGTAGGCGGTCGAAGACCGTGGCGCAATCCTGCATTGGTTAACATTGGACCCTATGAGCCAATGACGATGTACGCCGGCGGTCACGGTACACACCGCCGCGGACGTGACTGCCTTTTTCTATCTTTTCACTCACTTGATATCTGACCTTCGACAGGAGAGGACCTACACTGCAAGTGCTGCTGTGACCTCAGTCTGGAAGCGACGATGGCTCGAGTGTCTGGGGAAAGGGCCCCTGCCTTCACTTCGGAGGAGTTGGATAACTTAGTGGATGGGGTCCTCCCCCAGTACACGCTACTCTACGGTCCTCCAGACAAACAAGTGAGCACACTGTGAGCATGCTGTATGGGCAATGCCTGTTTGGAGTGGTGTGGATGGAAGATACAGTGGGAGGGGGGACTGAGGCCTGCATGAGTGGACGGTGAGTATATGTGCGTCACGGCAAGGGTGGGAATGTGGGTCAATGACTGTGACGGTCCAGACGGTTAAAGATTTTCCTTTTCCCCTGTACTATTCCTCTAGGTCATAGCCCACCAGAAGAAGGATATTTGGCGTGCCATCGCCAAGGATGTCTGGACTCTGGGGGTCCACCACAGACGGAGCACCCACTGCTGTAAAAGATGGGAGGACATTCGCCGCTGGAGCAAGAAGATGTCGGAGGTCCAGCTGGGGATGGCCTCCCAATGTGGGAGGGGTAACTGTCACACCATGACCCCCCTGATGTTCCAGATCCTGGCGGTGGCCTATCCGGAGTTGGATGGGCGCTTGAGGGCATCACAGCAGCCACAGGGGGGTGAGTACAGTCACATTGATCTGACTCTGTGTGCATTACGAGGTGTCTGGGTGGGGGAGGTGGGCTGTGGGTTCCCCTAGGCCAGGGCGAGTTTTGTAGCCAAGGTCTCTTCGTGATGCAGGCTATGTGGCACACCAACCCCACCAGTGGTGAGAGCCAACTACACCTAGTTAGGCTCCTGTGACTTCCATGTGTGCAGCAATCAGGCATATGCCTTGTTCCCCATGTCCCTATGATTAATTAGGGAACTCTAAGTGCATGGCGTAGTGCAGAGGGCTGCTGTGTCTGTAGTGTCCGCCAACAGTAGAGGTATTGCATGCACTGAACATGTCTTTATTCTGTCTCCTCCCCCTTTTTGTGGTCTCCCTGTTCTTGTGTGCATTAGCATCATCAGGCGGAGGAGCAGTGGCACTGGAGCAGGGGGAGCTGCATCCCACATGGCCCTGGAGGGTGAGACAATGGAGTCTGAAGCCACCAGTGGGACGGAGTGCGAGGGTAGCTCCACTGCGCCGGACTGGAGGTGACATCAGCAATAGCGACTCTTCCTCTGTTGGGAGCACCCTTGCGGTGGCAGGCCCCTCGGTGCCCCGCGTGAACAGGTACACCCGCCACCCCGCCTACCAGCACCGCCCTCCCAGCAGCCCCACTGCATGTGTCCCGTGGCCGCTCACCCAGGGGGGTGGGCATCTCCTTTGCCCCAGGCACCTCAGGCGCTGCCCCAGTCAGCCCTGCTGCCCTCAGTGAGGAGGCTATTGACCTCCTGAGGTCCCTCACTGTTGGGCAGTCTACCAATCTGAAAGCCCCCTCCAGAACCAAAAGGAATCCACTACCTCATTCCTTGGCAGGATGAAGCACTCTGGGCACCAAGCTCCCTCCAGAACCAGTGGAGACTGTAATCCACTTGAGAGACTGTGGTTTTGCACTCCCCAGGATGATGCAGTCGGCAACCCTCCCACTGGAGAGACTTGAGAGACTGTGGCTTTGCACTCCCCAGGATAATGCAGTGGGCAACCCACCCACTGGAGAGACTTGAGAGACTGTGGCTTTGCACTCCCCAGAATAATGCAGTGGGCAACCCACCCACTGGAGAGTCTTGAGAGACTGTGGCTTTGCACTCCCCAGGATAATGGAGTGGGCATGGGGCCCCCTTGTGGAGCTGGCGTTGTGCACTCATCTGGCTGAGGTACCCCCCCTCCCTTCCCCCTGAGGTGCCTGTTTCATTTCGATCTGATGCCCCTACAGTGTTCTCTCCGTTTGGAGTCTGGTATCGAGTGTGGGCCTCGCCCATGCATTTTGGGCCCAGTGGTCCACGGACTATGAATGGTGCACTATCCGGACTTGTGTAGTTGGTGTACATAATTGTTTATACTGTATTTCAGGTTTTGACTAATGGATTTTTATTTGTTACAATTGTTTAACTAATTTCCTTTTGTCCTTGCATTCTTGAAAGGGCGGTAGGGGTGTAAATGTAATGTTGCAGCATGTATTTGTGTGTATGTTGTTGTGGGTGAGGGTGGGGTGGGGGTGTTGCATGTTGCATGTGTGTGTCACTCTCTTTTCCCTCCCCCTCCCCTGTGTTGTAGGTACAGTACTCACCGTGGTCGAGGAGCAGGAATACCATTGCAGGGAGTATTTGGAGTTCTGGCTCCATGGCGTCCTGGTTCCTCATGAAATGTGTGGAGGTTAGTGTTTTCCATTCCAAGTCCTGTTTCCGCTGTGTTTTTGTTTGCGTTGGTTCCGCCCCCGAAAAGGTGGCGGATTGGCCTCTCATAATAGTGTGGGCGGTACACTGTCTTCCGCCTGTCTGTTGGCGGTGACTGCCGCAGTGTTTCTTTTTACCGCTGTGCTGGTCGGAGTGTTAAAGTGGCTGTCTATGTTGGCGGTTTCCGACATGGTCGTGATTCCATTTTTTTTTCCGCCGTACTGTTAGCGGTCTTACTGCCGTTTTAACACCGACTGCCAGGGTTGCAATGAGGGCCATAGTGTTTCAGGGCATTTCCTTTCGCGGGTACTAGGCCTACCCACACAAGTTAATTACCATTTTTATCAAGAGACTTGGGAGAACGCTGGATGGAAAGACATTTGTGGCTCCTCTCATAATCCAGAACTTTCTGTCACCAAAATGTGAGGAAAAAGTATTTTGGGTCAAATTTCGAGGTTTGCAAAGGATTCTGGGTAACAGAACATGGTGAGAGCTCCACAAGTCACCCCATCTTAGACTCCCCTATGTGTCTAGTTTAAAAAAATGCACAGGTTTGGTAGGTGCCGGCTGAGCTAGAGGCCAAAATCCACAGTTTGGCACTTTACCCAAAACAGCTCTGTTTTCTTTGGGAAAATGTGATGTAGCCATGTTGTATTTTGGGGCATTTCCTGTCGCGAGCACTAAGCCCACCCACACAAGTGAGGTACCATTTTTATAGGGAGACTTGGGGGAACGCTGGGTAAAAGGGAATTTGTGGGTCCTCTCAGATTCCAGACATTTCTGTCACCAAAATGTGAGAAAAAAGTGTTTTTCTTTGGTCACATTTTGAGGTTTGCAAAGGATTCTGGGTAACAGAACCTGGTGAGAGCCCCACAAGTCACCCCATCTTGGATTCCCCTAGGTGTCTAGTTTAAAAAAATGCACAGGTTTGGTAGGTTTCTTTAGGTGCCGGCTGAGCTAGAGGCCAAAATCCACAGCTAGGCACTTTCCAAAAAACAGCTCTGTTTTCTTTGAGGAAACGTGATTTGTCCACATAGTGTTTTAGGGCATTTCTTTTCGCGGGCATTAGGCCTACCCACACTAGTGAGGTACTGTTATTATCAGGAGACTTGGGGGAAAGCTGGGTGGAAGGAAATTTGTGGCTCCTCTCAGATTCCAGAACTTTCTGTCATCAAAATGTGAGAAAAAAGTGTTTTTTTGGTCACATTTTGAGATTTGCAAAGGATTCTGGGTAACAGAACCTGGTGAGAGCCCCACAAGCCACCCCATCTTGGATTCCCCTAGGGGTCTAGTTTTCATTAATGCACAGGATTGGTAGGTTTGCTTAGATGCCGGCTGAGTTGGAGGCCAAAATCTACTGCTAGGCACTTTGCAAAACACTGCTGTTTTCTTTGGGAAAATGTGATGTGTCTACATTGTGTTTTGGGGTATTTCCTGTTGTGGGCACTAGGCTTAACCACACAAGTAAGGTACCATTTTTATCGGGAGACTTGGAGGAATACTGGGAGGAAGGAAATTTGTGGCTCCTCTCAGATTCCAGAACTTTCTGTCACCAAAATGTGATGGAAAAGTGTTTTTTTGCCAGATTTCGAGGTTTACAAAGGATTCTGGGTAACAGAACCTGGTGAGAGCCCCACAGGTCATCCCATCCTGGATACCCCTAGGTTCCTAGTTTTAAAAAATGCAGAGGTGTGACTTCTATGCCCTTGGACATATCCCTAACATCATAGGTGCCATTGATGGGACCCATGTATCTCTGGTCCCCCCCACAGGAGTGAACAGGTGTACAGGAACCGGAAGAGTTATCATTCGATGAATGTACAGATGGTATGTTTGGCAGACCAGTACATCTCCCAGGTAAATGCTATGTTCCTTGGCTCTGTGCGTAGGCTAGGCCCCTCCGCAATGCAGGCCATGTGCCACTCCACCCCACCTCTGTAGAGTGCCAAGTACAGGTATACATGCCCCTGTGTCATCTATGTGTGCAGATGTCCACCATAGCCATGTAGGCCATATCCCAGGAACTGCATCTGTAGAGCCCAACAGCGCGGTGTAGTGCAGGGGGCTGCTGTGTCTGCATTGTCCGCCAACGGTAGCGGTAAGCCATGCACTCAACCAGTCTTTCTTATGTCGTCCCCCCCGCCTTTTTGTGCTCTCCCTGTTATTTTGTGCATCAGCATCATCAGGCGGAGGTACAGTGGCACCGGAGCACGAGGGGGCTGCATCCCACATGGCCATGGACGGCCACAGCACGGACTCAGAATACACCAGTGGCACGGAGGGCGAGGGGAGCTTCACGGCGGTCACCGGATCAGCAACCAGCGACCCAGACTCGTCCTCCGATGGGAGCTCCCTAGTGGTGGTGGCAACATCTGTGCCCCCCACTTCTACAGGTACAGCCGCCACCCCCCCTACCAGCTCCACCCTCCCAGCAGCCCCTCAGCCCTCACCCCGTGCCTGCTCACCCAGGAGGGTGGGCATCACCTTCGCCCCAGGCACCTCAGCCCCTGCCCCTGTCACCTCTGCTGCCCTCAGTCAGGAGGCCATTGACCTCCTCAGGTCACTCACTGTTGGGCAGTCTACTATTGTGAATGCCATCCAGGGTGTAGAAAGGGAGTTGCAACACACTAATGCATTCCTGGAGGGCATTCATTCTGGTCAGGCTGCCCATCATCGAACCCTGCAATCTCTGGCCTCAGCACTGATGGCAGCCATTGTCCCTGTGTCTAGCCTCCCCCTCCAACTTCCTCCACCCAGACCCAATCCCCTGTACCTCTGCCTATCCCATCACACACCTCAACACACAAGGGCAGCTCAGGCAAACATATGCACCACACATCCCACAGGCACTCACACAAGCATCACCCACATACAGCAACATCCACTGCCTCCACTGTGTCCCCCTCCTCGTCGTCTCCCTCCTCCCTCCCAGTGTCGTCTACACTCTCACCTGCATGCACTACCACTACAGCCACTAGGACTCACACCAGCATACCCACCACCACACCCCGCTCACCTGCACTCACCACCCCCACTACCATTTACACGTGCCCTGTGTCCTCTCCCAGTGTGTCTGTGACGCCCCCTCCCAAAGTACACAAACGCAGGCACACACACACCCAACATCCATCCACCTCACGACAGCCTCCAGAACATGCACCTGCACCCAAATCATCAGAAGTTACACCTCCTACAACCACCTCCTCTTCCTCCACTCCCAGACCCCCTCCAGCTACCCGTCCCAGTGTTCTCCGGAAACTTTTCCTGAGCAACGTTGACCTCTTTCCCACCACCCCCCCTCCAATTCATAGGTCCCGTACTAGCACCTCAGCCAAAAAATCTCCGGTACCAGTGGTGCCTGTTAGAGGTATGTGGAGTGCACTGGGCACCAGGGCAGCCAGTGTGACACGGAGCCAAAACACAGCCAGTCCCCCCCCTTGTGAAGCACCAGAAGTTGGACAGTGCCCGAAGGGAGAGGGGGAAGACTCCTGCCATCGAAGCCGCTCACAAGGGTCCCGGGGGGAGTGTCGAGTCAGCTGTGACTCCTCCCAAGGTGGGGAAGGGGCAGAAGAAAGCACCAAAGTCTGGGAACAGCAGCACGGCGGAGAAGGCCACCATCATCCCCGCTGCCCAGGACGCCACCGCCAGCCCGATCGTCACTGGTCAGGAGACCACCGCCAGAGTCAGTGCCCAGGAGGGGAGTCCAATCGTCACTGGTCAGGAGACCACCGGCAGAGTCAGTGCCCAGGAGGGCAGTCCAATCGTCACTGGTCAGGAGACCACCGCCAGAGTCAGTGCCCAGGAGGGCAGTCCAATCGTCACTGGTCAGGAGACCACCGCCAGAGTCAGTGCCCAGGAGGGCAGTACCATTGTCAATGGTCAGAAGACCACCGCCAGAGTTAGTGCCCAGGAGGGCCCCGGCAGCCACAGCCCGCTGGGCAATGAGGGACCGCCATGGCAAACACTGCTGCACAGTTCAGAGACAGCAAAGTCAAGCACAGCTGAACAGGTCAGAAACTGCAAAGTCAAGCACCGCTGAACAGGCCAAAGACCGCTGAACAGGGCAAAGACCGCCAGGGCAAGCACCGCTGCACAGGGCAAAGACTGCCATGGCAAGCACCGCTGAACAGGGCAAGCACCGCTGCACAGGGCAAAGACCGCCATGGCAAGCACCACAGAACAGGTCAGAAACTGCAAAGTCAAGCACCGCTGAACAGGCCAAAGACCGCTGAACAGGGCAAAGACCGCCAGGGCAAGCACCGCTGCACAGGGCAAAGACTGCCATGGCAAGCACCGCTGAACAGGGCAAGCACCGCTGCACAGGGCAAAGACCGCCATGGCAAGCACCACAGAACAGGTCAGAAACTGCAAAGTCAAGCACCGCTGAACAGGGCAAAGACCGCTGAACAGGGCAAAGACTGCCAGGGCAAGCAACGCTGCACAGGGCAAAGACCGCTATGGAAAGCACCGCTGAACAGGTCAGAAACTGCAAAGTCAAGCACCGGTGAACAGGGCAAAGACCACTGAACAGGGCAAAGACCGCAAGGGCAAGCACCGCTGAACAGGGCAAAGACCACCATGGCAAGCACCGCTGAACAGGGCAAGCACCGCAAAATCAAGCACCGGTAGCCCATGCGCGGCAGGGGCAGTGATGGAACTGGGACCGTCACAGGGAGAGTGATGCACTCTGGGCACCAGTCCCCCTCCAGAACCAGTGGAGAACAGCATCCACTACCTCAGTCCTTAACAGGATGAAGCACTCTGGGCACCAGTCCCCCTCCAGAACCAGTGGAGAACAGCATCCACTACCTCAGTCCTTAACAGGATGAAGCACTCTGGGCACCAGTCCCCCTCCAGAACCAGTGGAGACTGTTATCCACTTGTGAGACTGTGGCTTTGCACTCCCCAGGATGGTACAGTGGGCCAACCACCCACTGAAAAGACTTGTGAGACTGTGGCTTTGCACTCCCCAGGATGGTACAGTGGGCAAACCACCCACTGAAAAGTCTTGTGAGACTGTGGCTTTGCATTCCCCAGGATACATCAATGGGCATGGAGCCCCGTCGTTGATCTGGCGTGGTGCTGTCATCCGGCTGAGGTGCCCCCCTTCCCTTCCCCCTGAGGTGCCTGTTGTATTTCGATCTGATGCCCCAGCAGTGTTCTCTCCGTTTCTGGTCAGGTATCTGATGTGGGCCTCATCCATGCATTTTGGACCCAGTGGTCCACGGACATTGAATGGTGCATACCTGCACTACTAATCGTGATGTATAATTTTTTGAATGTGTCCATATATCTGTATATATTAGCTTACTGTATTTTGATACATTACAATGGTTGAACTCATTTCCTTTTGTCTTTGCATTCTTCCGGGGGGGTTGGGGGCTGTTACTGTGATGTTTGGAAACGCATTGGTGTGTGTGTTGTAGTGTGCGAGGGTTGGGGTGGGGGTGGGGGTGTTGCATGTGTGTGTCCCTGACTTTTGCCTCCCCCCTCCCCTATGTCGTAGGTGCAGTACTCACCGCTGTCTTCGGCGCCGGCATTGCTAATGATCATAGAGGAGCAGATAGACTATCGCAGGGAGTATTTGGAGTTCCGGCTCCATGGTGCCCTCCTTCCTCGTGGAGTGTGTTAAGGTGAGCGTTGTCCCATTGAAATGGCTGTTTCCACCGAGTTTTTATCCACGGTAAATCCGCTCCAGAAAAGGTGGCGGATTGGCCTGTTGTAATACTGTGGGCGGTACTTTGTCTCCCGCCTGTCTGTTGGTGGTGACCGCCGCGCTGCTTGTCTGTACCGCTGTGGCGGTCGAAGTGTTAAAGTGGCTGTCTTTGTTGGCGGTTTCCGCCACGGTCATAATTCCCTTTGTTTCCGCCGGCCTGTTTGCGGTCTTACCGCCGCTTTAACACCGTCCGCCAGGGTTGTAATGACCCCCTTAGTCTTTTGGGCACTGATGTGCCTCGCTATATCTCATATTCCTTGCAAGGTTAGGTTTGTGACAGACAGATCAGTACACCTGAGAACATTTTGTAGTAATTGTTTCAAGTCCAATAACTCATTAGTAAAACATTAAAGTATTTTTTGTAAAATGAAAAGTGGATTTTGGTCTTGTTATGGAAAACTGGGAAAGATAACAAATGTGCCATGTTGTCTGATAAATAGATGAATAGATTGTATTTCAGGAAAGCAATCTTTATCCAAATTTGTCAAGAAGCAAAGTTCATGAAGGAACTAGTTCAACCAGCTCCTGCAGTAAACTTTCCAGGTTTACCAATGGGTTGGTATCTCAATGATTAATGGCAATTGATATTTTCTTTGAGGAATGTTTTTAGAAATTAGATGAACTGTTCCCCAATTTGTTTAGAGTTGGGGCAAACCAAGATCTTAATCAGACATCTTAAGTTGATGGTTCAGATAGTTCCAGACTAAGGTTGGCTTATCATAGCCAAGGCAATGCAGCCAAAACTGCTGGGTGAAGAGAAAATTCATTCTGTTCCTCTTAGGCTGTAAAATGGGCAAAATAGACCAACACAATATAATGTGGATCTGGGGCACTACAGGCTCACCAACAAGTTTAATCTTTTGATTATCTAAATTGTCCATTCAAGATATGAGCAACTGGGCTAAATGTTCTTATTGCTCCATGATTGCTTCTCTTCCTCAAGTAAAGGAAGTTCCATTTCTCACAGGAACTCATGCAGCCCACCTACCAAGAATGACACAGAAGCATGACGTGTCCAGTGTCCTGGTCTTAGTCCAAACATTGGGGTTAAAATCACTTTCAAGTCCTCTGCCTTGGTGAGGCATCTATCTAGATGGTACTGGAGCATCCATAAAAGACCAGAGAAATATAAACTAATTATATTTATTGAATAGTAATTCCACTGATGAGATTCAAGGCCCATCACAAGATGTACTATGTCTAAAAGCACTATTTTCAGATAGTCTGTAGAGAAGCATCTTCCCTGGCATAGTTTCACTGGAGGGGAGGGAGAAACAACAATTGGTAAAGAATAATGTCTGCTGGAGAGACACAGATTAGAGATGCTGAACTGAGTTTAATGTAATGTATAGCCCAGAAAACAAGACAAGGCTAAACCTTCCATTTGATCCCCATGGTGTTTACCACTTTAGCTACCCCAATGATTAGGAACATGGAACCACCCTCACTCTGATACACGGACTCACCACTTGATAGTGGGAGCCACATTCATATCCCTTATTGTCCATGTTTAACACATGCAACCACAATTGGTCAGCAAATGCCCACGTGAAAAAGGCGGATTTCATTTATGTGAAATTACATAGATTTTAGTAAAGTTAGAAGAGTTGGTAGACGGTGCTTCCATTTTTATGATTTAAAAAGGCCAAAATCCCAGTGATGAGTGGAAAATAGTAGTAAAGAGTGAACACAGAGAAGAAGCTCACAAGCCAGTGTAAGACATAGAGACAAAACAAGAGTAAAGGCATATAAGCATGAAATAATGAGAGCTAAGTGGTAAAAACAAAGCAAAGGCAGTGGGATCATTAAAAGACCACTATGCAGTGCATCCCATAAAAGTAATTGCCTTAAAGAATATGAATATTTGTGTCATTAATATGCAGCTCAGAAGTACTCAATGCATTGAGCTTCTATAGATGAAAGTTCGGGTCAACTATATCCTAATTTAAACTTGTAACTGACAGGTTGGTAGTCAGATATTCATTGCTTTGCCCTACCATCATGCATTACCAAAAGAGAATTTACTTAGTGCAACATTGGTAGATGATGAAAGGACAGAGGCAAGATAAAGTCAAAAAAGAGTTAGAAGGGAAACAGTTGAGAATTGTGGAAAAATAGATGAAAGAATATGAAATAAAAAGATGTAAAGGAAAGAAGAGACATAAGTGATAAATAGTATTTAATTTAAAAAAGGTAAAAGAAAGGTGGTAGAAACTACAATGGAGGAAGGAGCTAGAGTCAAATATTTAGGTTCTGAACCCCAAAGTAAACAGAAATGTAATTTATGGTCGTAAAAGAGGTTGCTTTTGAGATGTGTAAAGAACTGAGAAGTAGGATTATAAAAAGACGCAAGATTAACAGAGCATAGCTGTTTTAAGGCATTAGTAAAATACACAATTACCCAGGGCCTCAGTCTTTCACAGATTTCCCAGGTAAAGTAATTTGGAGAGTCTCTATCCTTATCTGTTTTACTCACTTAACATAATCCAGCTTTCACCTCTCATTCTCTACCACACTTGCCTCTTGACATATCATCTCTCTGCCTGATGTACTCATACCTCTTTACCCCCTCTCTCCCTACTTCTGTGTCCACCACCTTCTAATTCACTTATGGACCTCTCGGTTTACTTTGTATTTCTCAACTTTTTTGCAGGGTTTTCTGATCTATTTTTGCTGGTTTACTGTCTCTTCACACATTACCACTGCTGATCAGTGCTAATGTGTGAGGGCTCCCTATGTAAATTGTATTAGTGATTGGTTTATCCATTATTGGCATATTTGATTTACTCATAAGTCCCTAGTGACGTGCACTATGTGTGCCCAATGGCCTCTAAATCAAATGCAACTAGTGTGCCTGCAGCACTGATTGTATCACCCACATGAGTAGCCCTGTGAAGATGTCTCAGACCTACCACTGCAGTGTCTGTGTGTGCACTTTTAAACTGCCAATTCGACCTACTTGCCAGGCCCAAACCTTCACTTTTAATACATGTTAGGCACCCCTAAGGTAGGCACATGGGCAGGGTGCAGTATATGTTAAATGTAGAACATGTACCAATGTGTTTTCCATGTCCTGACAGTGAAATACTGTCCAAACCTTAAAGTGCAGTTTCATTTTGAGAGCAGATAGAAAACAGAGTTTGCGGTCACTGAACACACAATTTTAAAATATATCATTTTAGTGAAGTTGGGTTTTAAATTGTTAGTTTGAAAATGCCACTTTTAGAAAGTGGGTATTTTCTTGCTTAAACCATTCTGTGACTCTGCCTGTTTGTGGATTCCCTGTCTGGGCCAGACTGACAGTTGGGCTGTTTGTGAATCTCATCTTGACAGTGACACAAAGGGAGCTCGGGTGTAGCCTGCATATCCTGAGAAGCCATCTGAGCTGGAGTGGAGGGAGGAGTGGTCACTTACACCTAAATGGGCTGTGCCTGCCCTCACACAATGCAGTCTCCAACCCCCTGGTGTGTGTGTAGTGCCTATCCTGGGCAAGGCAGGATACTGTAAACAACAGAGACTTCCCTTTGAAGTTGTGTACTTCAAAGGCAGAAAAGGACATAAGTAGTGGATCAAAACCCAAGACTTTAGATTTTCTTCAATATTACTTCTGGAACCAAGAGGAACCTCTGCCAAGGAGAAGAGCTGAAGAGCTGAGAAGTGCTGCCGCTGCCTGTGACTGTGCTTTGTTGGGCTATCCTCCAGTTTCTGTGTCTGCCTGTGAAAGGGGATACTTGCGAAGAATCTCCAAGGGCTTGAACTGAGCTTGCCTCCTGTTTTGAAGTCTCAGTGCTATCAAAGATTTCCTCCTCTGCCACCACCCAGCTCTCTGCTGAGACTCCTGCCCTACCAAGTGGTGCCCTATCCAGTCCCTGGGCCCTTGAAAGGTGAAGCTGGCAGAACAAGAGCTGAAATCCACGCTCAGAACCCTTTGAGGGGAAATTTATGATGCATGATCTGTAACGCGGCTGGTAAATGATGTGCCATCCGCTTCGGGGCTGAAATCGATGCTGCACCTGCATTGCAGCTGGGAGATCAACGCATTGCAGCTACAGAAATGATGCAACACCCGCTTGTGGCTGCTGATAATGATCAAACCCCACGCAGCGTGGTTTTCCACCATCGTGCAACTGGATTTCGCACGCATCACCTCTGGGCGGCAAAGCCATTGTGAACCTGCGCGGTTCTGAGGTTCCCTGTCCAGAAATCAACGCATCGCTCTTTTGTGAGGGAGAAAAAAATTACGCATCGCCTACCTGACCAGAGAAGAAACAACGCATGGCCTCACTTGCAAGTAAAGAATCGACTCATAGCTGACTTTTCCAATGCACGCTCGCCTGTGTTGCTTTATTTTTTATTCAAACCCGGTACTTTGTGTAAAATCAACATGTCCATTGTTTTCTATGGTGTAAGGGCCAGATGTAGCAACCCTTTTGCAAGTCGCAAACGGCGAAAATTGCCGTTTGCGACTCGCAAACGTGGGTTTGCAATTCAAAATGCATAATAAGGGTGTTCCCTTCCTATTTGCGAGTCGGAGTGGTATGCAACTCCATTTGCGACCGCGTACGCGGTCGCAAATGGAGTCGCAGTTACCATCCACTTGAAGTGGATGGTAACCCACTCGCAAACAGGAAGGGGTCCCCATGGGACCCCTTCCCCTCTGTGACTGGACCCCATATTATTTTTTGGACCACTCCCTGCCCTGAAAAATCCGAAACTAAAGGTTTTTTTTTTTTTTGTAGTGCAGCTCGTTTTCCCTTAGGGAAAACGGGCTACACTTAAAAAAAAAAAACCCTGCTTTATTGAACAGCAGGTCGCTAACATGGAGGCCTGCTGACGTCAGCAGGCCTCCATGTTAGCGAGTGCCTATACTCGCAATGGGGCCGCAATTTGCGACCCACCTCATGAATATTCATGAGGTGGGTCATTGCGACCCCATTGCGAGTTGCAGTCGGTGTCTGAGACACCGTACTGCATAGCAATTTGCGACTTGCAAATTGCGAGTCGCAGGGACTCGCAATTTGCAAGTCGCAAATTGCATTTTTGCTACATCTGGCCCTAAGACTCTTATTCTTTTGGAAATTCATATCTTGACTTGTGTGTGTTGGGTTTTTCTGGTTTTGGTCTTGTTTGATTCAAATAAATAATACCTATTTTTCTAAACTGGTGTGGTTTCCATTTTGTAGTGTTTTCACTATATTACTGTGTGTGTTGGTACAAATACTCTACACATTGCTTCTGAGATAAGCCTGACTGCTTGTGCCAAGCAACCAAGGGGATGAGCAGGGGTTATCTTGAGTGTGTAACTTCATTGCCCTGACTAGAGTGAAGGTCCCTGCCTGGACAGAGTGCAAACAGACTGCCAACCAGAGACCCCATTTCTATATATATATAGTTGCCAGTGTTTTGCACCCTCCCAAGTAGGGAACTCTCACTCTAGTCTGGGTAAGGAAGCCACACAGTTAAGCTAACCCCTGCTCGCCCCCTTGGTAGCTTTGCACGAGCAGTCAGGCTCATCTCCAAAACATCTCCAAGTATGAACAACACAGTGAAAACACCACAAAAGTACTCTGCACAAGTTTAGAATAATAGCCAATATTTAGCTGAGTAAAACATGACCAACACAATAAAAAGCCAACATACACAAGAAAAGATATCACTTTTTTAAGGTTTCAATTAATTTTAATCCATAGGGATCAATGGTTGTAGTACCTTTCCAGCACAAACTACCTGTGATGTGTCAAAAACAGAGATGATGTGGGCCACAGGGGAGACGAAGCACCGAAAAGTAAAACAATGTATTGGTTACTTACTGTGCAGGGGAGGTGATGCGTTGATTCTTTCCTCGCAGGAGAGGAGCTGCGTCGGTTCCTTACTATCAGGGGAGTTGAAGCATCAGTTCTTTCCTCACAGGAAAGGTGGTGCGTTGAAATCCAGACACGCAGCCTCAATTCCTTACTGCGGTGAGGGGTCGATGAGAAATTGACGTCCCAGGGATGATGCGTGGAAAATTCAGATGTATTGTATTGACAGAACCACAGTGAAACAGGCTCTGTGGCAATTCTGCAGCCGTTCCACAGGGACATTGCAGGTGAAGGAAGGCCATCCCAGGTAAGTTTAGGTGTGTATATATTTTTTACTATTATGTGTTACTGGGGCTCTGACTGCCACTGGGTAAGTTGGGGTTGGCCTGGGGACACTTGTCCCTAGAGGTGGGCATTTGGTTTATTGTGATGTCTCTTGTCTATACTTAGACAGGAGTCATTTTTTTGCTGCTTGTGTTTGACAAAATGACGTTTCAATGTGCAAAACATTGCAAATTGATCCGCATATCCATTTCCCAATGATACAAAGTCCAGCGACTTCAAATGTGCACTGCATTTCACCACGGCAATCTTTTCAGGCCTTTGGATAGCATGTAATAACTCTTTAATCCTTTCACCATTTCTCACTGATGAACCAGAAGAGGTCATGAAACCTCTCAGGGCCCATAACTGGCCAAAAACATGTACTATTCCAAATCCATACTGGCTCTCCATATAGACTGAAACATGGCACTCTCTAGTGAGGGCTACCCGTTCTGCTACTTAGGCAGAATACACTCCTCGAAGCCAAGAAGCTTCTAAATTACCAGTAATTGCGCACACGGCATATCCTGCTCTCAGTGTCCATGCATTGTCTCTCAGACAAGAACCATCAACATAGATAATTTGGCCATTCTCTTCCAATCGGGTATCTCTAATGTCAGGTCTCCATTTTGTGCACAAGTCAGTTACTTCAAGACGATCATGCTCAACATCTTCCAATTTCTCAATTTCAACATTTTCATTGGGAAGTAAGGTTGCCGGGTTCAGCACTGCACATCTTTTCAATGACACATTTGGTGACCATAGAACACTCGTTTCATATCTGGTCAATACCTGCATGCAATCACACACCCCCACCCTCACACCCTCCCCTATCACCCTAACTCCTCACTAATGTACCTATAACACCAACCACCCATCCCAACCCCAAGTCCTGCATGACACAACTAAGCATGGATACCCATCACTAAAGCATGCCCACTGCACATACCCAGAACACCCCCCAACCATCAGCACACAAGCCCCCACACAGGAATGCCTGCATTGGGGTACACGCACACCCAACCATTGCACACCATGAAACACACACATGCAATAATCATGTACTTATACCCCCGCAGGAACCCGAAGGAACGTCACCACACCAGAGGGTCCAGACAACACCACTCCACCCCCAGAAGAGGCCCACAGTGACGACAGCAGCTCTGCCCTATTGGATCTTGATGACCAGCCCGGACCATCGTGGGCCTCAGGACAGTCGGTTCCCCTTGCCCAGCCACAGCCCAACACCGAACTTCCACCCTCTGGTAACACCAGCACAGCACCCACCCAGCGGGCCCATACCTCCCTACCCAGGACAGGTCAATCAGCGGTGTGTCCACCACTACAGGGCACCCAGGCTAACCCACCACCCCAACAACAACAGGGACCTGGGGGCAGTGGTAGTGGGCACACGGTCCAGGGGACGGAGGCACTGGAACACAGAGGAACTGGGAGGGCTGCTGTGCGACAGAGGGAGGACAGGCCAAGGGAACCTACTCTCAACGAGGCCCTCTCCACCATCATGGGAGCATACCACCACTCCCACGAGACGATGGCAACGGTCCTGGACAAGTTGCAGGAGACCCTGCATCTGCAGGAGGAGCAGTATTTGGGGTTCAGGGAGGAGCTCAGGACCATCGCCTCCGCCCTGGGCACCATTGTAGGGGTGCTGACGGACATTCAAAAGACTTTGAGGGACACCGTGGCACTCCAACGGGCCCCTGACACTTGCCACGATGATGAAATGCCCACCACCTCCGCCGGTGCTAGTGGACAGGACGCCCAGCCACAGGACCACCACACCAGCACCCCACCCCCTGCAGACGGACAACCACCACGAAAGCGGTCCCTGAGATCCAGGAACAGGACAGAGCAAGATGGCAAGACCCCCGCCAGGAAATAAGACTACCCTGATTGTCCCCCCACTGTCCCACTTTGTTACCCTGTCCAGATTGGAACTGCCCCAGCTCCACTTCCAATGGCCAGATGTGCAATGTACCTGTGAGACTAATAGACTGGACTCTGCCATGGACATTCTTCCACCATAACCCGTCCCGATGTCACAAACCCCCTTCATTTTTCTGCACTTAAATAAACACCCTTGAAACACTAATAAAACTGGAGTCAGTCTATGATTTTGAACTTTGTATTGTCAATTACAGTGTCAAAAAGGGTTACCCATTGGAAGGCCAACATACCAATGTCACACATCACATGCCTTTCAAGGGTGCAAGCTGTTGACACGTAGGTTACCACATTTGTGAAACTGAAATGGAAGGGGACAACTCAATTAACAAATAGTGAGTGAAATGTAGGTACAGGATAGAGGTAGACGTGTGAAAGTTAATGTAATGTTAAACCTGAAAATGTACTCACCTGTGTCTCACTGGAAATATTGCTGTATGACTGACTCCCTGTTGTCGTTTTCGTCTTCCTCAGCTTCATCCTCATCACTGTCCACAGGCTCCACAGCTGCTACAACACCGTCATCTGGATCATCCTCCTGCAGAAAAGGCACCTGGCGTCGCAATGCCAAATTATGGAGCATGGAGCAGGCGATGATGATGTCACACACCTTCTTCGGTGAGTAGAATAGGGACCCACCTGTCATATGGAGGCACCTGAACCTGGCCTTCAGGAGGCTGAAGGTGCGTTTGATCACCCTCCTAGTCCGCCCATGGGCCTCATTGTACTGTTCTTCTGCCCTGGTCCTGGGATTCCTCACTGGGGTCAATAGCCACGAAAGGTTGGGGTAACCAGAGTTCCCCAATAGCCATACACGGTGCCTCTGGAGTTGACCCATCATATCAGGGATGCTGCTATTCCGCAGGATGTAGGCGTCATGCACAGAGCCAGGGAACATAGCATTTACCTGCGAGATGTACTGGTCCGCCAAACAGACCATCTGGACATTCATCGAATGATAACTCTTCCTGTTCCTCTACACCTGTTCACTCCTCTGGGGGGGGACCAGAGCTACATGGGTCCCATCAATAGCACCTATGACGTTGGGGATATGTCCAAGGGCATAGAAGTCACCTTTAACTGTAGGCAAATCCTCCACCTCATTGAAAATGATGTATCTCCTTACGTGTTTCAGCAGGGCAGACAACACTCTGGACAAAACATAGGCTGGGACATCCCTGATGCCATGGCCACAGTAGTCTGAAATGACCCACTTGCAAGGAAATGGAGCTCTGACAGCACCTACACGTCAGGGGGGATTCCAGTCGGATGGCGGATTGGTAACATCAGGTCTGGCTCCAACTGGCTACATAGTTCCTGGATTGTGGCACGGTCAAACCGGTAGGTCACAATCAAATGTCTTTCTTTCATTGCCAACAGGTCCACCAGCGGTCGGTAGACCGGAAGATTCCGCCATCTTCTCATATGTCCCAGCTGACGGTGCCTAAGAAGGACAACAGCGAAGAACAAGTCACTATTCCTCCAGGTATGTACCCACAGTTACACACAAGACTACACCACTCACAAAACCCCTTCCTGTATGTGTGTTGATTATAGGCCTAGCTATGTGTGACGCAGTAGTAAATGAAGCCATGTGGGCCCCTGAAATGGCGGCTGCCTGACCTCTAAAATGGGACAATGGAATTGTGGGGTAAGTGCGCTGGCGTTGGACACCGTCGCGGTAGGCGGCCATAGAGCGCGGCGCAATGCTGCATTGGTTAACATTGGACCCTATGGGTCCCAGGAGCCAATGAACAGGTGCGCTGGCGGGGATGATGCGCCCCACCGCGGACGTTACCGCCCCGGACGTCACCGCCGCGGACGTCACCGCCATTTTCTATCTCTTCAATCACTAGATACCTGACCTTCGACAGGAGAGGACCTACACTGCTAGTGCTGCTGTGACCTCGGTCTTCAAGCGACGATGGCTGCTGCGTCTGGGGAAAGGGCCCCTGCCTTCACTGCACAGGAGTTGGAGAAACTTGTGGATGGGGTCCTCCCCCAGTTCAGGCTACTCTACGGTCCTCCAGACCAACAGGTCAGTACACAGGGAGCACGTTGGATGGGCTATGCCTGGGTGGAGAGGGCTGGTTGGAAGAGAGAAGGGTGCAGAGTTCATAGAACATAAATGCATGGGAATGAATGGGCCACATGGCAAGAGTAGGGAGGGGGCCACTCACATTGACAGTGCAGTAGGTAATGACTGTTCCTCTTTCCTTGTGCATGTCATGTAGGTCAGCGCCCACCAGAAGAGGGACATTTGGCGTGCCATCGCCAAGGAAGTCCGGACCCTGGGGGCCCACCAGAGACGGGGCACCCACTGCCGTAAGAGATGGGAGGACATTCGCCGCTGCAGCAAGAAGACGGCGGAGGCTCAGCTGGGGATGGCCTCCCAACGTGGGAGGGGTGCCCGTCGCACCATGACCCCCCTGATGTTCCGGATCCTGGCGGTGGCCTACCCGGAGTTGGATGGGCGCTTAAGGACATCACAGCAGACACAAGGGGGTGAGTACAACCTCATTCTGTGGACTTTGCGTGCAGTGGAGGTGTCTGGGTGGGGGAGGTGGGCTGTGGGTGTCCCTAGGCCAGGGCGAGTTAGGTAGGCAAGGCCCCTCCTTAATGTAGGCCATGTGGCACTCTACCCCAGCTCAGAACAGTGGCAAGTTGATGTATAGTTGCCCCTTTGCCATCCATGTGCGCAGATTTCTACCATTGCCATGTAGACTAGATCCCAGAAATTGCATGTGCAGAGGGCAGGAGCACGGCGTAATGCATGGGGCTGATGCGTCTGTCTTGTCCGCCAACGGTAGCGGTATGCCATGCACTAAAACTCTCTTTCTTCTGTCTCCCCCCCTTTTCCTGCTCTCCCTGTCCTTTTGTACATCAGCATCATCAGGCGGAGGTACAGTGGCACCGGAGCACGAGGGAGCTGCATCCCACATGGCCATGGAGGGCCACACCACAGACTCTGAATGCACCAGTGGGACGGAGGGCGAGGGGAGCTTCAGGTCGGCCACAGGATCACCAACCAGTGACACTGACTCGTCTGCCAATGTGAGCTCCCCTGTGGTGGCGGCACCATCTGTGTGCCCCACTTCTACAGGTACAGCCGCCACCTCCCCTACCAGCACCGCCCTCCAAGCAGCCCCTCAGCGTTCGCCCCGTGCCCGCTCACCCAGGAGGGTGGGCATCTCCTTCACCCCAGGCACCTCAGGCCCTGCCCCTATCACCCCTGCTGCCCTCAGTGAGGAGGCCATTGACCTCCTCAGGTCACTCACTGTTGGGCAGTCTACCATTGTGAATGCCATCCAGGGTGTAGAACGAGAGTTGCAACATGGTAATGCATTCCTGGAGGGCATTCATTCTGGTCAGGCTGTCCTTCAGCGAACCCTGCAATCTCTGGCCTCAGCACTGATGGCAGCCATTGTCCCTGTGTCCAGCCTCCCCCCTCCAACTTCCTCCACCCAGACCCAATCCCCTGTACCCCAGCCCATCCCAAACACACCTACAGACCAGCATGCACACAAGTCAACACCCAAAAGTAGCTCAAGCAAACATAGGCACCACACACACCACAGGCACTCACACAAGCATCACATCCATACAGACACAGCAACATCCACTGTCTCCACTGTGTCCCCCTCCTCCTCTTCTCCCTCCTCCCTCCCAGTCTCGTCTACACACACACCTGCATGCACCACATCTACAGGCACTAGGACTCGCACCAGGACACCCAGCACCACAAGCCACTCACCTGCACTCACCACCCCCACTGCCATTTACACGTCCCCTGTGCCCTCTCCCAGTGTGTCTGTGACGCCCCCTCCCAAAGTACACAAACACCGGCAATCACTCACCCAACATCCATCCACCTCACGACAGCCTCCAGTACCTACACCTGCACCCAAAACACCTAAAGTGACACCTCCTACAACCACCTCCTCTTCCTCCACTCCCAGACCCCCTCCAACTACCCATCCCAGTGTCCGTCAGAAACTGTCCCTATGTCAAATTGGCCTTTTTGCCCCCACCCCCCCTCCAATTCATCAGTCCCGTCGTAGCACCTCAGCCAAAAAGCCTCCAGTACCAGTGGTGCTTGTTCCAGGTTTTTGGAGTGCACCGTCCACCAGGGCAGGCAGTAGGACCCAGAGCCAAGGAACTGTCAGCCCACCCCCTGTAAAGGCTCTGAAATTGGAGAGTGGACGACGGGACCTTGTCAAGACTCCTGGTGGGACTACAACTGAAATGGGATTGAAGGCGATTGGTGAGTCAGCTGTAACTCCAAAAAAGGTGGGGAAGGTCCTGAGGAAGTCTCCCCAGCCTGTTGTGAGTGTCACGGCGGAGAACTGCGCCATCATTTCCGGCGGTCCAGAAACAACCGCCAGCACCGTCGTTACTGGTCAGGAGACCACCGCCAGAGTCACAGCCCAGGAGGGCCCAAGTATCGTTACTGGTCAGGAGACCACCGCCAGAGTCACAGCCCAGGAGGGCCCAAGTATCGTTACTGGTCAGGAGACCACTGCCGGAGTCACAGCCCAGGAGGGCCCAAGTATCGTTACTGGTCAGGAGACCACCGCCAGCCACCGCCAGAGTCACAGCCCAGGAGGGCCCAAGTATTGTTACTGGTCAGGAGACCACCGCCGGAGTCACAGCCCAGGAGGGCCCAAGTATCGTTACTGGTCAGAAGACCACCGCCAGAGTCACAGCCCAGGAGGGCACAAGTATCATTACTGGTCAGGAGACCACCGCCGGAGTCACAGCCCGGGAGGGCCCAAGTATCGTCACTGGTCCAGAGACCACCGCCGGAGTCACAGCCCAGGAGGGCCAAAGTATCGTCACTGGTCCAGAGACCACCGCCGGAGTCACAGTCCAGGAGGGGCCAGGATGCCACAGCCCCGCTGGGCAATGATGGAACGTCATGCCACACACCAATGTCCAGTGTGGAGATCGTCATGCCACACACCAATGTCCAGTGTGGAGATCGTCATGCCACACACCAATGTCAGTATCAGAACCGCCATGTCAAAGCACTGATGAACAGTCCTGAACCGCCATGGCAAAGCACCGCTGAACAGGGCAAAGACCCCCATGTCAAAGCACCGCTGAACAGTCCTGAACCGCCATGGCAAAGCACCGCTGAACAGGACAAAGACCGCCATGTCAAAGCACCGCTGAACAGTCCTGAACCGCCATGGCAAAGCACTGCTGAACAGGGCACAGACTGCCATTGCAAAGCACCGCTGAACAGTCCTGAACCGCCATGGCAAAGCACTGCTGAACAGTCCTGAACCGCCATGGCAAAGCACCGCTGAACAGGGCAAAGACCGCCATGGCAAAGCACCGCTGAACAGGGCAAAGACCACCATGGCAAAGCACCGCTGAACATAGCAAAGACCGTGTAGGTATGAATAGGCCGCCACATCAGGCATCCTTATCCCATGTGCAGCTGGGACAGTGACAGGACAGGAACTTTCACGGGGAGACTCATCCAGTCTGGGCACCAGTCCCACCCAGTACCAGTAGAGAACTGCATCTACTTGAGAGACCGTGGCATTGCACTCCCCAGGATGTCACGGTGGGCAACCCACCCACTGTAGAGACTTGAGAGACTGTGGCTTTGCACTCCCCAGGATACATCAATGGGCATGGAGCCCCGTCGGGGATCCGGCTTCGCATTCATGTGGCTGAGGTGCCCCCCCTTCCCTTCCCCCTAAGGTTCCTGTAGTGTTTCTATCTGATGCCCCGGCAGTGTTCTCTCCGATTTCGGTCAGGTATCTATTGTGGGCCTCGTCCATGCATTTTTGGACTGTTGGTGCACGGACATTGATGTGTACATATCTGCACTACTTCTTGTATTGTATATATAATTATGACAGATTTTGAGATATATATCAGTATATTTTTGTATGACATGTATATTGGCACATTACAATGTTTGACCGCAATTCGCTTTGTCTTTGCATTCTTCCGGGGGGATTGTGGGTTGTTCATGTAATATTTTTGACTGCATTGCTGTGTATGTTGTGATATGAGAGGGTGGGGGTGTTTGGTGGGTGTCCCCCTAACTTTTGCCTCCCCCGTTTCGTAGGTGCAGTACTCACCGGTATCTTCGGTGCCTACGTCGCTGTTGGTCGTAGAGGAGCAGAAAGACAAGGGCAGGTAGTATTTGGAGTTCCGGCTCCATGGAGTCGTCGTTCCTCATGGAGTGTGTTCAGGTGAGCGTTTTCCCATAGCAAAAGCTGTTTCCGCCGTGTTTTTATCCGCGGTGAATCCGCCCCAGAAAAGGTGGCGGATTGGTGTGTTCTGATACTATGGGCGGTACATTGTCTCCCACCTGTCTGTTGGTGGTGACTGCCGCGCTGCTTGTCTGTACCGCCCTGGCGGGTGGTGTGTTAAAGTGGCTGTCTTTGTTGGCGGTTTCCGCTAGAGTCATAATTCCCTTTTTTTGTCCGCCGGCCTTTTTGCGGTCTTACCGCCGCTTTAACACCATCCGCCAGGGTTGTAATGACCCCCTATGTGATCAGTGACTTCCTTATGAGTCCGTTTCTGCAATGGTCTCCAAATGACTAAAAAACGTGGAATTCATTGGCGACAGTAGCCTACCATCCCTACAAACATCCTGACATTTCTCTGTGTGGTCGGGGGATTTATCTGCAATATGGCTGTAATCCTTTCTTTGGATATCTTTCTTGATCCTTTCTCAATCTGGTAACTCAAGTAATTTCACTACTTTTTGACAGTATTGCAATTTAAGCGGAGGCACTTTATGACTATTCTTTCCCAAATGGTTCAACAGGGCATTCGTGTCATACTTGCACTTGTCCCTTGTCTTGGACGTGATCAACAAGTCATCAATGTACTGTACCAAGGTTGATTGGAAAAGCAATTCCAATGACTCCAAATTATTTTTCAGGATCTGATTGAAGATGGAGGGTGACTCTGAAAACCCTCGAGGATTTCTGCACCAACAATAAACTTGATCCAGAAATTTGAAACAAAACAGAAGAAGAGGCACAGAAAAGAAGACTTGTGACAAATCAATGACATGGAATCTGAAACTTTATCGCAGCTGGATTTGGCACCACGGGACAACATTTGACCACAAATTCATTTATTTTTCTCAAATACTGGACAATTCGAACTTTCCCACAGTGCTTTTGCAAACCCATTATTGGTGAATTACATGGGCTGCTCAATACTTCATTCAAAACCCCTCGTTTCAGTCTGCAATTATTTGGGCGACCTACAGAAGGACATCTTGTGGCATTTGGTACTGGGGAATTTGAGGGAAAACTTCATTCAGCTTTACAGTAACTTTAACTGGCTCAACTCCCTTTATCAGACCTACTTCTTTTCCTGTTGAATCCCACACTTTCTCCTTAACCGTTCCCTGCAAATCAGGATGAAGCTCCTTCACTGTACACATCGGGAAAAATTAATTCAGAGATTATTCCTCAGTAGTAGTTTCGCATTCTATCTCTGGGCTTGGTCATCTTCATCATCACAATTTGTCTGAATCTCAATTCCAATATTTGAACAAATAATTGAACATTTCATCTTACACAGCAAGTCTCTTCCCATTAGGGATACCGGACTTGAATCACAGACTACGACTTTGAGCAATCCCAGAAAGTTACCAATTTTATCCTGAAACAGTTCTGTAATCGGGTTAGTCAGATACTGGTTCGCCACCCCTACAATTTGAACTATTTTCCCATAGAGGGGCAAGTTTGGTACTTCTGCACTTCTCACTGTAGAGCGTATAGCTCCCGTGTCAACCTAGAATGAAACTCTGTGACCCATAACCTTTCCCTTCACATAAGGACCTCTTTGATCTACTTCTAAGGAAGTTGCAAGCACACATGGCTCCTCATCTGAACTGTCGCTCATCCAATCATCGTTTATTTCATTCTCACTGTGTAATGGTAATTGGTGCACTGTGTTATTACTTTGGTTAAGCCTCTGACCTGTGACCTGTTGAGAAAGTATTGTTTGCTGCTGCTCCATTGTGAGTTGAAGTATCTGAATTTGCTCTCTAGGTACCTGGGATCCTGTTGCTGCATTGGCTGCAACTGTGCATTTGTATACGTGGCATTTTCACCTGCTGCATGAGTTGGAAATGCTGCATTCGATTCACATTATTTTGAAAATTTGGATTACGACCTCTCATTCTCGGTCCTCTGATGTTTTGGAAAGAATGAATGTCATTACCCTGCTGAACAACACCTTCCTGCACCATCATCGAACACTTCAGTTTCCAATGTCCAATGGATCCGCAAACGTGTCATGGCAATAATTTCTTCATTCCCTGCACATCATTCTGAACTCCTACAATACCCAAGTCTGGACCATGATTCATATTACCTCCATGACCTCTACCTCTCATCTGGGGCTGAAACATTATATTTCCCTGCCGCTGCTGCGGTAACTGTTGTGGAAAATTTCCTTGCATGCCTGTCTGAGCAGCTTTAATCTGCATCACCATCGCCTTCTCTTTCAGCTTTCTCTGCTTCAACTCAATCTCATCACTACAGTACTTTGCATATTGCAACACCTCATCAATCGCGTTTGCTTGCCAGCGGATCATATGACTATTAATCATCTGGCTAATTTCAGGTCTCAACCCTTCCAAAAAGCTGAACACAAAATGAATCATGTCCTTCGTCTCAATTGTCTCTGTACCACTGTAATGCTTGAACTCTTGTAACAATCTCTCATAATACGCATGTATCGACTCCTTTGCTTCCTGAGCTGTCCTGTCAATTCTCTTCCAATCAATATTCTTGGGCAAAATTCTCATTTTCAAAAATTCAATCACCTTATAGTAGTATTTCATTACCTCGGGAGACGGTGCACCTGTATACTTGTCTATCTCTGGTTTGCTTGTTGCACAATCTACACTCCTCTTACACTCTATCCACAGATCAAGTGGAACTACTATCTCTAGTAATGTCTTCAAGTCCTCCCACAGGCACTTTGCAAGTTTCACAAACCTGTCTGTCTGCTGGTACCACTCTACTGGCTTCTCTCTCAATTTTGGATAATCATTTGTAAATGATAGAATGTCCAAGGGACATTCATAAAATTCCCTTCTGGAACCTCTCTCATTGGTAAAATTTTCACTGGATCTTTGTCCTGCTGCACATTTGCAGTCAGCTCCACAGAATCCCTTTTTCTTTTGTCTCTTTTTATCACCCATCTGCCTACCCATTTGTCTAATGCTCCCCAAGTCTGCACACTTTGAAGCAATTTCTTAAGGTGTGCCTTTATTCCGGTGGATTTCATGTGTCCAAAATCTTTAGTCTCAAAATGTAACTCCTTTTCAAATGCTTTGTTTTCTCTAGTTCTATGCTGTTCTACTCTTCCAGGGCTGCTAGCTTCTGATGCACATTACTCACTTCTCTCACAATCTTCAGGCACAAATATCTCAATTCTGCCTCTGTGTGGGATTCTAACCTATTCGCACCGATAGTTACTCAATGAGCTCACCCGCTTCCCTGCTTAGCCTAGCATAATTCAAACAGACCTCTCCCTTGGGAGCACTCAGCAGGGTATTTAGCTTGTCTGACAATTCAGCCAACTTGTGAGCTGTCAAACCTTGCAATGAAATGTGACTGGCTTGGACTGGTGGCACCTGCTGTGCAATGGCATTCGGGGTCTGTGGTGTCAACATTGTCAAACCCTGGTTAACATTTGCCCCTACCATAGTGTCTGGAAGTACTCCGAATGTACTAAGGTTCAACAGTGATCTTGATCTGTCAAAAGTATGTCCCGCAGGAGAGACTACTTGAGCATTTTCATTATGTCCTCCCCTCATTATATTCTGCGACATGGCACTCTGTTCACCTACAGTAGTTTTTTTTTGTGGAAATAGGGGTACTGTTGGCCCAACAGTAATAGGTTGGTCTGGCGCTTAAGCTCTGTGGTAGAGTAACTCCCATATTCTGATTCATCAATGAAGACATATCTGACTGCGTCCTGCGTAATTGCAGGAAATAACTTAATTCCCTGAAAGTCTCCATCCTCCAAACTCTCTGATCACTGTCCCACCTAGCCTCTGTTAAAGTCTTTTCTGCCTTTCTCTTCCTCCTCTCGAATTTCTGTTGCTGTTGCTGTCTGGCTACTAGCTCTCAAATCGCTAATGCCTCAAACTGTGCTGGTCTCGGACGGGGCTTCGATTCATATAACACCATCCTTAAATGCTCCAAAACCCTCAAATTGATGTCCCATTTGTAGGAAATGCTAAGTTCCCATCCTTATCTGTCACTTTGTACCAATGCTTTAGCCAAAGACATGGCGCGACACCCTTCTCTTCCATTTCAATGTAAGCTAGTGTACCTTCTGGAAGTGTATCCTCGCCTATACTAGTAATCTACGTATCTCCCCTTAAAGCACTCTTCAAAGCTTTGAAAAATGTAATCTTTTTGACCTTTTGTTATTCAAAATCAAATCCCAGATTTCCCTTCACCTACTTTCTCAACCAATTGCCTCTCACAGACGGCTGCCAATCCGTGCGCGACCCTTCTCAGTAACAGACCAATCCCAGCGCCGCTCCAATGATGTCAAACTTATATGTACTGCGGCTGATAAAGTCTTGCAGCTTGTCGTCCCAAACTTCAATTCACACAAAACTAATGCAAAAATTGTGAGCACTCATCAAAACCCAAAAACCAAATCTGCTGGTTCACCACAGGAAAGATAACGCTTCAGAAACTTTATGGATTTTTTACTGATGCCTCTCGCTTTAACAGCTACTCCTTCTTTCTCAGTTTCCCTGATTCGCAAGCAAAATTTGACACACAAATGTTACTCTCAACTGATCGGGGTCAGTCCTGGTGCAATAGAACTCACCAGATCTCAGTTGAAAATTTCTTTCAATCACTTTTCTTTTCAATGACTCTCACTCTTACTTGTCGACCACGCCCAATCAACCTATTAAACCAGACAAATTACAACATAAAATCCAAGTGTCGCATACATTTTTCAATGGTCTTAGACCTTGCAGGGTCCGTAAATCAACAACCACATGGACAATGTTTGAGCACAAAGCGCCACACACATGTGAAGTTCAATGACTTCCCTACTCTCACACTGCAGAGTATCACACTCCTTCTACAACTGCATTTGGAGTACACAAACTCCCTAGACCCTCACAAACCTCACAATTCACCTGTGATTTGCATAAGCGGTGCAAGCGCAACCTACTTCATTCACACTGTCACTAGAGCGTCGGGAACATCTTCAAACAACCATTGACAGTCTCCAAGATTCTGGGAAAGTTATTTCTGGACTTATGAAAAATGTTTCCCAGTCATCTCTGCAATTTGTATAATGAAAAAAATCCAAATCTCAGTAATACTGAACTCTCAAAAGATCAAATCATCAAGCTACCACCATCTCTGGGAACACCTACAACAGGCTCTTAGGGAGATGACCCATCCGTTTCTGATATCTTCTCTATACCGGACGCCTAGGGTGAGCTCCTAAGGAGACAAACCATCACCTCTGCTACTCTTAGTCTATACTGGACATCTCTAGTAAGCTCTCAAGGAGACTAACCATCACCTCTGCTACCATCACTGTTAGAGTGTCTGACCTTAATAAGTAAAGTTACAAGGAGACATGAATAGGTCGATGAACCTTTGGACTCGCAATTAAGATGATCCCATTATAATTCCAGTACATGCAGATCAATAATCAATAAACAATATCAATAATCAATAATAATCAATTACATTAGTAATCAATTGGAGTCAGTAATTGTCACACACCATGACTTTTCAGTCATGAATAACCACACCTTTTAGAAAAGTTATAATATTTATTTCCCTATATTAACAATGCTAACGCCATGTAAATTAATCTCAAAATCAAATGATACACATACAGAAACAACACAGGCTGTCCAAACCTGCGGAAAAACTGCAATCTAATCAAAACTTGAACTATTACACATTCTAAGGTTACGGTGCAAATTAATAACAAGAACAATTGCGCAAATGATATCACATACATTTAGATTCAGCAGAAAAATTCATCAAACATTATTCCCTATTAGCAGACTTTTCATTAGTGAGGATCCTTAACTAACACCAGATTAGCGTCAGCATGTTGGGCTTCATGCTAAACAATTTAGTAACATAAATTTGGAAAACATCTAACTATGGTTCTATCAAAACAGTGCGGTTGGTACCTAGAAAGAAAAAGTAAAATACGCATAACAAACACATGTATACAATAATATCTCTCCGCAGTTGGATGGGCAAGTTAAGATAGTCTTCATTATCAGGACATCAGTTCAGTCAGCAAGGTTTCATGATTCAGCTTCAAAGTTCAGAAAACGCAAAGCCTTTAAGCATTAAAGTTAAGTACGTCTCTTGTCAAGACGCACATGAAAATATTGACCTTTCGGCCAGCAAGAAAATAGGCAAATGGCAAAATGCTTGTTCATTCTTAGTGCAGTCCCGTTAAGTTAAATTCCCTAAACTACTTTCCAAATCCCTATTGGTCAAGGGATCGCATGTTCACACTTTGTCCAATAAAACTAAAACTTCAAATCTATTAATTCTACCACTACTCCATTCACATGTCGCTAATTGGTTTTTCCTGCAATGTCCTCACCATCCTGCTCGTCGGGTAATAATAGTGTTGCAGCTTCTACCCCAGTCAGTGTCTCCATTGTTCTCCACATTGCACACATAACGTTACATTTAGCAAGAACAGAATCTTCTAGCAGTCGGATTCTCGTGAGAAAAGATTCTCAGCTACGAGCACATTTACACAATACAATGGAGAATCACAGTTTAACTCTCTGGGACAGCCATTCATAAAACATTAAGAAATACAGCTTGACATGAGGCCGGGCAACTAGGCCAAGACCCTCGCTCAGTTAAGGCCTGCAATTAATAAAGCTAATACATAATGCATATCCCTTTATATGACACATTACTACATTAGTCAAACATATGCTCATCATTTCATATTAATAAACTACTAATAAGTACAATTTGTGAACATTGGCAGCCACTCATCGTGATCACATTTTCAAATGTGTGCATTATTTTTCTACGTTATTATATTTTCTACACAAATCCATTACTCAGAATACATGGACACCTATTGCATTTTTTTCTTAAAACACCTGCGCTAGTAATTCTGTCAGATGCCCGCCAGCCAGATAGTACAAAAAGAAAACTTGAACAAGCATTGATACAGCCATTTCGTTTTGCTCTTCGATCTAGAATTTATGTCTTGCAAACTGCATTTTTTTTACTTCAGTATCTAATGGGAGGGGTCCTTCCATTGTTGGAAATACATGGTAAGGGTTAATTGGTGGATGTTTGGAGTAATAATGTATAACATTAAATAAACCATATGAACATCACATAGTAGGAGAAATTGAAATTGTAATGTTAATTGCTGTATGCTGGTAAACACAAACACACACATCTATTTTGAAGAGTTTCACCATTATTTGGGTGAAATCTGGTATTTTGTTTTTAAATTAATTCTCTTCCCCGTTCTTCCTCACCTCCATGTGTACAATTTGTTGGCAAGAGAGTGACTTCTGGCTTTGTTGAGTGATAAAAATAGGAGCTAGAAAGAAAAAGGGAGAATGCTAAAGCTAAAAGTAAACTAAGGTAAAGACAACAGCATGGTGAGATATGTGAAGAACAGGGAGAAAGTAGCAGATAAATTGATGAGGTAAAGTGGTAGGTGGGGTGGAGAAAACCAAAAAAAGTAGAAAGGTTAGGTAGCCAGAAATAAAGATACAGGCAAGTAGAAACGGGAAAATATAGGTCCTTGGCTTCCAATAATGATCCAATGGGGTTCTTCAGATTACAATAACATTTCAGTAGGGTTCCACAGAAATCAAAAGGTTAAGAACCACTGATTCAGAGAAAAGAAATGTAGGTCCATATGTATGCAAATAACGCACAACTGCTCTTGCGCAGTTGTGCATCAAAAAAGTTAGCGCAAGCTAAAGCCATTCCTTTGAGTAATCTGTGCTTCATATTGATAAAATGACGCACAATGGTGCTAAGGAATAGATAGCATCATGAACAATTATGCTAGCTGGGGCTGGACGGTGGTAGAAAATTGGCTCTAGGCAGATTAGCGGCAAAATATCTGCCCAATGAGTGTATTCTTCCCAAGTAGCAGAACTGGTAGCCCTTACTAAAGAGTGCCATGTTTCAGTCTATTCGGATATCTAGTATGGATTTGGAATAGTCCATGATTTTGGCCAGTTGCGGTCCCAGAGAGGTTTCATGACCTCTTCTGGTTCACCAGTCAGAAATGGTGAAAGGATAAAAGAGCTATTACATGCTATCCAAAGGCCTGAAAAGATTGCCATGGTGAAATGCAGTGCACATTTAAAGTTTCAGGACTTTGTATCATTGGGAAATGGATATGCAGATCAAGTTGTAAGGTTTTGTGCATTGAACTGTATATCATTCAAAGATAAGTGGGAAATGTTATCTGAACAAGACGAAACATGTCCAAGTTTTACATTGAAAGTAATTGACACCTTGGAGGAATTGAAAATGTTGCAGAATAATGCTGAGAGGGAGGAAAAACGTCCATGGAGTAAAATGAAATGTGTGAAAAGACAAGATGAATTGTGGGTTTCAGATGAGGGTCAATTGGTTTTGTTGGCCAAATAGTCTGTTGTCTCAGATGACTAGGTATTATCATGGACAAGCACATGTTGGGAGGGATGCCATGATTCATTTGTTCAAACATAATGGATTGTACCCAAGGTTTAGACAGGTTGCTGAAGCAGTTTGCCATCATTGTGTCATTTGCCAACAATTGAATGCGGGTAAAGGGACAGTGGTTAATTTGAGCCACATTGGAAGAGCAGGAGGTCCATTCAGCAGAATGCAGATGGATTTTATTGAGATGCCTGTGTGTGGAGGTTTGAGATATGTGTTGATGATTGTTTACATTTTTAGTTACTGGAATTAAGCTTACCCTACACGAAGAAATGACAGTCTCACAGTAGTAAAACTACTGCTTAGGGAATTAATACGGTGTTTCCGGTTTCCGATCTCTTTAGAATAAGATAGGGGAAGTCACTTCAACAATGAAGTAATTAAATTACTGTGTGCAGCATTTAACATTAAGCAGAAGTTGCATTATAGTTACCGCCCTGAAGCATCAGGACTATAGATGAATGGTACCTTGAAGTCAAGAGTTGCAAAGAAGTGTGCATTGATGAACTTGAAATGGCCTGGTGCATTGATGAACTTGAAATGGCCTGGTGCATTGCCTTTAGTTTTTATGACAATGAGAAACACACCCAACAGGAAGACAGGATTGTCGCCGCATGAGTTCCTTATGGGTGGAGGTTGCCAGTGGTGCCTGCAAATGCACTTGTCAACATTACAGATGATATGGTGTTGGATTACTGTAAAGGTCTGGCTGATGTGGTTCACTCTTTCATTCTTTCAGCAGGTGGAGGCTACCACACTGCCACCAAACCAGGGTAGAACCTGAGAGCTGGAGACTGGGTTGTGGTCCGGAAACACATGAGGAAAATGTGTTTGGAGCCTCGTTGGAAAGGACCGTTTGAGGTAGTTCTGACAACTACCACAGCTGTGAAGTACGCTGCAATTCTGAATTGGATCCATGCCAGTCACACAAAGAAAGTGGCATGTCCACTGGAACATGAGGAAGAAGAGTTGTTGAGAGTACCAACATCAGCAGACCAAGCTTTAGGGCCAGAAAGACAACAAAGAGGAATTGAGACCGGATCTGAGCCCTTCAAGGACGGTTAAGTCACTCCTGTGAGAGAAGAAGGAGAAGACATCCAGGATGGTTACGGAGAGGCTAACTCAACTGAGGCAGCAGGAGAACTTAGTCAGAGGAGGGCTTTCCCAGAAGCAGACGATCTTGAGAGACAAATAGAGCAAGTGCCAGACCCCAAGGGGAAAGTAGTTGCGGCGGATCAAAGTCACTGTGGTCTGACTCCTCCTGAACCTGTTGCAGGACCGTAGAAAGAAAACACCACAGAACAAGGGAAAGTTTCAAGTTCGACTCTGAAGAGAACACTGACAAAGGGTCCACTGGAAGGAGATAAGTGGCCGGAGTCACAAGCCAAAGGAAAGGTAGTGAAAGTTCGAACAACAACAGAGGAAGAAGTAGATACAACAAGGAGAGAAGATCTAAGTGAAGGAGAATTGAATGGTGATCGAAAGTTGGAAAGAAAGAGAATAGCAAGTTGAAGTTACGCAGGTCCTGAATTGGCATATGCAGCTACAAGTGAATGGCAGCAGGAACTTTTGTCTTTTTGTTTTGATAGAGACATTCCGGGTCAGTATTTTGGCACTTGAAGGAAGTTGATGAACTGACCTGTTGAAACAATCTGAGAGAAATAAGGGGACTGTTGAAAGCAACTGGAAAAGATTTTGATAGCCTGATTTGACTTTCAAAACCTGATTTTGACAAGCTGCTTACCGATTTTGACAAGGGATCCTGGAAGTGAGAATCAATGCTGTAAATAACTGCTGAAAGAAGAGTTGTTTGTTTTGATTTGCTGCAATTTTTCTACATTTTATTTTGCTTTCTGATTCTTTACAGATCATGAATAACATTAGCCAGCATAGTAGAAATAATAGGCACTGTAAATCTATGAGTGTTGGTTTTGCGATTTTTTGTGGGATATTGTTTGTGGTGTTGATTGTGGGTATGTCTGTTCATGATAAGAGTGAAGCCAACCATTCTTCTACTTTTGAGGCAGCTACTATACTAACAGCAATAGAGAGGTTTAGGTTAGATGAGAAGTATTTGCATGCAGGTACTAATGCGGAAGGAGAACATTCTTCTAATGTCTTTTATCACTTGCTGAGTGAGTATGTTGAGTGCAAGTAATTGCTATGTGTGTACATAGATTCCTTCATCAGTTGAGGAAGGAGTTACGTACCATAGCCTGCCACTAATGTTTGCAATAAGTTGTAGTCTGCTACTAACAAGATTTTATGACAAGGAGTACATCCAGTACTTTTACTCAAATTATGATGTGGTGTTTTCATTTGTCCCTACAATTAGGTATTTGAGTAGAGTAGCCAAAAATAATGACATAGTATTAGTTAGGGGTTTCTTTGAACCTACATTGACATTTGGCACCGCTTACACACCCCACAATAATTTAACATGCTTGCTTACACCTTTAGAGAAGATCTTCTTAGATCACATAGATCACAGGAGAAAGGCATTGAAGGAGAAGTTAGAAAAATACTTAGAGAAAAGGGCTTAAAGGAATGATTATACGTATAGTGCAATTTAAACACAAGGGAAATTAGCTCCAGATGCGCAACAAGTAGGGAAACCTTGCATATATAGGCCTAAATCATACACTAACACTTTGTTTGTGGGAACGAGTGAATATAAACTTGCGTTTTTGTAAATGGACATTCATGTTGAATGGACAGGACCCGGCAATTCCTGGGATTTATTACATCTGTGGTCCTAATGCTAATTACCGTCTTCCAAGAGGATGGTATGGGACATGTTACTTGGGAATAGTTTTGCCAAAGATTTATTATATGAATGATTTGAAGAGGTATCCAAAAGTGACTGAATTACATCATGTGGGACAGAGGAGGGAGCCTCCTTCTGGTATAGTGGGAAATATATTTGGAGCAATGATTCCTTCAGTGGGAGTTGTTCTGAATTCGATAAAGATTCAAAAGTTGTCTACTATTTTGGATAACATGCTGACAAATTTTTCAGGGGCCATACTCCTGATGTACACCGAATTAGCTGCTGAAAGAGCTATGACTCTTCAGAATCGTCTTGCTTTAGACATTCTTTTAGCGAAGGATGGCGGAGTTTGTAGAATGAATAATTCTAGGCATTGTTCCTCATGTATTCCTAATAATAGTAAAGAAATTAGAGACTTTGGCCCATGTCTATACTCTGTTTGTGCCGGATTTGCATATTTATTTTTTCACGCTAACTTAACTCCATATTTGTATTTTGGCGCTCGACCCATCTAGCGTAAAAAATATGGAGTTAACGACATTTTAAGGATGCGTGAAACCGCCTTGCAAAAATGAGATGCAAGGTAGGCATTCCCGTCCAAAAAATGAGTCAAACACCCTAGCGCCATATTTATCCACCTGGGCAAAAATGATGCACGGGGGAGGCGGACCCAAAAAATGACACTAAAACCGATTTGCATCAAAATTGAATAGCTAGGTCAGGGCAGATGTTAAAATGAGGCAAACCACACCACTACTCGAGGAAAACAAACACAAGCAACATTACAGACCAACAGGACAACATGGAGGTGCTACTGATGCAGCTTGTAAGACAACGCCGAGCACAGGACCAATGGCAGCAGCCACAACCACCCTGTCATGGCCCACAAAGGCAACACAGAAGGCAGGAGAGGGTCTTCGGGAACAGGACAACCCTCCATGGCCTCAGGGAACAAGACATCATCCGGAGGTATCGACTCACCTGGCAAGCCATACAGCAGCTGCTGCACCATATTGAACAACAACGAACAGCATACCTGCAGACACCACACAACATACTACCTGTGACCAAGCTGGTAGCTGTCCTGCATATGTTGGCAAGTGGCTCCTTCCAGAAAATGGGTGCCCTGGTTGTTGGGGTATCACAGCCCTCATTCTCATTCTTCCTGCCCAAGGTGTTAGATGCCATAATTTCCCTCACACCCCACTACATCAGCTTCCCCAATACCCAGCAGAAGCAGCAGAAGTTAAAACAGGGCTTCTAACAAAATCCATGGTTTCCCGCATGTGCTCGGTGCAGTTGACTGAACCCGTGCCCGGATCGTCCCACCTACAGCAATAGAGCACCTATTCCGGAACAGAAAGCACATACATTCCTTCAATGTGAAGGCCATAGTTGACCTCCAGGAATTGTTCACAAACATCTTGGCCAAGTATGCTGGGAGTGTCCATAATTCATTCATATTCCACCACAGCAGGATCAATCAGCACTTCCAGGACAGATAATATGGCAATGGCCTTTTTGTCCGTAAGTCAACAAACCTAGCAATATACACACAGCACGACAACTCTGTAGGACACACAAAACATACACCACTACATTGACACGTGGCCAGGCTGACACTGAGGTGTGACACTGGTAGTTATGTTGTACACTCTGACACAATGGGATACACACCTCTGGACAAATGGTGGCTGCCACAAACATTAGCTGCCACTCTAGAGCAACAAGGGACCAATGTCAATGCCCACAGTGACAATGACATGGCCTGCACTGGAAGTACCACTTGGAAGATGAACCATTTACAATTACATTAGGCCACATAGTCAGTCCGACACCCTCTCAAGCAGTATGTAGCATGGAAGGGGTGTGCAATGTGTGTTGCAGCAGGTCTAACAACATGAGACACATAGCATGATGATGCTGACTCACATGTAGCTGACACGGAAATTCTAAGGCAGTCCCAACATCATAGATCAATTCTGGGGTGCCATTGCCAGGTTACAATAAGGAAGTGGACTGTGCTATGACAAAATATTGATGTGGTATGAAAGCAAACTGCACACTGCTGCACATACTGAAAGAGCCAATTGCCCATCAAAGTAGCATATGTACAGGGAGATGGCCTTTCCTGCACAGATACATCTACCTCAACAAGGCAGTTAGCCAGGTTCCCTGGAACAAGTTCGGTAGTGTAGGTGCACAGTTTCACATGAGCTACTGGCAGGGGGAACAACAAAGGCTTGCCTAGAAACAAGTCACACAAAGGACAACTATGCATTGTCAATACTGAACACCTCAGTGCTGCCAATGTCTGGAGATGTGTTATGCATTGTCACCTAGCCAAATCAAAGGGCCTCACTGTTGCATTTCATCTGCAATGACATATGTCTAAATGGATGGGATGCCCAGGCCATGTAGTGCAATCATGTTACCACCACATCTGTATCCATCGTGTGTTTGGAAGTATCATGTCCCCTCCAGTGAAAGCACACTAAAACATGTTGGACACTATACAACACATGGTAAATAGATACTGACCAACAGTTTGGAGAAAAAAAAAACACAGATCCCAGGTGAATGAGCCAAACACAAGTTGTCAAGTCAAACAACCCACTGCAGAAAAAAACCTCACAGAAGCCCAGGATCTCCCACAATACCACAAACACATATAAGTCACAGACGACACAAGATATCAACTGCCATGCTACATTAAATTCCTGCTGCAAGTACTAACAAAATACTCACTCCTATTATCTTTTGCAGTGGATCAGGGCTACAGGATCCAGCTATGGATCATGGCCACATTCCCCAACCCAAGCACAGCAGCAGAGAGTGCCTATAATGAGGCACATCGGAGGACACGCACCATTGTGGAAAGGACCTTTGGCATTCTGAAGTCCAGAATCAGGTGCCTGGACATCACAGGAGGCAAACTCCTATATGTAATATTGTACTTACCTGTGCTACCCTGCACAGCATTTGTGTGAGGAGGAACATCCCTTTTTATCAGCCAGACCAAGAACTGCCTGAGGAGGAGGAAGAGGAGGATGGTGGCAGGGAAAATGAGGGGGAACAGCAGAACACAGCTGCAGGAATGTGAAGCAGACCGCAAATTATACAAAACGTCTTCACTTAATAGTCACTCTACACACCTTCTTAAGATATGTAAATAAATACCTTACTTGATCACACAATCCTGCTCTGGTTTCTTCAGTGTCCACCACATGTTCCTTAGGAATGTGAGTATTACCTCAGGGAGCATGTTACAAAGACAAATCTGACTACTTCTGATGTGGAGCGTATGATTGTACAGCAAACATCATGCACATATAAAAAATACTCATGTCTTTAATTTCACATATGAAGGACAAAATCAATGGACCACAGCATATGACTCACATCCACGTTTCCAACATGGTCTACTATAGCACATGACTCACAACTATGACATTTCCAATCATAAGGTAAATAAGCACCCCATACATGAGTCAGTGGATGTGAAATATCAGTGGAAACAGGAATGCACAAGCAGACCCCTGGCATTAGTAAGTGGAACACTTGCAAACTCTGCAAGGAGGTTGTGCGACAAGGGGAGCATCATTTGTATAAATGGATAGCATGAGTGTCCCAGGTATGACAAGCAATGTTCACAACACATGCCCTGCGCAGTCCATCCCTGGAAATCAGTCCTACCACTGCCAGGAGTTACGTCTCTGCCCTCCCATCTCTAGGGGGTGCTGTAAACCGACTATCTGTACCCTGGAAATCATCATTAAAACTCACCCAGAGCCCCTTTCTGACTCATCTTTGCTTCCCTTTTCCATATGGCATGCTATAGAAGAACTATATTAGCTTCCATGGACTTCAGGTCCCATAGTGCACTACCTGGTAGTTGGTGAGCCCTGTAATCTTTTGTCCATTGTTTCCTATAGGAAAAGTCCAGTTGTCCCTTTATACTGAAATCTCTCCTCCAGGACTTGTGAGAGACTGAAGCTGCACACACCTGTGACCTCTCTTGTGCAGCCCAGCCATGTGACTCATCCCTGGCCTTGCTGTTGCCTGTAACTACTTATAAGCTGCCATTCCCTGAAGCTCCTCGTTGTGCATTGGAGTATGATTTCTTTGTGTTGCAGATCCCTTGTTGGATCGTGTTACAGTTCTGAGTCAGCCTGTACCTGCTCTCTGTTTTCCCAGTCCTGTTCCTGCTTGTTCCAGTCAGAGGGGTTCATTACGACCTTGGCGGGCGGCATCAGCCGCCCGCCAAGATCTGACCGCCATACGGCCGCACCCCCGCAGCGGCCATTTGGAGATCCCCGCTGGGCCGGCGGGGATCACGGCCGCAACATAGGAGCCGGCTCCAAATGGAGCCGGCGGTGTTGCGGCTGTGCGACGGGTGCAGTTGCACCCGTCGCGCTTTTCACTGTCTGCACAGCAGACAGTGAAAAGCCGCATGGGGCCCTGTCAGGGGGCCCCACGACTCCCCGTACCGCCAGCCTTTTCCTGGTGGTTCAGACCGCCAGAAAAAGGCTGGCGGTCGGGGACTCGTAATCCCCTGGGCAGCACTGCAAGCAGCGCTGCCCTGGCGGATTACATCTGCCGGGGCCGGCCATTGTGGCGGAAAACCGCCGGCCCCGGCGGTGCGACCGCTGTGCTACCGCCACGGTCAAAATATGCCGGGAGGCACCACCAGCCTGTTGGCGGTGCTCCCGCATTTTGGCCCTGCGGTTGTAATACCGCCAGGGTCATAATGACCACCAGAGTCTGCTTCCTGTTTCTCAGCCTTGTTCAGGTTTGTTTCTGCAAGAGTCTGCTTTCTGTTTCCCAGACCTGTTCCTGCCTTTGCATCAGTCTGAGCATGTTCCCCGCCTTGCCTCTTAGTTGGTTCCTTCGATTTCTGTTTCCTCTTATCCTGTCTGGTAAGTGTCCTATCAGTCCTCAACTGTGTAGAAGTGTTTTCCTTTGTACTTGTGTTGGCACCTGGTTTCCAGGAGGCAAATCCAGCCCCTATCCTTTGTCTAGGGTTGCATGTAGTCTTTAGTGACAGTGTGCTATGGCTTTATTCCAGGAATTGCCACTGTGTCTCAAGCCGGACCCACAAGGGCTAGCCTCATATATGTTAGTACAATCCTTGTATATTGAATAATTCTAGGCATTGTTCCTCATGTATTCCTAATAATAGTAAAGAAATCAGAGACTTTGGCCCATGTCTATACTCTGTTTGTGCCGGATTTGCATATTTATTTTTTCACGCTAACTTAACTCCATATTTGTATTTTGGCGCTCGACCCATCTAGCGTAAAAAATATGGAGTTAACGACATTTTAAGGATGCGTGAAACCGCCTTGCAAAAATGAGATGCAAGGTAGGCATTCCCGTCCAAAAAATGAGTCAAACACCCTAGCGCCATATTTATCCACCTGGGCAAAAATGATGCACGGGGGAGGCGGACCCAAAAAATGACACTAAAACCGATTTGCATCAAAATTGAATAGCTAGGTCAGGGCAGATGTTAAAATGAGGCAAACCACACCACTACTCGAGGAAAACAAACACAAGCAACATTACAGACCAACAGGACAACATGGAGGTGCTACTGATGCAGCTTGTAAGACAACGCCGAGCACAGGACCAATGGCAGCAGCCACAACCACCCTGTCATGGCCCACAAAGGCAACACAGAAGGCAGGAGAGGGTCTTCGGGAACAGGACAACCCTCCATGGCCTCTGGGAACAAGACATCATCCGGAGGTATCGACTCACCTGGCAAGCCATACAGCAGCTGCTGCACCATATTGAACAACAACGAACAGCATACCTGCAGACACCACACAACATACTACCTGTGACCAAGCTGGTAGCTGTCCTGCATATGTTGGCAAGTGGCTCCTTCCAGAAAATGGGTGCCCTGGTTGTTGGGGTATCACAGCCCTCATTCTCATTCTTCCTGCCCAAGGTGTTAGATGCCATAATTTCCCTCACACCCCACTACATCAGCTTCCCCAATACCCAGCAGAAGCAGCAGAAGTTAAAACAGGGCTTCTAACAAAATCCATGGTTTCCCGCATGTGCTCGGTGCAGTTGACTGAACCCGTGCCCGGATCGTCCCACCTACAGCAATAGAGCACCTATTCCGGAACAGAAAGCACATACATTCCTTCAATGTGAAGGCCATAGTTGACCTCCAGGAATTGTTCACAAACATCTTGGCCAAGTATGCTGGGAGTGTCCATAATTCATTCATATTCCACCACAGCAGGATCAATCAGCACTTCCAGGACAGATAATATGGCAATGGCCTTTTTGTCCGTAAGTCAACAAACCTAGCAATATACACACAGCACGACAACTCTGTAGGACACACAAAACATACACCACTACATTGACACGTGGCCAGGCTGACACTGAGGTGTGACACTGGTAGTTATGTTGTACACTCTGACACAATGGGATACACACCTCTGGACAAATGGTGGCTGCCACAAACATTAGCTGCCACTCTAGAGCAACAAGGGACCAATGTCAATGCCCACAGTGACAATGACATGGCCTGCACTGGAAGTACCACTTGGAAGATGAACCATTTACAATTACATTAGGCCACATAGTCAGTCCGACACCCTCTCAAGCAGTATGTAGCATGGAAGGGGTGTGCAATGTGTGTTGCAGCAGGTCTAACAACATGAGACACATAGCATGATGATGCTGACTCACATGTAGCTGACACGGAAATTCTAAGGCAGTCCCAACATCATAGATCAATTCTGGGGTGCCATTGCCAGGTTACAATAAGGAAGTGGACTGTGCTATGACAAAATATTGATGTGGTATGAAAGCAAACTGCACACTGCTGCACATACTGAAAGAGCCAATTGCCCATCAAAGTAGCATATGTACAGGGAGATGGCCTTTCCTGCACAGATACATCTACCTCAACAAGGCAGTTAGCCAGGTTCCCTGGAACAAGTTCGGTAGTGTAGGTGCACAGTTTCACATGAGCTACTGGCAGGGGGAACAACAAAGGCTTGCCTAGAAACAAGTCACACAAAGGACAACTATGCATTGTCAATACTGAACACCTCAGTGCTGCCAATGTCTGGAGATGTGTTATGCATTGTCACTTAGCCAAATCAAAGGGCCTCACTGTTGCATTTCATCTGCAATGACATATGTCTAAATGGATGGGATGCCCAGGCCATGTAGTGCAATCATGTTACCACCACATCTGTATCCATCGTGTGTTTGGAAGTATCATGTCCCCTCCAGTGAAAGCACACTAAAACATGTTGGACACTATACAACACATGGTAAATAGATACTGACCAACAGTTTGGAGAAGAAAAAAAACACAGATCCCAGGTGAATGAGCCAAACACAAGTTGTCAAGTCAAACAACCCACTGCAGAAAAAAACCTCACAGAAGCCCAGGATCTCCCACAATACCACAAACACATATAAGTCACAGACGACACAAGATATCAACTGCCATGCTACATTAAATTCCTGCTGCAAGTACTAACAAAATACTCACTCCTATTATCTTTTGCAGTGGATCAGGGCTACAGGATCCAGCTATGGATCATGGCCACATTCCCCAACCCAAGCACAGCAGCAGAGAGTGCCTATAATGAGGCACATCGGAGGACACGCACCATTGTGGAAAGGACCTTTGGCATTCTGAAGTCCAGAATCAGGTGCCTGGACATCACAGGAGGCAAACTCCTATATGTAATATTGTACTTACCTGTGCTACCCTGCACAGCATTTGTGTGAGGAGGAACATCCCTTTTTATCAGCCAGACCAAGAACTGCCTGAGGAGGAGGAAGAGGAGGATGGTGGCAGGGAAAATGAGGGGGAACAGCAGAACACAGCTGCAGGAATGTGAAGCAGACCGCAAATTGTACAAAACGTCTTCACTTAATAGTCACTCTACACACCTTCTTAAGATATGTAAATAAATACCTTACTTGATCACACAATCCTGCTCTGGTTTCTTCAGTGTCCACCACATGTTCCTTAGGAATGTGAGTATTACCTCAGGGAGCATGTTACAAAGACAAATCTGACTACTTCTGATGTGGAGCGTATGATTGTACAGCAAACATCATGCACATATAAAAAATACTCATGTCTTTAATTTCACATATGAAGGACAAAATCAATGGACCACAGCATATGACTCACATCCACGTTTCCAACATGGTCTACTATAGCACATGACTCACAACTATGACATTTCCAATCATAAGGTAAATAAGCACCCCATACATGAGTCAGTGGATGTGAAATATCAGTGGAAACAGGAATGCACAAGCAGACCCCTGGCATTAGTAAGTGGAACACTTGCAAACTCTGCAAGGAGGTTGTGCGACAAGGGGAGCATCATTTGTATAAATGGATAGCATGAGTGTCCCAGGTATGACAAGCAATGTTCACAACACATGCCCTGCGCAGTCCATCCCTGGAAATCAGTCCTACCACTGCCAGGAGTTACGTCTCTGCCCTCCCATCTCTAGGGGGTGCTGTAAACCGACTATCTGTACCCTGAAAATCATCATTAAAACTCACCCAGAGCCCCTTTCTGACTCATCTTTGCTTCCCTTTTCCATATGGCATGCTATAGAAGAACTATATTAGCTTCCATGGACTTCAGGTCCCATAGTGCACTACCTGGTAGTTGGTGAGCCCTGTAATCTTTTGTCCATTGTTTCCTATAGGAAAAGTCCAGTTGTCCCTTTATACTGAAATCTCTCCTCCAGGACTTGTGAGAGACTGAAGCTGCACACACCTGTGACCTCTCTTGTGCAGCCCAGCCATGTGACTCTTCCCTGGCCTTGCTGTTGCCTGTAACTACTTATAAGCTGCCATTCCCTGAAGCTCCTCGTTGTGCATTGGAGTATGATTTCTTTGTGTTGCAGATCCCTTGTTGGATCGTGTTACAGTTCTGAGTCAGCCTGTACCTGCTCTCTGTTTTCCCAGTCCTGTTCCTGCTTGTTCCAGTCAGAGGGGTTCATTACGACCTTGGCGGGCGGCATCAGCCGCCCGCCAAGATCTGACCGCCATACGGCCGCACCCCCGCAGCGGCCATTTGGAGATCCCCGCTGGGCCGGCGGGGATCACGGCCGCAACATAGGAGCCGGCTCCAAATGGAGCCGGCGGTGTTGCGGCTGTGCGACGGGTGCAGTTGCATCCGTCGCGCTTTTCACTGTCTGCACAGCAGACAGTGAAAAGCCGCATGGGGCCCTGTCAGGGGGCCCCACGACTCCCCGTACCGCCAGCCTTTTCCTGGTGGTTCAGACCGCCAGAAAAAGGCTGGCGGTCGGGGACTCGTAATCCCCTGGGCAGCACTGCAAGCAGCGCTGCCCTGGCGGATTACATCTGCCGGGGCCGGCCATTGTGGCGGAAAACCGCCGGCCCCGGCGGTGCGACCGCTGTGCTACCGCCACGGTCAAAATATGCCGGGAGGCACCACCAGCCTGTTGGCGGTGCTCCCGCATTTTGGCCCTGCGGTTGTAATACCGCCAGGGTCATAATGACCACCAGAGTCTGCTTCCTGTTTCTCAGCCTTGTTCAGGTTTGTTTCTGCAAGAGTCTGCTTTCTGTTTCCCAGACCTGTTCCTGCCTTTGCATCAGTCTGAGCATGTTCCCCGCCTTGCCTCTTAGTTGGTTCCTTCGATTTCTGTTTCCTCTTATCCTGTCTGGTAAGTGTCCTATCAGTCCTCAACTGTGTAGAAGTGTTTTCCTTTGTACTTGTGTTGGCACCTGGTTTCCAGGAGGCAAATCCAGCCCCTATCCTTTGTCTAGGGTTGCATGTAGTCTTTAGTGACAGTGTGCTATGGCTTTATTCCAGGAATTGCCACTGTGTCTCAAGCCGGACCCACAAGGGCTAGCCTCATATATGTTAGTACAATCCTTGTTTGTGTTCTAAGGGTCCAGAGATAGAATCACTTCTGCTGCCTCTTTTCATGGGGTTTGTGTGGTGACTATCTGTAAGGTTAATCTAAACCAAGGCACTGACTTTCCCTGTTGCTGTGGAAAGTTCTAAGCCCTACCCTGTGTACAACCTTAGTGATAACCCCAGAGTGTTTCTCCATTACTGACCAGTTCCATATTTGTTCACACTAAGGTTGCTCTGCCTTCCCCTTTCTGTTTTCTCTGCCTTACCATAGCTGACCCTTCCCCTTGTATGCCTTTAGCTGCTCTTCTGCTTTGGTACACTGCCTCCTTGCAAGATACTCTGTGAACTCCAGGGGTACCCCTAACAGAGTCCTGACTAGACCCACCCGAAACTATGACACCATGGAGCCCAATCCTGACACAGGGTACACATTTCTACACACTTGAACTGGATACTTCTGTGGAATGCACATCTGAAAATATGTGAACACATGCAGCCAGGGCAGCAGGTCCACTACAGCAACATAAATAACATAGGTAATTGTAATGAGTCAAACTGACGTGCACCAAATTTTTTATGGGTGGAATTAAGTCACAGTGTCTCAAACACAGTACGTGCCAAACATGTACACGTCAGACATTTGTGTAGTCCACACACAAGTCACCATGTTGTTGTAACAAACAATTAATGACATGAGGGGTATCATATCCTACATAACACTGATCAGCCACCCTCAATAATACCTGAGTTTTGTTTGTCGTCTGAAATGTAATGTCCCCTAAGTCAAACAACTACACACATCATGAGTCAACACATATTACAAACACATATCATGACTGCTATAAATCAGTGATTGCCAACAGATGTAGATACCCATTTGGAACACATTCCTAAATTTTCATGACATCCAATGTATTGCATGCCTAGCCTTCAGAAATACACATTTTGTTGTTACAGATCAGTCACACCCAAAACACACAGTTGCATTCTCTACCACAAGTGGACAGCCATTATACCACACACTGCAGCCCATACCATCCTATCTTCATGTTGATACAGGGTGCATGCATGTTAAATATTAGAAAATCACAAATAGAGTAAAAAATGTTGACGCAAATGCGTAGAAAAATCTCGCAAACTAACCATACCTGGGCCCTTGGCTTGAATTCCATTTGCACACCACACACATCCAGATATCCATTGAAATTGAAGTCTTCCGGTAATGCGTGGTATTTTGCCGCACATGTAGGTTATGTGTCAAAAACAGTCACGCAAACATCATGTGCGTAAAAAAAAAACATGCATGATGGAAAACGGGCTGCAAAGGGGACAGGAAGTGATATAATAGGAAATCCTGTCTACATGCATGGTACAGTGGGTGTACTTTCACTTTCACTTTAGTCTGTACTATTTCTTGACTGTGTGGCTGTGTCTCGGTGTGGCTGGTTTCTCGATTGCATTTATAGTATGTTGTGGTGTCTCTCTTGTGTCTTTTGTGTCTTTTGTGAATTATGTTTGTTTATTGTACCTGTGTATGTAATTTCGTGTAGTTTGCGTCTTTCTTATTGTATTTTTACTGTTGGGTGTCTGTGTAGGGGTTAGATTAGTTGGGGTAGTTGGGGTCCTTAGGTTTGGGCTTTAAGTTTCCTTTATTTTCATTTAATTTCCTCTTTTTTTACACATTGTCAGTTTGGATTTGTTGTTCAGGGACATGTCGGGAAGGGTGAGGCTGACCCACATGGAGGAGGAGAAGCTTGGAGGCTTTGTGTGGCTGGTGTGCCACTTCCTACCCTTGATGCTGGAGATCGGTGGGCAGGTGATACAGGGGTATCACAGAGAGGCGAGGTGGCAGCCGTAGGGCAAGGTGCTCTACCACCTCAAGAGAGTCTACCATACAAGCAGGAATGAGAACCAGCTAAAGCATCGCTGGTCTGACTTGGTGGCTGTTAGAAATGGGGTTTCTGGTCGGCTAGGGTATGCACCTCAGCCAGGCAGAACTTACCCACTCTAGTCAGGGCAAGGGAGTTACACGTCCAAGATAACCCCTGCTCACCCCCTTGGTAGCTTGGCACGAGCAGTCAGGCTTAACCCGGAGGCAATGTGTTAAGATTTGCACAACACACATCAACACATGTGACGCAATATCCCCACCACAAGGGAAACACAACACCAGATTATATGAAAATATACTGTATTGTACACAATGCAATTATAAGACAAAACATCACATATCAGTACTATCCTGCTACCTTAGCAGTTGTCAGAACGTTACACATTAGTTACTCTGCAAATTAGCAGTAGTCACACATAACACATAGGTTACTCAGTATTCTGCAACATAAGCAGTAGTCAGGAAACACGTTATCACATTAGAACACTTGTCATAAGAATATCATAAAACGCCCATAGCAGGAACATTAGAAACATATGGTAAGTCACAGAAATACATATCAGCAAGTCATGTCCATAAAAGGAACATCTGCACATATATGTAAAAGCATCAGCACACATCATAAAACAGGTAGGCAATCTATATTAATTTGCAAAGTCTTTAGAAAGAACTTTAGATTAGGAACATATTGGCCCTCTTAAGGAATACCTGGGAATGATGAAGCAGACACCTTCCGTGCCTCGAAGACAAACTCCTCGCCGCAACAAGGGGGCCTCCTTAAAGTCCTGGTGAAGAGGGGGGCGGCACGCACCCCCTATGCACTACTGACAGGCCCCTCCTGGGGCCTGCAATCACTGGGGGCCCCCCTGGGCCTCCAACGGCCCTCATGAGGGGGGCCAAGGTCGCCAAATACTTTTAGGGAGGAGGGGGGCACCACGCACCCCCTCCGATTCGAGTGCAGGCCCCTCCTGGGACCCGCAAACCTTGTCGGCCCCCCCCTGGGCCTGGACTGGCCCTCCACAAAGGGGGGAACCACAAAGATTCAAGCTGGCCCACACCAGGGCCACGCCAAGGACTGGCGGCACAGGGGGCCTCTGGTAAGGCTCTCGCTTCACCAGCGGCCCCAGAAACAGCAGGATGGCCTCGTTGGGGCCGGAGGGAACCTCTGATGAGGTTTCCTTCCCCCCCCCCCGGCGTCCAGTTGTCGGTGCGGCCCGTCTGGCCGGCGAGGAAGAGGCAGGCACCAAAGTCGATGCCTGCCAGTGCCCCGGGGGCGATCCACGGAGCGCGCTTCTCCCCGGGGGCACGACAGGAGCACTTGTGCTCCGAGTAAAAAAAAAAAAAAAACACAGCTACTTCGGGTGCCCCGGGGGCACAAAGCACCACGCTCACTCACGCTTGGGGCCACACCTTCCCCCGGGCTGCGGTGATGATTTCTTTAACCCGAATCACTGCCCAAGGGGAAGTGCTTTCGAGCGCTAGGGAATCCCCAAAGGAGCGCTTTCCTAAGCGCTAGATTTAAGCATCCAGCGAAGCACCTCTTGTGCTTTAGAATCACTGCAGGGGTCAGAGGCCACAGCACCCTGGGGAGTCAAGGTTCCAGAAAAGGCCCACAGGTGGTGGGGCTCTAGCAACAGGCCAGCACAAGGGAAAGGCAGCAAGTGGTAAGTCCTTTATAGTGACCAAGCAGGTCACAGGTCAGCACATCAGCAGCAGTCCATGGCGGTCCCTGGTAAGTCCTTCCAGCATTTTTGTGTCCAGTTCCATGATGTTTAAAGAGTCTCCAAATTGTGGGGAAAATTCCTCTGTACTTATAATCAGTTTTTACAGTGTTTTACCATGGTAGGGAGAGGAGGTTCCAGCCAGTTACAACTGGTTCTGGGAGTGCCCCCTCTCTCCTTTCAGCACAGGCTCCAAACATCAGTGGGGGGTTAACGACCCTATTGTGTGAGGCCAGGGCACAGCCTTTACAAATGTAGGTGTGCCCCGCCTCTCCCCTCTCTCAGCCCAGGAAGACTTTTCAGTATGCAGATGCACCTCTGTGATACCTCCACCCTCCCTGTGTACAGGCTGTCTGAAAAGTATGCACAAAGCCCCAACTGTCACTCTGCCCAGACGTGGATTGGAGTCAAGCTGCAAAACACCAGAGTCATAAGTACAGATAAATGCGCACTTTCTAGAAGTGGCATTTCTGTGATACTAATAAAAAATACACCCACACCAGTAAGCAGTATTTATCATCACCATCACAACCATACCAAACACGCCTACGCTACCCCTCATAAATCAGACAATACCCTTTACACATAAGGCAGGGCATTTCTAATGCAATCCTATGAGAAGGCAGCACTTGTAGTGAATCCTAGTTTGTTTTAACGGGATAACAGGAGTTAGCTTAGCTGTAGGCTTGTAAACTCGTGCCCCCGTCACCCAGTGACTTTTAACCTACTTAGCTTGCTCTGTCTTAGCCCATTTAATTATTTATTTCCTTTAAAATGGCGGCCTTGTTTATAGTTAGGCCACTTGTTATGGGTTCTATTATCGGTGTCACTGCGCCAAGGCGTCAAGATCAAGCACAAAAGACAAACATACAGTAGGCATTCACACTTAGGGATTTTCCCTCTCTATACTTTCGAGGGATTTTTTATATTAATTGCCGTCCCAAGCATGCCTGTTATCTATTGTTATAAATAACACTTATGTCAGGGGACCTTGTAGATCTGTATAAATACAACACACTTTTAGACAGATAATCAGAGGGATTCCGACCAGAGGGCATCGCCACCATCACTGATACCAATGCTGCAGTCATCTTGACGCTGACCCAGTCTTCGTGTCCCTGCGGAGTCTGAGATAGAGACCTCATTCCAAGGTAACGAGGGTTGGGGGCTCCTCTCATGGACACAGCTTTGGCAGATTAGGTTTAACGAACCCAGCTCTCCTTTTTTTAGGTAGGAGGTTAGACCTACTCTCCTTAGGGTATTAGGGCTTATTTCCATTTTTTACATATACATATATTTCTTTCATATATTGCATAATGGTGGGGGTCTTTATAACAATGACTCTCCTCTTCACAATACTGTTGCTTGGTATATTCATTATCCTAATCATTGCAGTTCATGCAACTTATCACAAATTGCAGTTATGTTGAATAAAAACTATTATAACTTCACTGCATCCGTGTTATTGCCTTTGTTAGCATGAGACATAATAAATCTGTGAGAAAAGGGTAATTTCCGTTTAACCACAACAACCCTGAGATATCTTATTTTGAGTCCATGCGTAAGCGACTGCTACAAATCACCTTTTACTATTGTGTTTCTGGTGAGGTACTGCTAGTAACTTTGTGAGCGGGGACACAATTACACGCATGCACTACTTATAGGTCAATACCTATATGTAGCTTCACAATGGTAACTCCGAATATGGCCATGTAACATGTCTAAGATCATGGAATTGCCCCCCCATGCCAAATCTGGTATTTGGGAGTCAATTCCTTGTATCCTGTGGGCTCCACTATAGACCCCCAGTACTGCCAAACCAGCTCTCTGGAGTTTTCTCTGCAGCTACAGTTGCTGCCACCCCACAAAAAGGGTTCTGCCCTCCTAGGGTCTGGGCAGCCCCGTCCCAGGAAGGCAGAACAAAGAATTTCCTCTGAGAGAGGGTGTGACACCCTCTCCCTTTGGAAAAAGGTGCTAAAGGCTGGGAAGAGGTGGCCTCTCTCAGCCTCTGGAAATGCTTTGAAGGGCACAGATGGTGCCCTCCTTGCATAAACCAGTCTACACTGGTTTAGGGAACCCCTAGTCCCTGCTCTGGCACGCAACTGGACAAAGGAAAGAGGAGTGACCACTCCTCTGTCCATCACCACCCCAGGGGTGGTGCCCAGAGCTCCTCCTGTGTGTCTCAGACCTCTGCCATCTTGTTTCCAGAGGTGTGGGGACACTCTGGAGGCCTCTGAGTGGCCAGTGCCAGCAGGTGACATCAGAGACCCCTCCTGATAGGTGCATACCTGACTAGGTGTCCAATCCTCCTCTGAGGGTTATTTAGGGTCTCTCCAGTGGGCTTTTCCTCAGATTACGACTTGCAAGAATTCATTAGGGTTCCTCTGCATGTCTCTCTTCGACGTCTGCCAAGGATCAAACTCTGACTGCTCCAGGACACCTGCAAAACTGCAACAAAGAAGCCAGAAGACTACCAGCGACATTGTAGCGCCTAATCCTGCCAGCTTTCTTGACTATTTTCTGGTGGTGCATGCTATGGGGGCTGCGTGCCTTCACCCTGCACTGGAAGCCATGAATAAATCTCCTGTCCTGTGGGTTGACGGAATCTTCCCCCCGCTTCAGCAGGCACCAAACTTCAGCTTCACCGGTATTCTAGGTCCCCTCTCATCCTGACGAGCGTGGCCCCTGGAACTCAGGTGGTGGACCCATGTGACCCAGACTGTCCAGTGGTCCAACTGTCCAAATTTGGAGGTGGTAAGTCCTTGCCTCCCCTCCCTAGACAGTAATCCTGTGCATCGCGTGATCTGCAGCTACAAGGGCTTGTGTGCATATTTCCAAGACATCCAGCATGCACAGCGGAGCCTAGGTCCCCAGTACTCCGTCCTGCGATGCTCAGCTCCCTGAGTTGATCTTCGGTGTCGTGGGACCTCTCTTTGCAGTGATGAGATGACTGCCATCTTCAGGCTTCTTAAACTCGTGTTCAAGGACTTTTGCGGGTGCTTCCTGCTTGTGCATGGGCTCTCTATGTTGCTGATGGCCCCCTCTGTCTCCTCTTCCAAGTGGCGACATCCTGGTCCTTCCTGGGCCCAGGCAGCACCCTTTTTCTCCAACGCAACTCTTGCAGCTAGGCTTGATTGTGATATTTTGCCAAGGAAACAACTCTGCATCCTCCAGCACACCATGGGACATCTTCTGCATGAAGAAGGACTTTCTACCTCCTTCTGTTGTTGCAAATCCTGCGGCTTCTTCCAACTGGAGACAGCCATTTTGGACCTTCATCTGGGGTTTAGTGGGCTCCTACCCCCCCTGGACACTTTAGTGACTCTTGTACTTTGTACCCTTCCTTTGCAGGTCTTCAGGTCCAGGAATATGTCTTCAGTGCTTTGCAGTCTGTTGTGGTCCTTGCAAACTCCTTTATCACGACTTTAGTGTGCTTCTACTTTCCAGGGTCTTCGGGTGGGGTATTTTTTACACTCTTAGTGTTTTCTTACACTTCCAGCGACCCTCTACACACTATACTAGCCTAGGGGTCCATCCGTGGTTCGCATTCACTTTCTTAGTATATGGTTTGCGTTGCCCCTAGGCCTATTGCATCCTATTGTGTTTTACAATGTTTGCACTACTTTCTGACTGTTTTACTTACCTGATTTGGTTAGTTGTGTATATTCTGTGTATGTTACTTACCTCCTAAGGGAGTATATCCTCTGAGATATTTTTGGCACATTGTCACTAAAATAAAGTACTGTTATTTGTAGTAATACTGAGTATTGTCTTTCTTACGATGTAGTACCTATATGAAATGAGTGGTATTACATGAGCTTTGCATATCTCCTAGTTCAGCCTTAGCTGCTCTGCTATAGCTACCTCTGTCAGCCTAAGCTGCTAGAACACTACTACACTCTACTAATAAGGGATAACTGGACCTAGCACAAGGTGTAAGTACCATTGGTACCCACTACAAGCCAGGCCAGCCTCCTACAAGCCATCGTCCTCTGCAGTGAGAGATTGTACAATTAGTGTGTCTGTGTTGTGCCAGTTGTAATGTGATATAACTGACTTCCTACTGATGGTACATTGTCATCTTGGTTCCCATGCATTGATCCTGTCATTCATGATTGCAGTCTCTCAGCCCTATGCCCCACCTGCATGTCATATGTAGTGAAGGGCAGTTTGGGCAGTTGTCTGCGTCATATCTTCTAGGTGTGGGTTCTGTCCAAATTGTGGCTTGCCACCTTCTTGTCCTCACCAACCCTCCCTCTGCTTCCATTTTCATTGTGAGGCCTTGCAATGATTGTTGGTGTGCTAATGCCACAGCACCACACATGACAATATGGCCCTGTCCCAGTCTACCATTTTTCACATACACCAATGCGGTGCTGAGACCTAGCACCACACCATGCAAGGCATTTCCATGAGACAATGCACGTGTTACCTTTGGTAGTTTCTCATGTTGATGTCTGTGTATGTGTGCTACATTGCATTCCACTGATGGACCTGCAGAGTTCCATTTCCTCTTGTGACTGTGCAGGTGTGTTTGCTTTCCTACACACATATGCCCTTCCCCTCAATGCAGTTGTCTTAGCACTATGATACCTGAGATGTTGCATGGTGGCATTGCAGCTATTGTGATACAGACACAGGGGTAAACCCAGGGATGGCGAGCATGGGTATGAGATAACTGCTGTGTACATCATTATGTATGTGACAGTGCCTGATGGTTATTGAGTCAATGGACATGACCAGTTGACAGGAGTTTCACTTGGATAGGGATTGATGGGGATTGATCACGTATTCATACTGAACCCTCATTTCGACTGTGTTTGTTCCATGGGCACCTAACTGGCATTTCCTAATTGACCAACGCACAGCACAGGTAGTTGCGGCATATGTTGTCAATGGGGAATGCCACTTGAGCCAATGGCATGAGACTGGGCATTGTCCTCTAGTTTACATTCTGACAATTCCAGCTGTCCTGTGACACCAGACCAGTTTTACGTTCTACCCTACCCTCCTGGTCTGCTTCAGCATTACCAGCATTTCCAGCAGCCTTGGCATGGTGGTGTATCCCCATGCAAAGGTTGTCGGTGTTGTGCTGTGTCCCTGGATGCCCCTGCACAGCCCATGCACCTGGCATGGGAAGTGCAGGGAGCCCCATGCTATGTCTCTTTGCCCTTTTCACTGCCTGATTTGCAGGGCTGACATGCATTGTGTAGCAGGTATGCCTCCCCTTCTTGCGCTTGACATTTTGGCATTTTGGTCCCCCATGGTCAAACATATGTGTTGTTTCCTGGTACTCTGCGCTTTCCTGTTCTGCGATACCAGTGATGATTTCCTCTGGGATCACGGCTGCAACCATCTCCTCCATCTCATCAAGGTCCTCTTGCGGTGCTGGACTCCCACCTCCGGTCTGCACTGCTGCCTTCCTGTTCCTTGCCATTTTTTTCTTTGTCCTCCGCTTGCAGTCATGCCAGCGTTTCTTGCACTCAGTGACAGTTCTCCTGACCTCTGCCAAAATGTTAATCTTCTCCACAATCTGTTGCCAAATTGCCTCTCTCCTTCCAATTGGCAATTTAGAGGTGATGAAGAGTGGATGCTGGTGCTCTGTCACCTCTCACCAGTATTTCATGCTCCTGTGCGCTGAAGCGACACTTCCTCTTCTTCTTGTCTCTCCCCTCTGTCTTGTCTGTGTCCTCCTGGCTGTCTCCTGGTTGTCTGGGGTCTCCCTGTGGTCTCTCCTGGCTTCTGGGATCCATTGTGGGGCTCCTTTTCATCGTTTTTTGACGATATTGCGGGCAAAAGTGGTGCATTACTATTTTCCAACCTGTTTTCATGTAGTAAACTGGATTAGAGTCATTTTTCCTGCGTTAACGTTTTTGTTGCCTTACAACAAGGCGCAATGTTTAGCGTCAGGCATTAAAATATAAATATGACGCACAGGTGGCGTTAAGAAATAGCGCTAGACAGTGCTAAACTTTTTGACACAAAGCTGCGTTAACGCAGTTTTGCGTCAAAAAGCATTAATCTGGCCTGAAACCTGACTAATGAAAGAGCTGATTTGAAAGAATTGAAAGAACCAGGTGTTTGGAAAAAGGTTGGCAAAGGTTTTGCTTCAGTGGGGAATTGTCTCAGCAACATTTGAAATGGGATTCTATTAAAAATTATACAGGGGATATTAATTATTGTAATTTGCCTAATTGGAATATGGGCAATGCGTAAATTGTGCAACAGGATTAAATTAAAGAAGTCAAAGAATGGTTAGAGGAGGGAAGAAAAGAAATGGGAAAAATTGTTCAGGGAAAATTCAGAAAGGGAACAAAAGTATGAAGTGATTGAATTGATAGAATTGTAGCTGCTGCAAACATTTGTGCGTCTTAGTCTAGTGTGATGACTCATTTAGTCATCAGAGGAGGAATTGCCAGAACAGGTGTTTTAATAAAACAATTTCAATAGGTGTGTAGTCTGAGTAATGGATTTGTGTAGAAAATATAATAATGTAGAATAATAATGCACATATTTGAAAATGCAATCACAATGAGTGGCCGCCAATGTTCACAAAGTGTACTCACTAGTAGTTTATTGATATGAAATGTTGAGCATATGTTTGACTAACATAGTAATGTGTCATACAAAGGGATATGCATTATGTATTAGCATTATTTATTGCAGGCCTTAACTTAGCGAGGGTCTTAGCCTAGTAGCCCGGCTTCATGTCGAGCTATATTTCTTAACATTAAATAAATGTCTGTCCTAGAGAGTTAAACTGTGATTTTCCATTGTGTTGTGTAAATGTGCTTGTAGCTGAGAATCTTTTCTCACAAGAAACCGACTGCTAGAAGATGCTGTTCTTGCTAAATGTAGCATTATGGCCCTCATTACGACCCTGGCGGACCGCAGTGTTTTGAAGAAAGGTACAGCCAACAGGCCGGCGGTACCTTTCCCCAAAATATGACAAAATGTACCACTCCGTCCACCAGGGCAGTAACAGCCTCGAGTCTTCAGTCTCCAGCCAGGTGGTCATCACTGTCCCACTCGCGGGATTATGACCTCATCTACCGCCATGGTTTTCATGGCAATCTTGGCGGTATCAGTGTCAGGGAATTCCTTCCCTGACACTGATAGGGGTCTCCCCCCCCCCTCCCCTCCCCAGAGTCATCCCTCAGCCTACCCCTTCCCCTACTGACCCCCCGACATTCATACACATTGAAGCATCAACATACACATGCATACACACAGTCATACCCACATTCACTCACGCATGCATACATTCATTCACACACACATCAACACACACTGACTTACATTCTAGCGCACACACATTCACACCACACAACATACATGCACACTTACACCCATTCATGCACACACGCATTCCACACGCCACACATCCACATGCACGCACACAGAAACATACACCCACACCCCCCCACACACACACACAACAACCCCCACCCCTCTCACCTGTCGGAGCAACCGACTTACCTGCTTGCAGCAGGAGACAGGACGCAGCGCCGCTGCCAGCAGCAGCGTCCACCAGCTGAACACTGCCAGGCCGTAACATGGATCATGATACGGTCTGCAGCAGTACCACCTTACCGCCATCCCCGGCCATGACCGTAGCCGGAATTTCACTAGCCTTCTGGAGGAATTCCGGCTACGGTCATAATATGGCGGACAGTAGGTAGCCATCCCAACAGTGTTTTGGCGGCCGTCGCTGCGGAGGTATGCGGTCATTACCGCCAATGTCATAATGAGGGCCTATGTGTGTAAAGTGTGTGAGACTGACTTTCTCAGAAGGAGAACAATGGAGACACTGACTGGAGTAGAAGCTGCAACAAAATTGTTACCTGACGAGCCGGGTAATGAGGACATTGCAGGAACAATCAGCGACTTGTGAACGGAGTGATAGAATTCATAGATTTGAAGTTTTAGTTTTATTGGACAAAGTGTGAACATGTGATAGGGAATTTAATGTAACTGGACTGCACTGAAAATAAACTAGCATTTTGCCATTTGTCCATTTTCTTGCTGGCTGAAAGGTCAATATTTTTTTGTGTGTCTTAACAAGAGACGTGCTTAACTCTAATGCTGACTTCGCGTTTTCTGAACTTTGATGCTGAATCCTGATGCCTTACTGACTGACCTGATGTCCTGATGACGAAGTCTATTTTAACTTGACAATCCGATTGAGGAGAGGTATTATTGTACACATGTGTTTGTTATGCCTATTTGCTTTTTCTTTCTAGGTACCAACCACACTGTTTTGATAGAGCCATGTTTTCCAAATTTGTGTTACTAAATTGTTTTGCATGAAGCCTAACATGCTGATGCTAATCTGGTGTTAGTTAAGGATTCTCACTAATGAAAAGTATTCTAATAGGGAAGAATGTTTAATGAATTTCCCTGCTGAATCTTAATGTGTGCGACATTGTTTGCGCAATTGTTCTTGCTATTAATTTGCATCGTAACCTTGGAATGTGTAATAGTTCAAGCTTTGATTAGATTGCGGTTCTTCCGCAGATTTTTGTTGTTGTTTCTGTATGTGTATTATCTGATTTTGATATTAATTTACATGACGTTAGCATTGTTAATATTTGGAAATAAATATTCTAACTTCACTAAAAGGTGTGGTTATTCATGACTGAAAGGTCATGGTGTGTGACAATTACTGACTCCAACTGATTACTAATGTCATTGATTAATATTGATTATTGTAATTGTTTATTGGTTATTGATTACTGATCTGCATGTACTGGAACTATGGTGGGATCATCTTAATTCCGAGTCCCATGGTTCATCAACCTAATCGCGTCCCCTTGTAAGTTTACTTATTAAGGTCAGACACGCTAACAGAATGAGCTCTTGGTTCTTTTTTTGTGCACCTGTTTATGAACATTTAACCCCTTCTCTGTCAGGATTTTTCCCCCTCAGGTGCCAGACCTTTTTCTTTGGCTATTTGGGGCAGTTTCTTAGGCCCTGATAACTTTTTTGTCCACATAAGCTACCCATGCGTAATTGGTGTCCTTTTTTTCAACATCCTAGGGATTCTAGGGGTACCCAGAGATTGTGAGTTCCCCTGGAGGACACCAAGAAATTAGCCACTATACAGCAAAATGTTTGTTTTTTAAAAGAAAATGGGACAAAAGGGCTGCAGAAGAAGGATTGAGTTTTTTTCCCTGAAGATGGCATCAATAAAGCATTTATGGTGATAAAATCAACATCTTCCCAGCTTTCAGGAACAGGCAAACTTAAATCAGAAAAGTAAGCCATTTTTACTAATATTTGTGCTTTTAGCCTCCTTCCAGTTAGTGACAGAAATGGGTATGAAACCAATTCTGGATCCTGGACAGCTAAATATTTCTGAAAAGTAGACAAAATTCGGAATTCACCAAGGGGAATTCCAACAGAAAATAACACCTGAAATAAAAATAAAAAAAATAAAATAGAGGTAAAAAAAATATTTTTCTCTATGTTTTACTCTGTAACTTCCTGCGATGTCAGATTCTCAAAAGTAATATACTGTTACGTCTACTTAACTCTTCTGGTTGTGGGGATACATTGGGCTTGTAGGTTCATCAAGAACCCTAGGTACCCAGAGATAATAAAGGAGCTGCTCCTTGCAATGGGTTTTCATTGTTTACCTGGTTTACACACAAATCATTTGGTGAAATATAAAGAGTGAAAAATATGTGTCAAGCATACCTTTGTGTTTCCAAAATGGGCACAAGATAAGATGTTCAGAAGCAGTGGTTATTTGCACATCTCTGAATTCTGGGGTGCCCATAATAGCATGTGAATTACAGGGAATTTCTCAAATAGATGTCTTTTTTACACCCTGTCTTACATTTGGAAAGAAAAAATGTAGAGGAAGACAAGGGGCAATAACACTTGTTCTGCTATTCTGTGTTCCCCCAAGTCACCCGATAAAAATGGTACCTCACTTGCATGGGTAGGCCTAATGCCCGCAACTGGAAATGCAACATGGACACATCACATTTTGTCTTTGAAAACTGAGGTGTTGTTTGGAAAGTGCCTAGCTGTGGATTTGGATCTTTAGCTCTGCCGGCACCTAGGGAAACCTACCGAACCTGTGCATTTTTTAAAACGAGACACCTAGGGGAATCCAAGATGAGGTGACTTGTGGGGCTCTCACCAGGGTCTGTTACCCAGAATCATTTACAATCCTCAAAATTTGGCCAAAAAAACACTTTTTCCTCACATTTCGGTGACAGAAAGTTCTGGAATCTGAGAGGAGCCACAAATGTCCTTCCACCCAGCATTCCTCCAAGCCTCACGATAAAAATGGTACCTCACTTGTGTGGGTGGCCTAGTGCCCAAGACAAGAACTGCCCAAAACACAACATGGAGCTGTTTTTTGCAAAGTGCCTAGCTGTGGATTTTAGCTTCTAGCTCAGCCGGCACCTAGGAAAACCTACCAAACCTGTGCATTTCTGAAAACTTGACACCTAGGGGAATCTAAGATTGGGTGACTTGTGGTGCTTTCACCAGGTTCTGTTACCCGGAATCCTTTACAAAACTTAAAATTTGGCATACAAAACACTTTTTTATCACATTTCAGTGACAGAAAGTTCTGAAATCTGAGAGTATCCACAAATTTCCTTCCACCCAGCTTTCCTCCAAGTCTCCTGATAAAAATTGTACCTCACTTGTGTGGGTAGGCATAGTGCCCATGAAAGGAAATGCCCCAAAACACTATGTGGACACATCAAAATTATCAAATACAAAACTACCTGTTTTTGCAGGGGGCATCTGAATTTTTGGTCCTGGGCTCTGCAGCCATATCGGGAAACCTACCGAACCCAAACATTTCTGAAAACTAGACACCAGAGGGGGTCCATAGAGGTGTGACTTGAGTGGATCCCCCACTGTTTTCTTACCCAGACTCCTCAGCAAACATCAAATTTAGCTAAAAGAAATTCTGTGTGGGATCACCGCACCAGGATGAATTTCCTACCAGCCAATGTTCCCCTCAGTCTCCTGGTAAAAATGATACCTCACTTGTGTAGTTGGGACAAGTTCCTGTGACAGGGAAGAGCCAAAAACATGTTGAAACTGAGGGGGAACCAAATCGGGTCCAAAAGGGTAGTTTGAAAAAAAAACATTTTTAGGCTGACAAGTGGGGCATAATTGTTATCGGTATAGATGTGACAGGTGGTAGGAATTTTGTGGATTCCGGAAGGCTCCATCACAAAAATGTAGGAAAAATGTGTGATTTCCAGCAAAGTTGGAGGTATGCAAGGCATTGTTGGTATGAAAATGGTTCAGGGATCATGTGAAACACATCACCCTGGACTCACCCAGATGTTTAGTTTTCAGACGTGTCTAGGACTTGTAGATTTTTCTACGTGGCCACATCACAAAGTCTAAAAAGTGCAGCCCTCACCATTCCAAGTGGGATAATTTTGAGAGTTAGACAAGCCCTCACAGCCCACATGTAAAACCAAAACCCAAAATAATCAAATGTCCTCTTGCTTGCCATGGGATAAGATGCTTTAGTGTACAGGGGTAGAGGTGAAAGACTGTTACCCACTTTAGTTGGGGTGGGGGCATAACCATGCCCATACTGGTTAGTAGCCACCACCCCACTATTTTTTTTTTTTTTTTAATTACCTGGCATCTACTAGGCTTTCTGCCTCCACCGGGGAGTGGATCGTGGGTAATTGCCTCATCTGCCCACCAGGGGGGGCAGAACAACTTTGGCCCCATTTATTTATAGCCATTCCCTCACCCTCTTTTAAAAAAAAAAAATCTTCCCTGGTCTCTGGTGGGCTTTCTGCCCCCCTTGGCGGCAGACGGGCCTCCCAAAAATAGGCCGATGTGCCCTGAGGGGGGCATATATGGCCAACAGTAATGTGCTTCCATGGGGAGAGACCCTGGCCCAAGGGGCTGCCCCCCCCAAACAAAACACACACATACACACACACACCAGTCCCTGGTGCCTAAGTGGTTTCTGCCCCCCTGGGGGCAGATCGACCTAATAGAAATAGGCTGATCTGCCCCCCAAGTGGTGCAGAAATGGCCTAAAATAAATTTGCCCCCCAGGGGAGCAACCCTTGCCTAAGGGGTCGCTCCCCTTGCGTGACATTGGTGCAAAAAAACAAAATCCCTGGTGCCTAGTGGTTTTTGCCCCCTTGGGCAGATTGGCCTAATAAAAATAGGCTGATCTGCTCCCATGGGAGTCAGAAATGCCTAAAATAAAATTGACCCCCAGGGAAGCGACCCTTGCCTGAGGGGTCGCTTCCTTTGCGTGAATTTCAAGCAAAAAAACATCTCTGGTGCCTAGTGGTTTCTGCCCCCTTGGGGGCAGAGCAACCTAGTTAAAATAGGCCGATCTGCCACCACGGGGCAGAAATGGCCTAAAATAAATTTCCCCCCCTAGGGAGCGACCCTTGCCTAAGGTGTCTCTCCCCTTGTGTGAAACTGACCTAAAAAATAAATCCCTTGTGTCTTCGTGGTTTCTGCCCCCCTTTGGGGCAGATTGGCCTAATAAAAAAAGGCCGATCTTGAGGGCAGAAATGGCCTAAAACAAAATTGCCCCCCAGGGGAGAGACCCTTGCCTCCCTTACAAAAAAAACCTTGGTGCTTAGTGGTTTCTGTCCCCCCTTGGGGGCAGATATCCTAATAAAAATAGGCCGATCTGCCCCTAAGGGGGGCAGAAATGGCCTAAAGATAATTTTGCGGCAAGTGGAGTGATTCTTGCCTAAGGGGTCGCTATCCACATATAAAAAAATTTAAGAAAAACAAAAAAAAGAATCCTTGGTGTCTAGCGGTTTCTGCCTCCCTTCCACTAATTATAATAGGCGCTAGCGGTCCTCCCATGAGCCGGTCTAAGGACGTAACGGTTACATCCTTGACGCCTCAGTGCCACAGCCAAGTACATAACAGTTACATTCTTGGCTGCCAAGGGGTTAATGCATAATTCAATATTATTTGGCACCAAGAGGCCTTTAATGTGCTGCAAATAAGTAATACGTTTTAATTTCTTCCAGAGGGGACCAAAATGTGCCTCGGCTGGCTACACAGAAATCTTTAAAACGACATTGTTATAGATAAATTAGGGGATGCTCAGACAAAGTACAGGCCAACCAGGTCAAAGTATTGCATTCTGAGAAAGGCATAGGGTGAGCCAGTTCAATATGGAAGTATTGAACTGTATTTATTCAATTCAATAGTATCATTGCATATTGTGTAATTTTAAACAAAACTATGTGCCTCATAAAACATTTATAAATGGAAGTAGCAAGACCCCATTCCTTGCTAATAGCATACATAACGCATAGCCGCCTACATACAGATTTGAATTACAAATAATTTTATTAGAATTTTACTAAATGTCGCCTCTTCAATCACAATGATTCAGTGGGTAATAGTATTTGATTTTCATTAGTGATGAAGACATAATTTGTTTTAAAGGCGCAGTTAATCATTATCAAATTATAATTAGGCCATTTTGAAGCAATTATTTATAATTACTCTACTATTAAACTTGCTCCTCTGAGCAATCTTTTGAAAACTGTCTAACCCACTTAGTCCTAAATAATAGTTAAACTTTGGCTGTTATTTTTACTGGTTCATGTACATAATTAAGAAAATAAAAAGCCTACAGACTCCACCCTGAGAGGTTTGAATAGCTGGCATGTGGTTTAAAAGAATCAGTGCTACTTGTATTCAATTTAAATTAATCTGTGACAAAGCATTTGAAATCTTACAGTAAGACATAGTATCAGAGTGTTTTACTAGCTAGAAGAATCTAAATAACAAACTGCTAACATTTGAAAACTAAATGTAAAAGATGGCTACTATGCAGAGTGTTGTAGTTCATGTAAGTTTTTCCCAAACTGTGCACATGTACACTGGGAGAGTTGTTTTCGGGGATACATTTCCTCATCATTCAAAAAGTGACAGTTGTACTGCCCCCTCGGAAGTGACGTTACATTCATTACCGGGACTTCTGGTGACCCCTGTGACCCTGCCCTGGAACAGACATTGGTGTAGGTGAGTCACGTGTGTTGTGACACTGTGTGATGACGTGTTAGTCATGTGCCCTATTGCTGTCCCGAGTGTCTAGGTGCATGTGTTGTGTAAAATGGCAGCTGTACAGGTGTGCACCGTGTTTCTGCACCTAAGAGCATGCTCATGCTGGTTGGGCTGCAGTGTGGCTCCTCAGAGGGAGGTGGGGTGGAACTACAGAGCCCCCACCCACCCTCTAGGAGCGTTGTATAACCTAGAGGAGTGTATGATGGTGACCTTTTAAAAAAAATATATAATCTTCAAGCCTACAGGCACAGAAAGGGCCAAGCAGGGTGTATATAGACATAGAGCATGAGCTTTAAAAACACAAGTCATAGTTACCTAAGGAGGGTAGCTGTGTGTAAGGGGACGATAAGTGAGGCCTAGCAGACCACTTGAGGGTCTTCAGGCCATTATGTAGTTTCTAGAGGAGCCGCTGCCCAACGCCCCTATTATTTTATCAAGTCTGCTTGCTACTGCTTACGTCAAGCAATGAACTATAAACCTATGCTTTTGCAAGTCAGAGTGACCCATACATGCTTAGAAGATGTCAAAGTAGAAAGTGGCAGCCCCCAGGGGACTGCTTATGAAATTCTAAACTTAAAATGTCTCTGAGCCCACCCCTTCACAATGTCTATGCATAATTAGCCTGGTGTAGCAAGTATGAAAGCCCCCCAAAGGTAAACACACAAGCATCTCACAAGACTCTTTTTGTGAGCGGCGTATTGAAGCTTGCGGAGAGCAGGGCTTCCCCACTGACCATCAAGGAGAAAAATATGAAGGGCAGAGCGCAAACTGGTAATGCAAACCAGCTTCTACCTAAGGTAAATAACTATGGCCTGTTTGTATATTTTTGTAATGTGATTCCAACCTGATGTTGTCTTTAGCCCCTTTCCCTAGTTCACACAGAGGGTAATATGTGGCATGTACTTTGAACACTATTATCTAAGGGCATATTTTCTATTTTATTTATTCATTATTACTATATTCTATTTATGTGGCACACATAGGGGGTCATTCTGACCCTGGCGGTCACCGACCGCCAGGGCCAACGACCGCGGAAGCACTGCCAACAGGCTGGCGGTGCTTCCTGGGCAATTCTGACCACGGCGGTAAAGCCGCGGTGAGAAAAGGGGAACCGGCTGTTTACCCCTGGCCCAGGGAATCCTCCATGGCGGCGCTGCTTGCAGCGCCGCCATGGGGATTCCGACCCCCTTCCCGCCAGCCTGTTTCTGGCGGTTTACACCGCCAGAACCAGGCTGACGAGAACAGGTGTCATGGGGCCCCTGGAGGCCCCTGCACTGCCCATGCCACTGGCATGGGCAGTGCAGGGGCCCCCTAACAGGGCCCCACAAAGAGTTTCAGTGTCTGCAGAAAATCGCGACGGGTGCCACTGCACCCGGCGCACCCCAGCAACTCCGCCGGCTCCATTCAGAGCCGGCTTCATCGTTGCTGGGGCTTTCCCGCTGGGCCGGCGGGCGGCCTTTTGGCGGTCGCCCGCCCGCCCAGGGGGAAAGTCAGAATGACCGCCGTGGTCATTTGACCGCAGTGCGTTTTTTTGGCGGTCTCCGCCCGGCGGGCGGCACCCGCCGCCCGCCGGGGTCGGAATGACCCCCATAATGTGTTATAAGTATGATAAAATGTGCTTGGGGCGCCCATAGTGAACCTTTGCATTCCTCTGCACCCCCAACCAAGCGCTCCCACCCCATGTGGCCATTACCTTAAAGGTGGGGGCATAGGTGTGTCTGGCGTTTTGAGCACTTTCGGTCACCACAGACCCAGCACCCCAAGGACAGAGGTAGCCTATGGGTCGGTGCGAGGAGTTAACTGAGGAAGCTTGTAGTTCAAAAGTACATGCTGAAAAGTTCCTTGTGCATGCATCCTTCTGGAACTAATAACAATTTTCAATATACTGCTTATAATTAATTTGCCTACTAGTGAGCTCTAGTTTTGAAACCCCATAAAGTAGAGCAGAGGATTAATATGTATGCTGCAAAGAACAGAACTGTATTTCATGTGGAAAGCTGCCAGGATAGGTAAAATGTGCCTTTAAATCAGTTTTAAAATAATACCAATGTGTATGAAAGGAGGACTATGATGAGATGTGGGGCACATTGTTTTTATTGGTGGGGTAGGGGTTGCCAAAAAGACGGTTGCACAGGCTGCAGGCTATGAGCCAGGGGCCCTCTGAGAGCAAGCATGCAAAGTTATTGGCTGGAGCATGGGGAGTTGATCACATGAGGCTTGGCGCCCTTCTTTATCAAACTACCAATGCCTGCTCTCAGGGACCCCAGGCGCAAAGCCTGGGGTCCCGAGGGCCCCCCTTTTAAGATAATAATGCAGGTCGTTGAGCGTTTTGCTGCTCAACGACCTAAGTTATTAGCATAACAAACCTGCTCTCACAGACAGCGCGGCCTCTGAGAACAGATCGGTTAACTTAATGTCTGGGTCACTGAGCCACAAAACGCTCGGCGAACTCCGTTATTAGCCACACAAACCTGTTCTCAGAGGCCGCGCTGCCTCTGACAACAGATCTGTTAGTTAATGTCTGGGTCAGTGAGCTGCAAAGTGCTCGGCGACACGTGTTATTAACTTAGCACACCTGCTCTCAGAGACCGCTGGCTCACGCCGCGTGGCCTCTGAGAGCAAGTCTGCTAAGTTAATAGCAGAGATTGCCAAGCATTTTGTGGCTCGGTTATCTGTGTTATTAACCTGAAAGGCCTGCTCTCAGGAACCGTGTAGTGTGAGCCTGCGGTCCCCTGAGAGCAGGTCTGTTAAGATAGTGGCTGAGACCACGTACCTCGCACTAGACACCTTCCAGCCCCTCGGGGTTAGTGGGTGTCCAGCGGGAGGTGCTTGACCTCCTGCCATCCTATGGAGGAGGACGTGCATGGCACGAGGTACAGGCCTGAGGGCCCTAGCCTCGTGCGCTTGGGCCCTCTGGCCCTTCATGATATCCTAGAGTCCCCAAAACAGTGTGGGCCTTGGGCCCCTGAACCTGAGGCTTGGGACCCCAGGCACCCTCGTAGCAACGTTTAAAAAAAAATCACATAAAAATAATAAAACAAAAAATAAATAAGGTAAAAGCACTTCATGGGTTGGGTTGCATTCCACTCACCTCTGGTTGGGCTCATGATGTGCTGGGGAAATGTTAAGCACGACACGGGAACCCCCATGCTCCCTCCACAGCATGCAATTTTTCAAAAGACTGTGTACAGACTGGTGGAGCTGGCTTTGTCTATCTGCTCCACCCTCTAGGTTGGAGCTTAGAGTGAGCTTTGCCCCCACACATGGTCCAGAGCATCGGGAGCTGGGGCAAGAACATGGAAATGGATCCCAGGATCAGGCTGCCATTCTATTGCACATGTTTGTATGTACAATGAACTGCACTGTTTGAAATTGTTTTGAGATATATATTTTTATAATTAGAGTAATTATATGACATTATAAGGACTAGGGACGGCATTGTAATATAAGTAAAATAAGGCCACGAAGGCCGCAGAACTATATAAAATAATGCATTATTGAGAGATTCCTAGATCTTATGTTGTGCATAAACAGTGTATGGTTTTTGAGAAATGTGAACAAGAGATGTTGGCCCTCATTACGATCCTGGCAGTGAGTGATAAAGTGGCGGTACTACCGCTAACAGTCTGGCGGTAACTACCGCCAAATTATGACCATGGCAATAATAACTCCCATAGACAGCCAATGTACCACACCAACCACCAGGGAGGAAACAACACTCACCATGGGGATAGCCAACAACAGCCAGGCAGGAGACAAAGTACCACCCACCATATTATGACACAGGAAACCATCACCTTTCCGGGGTGGTACCAACGCCATCAAAAGCCTGGCGGAAACACATCACAGAAGATAAAAGACTCACCATCGGAGACACAGGGAAGAACAATGCCACTATGGAACCCCAGCTGCAGGTTTTCCCGATGAACTTCTACGTTATGCTCCACCAGGAACACCAAGGCCGACGAAGATGATGACGGTGAGTACAGCCATCTAGCACAAAAGGGAGGGTGGAAGGAAAACAAGAGTGAAACACACGCGCACAACACACACCCGACACACACACACCATACACACAACCAGCTGCTCACAAAAAACAGTTTGTCCCCGAAAAATGGCAGAATAAGGCAAGGACAACAGGAATGGATGAAAGTGATTGTAATTAGATCAAATTCAAATTCAATAATTTGATTTATCAATGAAACAGATATGTACACATGTACACAAATGGACACTGCCCAGTCCACTGTTCAAAGGGTCCACATGGCCACAGGGCACAGTCTACGGCCCAACTTAAATCCTGACCACATCCGGATAGTACACTGGAGGGGCATCAGTTTGCAAGTATGTAGACACCTCGGGGGGCACCTCAGCCGGATGCGAGAACAAGCCCACTGCTTCTGAAGGGGGCAACATGCCCATTTCTCTGTCCTGGGAATTGCAAGGCCACAGTCTCTCAGGTGGGTGACTTTCCCACTGGTTCTGGAGGGGGTAACATGCCCATATCTCTGTCCTGGGGAGTGTAAGGCCACAAACTCTCAGGTGGCTGACTCTCCCACTGGTTCTGGAGGGGGCAACATGCCCATCTCTCTGTCCTGGGGAGTGCAAGGCCACAGTCTCTTAGGTGTGTGACTTTCCCACTGGTTCTGGAGGGGGCAACTCACACAGCAACCCCTGGAGTGTGGCTTACATGGCGTCCTCTGGCGGTGACAGCGGCAGTGTGGTGGTGGATGGAGGAGCCTCCTGGGCAGCCTCTGCACTGTCTGATGGCTGCAGTGTGGTGGTGGATGGAGGAGCCTCCTGGGCAGCCTCTACACTGTCTAACGGCTGCAATTCATCAGCTGGCGGTGAGGGCCCTGTGACAGCTGGTGGTGGTGGAGGTGCCACTCTGACAGCCTCGCTGGAGTAGAGGGCTTCGTCTCCTCCGGCACATGGGGCGTGGATCGCTTACCCTTCCTGGCAGGGGTGGATGGGTTATTCCTCTTCTTTCCTGGTGGTGCAGGCTCCTTCCCCTTTCCTGGTGGTGCATGTTCCTTCCCCTTCTTTCCTGGTGGTGCAGACTCTTTCCCCTTCTTCCCTGGTGGTGCTGGCTCTTTTCCCTTCTTCAATGGGGGAGTGGCATCCTTACTACCATGAGTAGGTGGTGCTACCACTGTCCTCGTGGACTTTGTGGCTGAGGTGCTGGGCTGTGCCCATGGTACCCTGCTCATATGGGCAGGATGGGGGGAAGGGGTAGGGAAGAGGTCAATTTGGGAAAGGAAAAGCTTTTTAGGGACGTTGGGGCAGGAGGAGGGAGGAGTAATGGGAGTGTAGGTTGAGGGGGTGGTTGTTGGAGGTATATTTCTGCTGGACTTGGGTGAAGGTGCATGGGCTGTATGCTGAAAGCGGTAGATGGCTATTGGGTGTCTGAGTGCTTGCGTATGTGTTCTTTAAGAGGGGGGACAGACAGGGTGGGGGAGGACAGAGGGGAGGCATGCATGGCTGTTGTGAGGTGTGTGTCTTGTTTGGTTTGGTGATGGATGCTGGTAGTGGATGTTGATGTAGTGCATGCAAGTGTGAGTGTGGACCTGACTGGGAGGGAGGTGGAGGAGAAGGAGGAGGGGGAGACAGCGGAGGCAGTGGATGTTGTTTTGTCTGCAACTGAAAGTTGTTTGCGTGAGTGCCTGTGTGAGGAAGTGTGGTGCTTGTGTTTGCCTGTGACACTCTTGGGTGTTGTCTTGTGTGCATGCTCATCTGTATGTGTGCTTGGGATAGGATGGGGATGTGGAGAATGGGACTGGGAAGTGGTAGTTGGATGGGGTACAGTAGAAACAGGGACAATGGTTGCCATCAGAGAGGGGGCCAGAACCTGAATCAATCTCTAATGGGCCGCTAATCCACTGTGGGTGCCCTCCAGGAATGTGTTGCATTACTGCATCTGGGATGCCAGCCCCTGGATGGCATTCACAATGGTTGACTGCCCTACAGAGATGGATCTCAGGAGGTCAATAGCCTCCTCACTCAGGGCAGCCTGGCTCACTGAGGCAGGGCCTGAGGTGTCTTTGGCGAAGGAGAGGCCCACCCCCCTGGGTGAGCGGGCACAGGAAACTCGCCGAGGGGCTGCTGGGAGGGCGGTGCTGGTACGAGAATGGTGGCTGTGCCTGTTGCTGGGGTGGTCACAGAGGTGTCCGCCACCACCGGGGAGCTCCCATCTGAGGAGGTATCGCAGTCTGTGTTGTCTCCTCCAGTCTCCTTGCCCACCATCCCACTGGTTCCCTCGGCGCTCCTGAATTCTGCCTCCTGGGTCATGTGGGATTCAGCTCCCTCTGTCGCTGGTGCCCCTGATCTTCTGCCAGATGATGCTAATGCACACAAGGACAGGATGACAAAACAAGAAAGCGGGGAGAGAGAGACAAAGGATACACTGGGTCAATGACTGCACTAACACCACAGTTGGCATACACATCACTGTCACACAGAGGGAACAGGCTTAAGCACTCTTCATTGCACTACCAGGGATATGGCTAGTCACTAAGGCAAGAAGAGGACCACACACCGCCAACTGCAGCACTCCTGGAACCCACGATGCCCTGCCTGAAATGGACTGCAAACAAGCTAGGTCTCCTGTATTTGCCATACACCTATTACCCTTCAGATGACCCACGCTGCAATGTCTGGTGTGGCTTTAGGGGCCTCCACTAACACACATCCACAACCCGGATACCATCCCACCAGCCAAAATATGTACTGGTACCCACTGTACTCACCCCCTTGTGGCTGCTGTGATTCCCTCAAGCAGCCATCCAGCTCAGGGTAGGCCACTGCTAGTATGCGGGCCATCAGGGGGGTCAGGGCCTGACGGGCACCCCTCCCTCGTTGGGAGGCCATCCCCAGCTGGGCCTCCGCAGTCTTCCGTGCCCAGTGTCTCAGGTCCTCCCACTGTTTCTGACAGTGAGTGCTCCACCTGCCATACACTCCCAGGGTCCACACATCCTTGCCGATGGCACGCCATAATCCCTTCTTTCGATGGGCAATGACCTGCAGAGGCAATACAGACAGGAGAACACCATTAAATAAACAGTCCAGCCCATCACACAAATGGCCCACCATACCCATTTCCATCACAATTGGCACACACATAGCCCGGCGCACAACATGTACACCTCCAACAGACAATCTCCCCACCCCCCACCCACCCTTACATGATGCTTGCACACACATCTCCATGCATCCTTGGCACATGCATTGTGGCCAAAGTGTACTCACCTGTTGGTCTAGAGGCAGTCAGTACTGGGTCGGACCCCATCCACAGTCGCTCCAACTCCTCCGAAGTGAAGGCAGGGGCCCTTTCCCTGGTCACACAGGCCATGCTAGGTTCCAGACGCAGGTCACAGCAGCACACGCAGTGTAGATCTTCTCCTGTTGAAGGTCAGGAAACAAGTGAGGATTGAGTTAGAAAATGGCAGTCACGTCCATGGTGGTGTACACCGTCACCTCCAGCGTAGGTCCCCATTGGCCACTGTACTCCATAGAGCCCCATATTATCCAATGAGGAATTGCAAGGCGGTACAAGAACGCCTTCCGCCACAACATCCAGCGTTGGGGGAGTTACCTCACTTCCTCCTTTCCCTACATACAGGACAGGTGGTTGCCATTTCAGGGAGGGGGACAGGCATACAGACATTAACTGAGTCACAGCCTAGATTAGCACATACCTCGCCATTAGCACTGTCCCTATACATGAGTGCACCATGTAGACTGCTGTTATGGTTTTGTTGTTCCAATTGTGACAGCTTACTCACTCTTGTTTCTCTTAAATACCTACCGCTGAGGATGAATAGGAGGTGGAGGCATACCCCAGTGTACAGACCCCGGTGGACTTAGCTACACTGGAGGACAGGCACATTATACTCACCTATAGGCTGGACAGGGCCACAATTACTGAGTTGGGTGCCCAGTTGGAGCCTGACCTGATCTCATCTATCCGTCAACCCACTGGGATCCCCCCTTTTGTGCAAGTGCTATCAGTGCTCCATATCCTCGCCACACTTTCTTTCCAAGTGACAGCGTGCTTGACAGCAGGAATGTCATAGCCAATGTTTTCAGTTGTGCTGGCAAGAGTATTGTCTGCCCTGGTAAAACACATGTGCAGCGACATAGCTTTCCCCCAAATGGAAGATTTGGCCACTGTGAAGACTGGATTCTATGCAAGGGAACATATCCCCAATATTATTGGGGCGATTGATGGGACACATATGGCGTTTGTCCCCCTGCCAGAATGAACAGGTGTACAGAAATCATAAGAGTTTCAACTCCATTAATGTGCAGATGGTGTGCCTGGCGGATCAGCACATCTTCAATGTCAATGTTAAGTATCCTGGGTTGGTGCATGGTGCCTTTGTCCTGAGGAATAGCAGCATCCCAAATGTGATGGCCCACTACAGAGGAACACGTTGTGGCTAATAGGTGAGCCTTGGTCCCCAACCACTATATGTTAGTGTATGCCTCTGGTGTTAACCTCATAGGATAGTGTGGCTAAATGTTGTCCCTCAATACCTGCAGGTGACTCTGGCTCCCCAAACCTATCGTGGCTGCTGACCCATGTGAGGAATGCCAGGACAATGGCTGAAGTACGCTATAATGAGGCACATGGGCGAACCAGGCGGATCATCGATAGAACCTTCGGCCTCCTGAAGGCCAGGTTCAGGTGCCTCCATTTGAGAGGTGATCGCTGTGCTACTCACCCACGAAGGTCTGCCAGATAGTAGTAGCATGCTGCATGTTGCACAACCTGGCCCTCAGACGTCATGTATCTTTTATGCAGGAGGAGGAGACAGGAGATGCCCCTGTGGCTGCAGTAGACCCTGATGACTTTGAGGATGAAGAGACTGAAGATGAGGATGAGGACAACAGAACCACAGTTATCCGTTAGTACTTCCAATGCCACACAGGTGAGAGAGTGCAACTTCACATTTGTATGACTATTGTTGTATTCTGTGTGGCTGTGGCATGATGACATTAACCACTTTTTACCTCTACTTTCTGTCGCCTATGGATTATCATTTTACAAATGTTGGTGCAATGCCAACTATATAGTGATATGCTGACTACAGCCAGCTACAGGTCATTATATCTATGCTCTCACAATGTACAGTTCATTTGCAACGGATGCAACTGTTTCTATAAATACAGTGTTTCAACACATGACATACAAGTATTTGAGTTGTGTTCAAGGGTATTTATTTTAGTGATAAAAAAATTGAGGCAAAAGTGCAATAGAATGGGGTGATGATGGTGGGAGCTATGTCAGTTCAGGGTCGACAAGGTGACTGAGTAGGACACAAGGGGGACAATCAGGAGAGTCTCATTTCCAGGCGGTGGTCTTGGCACGTGTCTCTGGCTTCTGTCTGTATCTCAGGGAACGTTTGCAGGGTGGTTCACCTTCTGCAGGGGGATGGGTGCTGGTGGCATGAGGGTCCTTTGGCAGGGCCTCCTGCCCACTAGCGGCAGTGGAAGTGGAGGGCTGGTCAATCGAATGGCTAGTGGTAGGGGCCCGCTGGTGCGCTGTTGCCTCCCTCATGATGTTGGCCATGTCTGCCAGCACCCCTGCTATGGAGATCAGGGTGGTGTTAATGGCCTCCTAGTCCTCCCTGATCCCCTGATACTGTCTCTTCTGCAGCCGCCTGTTCTCCTGCATATTGTCAAGGATCTGGCCGATTGTGTCCTGCGAAAGTTGATAGGCTCCCAGGATCTTGGAAAGTGCCTCCTGGAGAGTTGGTTCCCTGTTCCTGTCTTCCCCTTGGTGCACGGCAGTCTTCCCAGTGTCCCTGTTGGCCTGTGCCCCTGCCCCCTGAATGGTGTGCCCACTGCCACTGACCCCAGGTACCTGATTACCTTGGGAGCAAGATGTGAACTGGGGTCTCCTGTACAGGTGGGTACACTGCTGATTGATGTGTCCTGGGGACAGAGGTATGGGTACGCTGGGTGGTGCTGTGGTGTTGGAGTCTGATGGGGGAGGCTCTGTGGTGGTCTGTGAGTGGGTTTTGGCGACCGGCTGTCCAGTGGTCCCTGATGGGCTAGGTAGGTCATCCAGATCCAGAAGTCCAGAGTTACTGTCATCATTGTGGGCATCTTCTATTGGGGGACTAGATAGTCATGGCACCACCTCTCCACTGCCATGGCTAGGTACCTGTGGGAGCATGTAAGTGATGTATTATGCTTCATGTGTAAGACATTTGTACATCCCTGGCTTCCCCTCTATCATTGGTGTTGCCCTGCCACATTTGTTTGTGTATGGTGATGTATTGTGGGATTGTTATTTCCCATATGCTGTGCATCTTTTAGTGATGGGTGCCCATGCAGGGCTGGGAGGGCTAACCATGCATTAGTATAACATGCAGGGGTTGGCATTGGGGTTAGTCATATGTGTAGGTGCAGTGTGTGGGATGGAGTGGAGTGATGGGAGTGAGGGTGAGGGGGGGTGATGGCATGCAGTTATGGGGGGTGATAAGTAGTAAATGTTGACTTATAAGTGTCCAGTCCTCCGACTACTCCAGCGAGTCCCTCAGGATGCAGTATTGCAAATACTTGCTCCTCCCATGATCTGAGCTGTGGGGGAGAAGGTGGGGGTCCACCGCCAGTCCTCTCTAAGGTGAGGTGGTGCCTTGCTGCAATGGAATGTACTTTCCCCTGTAGGTCATTCCACCTCTTCCTGATTTCATCCCTTGTTCTTGTGTGCTGTCCCATGGCGTTGACCCTGTCCATGATTCTCCACCATAGCTCCATCTTCCTTGCAATGGATATCTGCTGTACCTGTGCTCCAAACAGCTGTGGCTCTACCCTCACAATTTCCTCCACCATGACCCTTAACTTCTCCTCAGTGAAACGGGGGTGCCTTTGTGTGCAATGGGTGTTGTGTGGTGTGTGTTGGTGAGAGTGTGTTGAGTAATGTGGTGGGGTGTGTGATGTGGGGTGTGTGTGTCTAGTTGTCTCTGTGCTGTTCGTGGCAATCTCCTGGCAGTAATTGTTGTTGGTAAGGGGTTGTGGGTTTTATAGTGCTGTGGGAGTGTGGGTGTGGTGCGTGTATGAGTGTCAGAGGTGTGTTTTTTGTAGTGGCAAATATAGGGGGTTATTCCGACCCTGGGGGGCGGCGGCCGCCGCCCGCCGGGCGGAAACCTCCAAAAGTCCGCCCCGCGGTCAAATGACCGCGGGGGTCATTACAACTTTCCCGCTGGGCCGGCGGGCGATCTCCAAAAGATCGCCCGCCGGCCCAGCGGGAAAGCCCCTGCAAAGAGGAAGCCGGCTCCGAATGGAGCCGGCGGATTTGCAGGGGTGCGACGGGTGCAGTGGCACCTGTCGCGATTTTCAGTGTCTGCAAAGCAGACACTGAAAATCTTTGTGGGGCCCTGTTAGGGGGCCCCTGCACTGCCCATGCCAGTGCATGGGCAGTGCAGGGGCCCCCAGGGGCCCCACGACACCCGTTCCCGCCAGCCTCTTCCTGGCGGTTTGGCTGGCGGGAAGGGGGTCGGAATCCCCATGGCGGCGCTGCAAGCAGCGCCACCATGGAGGATTCCCTGGGCCAGGGGAAAACCGGCGGGAAACCGCCGGTTCCCCTTTTCTGACCGCGGCTTTACCGCCGCGGTCAGAATGGCCCGGGAACCACCGCCAGCCTGTTGGCTGTGCTTCCTCTGCCCTCCACCCTGGTGGTTTGAAACCGCCAGGGTCGGAATGAGGGCCATAGTGTTGTTTTGTACATGGGTGTCCATTCTGAGCGCAGGGGTATGTACCGACAATGGTTTACCACCGTTAAATGTCCCCCATGGGGATTCATGGGTCATAATGTGGTAGGCGTTGTTCTGTTGGCGTAACAGTATGGGTGTTCGGTGTTTTGCACTGATCTTTGGTCTGGCGGATTTGCGTGTGTGGCTGTATTCTGCCGGATTGGTATGTGTGTCATAATATGGTGAACGTTGGTGGCCCTCAGCTTAGCAGTAAGGGGCATTTACCGCCAATGTCATAATGAGGGCCTCTGTGTATTGCACCTTAAGAACCATTTAGGGGCTGATAGTATACTTAATAGCTAACATCCTGATTGAGATTTTTTTAATTGAGTATGTAAAAATTCGTGTGAGATTTGATACATGTCTTAGCAGATACCTCTGAAAGTGCGTATACCCCCGCTATTTAAAAAAATATATCAGTTGTTAGCCTGGGGTAACGTTTCAACTCTTGATTATTCGAATAAGCGTTTTTACAGTCTTATGGTATATTTATGAATGTGTTATGACGGTACCATAAAAATGAATGGTGGTCTAAAGTCAAGTATGTCTCTTTTTGTACGTAGGTTCCCAAGAGCAAACGCCGACTGATGAGGAAATGGAGGTCTTTCAGCAAGCTATAGCTATCTATACTTTTATAGTTAGAGAACCTTGTCAACAAACTAGTCCTATTTTTCTATTTTGCTTTATTGCTAATAATGTTTTCTGATACTTTTCTTTCTTTATACAGGAGATGACGCCGAAGTACAGACGGCTGTCAAAGCTCTATAGCGGATCCTAGAGGCATAAGATGCAAAGTCTTCAGTGCATCAAGATACAGCTCTTACGGATAAATAAAATTATCCGTTGCCTCACAGAATGCTAATAGTCACTGTGTTATATTGTAAGTGTGACTTTTTTTTTCCTCTTTTGTACAGAGCCCCTGGGGGAACACACAAGCAGTGCGTCATCGGCGCAAAATGTGGGAGGCGGTGTTAAAAAGGCATGCCAGAAAAGGAAGTCCACAGCACCTAAACATGGCCCCTATATAAAGAAAGGTCCCAACCCTGGCAATACATCAGGTGTGTTTTAAAAATATAGAGGCAAAAGAATCCTAACCTCTTTCTCTCTCTCTCTCTCTCTCTCTGTCTCTCTCTCTTTATCTATCTATTTACTTTCTTTTCTCCCTCTAGGATACAGTGGTTCTAGCAATACCTAAAATGTATTTTTTATTTTTCACATCATAGAACCGTCACTAAAGATCTCAGAAGGTGTTAGCCGTAAATAAGCGGTCCACGTCGCCTTTAAAGTTTTCACAGGAGTTTTACAAAACACAAAGGCCCTAATTACAACCCTGGCGATCAAAGATCGTCAGGGCTGTTTTGACGGTTGCACCGCCAACAGGCTGGCGTTGCAATCCTTGGGATTATGACCGTGGCAGAAGTGCAGCGGTCGCACCGCCGGGACTGGCGGTTTACCGCCACATTGGTCCCAGCGGTTGTAATCCCGAGGCTAACACACACAGCAATCCATACATTCATGGCCCACTCATCATGCTCACAGTGTACTCACCTGTTTGTCGGGGGACCATAGAGTAAAGTATACTGGGGTAGGACCCCATACACCAGTCTCTCCAAGTCCTCCAAAGTGAAGGCGGGGGCCCTTACCCCAGACACTCGATCCATTGTCGCTTTCCAGACACAGGTCACAGCAGCACTTGCAGTATAGGTCCTCTCCTGTTGAAGGTCAGGTAGCAAGTGATTGAACAGATAGAAAATGGCGGTCATGTCCACGGCGGTGCGTACCGTCACCGCTGGCGTACATGGCCATTGGCTCCTGGAACCCACAGGGCCCAATGATAACCAATGCGAAGTTGCAAGGCGCTTGTCGACCGCTGACCACAATGGCGCACAATGCCAGAGGAACTACCTCATTTCCATTTGTCTCTTCACACAGGTCAGGCAGCTGCCATTTCAGAGGGGCACAGGCCATGGCACCTAACTGCGTCACTGCAGACATTGGCACATCAACTGACTTTCAAATTCACATACTGTATCTGTAAAGGAAGAAATGCATTTTTATGTGTGAATAAGACCCTCTGCTCACCATTTTCCACCCTAGAGTTCAACCAGTGAGGATGAATAGGAGATGGAGACATCCCCCCATGTACAGACCCCTGGTGGACCTGGTGACTATGGAGGACAGACACATTATCCTTACCTACAGACTTGATCTGGCCACAATCCAAGAACTGTGTGACCAATTGGAGCCTGACCTGATTTCAGCTATCCGCCAGCCCACAGGTATCCCCCTCTAGTGCAGGTCCTGTCAGTGCTCCATTTCTTGGCAAGTGGTTCCTTCCAAACAACAGTGGCCATGGCATCAGAGATGTCTCAGACAATGTTCTCCAACGTGTTGACCAGAGTGTTGTCTGCCCTGCTGAAACACATGCACAGCTACATCGTATTCCCCCAGGTGGAGGATTTGGCCACAGTGAAGGTTGACTCTTATGCCCTGGGACATATCCCCAACATCATTGGTGCCATTGATGGTACACATGTAGCATTTGCCCCCCCCCCGGAGAAATGAACAAGTGTTCAGGAATAGAAAATGCTTTTACTCTCTGAATGTGTAAATGTTTGGCGAACCAGGACATCTCCCATGTGAATGCCAAGTATCCTGGCTCTGTGCATTATGCCTTTATCTTGAGGAATAGCAGCATACCATATGTGATGGCTCAACACCAGAGGCACCGTGTGTGGCTAATAGGTGAGCCCAAGGTCCCCACCCAGTATATGTTGGTGTATGGGTGTGGGGTCGTCCCTAAGGGTGAGTGTGTGGCTAACAGGTATCCCTCGATATTTGAAGGTGACTCTGGTTACCCCAACCTCTCATTACCCCGACCCCAGTTAGGAATGCCAGGACAAGGGCAGAGGAATGTTACAATTAGGCACATGGGCGAACAAGGAGGAGAATTGAAAGAACTTTTGACCTCCTGAAGGCCAGGTTCAGGTGCCTCCATCTGACAGGTTCATCACTGTACTACTCACCCAAGAAGGTGTGCCAGATCATCGTTGCATGTTGCATGTTGCACAACCTGGCCTTGAGACGCCAGATGCCTTTTATGCAGGAGGATGAGCCTAGAGATGGTCTTGTGGAAGCAGTGGAGCCTATGGACAGTGACGAAGAGGAGGCAGAGGGTGAAGATGAGGACAACAGAAGTACTCTCATTCAACAGTCCCTCCAGTGACACACAGGTTAGACACTGTAACTTCACTTTACATTGCAGTTTTGTGTTAGACATTGGACATGGCAGCCTGATTTCCCTATGTCTTTGGCTACTTACTGTACCCTTTGCCACCTCTATTTTCAGATCTCTGTGGCCCATTCTGGTTCCTGGTGTATTTACTGCTGCCCACTACAGGTCATACCAATGTATATTTAACTGTACATATGAATTGAAATGTTTACAGCTTGTTAAACTAATACATATTTCAATCAATTGACAGACTCCATACTTGTATTTGTTCCAAGGGTGTTTATTTAAGTGCTAAGAGGTGGAGGGAGATGTGCAATGGGCTGGGATGTTGGTGGAGGAATATCCAGATAGAGTCCAATCTCTTTGTATCACAGGTGCATTGTCCAAGGAGGCATAGGAAGGGGAGCAATGGCAGTTCAAGGTGGACAGGGTGACATAGTGGGACACAAGGGTGACAATCAGGAGAGTCTTATTTCCTGGCGGGGGTCTTGACAATGTTCTCTGGCTTCTGCCTGGATTGCAGGGACCATTTGCGGAGTGGTTGTCCTTCTGCAGAGGGTGGGGTGCTAGTGGCCTGTTGGTCCTGTGGTGGGGCCTCCTGTCCACTGGCGCCAGCAGAGATGGAGGGCTGATCTTTGGTGTGGCTAGTGTCAGGGGCCCGTTGGTGTGCCACTGCCTCCCTCATGGTGTTGGCCATGTCAGCCAGCACCCCTGCAATGGTGACCAGGATGGTGTGGATGTGTTTGAGGTCATCCCTGATCCTCAGGTACTATCCCTCCTGCAGCCGCTTTGTCTCATGCAACTTGGCCTGTATCTGGCCCAAGGTCTCCTGGGACTGGTGGTACGCTCCCAGGATCCCTGCAAGTGCCTCGTGGAGAGTGGGTTCCCTGGGCCTGTCCTCCCCCTGTCGCACAGCAGTCCTCTCAGCTTCCCTGTTGTCCTGTGCATCTGTCCCCTAAACAGTGTGCCCACTGCCACTGACCCCAGGTCCCTGATTGTCCTGTGTTAGTGGGGTTGCCTCAGGTCCCTGTAGTGGTGGACACATTGCTGATTGACGTGTCCTGGGGACAGTGGTATGGGCCCACTGGGTGTGTGCTGTGCTGGTATTTCCTGAGGGGGGAGGCTCTGGTGCTTTGGGACTGTGGCAGGATAACCGACTGTCCAGAGGTCCCTGATGCACCAGGTTGGTCATAGTGACCCAGGGTTGCAGAGCTGCTGTCATCACTGTGGGCCTCTTCTGGGGGGGGGGGGGTGGATGTTGGTGGCACCTCCTCTCTGGTGATGTTGATTGGGGTCCTGTGGGGATGTAAATGCAGTGTTATTGTATCAGCGTGAGCCATCTTGTGCATGGGTGTGTTTCCCTGTATGATTGTGATTGCCCTGTCAGCTTTGCCTTGTATGAGTGGTGATTTTGTGGGCTAGGTGATTCTCTCTAATGTGCATGCTTTAGTGATGGGTGTCCATGCAGGTCTGTGATGGGTGTCCATGCATTGGTGTGGCATGCAGGGCTTGGTTTTGGGATGGGTGGGTTGTGATAGTGGGGTATATGCGAGGTGATGGATTGATGGGGTGAGGGTAGGAGTTTGTGATGGCATGCAGGTAGGGTTGGGGAAATAATAGTAAAGATTTGACTTACCAGAGTCCAGTCCTCCTGCTACTCCTGCGAGACCCTCGGGATGCACTATTGCCAAGACTTGCTCCTCCCCTGTTGTTTGTTGTGGGGTAGGAGGTAGGTGTCCACCGCCAGTCCTCTGTGCGGCTACCTGGTGTATTGCAACCATGGAACGCACTTTCCCCTGTAGGTTGTTCCACCTCTTCCTGATGTCATCCCTTGTTCTACGGTGCTGTCTCACGGCGTTGACCCGGTCCACGATTCTCCGCCATAGCTCCATCTTCCTAGCAATGGACGTCTGCTGCACCTGTGATCCGAATAGCTATGGCTCTACCTGGATTATGACCCTTAGCTCCTCCTCCTAAAACCTGGGGTGTCTTTGGGGTGCCATGTATGTGGTGTGTGTGGTATGTGTGAGGGTGTGTGAGGTGATGTGTTCGAATGTGTGCCGTAAGGTGCGTGAATGGTGTATGGGTGATAATGTTCTGTGGCTCAGATTGAGCGGGTGCTCCTGGCTTGTCTCTCTCTCAGTTATCAATCTTTTTTTTTTCATTGCAAGGGTTGTGGGTAATGTGGGTGTGTGTTTTATAGTGGTCTGAGTGTGTGGGTGTGGTGTATGTATGTGTGTCAGGTGTGTGTAGTTTGAATTGTCCAATGTGGTGTAGTTTTGTTAATGTGTGTGTATTTTGAGCACGGCGTTGTGTACTGCCATAGGTTTACCGCGGTTGAAAGACCGCCGTGGTGATTCGTGGGTCCTGATACTGTGGGCCGATTTCTGTTGGCGTAACAGTGCGGGTTTTGGTACTGCCAGTTTATCACTGACCTTTGGTGTGGTGGACTTGTGTGGGTGTCTGTATAGTGGTGGATTTCTCTGTGTGGGTCATAATACTCGTAACAGTATACCGCTGTGGTTACAGTATGTTGGCGGCAGTCAGCATGGTGGTAGGCGGCATTTACCGGCAATGTTGTAATGAGGACCATAGACTCTATATACCCCCGACTCTGATCCACCACCACCAGCCCTCGCTGTGCCTCAGGCTCAACAGCCCCCACATCCGGTGGTCCTATCACCACCGTCCACACACATCTTTGTTGAAGAGCTTTTTCAAAAATATAAGTCAGAGGTACGGAGGTGTGGCGCAAATGGTACTAATTAAAATGGCTGCTTCTAAAGATCTGACCTCGTGGAACGATCAGGGTGAATTTCTCTACAAAGGACAGCCGATTGTTGGGTCTCATATGTACAATCTCAACAAAGGTTTCACACACCCCAAAACTCTATCACTCCAGAAAGTGGCTAGAGGTTGGGACCAGTTTCTACAGGTCGCTACAGAACTCAACGCTTCTTCTACCATCTTGGTAATGCTGAACACAGACGGCTGCTTGAAAGTTTGAAAGATCCTACTTACAGCCCTCCAAGTACTCCAAAGCCTGTTGTTTTTAAATCCGGCCCTACGGTGCCCCAGCCCTGCTTATCCCCCAGCTATCCCCCTCATGGAACAAATCACCTCTACTTTTGGATCCGAAAAAGACATCATCCAAAAGGAACACTTGGTTAACTGTTTGATACTTCAGCCTTTTGAACCTATGTATATGTTTTACACTGTCTTTGTGTATAGTTTTACACAGATTAATGAATTTATTGATTTCTTTCATCATTTATTTTTTAGTATGTTTGGTTGTACACGTGTTTAACCGTTTCACCACTCTTCTGTCATCTTTTAAGGGGTGCCCCGCCAGAATAATGAAAAGTATAGTCTGATTTCAAATTTAAATTCTTTTACTGTAGACAATTATAGTTGCACGTATATAAGCATTTCACAACCTTAACTTTTGACAAACATCGTATTCAGTTTTAAAAACGGTCACTGTAGACCTTTTATTTTCCTTACATACTTCACAACCAGACGGTCGTTATTTACTAGATCACTCGAATATAGATTTAGAAAATTTCAAAAAGTCATACCCTCAGACATTTTACTAATAAACTATATACAGTGTTCCTCACATGTGACTGATAAAGAACCCTGCACCCGCATCTTTTTATACTCGAACCTGGCAGCAGCTTTTTTATATACTTGAATATGGGTTTAGTATAGATGCTATGCTCTGGGAATGCCGCTGAACTGTCAAACACTATAACCTTGTCAGTATCGAAAAATATTCCCACCCAGTGCATTCCACCCTTGCAATGTGGATTTGTGTTAATGGCTAGCAAGCGCGGTCTTTCTACACCATCTTTCTTGGCTAGCCTGTCGCTCAGAAAAACATCTAAAAAGTATTTCCTTGTGTATTTATGCCTCCTTAAGAACTCATGTATATTCAGTGTCCATTGTACAATATTTTAAAGATAGTCAAACATGATTTGGCAGGAGTGGTTGACCTGAATGACTCTGTCGAACACCGTGAATACAATCATGTACACCTTGGTAGCCAAGGGATGTAAGAGGCTGGCCTGGTTTGTAGTGGGTACCAAAGGTACTTACACCTTATACCAGGTCCAGTTATCCCTTATTAATGAAATGTATAAGCCAGGCTGTCTAGAGGTAGCTGTAGGCAGAGCATCCAAGGCTGAACTAGGAGACATGCAAAGCTCCTGCAAAGCCACTGTGGTCACACAGTACTCACACACATGAAAGACAACATAAAATGCCAAAAATACTTTTTAAACTATACTCCCTTAGGAGGTAAGTAAATTACACAATATATACACTATTACCCCAAAACAGGTAAGTAGATAGGCAGAAATTAGGGCAAACAGTGAAAATCACAATAGTTTGCAATGAGCCTAGGGGGAACAAAAAGCATATACTTATATAGTGGAATGTGAAAGTCGGTTTCCCATCCAGGCAAGTGTATGTGTAGAAGGGCGCTAGGAGTGTAAGAAAACACCAAAGGTAAGTAAAATACCCCACCCCAGAGCCCAGGAAAGCAGGACTAAAACACAGCTAGGGCCAGATGCATCAAGCCTTTTTGCATTCACAAACGGTGTGAATGCCCATTTGCAAATGCAAAAATGCTGTTCAGTATATATGAAAGGCATTCGCAACGCAAATTTAAGGAATCGCTAAAATTGCGATTCCTTAAATTTGCGAGCCCGTTTAGAGAATCGCAAATTGTGATTCTCTAAATAAGAAATCGCAAATGAGGAATCCATTTTTAAAATTGGCATGTGTGCCCCTTACATGTCCCCAAAAACTTTTTGGGGTGCGGCTGAGGGGGCCTTAGGCCCCCAGCACCCTGGGTTTTTGCATTTCCAAAATTGTGAATTCCAGTTGGGAATTCGCTATTTGGGAAATGAAAAAAGATCGCAAATATGGGCCTACAGGCCCATGGGTGCGAAGGGGGGCTGTATCGCTATTTGCGATGCGGTAATAGCATTTGCGATTTTTAACAAATTGCTATTACAGAATCGCAAATATGATGCATAGCATTTTGCGAATCAGAAATAGCGATTTCTTAAAATTCGTTATTACCGATTCGCAAAAGACTTTATTGACACATCTGGCGCACAACTTCTTTCCTGGGCGGGAGCCCTTTAAACTTTGCCGGAGGCAGCCTCAGCTGCTGATAGGGCGGGAAGCCCTTCTTTAATACACAGCGCGCCCGCAACCGCGGGACGCGCACAACTTCTTTCCTGGGCGGGAGCCCTTTAAACTTTGCCGGAGGCAGCCTCAGCTGCTGATAGGGCGGGAAGCCCTTCTTTAATACACAGCGCGCCCGCAACCGCGGGACGCGCACAACTTCTTTCCTGGGCGGGAGCCCTTTAAACTTTGCCGGAGGCAGCCTCAGCTGCTGATAGGGCGGGAAGCCCTTCTTTAATACACAGCGCGCCCGCAACCGCGGGACGCGCACAACTTCTTTCCTGGGCGGGAGCCCTTTAAACTTTGCCGGAGGCAGCCTCAGCTGCTGATAGGGCGGGAAGCCCTTCTTTAATACACAGCGCGCCCGCAACCGCGGGACGCGCACAACTTCTTTCCTGGGCGGGAGCCCTTTAAACTTTGCCGGAGGCAGCCTCAGCTGCTGATAGGGCGGGAAGCCCTTCTTTAATACACAGCGCGCCCGCAACCGCGGGACGCGCACAACTTCTTTCCTGGGCGGGAGCCCTTTAAACTTTGCCGGAGGCAGCCTCAGCTGCTGATAGGGCGGGAAGCCCTTCTTTAATACACAGCGCGCCCGCAACCGCGGGACGCGCACAACTTCTTTCCTGGGCGGGAGCCCTTTAAACTTTGCCGGAGGCAGCCTCAGCTGCTGATAGGGCGGGAAGCCCTTCTTTAATACACAGCGCGCCCGCAACCGCGGGACGCGCACAACTTCTTTCCTGGGCGGGAGCCCTTTAAACTTTGCCGGAGGCAGCCTCAGCTGCTGATAGGGCGGGAAGCCCTTCTTTAATACACAGCGCGCCCGCAACCGCGGGACGCGCACAACTTCTTTCCTGGGCGGGAGCCCTTTAAACTTTGCCGGAGGCAGCCTCAGCTGCTGATAGGGCGGGAAGCCCTTCTTTAATACACAGCGCGCCCGCAACCGCGGGACGCGCGCGGGCGGCGCCCGGGCGAAGCCCGGGCAAAGGGCGGGCCCGTCCTTCGCCCGTCATCGACCGGAAGAGGCCGGGCTGGGCCCCCCCTCTAACGCCTTCTCCTCTCTACAGTGTCATTTATACTTGTGTGCTGCGCCAGGTACAGTGCGATCTCTTATTAAATATGGGGAAAAGGAAAATTAATGTTCAAAAGGGGATAGGTGGGTCCAGCTCCCTCCAGTCCTCCATTACCAGTTATTTATCCTCTGTAATGGGGGCCATTGAGTCTGAACTAGAACATGTAGAAGAAAGGATTGGGGCTGTCCAAAGTACTGTCCAATATCCTCCGCTGGAACCTTCTCTGGAACTTATCAGCCACGCTCCTACCTCCTTAAGTACTGGTCTTTCACCACTGTCCTTAACAACAAACTCCATCCAGTTGAAAGAAGACAAAATTCCTACTTTTGATCGTACTACTTCTTCTCCCCTTTTAGTTACTCCTCCTTCTGAGGGTTCTCAGACTGTTTCTCCACCTACGAAGAAGAGGCGAGCCGGGAAAAAGCCAAAAAATGTAAAAAAGGTCACAGGTTTTAAAAAGAACTTACCTACCCATTTGACCCAAAGTAACAAACCTTCAGCCCCCTTGGTTTTTACCTCTGAATGTCTTCCAAGTACGATCATTTCTGAAGATGGCTCTAATGGATTTGACTCGACACTTAAATTATTTTGTGCAACTTTAGAGGCTAAAATTACAACTTTGATTACCGAGAAGCTTGATTGTTTTTTTAATGATGTAACTAGGCTTTTATCTAGTTTTTCTAAACCTGGCCCACTTAGCTCGGGAATTCTCCCTGGCCCCGAATCAGTTCATTTACCTACTCCTCCCCCTACATTGGCACCCCAAGGAGCCGGTAACTATTTGTCTGATCTACAAGTTGTCCCTGGCCAAGGAACCCTTGTGGATAACCCTGTATTATGTCCAGCAAGGAAGGCTCACTCCTCTAGGTTGCAAGACAATGGCTCCAACTTATTCACTAATCATGCAGACTCTTTACATTTACCTCCGGACTGTAATCCGTACGTTTTGGTTCTTTCTAACGTTCCTCCTTTGGAGTGCCGCAAACTAGAAGATACCCACTCTTTAATTAGGAAAGCCGGCCATTGGTTGAATTCTAAATTTAAACCAAATTCTTCAGGCTTCCGTAATGATAAGATTCTTATGGCCCGAAGGGTGAAGAGGGTTGGCTTCTCAAAAGAATTGAAGGAGGGCGATTATGTTATTTTAAACTTTGCCAATCCTCAGTCAGTAGATTATTTTTTGACTAAATCGGCCTATTGTAATATGTTAAATAACAAGATTAAAATCCATTCCCTGCACCATTTTTATGACCCTGTGCTTTTACCAAATCGTCCTATTACTAATTTAAGCATGCACAGCCAAGAGCCAGATAGGTCTCTCTTACAGGTCAACGTTCCAACTAGCAATAGATTCTCAACCCTTAGTCACTTTGATGAGAATGATTGACTATCGGTGACCCACCACTGTTCTTCTAATTTAGAGAGACGGATGGTTGGGACCGTCCAATCCAAGCGTATCAGGGGCACAGGAATGTGTACTACAGATTTACAAACTCATCTAAATACCAAAGTCTCATCATTATGTTCTGCATTTAGACCACTAACCCTGCTCAGTTGGAATGTAGCAGGGTTGCGATCTAAAACTAACAATTCGGACTGGAAGAGTTTCATTTCTTCTTATGATATAATTTGTCTACAGGAAACTTGGTCTAAAGATATGTTTTTCTTGAATGGCTTTACTTCTTTTTGCCAGCCGGCACGGAGTTCTCACATGGGGAGAGCTAGTGGTGGCCTTTTAGTACTCGTTTCTGTAAATCTTCCGCTTTTAAATGTGTCCCTAATTTGGTCTTCCCCTTATTTTATGGTTGTTCTTGCCTCTATAAGCGGGCAAAAGGATATTCTAATTTTAAACTTTTATAATAATATCCCTCGGGGCTTCCTTATGACCCATCTGGAAGAGGTAATGGATTTTATAGATTCCTCACATGCTTTACAGTTTAGTGATTTAACTATTTTCTGGGTGGGTGATTTTAACATTCCCTTATGCTGTAAAGAACACACGGACTTGTGTGCCTTCCCTGTTGAGGGTAGAGAGTCACCAATTCATTTTAATCATACCTCTGAAGGAGATGCCTTAAATTCTTTTATTTGTAAATTTGATCTGGTTCACGTTACAGAGAAATTGGCCCCTGATGCCCGTAATACGCCCACTTAGACCGGGAATTTGAAGGGGAGTACCATTGATTTTATACTTATCAGCTCTTCTGATTTTTATCTAATTAGAAATTTTAAGATTACGCCTCATTGTGCAAGTGATCACAACCCTCTTAGTATTACACTGGACCTAAAAGTAAATCAGGCACCCTTGAACAAAAATTTGTGTGCTGCTACAGTTTATAATTTAAATAGTGGCATTCGTTTAAAATGGGATAAAATTGACCCTAAAAAGTTTAACCAAGAAATTGTAAGAAGTAGGTCTGATACGATTTATACGTGTTTGTCTCAGCAATCAGACTCTGACTGTATTGTGCGAGAATTCGAATCCTTAAGTAGTGATATTTCACGCGCCCTGGTGATGGACAGGCCCGGGAAGGGGCCGGTGGTCCATAGATGGTTTGATTCTGCGTGTTCTTTAGCCCATAAAAAACTTAAAGAAGCTCTTAAAGCAGTTCCTCCCGCACGTCAATTAGTAAAATCAGCGAGGACTGACTATAAGGTTGCCCTTGATAAACGGAAATCCGAAATTAGGTCCAGGGCTTGGAGCGATCTTTTGGCCGCATCTGAATTTAAGGACACTTCCAAATTCTGGAAAGTTATAAATCACCCTTACTTTTCTGATAAGAACTCTTTGGCCAATGAATGTTTTATTACCGAGGATGTCTGGATAAATCATTTTAGGAAAGTTTTCTGCTCTGAAACTTATGAGAATTCGCATGTGGCAGTTACTCCTGCTACACATTTTACTCCAGATTTTAACTTTAAGGCCCTAAATATTATTTTTGATCTCCATGAGGTCAAAGGTGCCATTGATAGATCAAGGCAGGGAAAGGCCCCTGGACCCGATGGGGTTCCTGTCGACCTTTTTAAATCAGAAATTGAGCTCTGGGGCCCTTTGGTTACAAATGTGTTGAACAACGTGGTAACTAGTAATGTGCCCTCTTCATGGAAATCGGCTATTATTGTTCCCATCTTTAAAAAAGGTAATAGACAAGACCCCTCTTGTTACAGACCAATCTCCCTTATTGATTCAACGGCAAAGATTTTAGGTAGTGTGATCTTGTCCCGTTTAGAAGATTGGGTAACAGATGCCCAGATTTTATCTCCCATCCAATTTGGTTTTAGACCCGGTGTGGGCACAGTTGAGCAAGTTTTAAACTTACAATTGATACTTAATAAATATGTGTCTGTTAAGAAAGAGTCCATCCACATGGCTTTTATCGATCTAACCAGTGCCTTTGATTTGGTTAACAGATCCAAGTTATGGCAAATCCTAGAAGTTCTAGGGTGTGACCCGGCTCTATTGGAGCTTATTAAACGTCTACATACAGACCTAACGGTCTCTGTTCAGGTCGGCTCATCTGGGCAGAGAACCCCTCCTATTCCGTCAACCAGGGGCGTAAGGCAAGGATGTATTTTAGCCCCTTTTCTTTTCTTGATTTATATAAATGGGCTCTATGATTTTTTGGTTAAACAAGCAAAGGATGTACCGAAGATGGGCCAAAGATTACTTCCAGTTTTATTATATGCGGATGATGCAGTTTTAATTGCTCGTACTGCAAATGGCTTACAGGGCTTATTGGACATGTTTTATGAGTTTATGTCGAGCCTCGATTTGAAGGTCAATTACCCCAAGACTTTTGTCATGACCTGTGGCCCACGTAACACAAAATCCAAACAATTTACTATGGGAGGGCATTCTCTTATTAAGGTCAAAGATTTTTGTTACCTAGGCATGCATTTGAGTTCCTCTCTGTCCTGGAAGACTCATATTAATTTTAAGCTCCAACAGCTGATAAGGAACACCGAAGCGATCTTTCGCTTCTCTAATAAACTAGGCCATAGACCCCCCGCACATATGAAAACTTTGTATAATTCTAAGTGTACCGCAGCTGTGCTCTACGGAGCAGGCGTCTGGGGCTGTGTAAAGGTACCATCTCTCCAGAGGGTCGAAAATAAATTTTTGCGAAGATTACTGTTGGTTCCAAAATGTACTGCAAATATCATCTGCCACGAAGAACTTGGTCAGTGTTTTTTGGAGGATAGGGTTTTTTTGGCGCCATTATTGCTTTGGATTAGATGTTGGCTAAACCCAATGGCAAAATTGGTCCAAGATTGTATTTCCGAATGCTTACAATTGGAAAATTCAAATAGGATCCCCTGGCTTATGTTTCTACGAAACTCTTTTGAGAATTTAGGTCTTAGATATATGTTTGATGAACCTCACCTATTAACTATAAATTCTAGGTCCGTTCTGAAGGCTACTTACTCCGAGTACATATCAGACCTGAGATTTTACAGTTCTCTGAAATTAAAATCCTTTGATTCCTATTCTCAGATTGTGACAGCCCCATGCCTTGAACCTTATCTGACCTGGTTTTCCAGTTTTAAGATACTTTCTTTTTTAACACTTTTTAGACTTAATTTAATTCATTTTAAAGTAGCGTTTCCTGAACCATGTTTTTGGAAAAGGGATTTACCTCTTTGTCCCTGTGATTCTAGATCAACCCAGAGTACTTTGCACTTTTTTCTCTTTTGCCCTTTTTATGCTGCTCCTAGAGGGGTTTGCATTTTACCCACTTTACGTTCTGTTAGACCCATCCATTACAAGGAAGCTTTAATATATTTTCAGAGATTGCCAGATAGACAAATTTGTCATTTTGTATTAGATTTTGTTACAGCTTCCTTAAGCATTAGGAAAAGGCTCATTTCATTTTAAATGTATATGTATGTATAGTTTAATATTGTAAGTTAATCTTTGTATTCTGTTATTGTGATTTTTCTTATGTTATGAGTTTTATTTGTTTCTTTTATGAGATTTTAGACCGGATGTTTACGTAATGTTTTAGATATGGTACTATTTTATTCTTCTATCTATTTACTGTAACGTAATTATTGTGTGGTATTTGTGTTTTTGTCTGTACTTTTATGGCATTTGCCGAATAAAGTTTTGTGACTGACTGACTGACTGACTGACTGACACATCTGGCCCTAGGTTTCCAAAATCACACTAGAAGTTGTGATAGAAGACAGAGCAAGAACCTGAAGAGATTGCATGACACCAACAATGGATTCCTGGACCTGATGACCTGTGGAAGAAGGGGACAAAGTCCAAGAAGCAATGAAGAGTCCAGGGAGAACAAGAGCCCCTGTAACCCGGATAAAAGTGCAAAAGAAGAACCACTGGTGAGAAGACAAAGTCAGTATTGCACCAAAAAAGATAGGTGTGGGTTCCTGGTTGGTGCAGAAGATGTCCCATGCTGGATGGCTGAATAAAGTCTGGTTTGCGTTGAAGGATTCTACAAACAAGCCTTAGTAAATGCAAAGCTTGCTGTTAGCAAAACATGGTGCTGCCCAGGACCAGGAGGGGACCTGGTAGCCTCTACCCAAGAGGTTAAAACAGAGGGGGCTCTTAGCAACTCAGAGGACGCTCAAAAGACCTGGCAATATGAACAGGAGTCCCACAGCATGGGGACAAGAAGGTGCAAATGAAGGCCCACACAGCACGACACAAGGGATTCCCATGCCACCGGAGAACCACTCAGGAAGCTGTGCATCACAAGATGGAGTTCTGTGGGCCTAAGCTATGCTGTGCATGAAGAACTTCTTGGAAGGTTGCACACAAGCTTTGGCAATTGGAAGTCATGCGGTGCACAGTGGTACTGTCTTGTAATGGGAGGCAAGCTCTTACCTCCACCAAATTTGGACAGCTGGACATTGGGACTGCCGGAGTCACTTTAGTCCACCACCTGTGTTGCTGAATCCATGCCTGCCATATGGAGAGGGGTCCTAAGCCACCAGTTGTCGCTGCAGGGAGGTCCCTTCTGAAGCAGAGAAGTTACTTCATCATCCCACAGGAGATTCCTTTGGTTCTTCTGGTGCAGCCTGAAGACAGGCAGTCCTTGGAGGATGCATGACCTGGAAACTGTTGCAGTTGCTGGCAGGAGTTGAAGATACAACGAAGTCATCTTAGCTTCTTTGTTGCAGTTTTGTAGAGTTCTTGGAGCAGTCAGCGGTTGATCCATCTGTAGAAGATGAAGTAAAGGGTGCAGAGGATTTCTGCTGGAATCTTGCAATCCAAATCTGAAGAAACACCCAGGAGAGACCCTAAATAGCCCTGAGAAGGAGATTGATCACCTAACCAGGTAAGCACCTATCAGGAGGGGTTTCTGACGTCACCTGCTGTCAGTGGCCACTCAGATGCTCCCAGGGTTCTCTGATGTGTAGACTGGATTATGCAAGAAGAGCACCATCTGTGCCCTTCAAAGCATTTCCAGAGGCTCTGGGAGGATACCCCTCCCATGCCTGTAACACCTATTTCCTATTGGATGTAACACCCCTCTCCTAAAGGAAATGCATTGTTCTGCCTTTCTGGGATTGAGCTGCTCAAGCCCCAGGAGGGCAGAGACCTATCTTAGAGGTAGCAGCAGCTGGGGCTGCAGTGAAAACCTCAGAAGGCTGGTATGGCAGTACTTGGGGTCCACTGTGGAGCCCCCAGAGTGCATGGGATTGTGCAACCAATACTGGAATCAGTATTGGGGGACAATTCACAGTTGTTAGTCACCTTACTTGGCCATATTCGGAGTTACCATTGTGAAGTTGTACATAGATATTAACCTATGTGCAGTGCACACTTAAAATGGCGTCCCTACACTCACAAAGTCTGGAAAAAAGGGCTTGGACAACATGAGGGCACCTCTGCTAGTGCAGGGGTGCCCTCACTCACAGGTCCTTTTCACCCAGCCTTCAGGGATAGAAGACCTAATATATAGGTGACTTATAAGTAACCTACTGAAAATGGCTGTGAAATAGTGCATGCATTATTCACACAGGCTGCAATGGCAGTCCTGTAGAAGCCTTTGTATGGGCTCCTTATAGGTGACAAAAGAAATGTTGTAGCCCATAAGGATCCCCTGAAACCCCAATGCCCTGGGTACATAGGTATGATATACTAGGGACTTATAAGGGGGGACTAGTATGCAAATTTGGAGTGAAGTACTGAGTTACCAGTATGTAGTGACAAATTTAGAAACAGAGAGAGCATGAGTACTGGGGTCCAGATTAGCAGGACTCTGGTGACAATTTAGAAAACAGTGAAACACTGACAAGCAGACCATAAACCATAGGTACTGGGGTCCTACCTAGCAGGATTCCAGTAACAGAGTCAAAAACACACTGAAATCAGGCAGAAATTGGGGGTAGCATGTCAGAAAGAGGGTACTTTCCTACAATGGTTGACTAAAACGTATTACAGCTTTTAGATTTCCTTTTTTTATCAGATTATAATGATCAACGTCTTCCATGTCAGGCGTTAGATCAAAAGTGAACAGTGTGTAGCCGGCCCCATATCCTTTTCTTGATACAACAACTTCTGAGTCCCTCAGATGTTTTCCAGTTATCGACACCATCCCAAGATATTCCCTTATAAAATTAGACGTTCCAAAACTGGGCGTGTACAGTTTCATAGGAATCACAGCCCCCTGGTGTACCAGCACCGCGTAGTTGATGTTGTAGTGTTTGAAATTGAAGGGGTTTGAAGTATACTGACCGCTAAAAGCTGTATTGTCCACAAACCCTATAATAATAAAAACAATTGTTAGCTGTCTCAGAAAAAAATGTTGCTGCTGTGTTAATCTCGTACTGGGTGGAATGCTATATATCGTCAGAGCTCCTCTTTCCACAGCGTACTTGGCGTTCAATAGTTATAAAACCTTGGCATAGGCCAGTCTGACACTTGGTGACACTTTCACTCTCTTTATAAACAAACTGGCTGACAGTATAACAAGTTTCTACTGTTCTGCATCCCCACTGATGAGACAGAATGAGTCCTTGTTGCGGGCTAGTTTGATCTTAAAATTGATGCCGTTGATCTTGGTAGAAAAGGTCTGAGTGTACACGGCCTACAAGGTCAAACTGTCTACTGCCGGCGGTGAAGCTCACTCTTTTTATCAAACCCTGATTGTGACCATCCAGAGTCATAGCTTCAAAATGACTGTAAGTATCTTTTAGAAGAGCCCGGCTGAAAGCTGTGTGTCCAGGGCATTGCTGCTGTAATTAAGAATACTGTATGCCATGCCCTATACGCGTATATGTTATCACTTTGCATGATGAGGTGATTACCAAGGGTAATGTCAACCTGATTAATCATGATTGCTATGGGGTAAGTGATCTTTGCCACTTTGGTGTCATTCGCTATATTGGAACCATTAGCTTTTACAGTTTTACAGATGAGGTTCAGCAACGTGTTGTTGTGATCCAAATACATATCCATGGACCTTGACACATAAATCTCTATTGGCACCAAAGATGTTAAAGCAATTTGCGGCGATGCCTCCATGAAAAAACTGTTTTCAATGCTAGACTGCGTTGGTTTTAGGGAAAACAGGTCTAACTCAGATTTAGCGTGTTTACCTGATGCGCAATTTACGAAGGCCATGTTTGCAGGTTGATCAGCTTTTTAAAAAAATACTTACATTAGCGACCCTTCTCTTCTTCTTCTTCAAAGCTCTCTTCCGACTTATGGATATTTGTTTTTGAGCACTTTTTGAAAATCAACATCTTTTTTTATAGCCCCTGCGCTTTGAAGCACTGCACTTCTTTTTAACAGGTGAGCGAGATTTGTACATCAGCCCACTACTTCTTGAGGTTGCTTATTCATTTGTTCAACAACCGCAGACATCTCTGAACTCACCACGTCCTGCGCAATGTTCATAGCAGCGGTTTTGCAATTTCATAGCCCCTTCTCAGGAACGGCATAGCTCTTCTAAACAAACTACGGAAGAAACCCCCCAAGCCTGTCCCATACATAATTGGGGCCCTTTGAAAGTACGGCGGTGGGGCTCCATATCCAGCCTGGTTTCTGTAAAAAAATCCTATACATAGAAGGGTCACCATATGTTTTCATAATCACCATGATGTCTTGTTAATAGTCGCTCTCGCATTGATGTCTTAAATGAAGCTTAACAATACCTTTCCCATATTTAAAGGACACCGGCTCAGCCTGATCATCATAGCTCATAATCGTAATGGTGTCAAAATGTTTTTTTTTTAAATTGATACATAGTCCTGTTTGTTTTATTGTATATTAACCATTGTATTATTTTCACCCGTTTACCTGGACCCATCTCAGCAACGGTGAATAATAATCCCCGATCCTCTGCAACTCTACAATATCGCTATACACGTAGAGTTTATAAAAAGCTCGGTTAATATCGGGGCATGACTGGTCTGGTTCTACTTGACTTCTGATATGCTGCACTGTTCCTTAAACCATTTTTTATTTACTGAACAGTTAAACACTGTAACGTATCGCGATTTGGAGCTTTAAGAAACACCTTGCGTCTAACGTTATCTAACACTAACTGAATATCCACATACAAGTCGATGCTGGCTATGGATTTGGTGATGGCTTCGACCACCAAGGCCAGCCCCTTTCAAGTCTAAAAGTTTAGCCAATTTCACTGTATAATTAAAAATTCTATTGTCAGGGAACCTGTCTTTTGAGGCGTTGGATGGCAGAGTGATATAAAATGACGCTGTATCCATCTTCTGTCTACAACGAGCTCCCGTCGTACTCAAACAACCTACACAGAACTGGCCAACACCCAACTGTTAAATTTCTCTGGCCATCACGCCATTTGACAAAAATCTGACGGTTAGGCTTGCTACCTTTCCTTTTCATAATCTTTTCAACCCTGTACATTCTGTGCGGATCATTAGGTACCTGCTGTCGCTCCTCCTTGTAAAAGACATCCGATAACTTTTCCCCATCATAGACCTTTAGCCTGCAAATATATGCATTCTCTTTAAGCTCCACACCTTCTATTATAAATATCTCATCACTAAAAGTCTGTTTGCAGCCGTTTGTAAAGACCCCTTTCAATTTTGAAACCCTAACATGGTCACCTTCTTTGAAAAGTGGTTTTCTTACATCTGCAGTGATCCGACTCCCATACATAGTTTGCCACACCTTTAATTAATTATCACGTGTTACGTCTACGGGTGCCCTTTTGATAGTTCTGTGGTAAGTGGCGTTATAAACATTTATAAAAGCCTGTAGAACATGCACGTACTGGTAGGTGTTATAAGCCATGAAATATCTCCACATCTTAGACTTTAGGGTTCTGTTAAAACGCCCTATAACAGATGCTTTTACTTCTGTGTGCATTACAAAATGTTTAACATTGTTCCGCTTGAATAATTTCTGAAACTCTTTGTTTAAAAATGATTTTCCTGTGTCTGTTTGTAGTTTTTTAGCGGTTCGCCCTTTCCTGAAGATTGTTTTAAAGGCTTCAGTTGCACTTTTATCGCTTAGAGCTTCTGAAAAGGCGTACTTGGACAATACATCTATACCCGTTAATATGTATTGAGCACCGGTATTATACTTTGCTAAATCTTGAAGACTGATTATGTCCGCCTGCCATTGATAATCTACTTGCACATTATCAATTGTAGATCTTCTCTTAAAATGTTTCCTGGCGGGCTTATGGAGTGAATATGCCTCTTCTCCAGATAACCACGTCTTCACCAGTGCTCTGTTTACTCGTTCATTTTCAAATAGCACCCTTCTAAACAGTGCTTCGGCGCCCCCGAAGCTACCAACACCGCTTGTATCATAATAAAACTTCCTTAAATCATCACTTGACATGTTGGCATCTGTTACAAACCATGAAATGAAAGACACCAGTTTTGTGTAATGCCATTTTATTACAAATAAAAAATATTAGCACAGAATAAAATTATATACTGTACATTTCCAGATACAGATCTTATGAGGGGTATTGTTGGACATTAGGTTATCTTTGGACTACGTGTACATACCACTACATTCACTACATAAGTTACTAGGTGCCATGCTGCTGATCAACCTCAGCGTCACAAGTTTTGCTATTTTTATAGATCTACACTCGATAGCTCTAGACATGACTTCCTTCTCATTCCTCCTATATCTTTGTACACACAGGATACTGACAGCATTCATAAGTTCGTGCAGTTTAAGGCCCGACAATATTAAACCCTTCTTTGTTAAATAATCACCTGTCAGAAGTTTCAAGGCTGTGCGTTACGCGATCTTTGGCAAAAGTCTTAACTCGTGCATACGCCTTTCGTACATTCTCTAATATTTGTCAGCTGTGGGCATCCACACGTTGATACACTATTTGGTTATACATTCAGGAGTGTTGCACCTCATTGTAGCAGGTGGCTCAGAAATGTTCAAATAATGCAGAGTTACATGGGTCATTTCAGGTATTCTTTCTAAAATCATCAGCACATATACCATTCTTCCACTGAATATGTATCTGAGGTGTAAATCATGGACATTTTGCACCTCGACATTCTGATACACGTCCTAAAAGTGAGTAAGTATTACGTTAAATAACAGTGTGATGACCCTCTACCCAGGACTCTATATTTTTTTTAAACAGTCCTTGTTGGGTTAATGGACTGATTTTTCTATTTTTAAAATAAAAATCACACGTACGTCTTTCTATAACCCTTTCTATTGTCTTTCTCTCAAAATACGTACACAACCCCTGCATACTCTTGAGTTTTTGAACCTGGTTCATTCGAGTATTGGATCTCTTTGAGCGCTGCAGCTACTATCTTAACCATATCGGGGTAAACATTTTTCTTTTCCTTGGACATCCCATACACAGCTCTTAACATTTTATACACCTTGTACGGGTCTAGCCTGCCACATATACGTTGAATTGTTCTTGGTGTGTACAACTCATGTAGACACTTGTGAGCCTCCTGTTGTGGTTCGTTAATTTTATGATCATGTTCACAACAGTAGCTGCAAAACCTTTAACAGGCCATTCATAGTCTTGCGCGACGCTAGTATTTTCCTTTTAAAAATGCTGCCATTATAGGTACAAACACAGTTCTTACACAGCTCTTTGTTCTAGCTTGTGGAACTTTCAGACTATTTTGAACAACATAAGCATTAAAAATGTACATTGTTAACCTTTGATGATGACCCTTCTCTGTCGCTTTCTGTTGATATTTTCCATGGTTCAATCAGAAACCAAAGCATATTATTAGTTAACGGTAAGAAAATATACACATATATGCATAATGTGTCTATATCTTATTTTTTTACTAACCTCTGAAATCTTGAGAATCGCACAGATCCATCAATGTGTAACCTTCGTCGGTGTTTAGACATGGCTGCTGCATGATAACTGCGCCCAATGCCTTTTCCTTCAGAAACCCCATATCTTTATGAACAGGGGAGTTAAGATTCTTCTACTTCGTCAATATCGGTGAAAATATTTCCAACATTTAACTCTTCACTTGATGCCTCACCGCCTCTGCTGTCACATTTAACAGGAGATATCATCTGTGGTAAATCCTTGAGGCTGAGCTTTTCAAGCCACTGGCAAAGATCCTCTTGAAATCCCGTAACATCTCACCCCTCATCTTTAGGAGTGCCCTGCTGCGCGTTCTCATCCAATATTGAAGGTTTTAGGGTTCGATAATATTTGTCAATAGTGTTCAAGCCACATGAGAGGGTTGTACTCTACATAATGATAAAATAATCTCTTTTAGCTAGATGCTCCAGGTTTAGCGCAGGTCTTTTAGACAGCACCTTATATGCATTCTACGGGTCAAAAAGAGCGTATTCCTCTACAACATGACACATGCTCTCCAAAGGGACTGTTATTCATTGGCGGGATGACGCATAACCCTGCCCCCTGTATTAAGACCTAGCCACATGCCTAACATGTGTTAAGCTTATGTCACAATCCCTCTGACCTTCCTACATCTACGTCAGCTCCTGGGCTGTTATGCAATGCTCGGGAGGGTGGGGGCTATGTAGTTCCACCACACCTCCCTCTGAGGATCCACACTGCAGCCCAACCAGCCTGGGGGCATGGGTGCAGAAATAAGGCGCACACCTGCACGGCCACCATTTTACACAACACATGCACCTAGACACTAGGGACAGCAACAGGGCATGTGACTAACACATCATCACACTGTGTCACAGCACACGTGACTCACCTACACCTACATCAGGTCTGGTGCGGGCTACCAGGGGCCACCTGAAGTCTTGGTAACAGATGTGACGCCACTTCCGAGGGGCAGGACAATTGTCACTTTTTGAATGATGAGGAAATGTATTCCCGAATACTACTTGGGAGTAATTGTGTAGTTTGTTTATGTACCAAGCTGTAAAACAATTATGCCATGCTCAAAATGTAATATGCGTTTGGAAGTGCACATGGCAGATGCAGGGCCATTTGCAAACCTTTGCTCGCAAATGCATGCATCATCAATCCCCTCACTTCCCCTCCCAAATTGTCTCATGATTGAGTCCAGTCTTGACATAATGCTCTTATAGTGGACATCACACTGCAAAGAGACATTTCCCCTGCCTACATTGGCTAACTAAGTATAGGTAGTTGTATAGAGCACAGTTAACGTTGTAAATAATCACATTCCTATATGCAAAATATGTTTGGGAAAGGTAAACAAAATATTTTCCTGGATGGGGCCTCTACAGACCATCTAGATTCTTCCACATTTTGGCAAAAGGACAGGTGCTTCTGACATCAGCAGATAGCTGATCTATCCACCCACATTTTTTTTGGCGCCAAGGAATGCTGTAGAAACAGGTGTAGCTCTTTGCTGCAGAATTCATGAAATGCTGGCATGGATCATGGCTCATCAAGCTGGTCCTTCCACTGTTCAATGAGGGAAAAGTTGAGAACATCTGTCAGGATACATGAAGTACAACAGACTTGAGTATAGGTTAGTGACCAAAGGGGAGGAATCGCTAAGTCAATGATTTTGATATGAGTAGGTGTTACCTTTTGTACTGCTTTTGGTTTCCATCTAATTCCAGTCTCCCAAACAGAAATCCATATTTTGTGTCAAAATCAACAACGTAATGTACTGGATGTTGTTCTCAAAAACAGCCACTGGAAGACCGAAGTGAGTTCTGTTTTTGCACTGAACACCAGCAATACCAAACAAAAAATGTATTTAATTGAGAATAATTTTAGTTTTCATTTGTATGGCAAATTACATTGTTTAGAAAGTAGCTGTGGAAATAAAACATGTTCCCGTGAAGAGTGTCCTGTTATGGGGGTTTCTTACTACTTCTGGTCCACAGGGAAATGTTCACTTGCAATTGGTTCGTGGTTTGCATTTAGCAGCTCCACAGGGCTAAGCCTACTCTTCAAATACAGCAGGCAATTTTCACGTTCGTTGATTAAGATTTGGGACTACAGTGTTAATCATGTCACCAAGTGTATAATTTATTACAGCCAACAGGCTACGGGTGAAGAAAGTCATGCCAAGGCAAAAGGGTTTTAAGGGTGCAAATCCCCTTAGCAACTTCTTACTCATTTAGAGTGAAAAACAATTTAGTGGGAACATCGTAGTTATTGTAGTTGTGAACCCTACTGATTAAGAAAACTCCTTGTCTTCATTTAGTGATGTTTATAAATCTGGCAATTCATATTTAAATCATGGTCTTGTTGAGGGAGCTTGAGCAGGAGAGTATCTATGGTATAATCAATTTCAAGATGTCATATACTTTTATATTTTACTTTTTACTCTGTGAATTGAACTTAAACATTTCTGTCTTCTGCTAGCCTTTGGTGAGAAATTTGTGGGCAGTTTGTCTTAGTAACCTCCAGATCTATGACAATTTTTTCAGGTGTCCAAGATTTTGCTTAGTAGGATACAGCTCATATGTAAACCACTTCTTAGGATTGTTTTGTTTTTGGAGTTGCTCTGGGGCTGGCACTATCACTAATTTAGTGGGCCTGAAGACTCTTTCTCTCAGTTCAGAGGCGTGAAGGGAAACAAATCAACCCATTCAACATGAAGTTACAGTGTAACCCATTTGGTTACACATTGAATCTCGGAGGCAAATTGAAAGTTCAAAAGATTGACTACCAATTGAAAGACAAACCTATCAAAACGAGCCTCAAAAACATGCTATGCGAGTACAGAATTACCAAAGATGTATTAAAATATTGAACCAAATTAAAATACACCCACATCAAAAAATCAAACAAACCAAGACTTCTACAGCAACAATATATAAAATAAGAAATAACTCTTGGTGTTCTGAGTTCAAGCTTTGGTTCTCCTGCCTAACCATTGAACCTACATTTGCCTAACTACTCTAATAAGCTACAGGGTACACTAAAACGGTCTAAATGGTAATATCAGTAGTAAAGCAATGTGTTAGCACCACAGAAACCTCAGTAGAAGTTTCTACAAGAGAGATGTATGCAGGATAAAGCCAAATCAGGCAAGCAATAAGGAAATAGAGGTCTGCACCTTTCTAAGGGGCATATTTAAGAGCCTCCAGCACCACCAGAGTGTCACTTTTCATGATGCTCTGGTGGTGCTAAGCTTTTTTCCATATTTACAAGGAGAAGTAACACCACTTTTTGTGGCAGTATGTCTCCTTGTAAATATGGGCCCTTCCGACACAGTTTTTCTGCATCAGAGCGGTTGCAATGGGTGTTGCAGTGGGCCTTCCACCAGGGAAACGCAGAGGTGCGCCATATTCCTCTAAACCGTCCTGCGCCACTTTAAAATAAATCTGGGCCTAAGATTCTAGTCAAAGGGCAGAAAGGGTCTGAATCTCTAACAAAAACTCCAGAGGGGTGACGTCACCACAAGTAACTTTTCCTAAACAGTTGTGAGTGGTATCCTTTAATAAGGCTTTCATCTCTCCATTCAGCCATCGGGACGACCTTGGATGTGCTCTATTCTTCAGAATCCAGAGGGGATTTCTCCTGTACAGCTCCTCGTTAACACTCCCATCCTTGGTAACCCCCCTTATCTATAACTAACAAACTTTTCTTTTAAAGAAGGCTTGTTGATGCACCTGCAAGCAAGGAAATATACAGCAATAGCAAACGTCTACATTGAAGATTAAACACAAAAAGTACATTCTCAGGCCTCATCTCCAGCCCAACCCTTAATGCACATTCAAAAACATGATTACACATGCATTGCGCTTTAACAATATAGATGAGGAATAACTATGAAAATGTAAATCAACAAGAGAATCGTAACGTTCATTCATGTAATAATATTGCATACACATTATTTGCATGTAATCATTCTATGGGCCAGGTCTAGGAAATACTTATTTTGCATTTCCTAACTAGTGACTCCTTGGAAATCGCTATTTAGAAAATGCAGAAAGGTATGTACAAAAATAGTGATTCACTAAAGCGATTCCTTCGGTGTAGGAATCGATATTAGGAAATCGCTATTTAGGTAATATCAAACCATATGTTCCTATGGGCCTAAAGGACCACAGGTACGAATGGTTTAGCCTTTCCTAATTTTCAATTTACTAATAGGAACTCGCAAATTTGAACACGCTAAAGCAAGGGTGATGTCAGCCTAGATTTCTTCATTTGTTGCACTTTCAAAAAAAGTGGTGCACATATAAAGGGCACACATGTTCTACAGGCATGTGTGTGCTTTATTGCACTTTCAAAAAAGCATTTTTTTTTTTTTTTAATTGTACATGATTGCCATCGACTTTGAGTCAATGGCAATAGCATTTCCTAAATTGCCAATTTTCAGTTAGGGAACGCTGTACATGTGCATAGGAAATCGCAAATGGGAAATCCCTATTTCCTGTTTGGGTGTTGCACAATGTGATTTCTACTGGGTAGAGACCGCATTTTGCTATTCCCAAACACCCTTTGTACATGCCAAAAGGCTATTTAGAGTTTCTTAACGCATCCAAATAGAGATTTGGGCCATGAAGAAATGCTAAATAGCTTCATACTTCTGACCCTGTGCCTCTACTTATAATTGCATTTCAGTTCACGACTTTCAGTTTCTTTGTTAATAAGAATACATTTAAGAACAAATTATATATGTTGTTGAATGCATATTATTTTCTCTTACTGGAATGCATAATGGCACAGCCAAGTGATGCTCTCACACCCCCCAATGAATTGTCATTACAAACCTACTTTCTTCTCAAATGAAACTCTCTAGAACATTGTAGTTTTCATCAGCTTTCGCATAGACTCCTCTTGATGTTTCATATCATCACAATATATACATTGACTGTCTTACATTGTGATATCTGCAATCTTCCTTTTGATTTCCTGCTGAATTTTCACTTTCTGGAAAACCTTATATCCCACCAACAGAACTATTGCAATTATTGCAATGGCCAGCAATGGCACAATGGCTTCAGAACAAAGCCTACAATACCATGTCCCAGGTACCAAAACCACCTGCATCCTACAGAAATTCCATGTCCAATCCAACCCCTATGCACCTCTTCCTTTCAGCTCTTTCAAACTTTTTGTCAACCCTAAAATATTCCAGATACCCTTCTGCAAATCCTTACTCTTATTCAGAAAGTAAGTAAAACATTGCTGAACCTTCAGCACTCAGCAGACTCCGCCCTCTTTTGCGAGCACCAAATCTAACATAAGTCTATTTTGCAAAGCCATAAATCTTATCGCTACCATCCCTGTCCTCACAAGCAAAACACAGAATTTGCAGTGGTTGCAGCTAATTTGTCTACTATTGTAGACAACGTTCTAATCTTCTGGTCATTCAGAGTTACCCCTACAGATGGAATCAATGCAACAAAGATATCTCCTTCTATTTCTGCAACGCTAGCTCCTCCTCTAGTTCAGGGTTTCATTCTCCACACAGGATTCTCAAGATGTTCCACATGATAGCTCTTTGGGAACACTATTGCCAAATAACTTATCCCATGCTATTCTTTTGGCAAGTTAAAATAGGCATACTGTCTACAGATAGAATACACTCTAGGAATCACAGGATCCTTTCTAACCAGGTAGAATTAACCCTTGCTTCTGACATCAAACACATGTTCACAATCACTCTTCCCTATGAACAATGGATCTATATAACTCTGATCAATATGTATGCACAGCTTTCCCTTGTGTTGCCATTCTAAAGTCAAGGCTAGTATGTTCCCTTGCACAAGATGTGTAATTTCCTTCTTTTTCCATCTATGTTGCGCTGTAAGGTCTTTGTCTGTTTTGGCCCTGGATTCTTATTCCCTTCTTCTGTCTTCCTCTAAATTCAAAAATGTATTATCTATCTCAAACACGGAACAGGTCATATTGTGCCTGTGTGCATATGCAGTATCTAAAGGCCATAGTGATACAAAATATTTCCCTGCTATTTCTGCAAAATAGGAACTCTTTTTGTTTTTTATTTTCATTTCTTTATTAACACTGCAAGATAATACAGAACTAGGTAGGACCGAGGTCCCTCATGAACAAGAAATGATATGCAATAGGTCGCTTAGGAAATAAACCGAGTAAAAGACAGCCATCCACATATCAGATCGCAATAAAGGGACAATTGCAATGAAACACAAAATAAAAGAAAAATCAGAATCTCAAAATAATAGGAGAGAGGGAGAGAGGGAGACCAAAGAGGGAGAAAAAAGAAGGGAGGAGAAGGGTAATAGGGCAAGGGTGATGCATGATAGCCTGATGACGTGGTGTCAAAAATGTCTGGCTTTGCTAGGATGAACTATGGGGCTGCATCCTACCACACATTCTGCTGAACCAACGTCACCAAAGTAAATCGTAGTCCATCGTATCAAGGGACAGTCTATCCGAACATCAGAATGTAGGAAAAACATAATGTCATCATATCAAAATTACAAAGGAACAGGGACCCTTTGCATTGAGACATTCACACGTCATATATGATAGTTGGGGCCTAATAGAATAACTGTCATTCAGTAAGAGGCAACTATGAAGGGGTCTTATAGTGAGAGAAGTGGAGGGCCAAGGACCAAGCTCCTAGACTAAGACTGTTGATAAGGCCCGTGGCGGCCTGCGCAGGCGTCCCTGAGCTGTCTTCTGGTATTGATAGCAAAGGGTAACATGGGGGGAAAGGAGAGGGCAGTGAGGAAAAAAGATAGAGACAGAGAAAAAAGAAAAGAAACAGGGGATAGAAAGAAAGGGATTCAAATGGAAGAAACCGGGGGGAGAAAAGGGAGAGTAGAAAAAGGAGTGGTAGTGACATTGGCAGGAGGACAGCAGGGGATTCCGTGTGGAGGGGGAAGGGGGGAGAAGGTGGGGGGGGAATAAGGAAGGGGGGAGGGGAAGCCGACATACAAAGGGGAAAGGGGAGGGAGGGGAAGGGGGGAGGGAAGCATGTGGAGGTGTGATGTTTGGATGAGAAGGAGAAAGAGGGGTCAGAGGGGACAGATGACCAGAGGCTCAGGGGGGGCAAGAATGTGATATCTAAGGATTCTGCTTTAATCATGAATTTGATGCGGTTCACAGTGTCAAAGTAAGCCTTAGCAAGGCCTACTAGTGCAAGGGATTCGCCCTTCTCTGCACAAAGTCCTCAGACCATATAGGAAGAAGTTGGCACAGAAACTGAAATAAAAGAAAACGTTTATTAAACCTCATGAGGTGGTACTACAGTTCAAACAGCACCCTTCGATAATGTTAATGGTCCTTTTATAGCCACGAAGGGGCTAAAAGAAGGTGGTACAATTATTGAAGCAAGACTTACATACATATAAGGTCATATGGAAATGCACAGTCGACAGGTAGGAGGGTCTAACAGTTTTCAAGGACTAGTTGACACATTACTGTCTGTTACTGATTACTAAAGCTGCAGATCTTACTGGGCATGTGCGAAAGTGGGAGATGCTAAATATAACTTGTCACTAGACAGATTTTCAAGAGTAGTTAACAGAAAGGTAGGACAGAGCACATGGCGAGCACATGGCAGAGAAAATGGCTGCCATGAATACAAAATGGATTCCGCGAAATGTTCACAATAGTTGCTAAATGCAAGATGTCTTCTGTTAATGCTTAATCTAATCGCTATTAAATTACAACAACAGGTGTAAACTCAATGAGGGTCTGGTAGGGACAGAAGTGCAAGTGAGAAACAATGGGTGGCCTGCAGCTAGTATGGGTGGAGTTATACAGCCTACGGCGGTCCATTGGTCAGGAAGGGGGTCCACCCTTGGTTGAATATCTGAGCCTGATCCTGTAGATTGTAAATGACTCTCTTGTGCGTGGCTATGCGGGTCATTACCACAATCCATTCCTCCGGGGTCAGGGAGGTCGCTGATCGCCAATGGCGGAGGATGCAGATTTTCGCAGTCGCTAACGATGTGTACAATAGCTGTCTATGTGGCCTGGGTAGGGCCGAGAGAGCAGTCATATCATGCAATAGGATGAGGGATGGGGGAGATGCGAAGGAAGCAGTATAGATTCAGCCAAAGTGGAGCCCACAGCCATCCACAAAGGGCGGACCGTCGGGCAGTCAAGTACAATATGTTTCAGATCGCACTGCGCCTCCGCACAATGCCAACACTGTGCATGTGGGAAGAGTCCCGTCTTATGCAGTTGCGCTGGGGACCAATTCCAGTCATGTAACACCTTAAATAACAAGAACTTTAGTCGGGCCTCCCGAGTGCCCTTGTCCAAGGCCTCCAGGATGTCCACCCAGTCTTCCATATCAAACGTCTGCTGTAAGCGGTTTTGTCATTGTAAGCGTAGCATGTCCAGAAGAGGTTGGGAGCATAGCTGTCGAGTGATAGTCTCATAGTGGCCTGCCATGACGCCCTTGTGCTGTCCCCATGTTTTTAGGTATGTTACCACAGGCGACCCAAAGGATGGTGTCGGCTCTCTGTTGCATGCAATGTTTAAGTTGCTAGTATCGCCACTCTTGCTCAAAGGAAGATTAAATTCCTCCTGCAGTCTGGCGAAGGGCCTAAGCGCTCCACCCTCCAAGACCTGAGCAAGATCAAGGATACCGACTCTCCTCCATAATGGCCAGTTGAGCACCTCCCCGCCTATCCTTAGTCCATTATTGTTCCAAGAGGGCTTGGGCATGTAAGAGAGGGTGGACCCCAAACAGGGGGTGGGGCCTGCGCCAGGCCGCTCGGGTTGCTCTCAGGATTGGATTGGCCCTACCGGAAGATGAAAAGTCATCACGATAAAGTCCTCCAAGTCCACCGTCGGTGAAAAGTAATACTCTCTCCAAGGCTACCCATTGTGGCGGGTCTGGCTCTCCGGGTAGTGCGTGGGCTAGTTGCGACAAATGTAGTTCCAGCGCATAGTGTTCAACCAAGGGGAGACCCATTCCCCCGCTGGAACGGCGTGCTATCAACTTAGAGGGCGCCAATCATGGTCTCATGGAGCCCCACACAAACGCTCTAATGAGGGTGTCAATGTTGAGCACAGTAGAGAGCGGCACCTGCAAAGGTAAAAGCTCTAGGACATAGGTAAAGCGAGGGACTGTAACCATCCTGACCGCCTGCACCCTGAAAATAGGAACTCTTGTTCAGTGGCTTAAATAAAGGGACTTCTGGCAACACCAGGTCATATTTTGAAAAATAGTATTAAAAACTTTACTCATCGTAAAATATACTTAATAAAAGACAACATGAAATCCTGTAAGTCAAGGGAATATGATAGTATGTGATGCCTTCTGACACAACAGAAGGTAACTGCATGCAAATGTAGCAGTCTGTAGCACTCATTGTGTTAATGTAGTCATACAGTAACCTAAAAATACATTTGCAGAATAATCTCTTTTAGACTAATTGTGTAAAGCTTTCTCATCTAACATATAAAGATTATTATCTTTAGTTGTAGGGAACAAACAGATGATAACTTAAGAAAATGCCTCAGTTACAGTAAAAATAGGGTCCGTTGAGGATAGACACAAGATTATAATATGTGACTTCCGTTGAGTGAATCTTTTGGTAAGAAGTTTGACTACAAAACGTAAGTGTGTCATCTTTTGTATGCCAGCAGGTATTGATATACAGAGACATAATGAGGATGCTGTCCCTAATTAACCATAAATGGATCACATTGCACTGTTGACAGTTGATGATTTGCACCCAGATTTGAAAGAGACAGTTAAATAAGAATGGGCAGATTTATGAAAAGTGATGTTGCACCTATTGCAGCGCCACTTTTCTTGCGACCCCCTAACGCCACCATGTGTGCGCCATATTTAAAATACGGCACACCATGGGGGTAGGCAGGGGTACTAGCATCATATTTTTTTACCCTAGTCCGGTGCTTTGCAGGATTAGCGTAAAAAATGTTGACACTAATCCTGCAAAGAACCAAGAGGCCCATTGAAAACAATGGGAACCTCCTAAAAATGCTGATAAAAATGATGCAATTTTACACCATTTTTCTGGCCCCTCTAGCAGCAGAAGGCCCCTCCCCCTTCCATAAATTATACCTGGTGCAGGCATTATGTGGCACAAGGGGTTACAAAGTGGCACAATGCAAGCTTTGAACCACTTTGTAAATATGGCATGGCGTTTTTGGCCATCCAACGCCACATTAGCATAGAAAAAAGTATGTTAATGTGGCATTGGAATGGCGCTAGGACCTCTTAAATCTAGGCTGAAGTGTGAGATTTCTTGGAAAGGACATCAGACTAATTAAAGATGTTGAGGCTGTCCGAATTAGCCAAATGCTGAATTCCCAAAAAACCCTCAATACAATTTGACTCGGGAAACAATTGCTGGGTTAACTCCTGTAATCAAGCCTGCGATTTAGCAGGGAATACTGAAGGAGATAATGGGTAGTCTATGTAACTCTCCAATTATGGGCCTTCCAAAACAAAGTGGTAAATAAAGGATTTTGCATAATCTCTGAAAAATAAGTAACATAGTTGTTTCTTGTTGTACTGTCACAACAAATCCAGCTGTGATATTGTTTCAGATAACATGTGAGGCTGAGTAGTTCACTGTCATTGATTAATGCCAAGCCTTCTTTTCCATACTGATCCATGAGGATAGACAATTCCTCTTCACATTTTGGTTCAGAAATCGTGTTTTTGAATGGTGCCAAGTCCCACAAGGGTACACTGAGAGCTCTTCCATCTCTGGAGATCATGTCCAGATGGTGTTGTCTAGCCAGGAAGGGCCTGCAGCACCTGACGCTGAAGGCAATGCAACATTGCCGTCAAAATGACTTATCAGATACTGACAGCTCAACACTACATATGTGCGTAGGCCAGTCAAACAGTATTTCAGTTTGGCCACTTTTGTTAAGTCTGCATCTCCTGACCAATGAAGCAAGTCGCAGTGCATCAATCCAGAGCAGCTCAGCAGATGCACAAAACCTCATAAAGGGACATATCTCACTGGGGTAACTGAATTAAATCACACCTAATCCCACAGTCTATTGTACCACCTGTCTGCTGTTACTCATATCAAAAGCTGGATCATTATAATACATGTAACATACATCACTGTCAGTAGCACCATTCCTTTCAGCTAATGTAGGCAGGCCAGTAATACTCACTTATCAAAGGCACAACCGTTATCATTGTAAACCGTACATGTACTACATTGGAAACATGTAACTCAACTTGGTGAGGCTAAAGTGGAGCTAAGGGTAATAGGCATATAAAATGTTTTTTTTTTCATATTATCTTTTTTCTTTTTCTTGTTTTACATTTTTAAATCAGGAAAGGAAAATCCAGTTGAGGTATGTGGGGGGAAAGGCTCTCTACTCTGTGTACAACCATGTCTTTCAGAAAGAAGAAAGGTGTATTGAAACATGACATAAATCTATACACAGAAATATTTTTTTTTCTCCCTGTCATCAATGCCCCATACTTGCAAAATAAACTTCTCTAATTATACTTGAGAAATAATATGCAGTAATACATTTGGAAAACAAATGTTAATGGTAATAGCCAATTATCATTGTATAGTCAAGTGTTTAATCAATGCATCAAGTCCTTCTCTTATAGTGTAAGTGTAACACAGGACATACATTTGTAACTGACTTTGTAGATCTACTGATAGTATTATATTAATATTTTGTAACTGTCCCTATATCTAAAGTCCCATCACTGAGGCGTTTAATAAGTATGAACAAATAGTTGCTATTGGATAACTCTTCTAATCACATGTACTAGCACCATCTTAAACAGAAATCAGTACTAAAAAAATAAATAACAATGACACTCAGTAACAGTGGAATATTCACACAAACTATTTCACCAAACAAGTGGTAATCCAAAGGTCAGGAGTAAACAAACGTTACACCCGTATACAGCCAGTATTGTGGGAACATAGCATTGTATCCTATTATTCTCCTTCAACACACAGAATATTTGTATCGAGGATGGTGGGGTTGGGACCTTGCAGGCATCACCGCTGTCAGAAGTCACTTCCCCTTTTTCGTACAAGTCTGATGTTGTGAAATTAAGATGCTTCTTTAAGATAAAATACGGGTAGGGCAGAGGACACACATCAGTCTTTACTCGGTGCACACCGTCGGCAGTTGTCGTGTGGCTATACTCTTACATAGTGCAAAAACACAAAACAGGAGGCAATTCATATTCGGCACCCTAATCATCAGAAGTGTATTACCAATAGCTGTACTGCAGTACTATTTTGCACATCTTAAGGTAGGAATAACTCTGTTCTACTATAGGTATGTTCAACACCCAAAACCAGTATAGAAAGTATATAGTTGCAACCTACAAACGCATGAAGGCAATCCATGTCACTGTACATTATCTATTGAGATGTACCCCCAAAACTCTCATAAATTATGAAAACATAAAACGGGACATAGGCAGGCAGATACAGAAAACAAATCTTCTCATCCATGTTCTGAAACCTAGGAAAAACAAGGATAGAAAAATGCTCCTCCTGCAACCAATTATATTAGTCATTAATATGCACACATATAGATACACACATATGTATACACACATACATATGCAGAAACGTACATCCCTGCATCCAGGGTGTCTCAGAAAATCATACAAACCTTAAAACTAACAGTATCCAAATAGTTATCATGTACATTTATTCGTTAAATCCACCTCATTCTCCCATCATCATGTACACCACACTTCTATTCTGTCATGGTAGATATGTGGGATATTGCAACAATCTGTGGCTTTGCGCCTGGAGCCGTGCTCAGAGTCTGTGTTGAGCAGAAATGGTGAAGGTAATCCTAGCTGGCACAACAGACGCAGGGACCCTGCACACAAATGGAAAATTTGTGCCCAGAGCTGATCAGTGAATACCAAAGATAAAATTACAATTGTTGTAAAATGGTCGTTCTTTCTACTGAAATTCCTTCATGTGGAAAAACAGTAGAAACATTGTATCAATATCATCCAGGCACTATTGTTGGATACATTTGGTATAAATAAAAAAAACATGCACTCTTCTTTTTCTCATCAATCTATGCGTTTCCTTTCATATTCATATTTTGTTAGTGAACTATGAGTGCACTAGGTAAGAACAGTATGATATCTGGGAAATGGTACTTCCTTTTGTGAATTACCTGCAGTTTTGTATGTAAATCTTCTCGCATTTATATGATATGAAAACATACCATATGCCAAGGAAAATTTAGCAGAATCCACTCTGTGTATCTTATACAATATTTGTAAACAGAATGTTTAAACCAAAAACAGCACATTCATTGTTTTGTTCAAAACATATTCCTTTAACTAGATACATTGTACAAAGTACAATGTACATTGATTAGGTGGATCCAATTAAGAATCCATTATTATTTACAGGAAATCTACTGTTCTGATACAATATAAGCATTTTTGCTGTTACTGCTATAAAATACAATACATTTTTGACAAATATGTTGCATTTTGTTTTGCTATTTGTAATTATTCAGTATGAGGTGAAAATACCAATTGTCCCTTTCATACTTTAGTTACACTCACATGACTTCAACATACTGCAGGGGTTTAGACATCAACTTGTGTTATTTTCTTTTAGCTGCTTATTAAGTGAAACAAACAATGTTATGAACATGTCACATAGCATTATTATTATTGCACTAATATATGTTTAGTATGACTATCAATATACCTTAATAGAATTACGTTATCACTTAAAAAACTAATGTTGTATTTCGATTATTTCCTGATATTCTTTACATTTCAGCACTTAGTAACTCTTCTTGTAATGTCTAGATGTTTTTCATAATTTAACACCACTAAATAATTTGTATTTACTGTATAAATCTCTGAAGAAATACACAACCAGGGGTATGGAAGTACCATAGACTGATGCCTAGTACATATTGTTTGTGGTCAAGGAAAATACATTTTTGTATTTATTTTGTCCTTGTGACAAGTAGCCCTGACCCTCTGCAGCACAAACCCATTGGCTGCCAATTTGCAGTACCACATTATTGATAGGGCATTGTCTGCATTTGAGGTAATGTCTGTCCATATGTTAATGCTATTTGAACTTTCATTAATCGTTTATTATTGCCAAGCCTTTATTATTAGGGTGAGCACACTAAGAAAATGTAAGTTTTGACTGCACTGCTCTCAGTGATGCCAATATAAATATGTGTACACACACATTTGCAAGGTATAACAATATGAGGCTCTGTACAATGCTTTCAGAATGCTCTACCATCAGGTGCAAATATTTGCAGAAGCTCAAACGCAGAATTGACTATTCGTTGCTTTCAAAGTATGTTCACAAAAATGCAACTAAGAAAGAAACATTTTGCTGAACTACTATTAAAGTTAGGTCCCATTTTTTTGAAGCATCATATAGTAAAATGTGCGGATGCATGGTGGTATTTCCGAAATGTATATTCATAATGGACAAAACAATGTAACTAATTTCAGCAAGGTTATGGGAAACATGAAAATAAATAAGCATTGGAAAAAAGCTAAAATATTTTTCCCGTTCTCCAATAGCACACATTGTCACAGTAGTTCCTGGCATGTACAAAACTACTTTGTTCAAATATACTTGAGAGTTGAATTGTTCACTCACAATGAAACCCCTGACAACATATTGTTAACTGCTGCAAATTAATCCTCTGGTCCCTCAAGACTAAATTTGTTCACTGTAAAAATGTTGGCAACCTTTGCAAAGGGCAAAATATTTTTAAATGTAATCCCTACATGATAAAGTTCTTATTTGTTGAACACTATCCACAGCTACACAGTAAAACAGCCCCCTGAGGATCTTAACCTAAAGCCACTGACAAGTAATGAAGTCAGAAGCTTGTATCTTACCATGTGTGACGACTTAATACTTGAACTCAAATCTTAGTGTAGTAAGTGTAGTAGTGGTCACATATTTCGTGCTAGTGTATCACTTTCTCACAATTCTCCCACAAATCTATTAGTACAATAATGCTAAACACTGTATTCAAATCCTTCCCAAGCAGCCCTCTCATGGCTACTATTCTGTTTAACTCTATATATTTTTATGCATGCTGAGAGACTATCTCTCATGATCTCCAGCTGTGTATTTGTATTGCTGAGCACCTCCTCCCACATCTTGATGCTATGGATCGTGTGATGTGCCCATACTGAATTGTACAATCCCCACACCCCTTGCCTTGCTAGCTGAGTCATCATAGGAACTCTGCTTCGACTTAGACCAGCCTTGGCACTGATAAACCCTTTTATTTAATTTGATATCTGTTTGTACTTCTGTTCATGTTTTCTGAAGGCATGAGCCACTTCCTCTTTAACTTTGGCTAAGGAATAACTGTCTAATTCTTTCATAAGGTCTATTAAGTTTTTTTTCCGTCTTCTCACCACTTCCTCTTCCATCAAACGCCATGCTAGGGAGTGGCTTCTTCATTCCTTTTCTGCCTGCTGCTATACAGCCAGCTCAGAGTGTTTGGTCCCTCAAGTGGTGCCATAAGGCTGAGGTGTATTTCCCATCCTGCCTATCAAAATGTCCTCAAGGAAAATCTATTTGCTTTTTCCTGTGACGGTGCACTCGCTACAAGAAGAGAGCTTAGAAAGTCCCTATTATCTCCAATTCTTTCATCCTCCAATCGTCCCTGCCCTTGTCTTCCCACACACTCTGGAGGAGACCGTTCTTCAGTTCATGCAGTTCTTTGTGTATCTTGTCCTCCACATACAGGACAACATCTCATTCAGGCAACATCTCATATGCTACTAGAATGTGTGCAGCATTGTAAAGCACAACACAAATTCATGAAGTCACATTAATAATACTGTAATTTTCCTTGCAAAGTCAAATGACAGAAACGTTAGGAAAGAAGTTAAAAATTCCATACCCTTGCAAACCTGCCCAGCAGCACTTTGCAGCAGTATGGAATTGAAGACTTGCCCAAATCCACAAGAGGCACAAGTGGTGAACCTTTCATGCACGTACAATCATATAAACAAAACACAAAAGCGTGGAGCTGCCCCTGAATCAAGGCACTGCATCCTACCCTTTGCACTGGGCTTTCCTAACAGTAGAATGGCCTAAACAAAAGCCATAATGTGAAGGAGATAATCAAGCAAACCGTTATAATAATTGCAGTATGAAAACAAATATCTAATGTCATGTCAGCCTTTTCTGCAGCAATGTCGACAGATGTCAATGTGGTAAGCATTATATGTGGTCTCAGTAGAATAGCAGTCTAGAGCTGTCATGTTCTGTGGCATGTCAATAGACCATACTTATTTTTAGTCCTCATGTTTACCAGAAGCCCATCCATATTCAAACCTCAGGTATGCATTTTATGCCATCCATTCCATTTAACAGAGGCTCAATAATTAACATCGACTAATTGTACCAATAGAGCTCACAACACAGTATCACATTTAATCAGGTGTCACGTACACTCACATGCCATTCAAAATAACACACAATCCACTGGTGGCATGCAAAGAAACACATATTTGTGTACAGCAAACACTAACCACAAACTTTCAATGCAATGGAGAAAATAAAATTAATCAAACAGCTGGGCACCTCTTGCCCGCTCTACTGGAGAGGACAACTACCACTCAACAAACAGCTGGGCATCTCCTGCAAATTTTACTGGGGTCGAGAACTACCATCTGTAGGAGGCTCGCCTGGCTTGTAGTGGGTACCAAGGGGTATTTACACTCTGTACCAGGTCCAGTTATCCCTTATTAGTGTAGAAGAGGTGTTTCTAGCAGCTTAGGCTGATAGAAGGTAGCTATAGAAGAGCAGCTTAGGCTGAACTAGGAGGCATGCAAAGCTCCTACTATACCACTGGTGTCATATGCACAATATCATAAGAAAACACAATACACAGATATACTAAAAATAAAGGTACTTTATTTTTATGACAATATGCCAAAAGTATCTCAGTGAGTACCCTCAGTACAATACCAAAAATATGCAGTAATAGCAAAAGGAAGTAATGCAAGCAGTGTAAGGTTACAATAGATTGCAATAGGAACACATAGGTATAGGGGCAACACAAACCATATACTCCAAAAGTGGAATGCAAACCACGAATGGACCCCAAACCTATGTGGGCTTGTAGAGGGTCGCTGGGACTGTAAGAAAACAGTGAGGGTTAGAAAAATAGCCCACCCCAAGACCCTGAAAAGTAGGTGTAAAGTGCACCTATAGCCCCCAGAGAGCACAGAAGTCGTGACAGGGAATTTCTGCAAGGAAGACCAACACCAGCAAAGCAAACAAAGTGGTTTTCCGGACCTGAGTACCTGTGGAACAAGGAGACCAAGTCCAAGAGTCGTGACAATGTCTGGAGTGGGCAGATGCCCAGGAAATGCCAGCTGAGGGTGCAAAGAAGCTGCCACCGGATGGTAGAAGCTGTGGATTTTGCAAGAACGAAGAGGGCTAGAAATTTCCCCTTTGGAGGATGGATGTCCCACATCGTGAAGAAGCTTGCAGAGGTGTTCCCACGTAGAAAGACCTCAAACAAGCCTTGCTAGCTTCAAGGGTCACGGTTAGGGTTTTTGGATGCTGCTGTGGCCCAGGAGGGACCAGGATGTTGCCACTTGGACGAGGAGACAGAGGGGGCACCGAGCAAGTCAGGGAGCCCTTTCAGAAGCAGGAAGCACCCGCAGAAGTTCCGGAACAGGCACTTGGAAGAGGAGTGAACCGGAGTCCACCCGAAGACACAAAAGGGAGTCCCACGATGCTGGAGGACAACTCAGAAGGTTGTGCACTGCAGGTTAGAGTGTTGGGGACCCAGGCTTGGCTGTGCACGAAGGAAATACTGGAAGAGTGCACAGGAGCCGGAGCAGCTGCAAAGCACGCGGTACCCAGCAATGCAGTCTAGCGTGGGGAGGCAAGGACTTACCTCCACCAAACTTTGACTGAAGAGTCACTGGACTGTGGAAGTCACTTGGACAGAGTTGTTGAGTTCCAGGGACCACGCTTGTCGTGCTGAGAGGGGACCCAGAGGACCGGTGATGCAGTCTTTTGTTGCCTGCGGTTGCAGGGGAAAGATTCCGTTGACCCACTGGAGATTTCTTCAGAGCTCCTGGTGCAGAGAGGAGGCAGGCTACCCCCAGAGCATGCACCACCAGGAAACAGTCGAGAAGGTGGCAGGATCAGCGATACAAGGTTGCAGTAGTCGTCTTTGCTACTTTGTTGCGGTTTTGCAGGCGTCCTGAGCAGTCAGCGGTCAATCCTTTGGCAGAAGGTGAAGAGAGAGATGGAGAGGAACTCGAATGAGCACTTGCATTCATTATCTAAAGAATTCCCCAAAACAGAGACCCTAAATAGCCAGAAAAGGAGGTTTGGCTACCTAGGAAGGAGGATAGGCTAGTAACACAGGTAAGAGCCTATCAGAAGGAGTCTCTGACGTCACCTGATGGCACTGGCCACTCAGAGCAGTCCAGTGTGCCAGCAACACCTCTGTTTCAAAAACGGCAGAGGTCTGGAGCACACGGGAGGAGCTCTGGGCACCTCCCCTGGGAGGTGCAGGTCAGGGGAGTGGTCACTCCCCTTTCCTTTGTCCAGTTTCACGCCAGAGCAGGGCTAGGGGATCCCTGAACCAGTGTAGACTGGCCTATGAAGAGATGGGCACCATCTGTGCCCATCAAAGCATTTCCAGAGGCTGGGGGAGGCTACTCCTCCCAAGCCCTGACATCTTTTTCCAAAGGGAGAGGGTGTAACACCCTCTCTCTGAGGAAGTCCTTTGTTCTGCCTTCCTGGGCCAAGCCTGGCTGGACCCCAGGAGGGCAGAAACCTGTCTCAGGGGTTGGCAGCAGCAGCTGCAATGAAACCCCGGGAAAGGTAGTTTGGCAGTACCCGGTCTGTGCTAGAGAATCGGGGGATCATGGAATTGTCTCCCCAATGCCAGAATGGCATTGGGGTGACAATTCCCTGATCTTAGACATGTTACATTGCCATGTTCGGAGTTACCATTGTGACGCTACACATAGGTAGTGACCTATGTATAGTGCACGCGTGAAATGGTGTCTCCGCACTCACAAACTCCGGGGAATTTGCCCTGAACGATGTGGGGGCACCTTGGCTAGTGCCAGGGTGCCCACACACTAAGTAACTTAGCACCCAACCTTCACCAGGTGAAGGTTAGACATATAGGTGACTTATAAGTTACTTAAGTGCAGTGGTAAATGGCTGTGAAATAACGTGGACGTTATTTCACTCAGGCTGCAGTGGCAGGCCTGTGTAAGAATTGTCAGAGCTCCCTATGGGTGGCAAAAGAAATGCTGCAGCCCATAGGGATCTCCTGGAACCCCAATACCCTGGGTACCTCAGTACCATATACTAGGGAATTATAAGGGTGTTCCAGTATGCCAATGTGAATTTGTGAAATTGGTCACTAGCCTGTTAGTGACAATTTAGAAAGCAGAGAGAGCATAACCACTGAGGTTCTGGTTAGCAGAGCCTCAGTGAGACAGTTAGTCATCACACAGGGAACACATACAGGGCACACTTATGAGCACTGGGGCCCTGGCTGGCAGGGTCCCAGTGACACATACACTAAAACAACATATATACAGTGAAATATGGGGGTAACATGCCAGGCAAGATGGTACATTCCTACACCACCCCTTCTGGATAGAGTATTCCTCCCCAGCTGTGCGCCAGTGCCTTGTACCTCATCCCCTCCCGGTTGGAGACACTGGTGTCACAGCCCCTTCGGATGTGACCCTGACAGCCCATCTAGCTGTCTACAACATGCAGCCCTGCCGCTGGTGTTAACTACAAAGGACATCTGTACCGAATATGCAAAAACAAAGAAAGGAAACTATACTCTGAAAATGAAAGGGGATTGGAAATACTCAATCGATAAGGAAACAATAATAATAATACAAAATCCCAGAATACGACTAGTGGTTGACAGCCACCAACGGAAAGTCCAGAGCAACCACTAGAGCGGGGGCAGAACTATTGGCATGCCAATGTAGGCAAAGAAGAAACATAGCTAGAAAGAAGAGAAGGATCAGAAGAACAGAAACCGACAATATCAAAAGAACCACAAAGTCCATAAAGAAATAAAAACGGTGCCCCAACTCTAACCCTTTCAAGGCACTACACTCAAAACCAGAGAAACGTGCGCCAGAGAAAGACAAAACGAGAGGCGACTGAAGAAGTGACAGATACTCAACACAGCCCTGGCTCCCCATCGAGGAGGGTCCCTCCCAAGCACTGCAGGAAAACCACAGGTGCAGGGGAACCCCCAAACAGCGGGGAGGCAGGCGGGTAGAACCACAATCTAAACACCACATTCTTCACCAAGATGTTGAAGCCTCCTTCAGAGCAGGAACAAAACTAGAGACCAGCCAGCCCTTCGAGTATAAAGAACAACAATTTAATACATGCATGGGAACTGATGGCTTGAGAGGCCAAGTCCAAGTAGTCCAAATTGCGAAGCTCCAAATACAATCTTTTATTCATGAAGACCACAAAAATTTGAAAATACATCATCCAATCGGAACAACAGAGAGGTAATTTCTTCATCAAGTACATGGTGTGATCAGGTGATGTATGGTGTTACACATATATTAGGCATCTATCCAATCACAGTAGAACAACATTTTATGATGGCCGTGTGATACAAGATGATCACAAGCATGACCTGTACATTTCTCAGACTTCCAAGCGTCACCAAACCAGTTTCTTCATAACCATTCCTGAGACCTATGTGGACATTCAATGTCTGTCTGTTGCTGGGTGAATGATGCCATGTATGTTGCGTGAGGTGTCTCTTCGAAGCAAGCCTTGCATTACAAGCTGTCTGTCAGGGTTAATTTGGCAAATGTCATCCAACCTTTTGCATATGTTTTTCAGGCCTATTCCACATTCAATATCACAGGATGAAGTAAGACCTGGAGAAATAATAAAATGGATTCATTAGCCAGTTTCCACACATTGTGTTCCTGTCACATGTAGGTGGGAAAGTAAATGATGTGAATACCTAAGTATATCACTCGTCTTTGACGATGATAGTGACGACTTGACAGAGTGGCACTGAAAGCTTGAAGTCAAAACATCTTCCTAACTGTAAACATAGCAGCCATCTTGTAGGAAATAATTAAATAAATGTACTAAAACAGAGGCAGTTAAGTAGGATAAAAGTCACTAGGTTAGGGGGGCACAGGACTACAAGCCAGAAGGCTATACTATCTCCTGATTGCCAATAAAACCAAATAGGATCCACTACAGTGGCATAGTGCTTACACCTGTCAAGCAGCTCTCTACAATTAGTTAGTATGACTGTATTTACTTTAGAGGTCTGCAGCATTTGTTAAACTACTGCTACCATCCCTCTTTTGTGATATCTTGCGGAGGCACCTTCGCCTTCAACTGTGTTAAAACCTGCTGATACTTTTTCATCACCAAGGGAGAGGGACATTCTCTATTGGATTTCTGGTTGGTTTTGTCTCAGGCCACTGAATCACTAACTTATATTCTGTCCAAAAATCATTCGGAATAACACTGTCAAAAAACGTGTTCAAATCAACCCACAACACCTGTGATATTTTCAAAAATCTATCAATTTGTCTGTACAGTTCTACTGGTTTCTCCCTCAATTTTGAGAAATCATTGGTAAATTTTGCAAGATCACTTCTAATTCATGGCACATTTACATACGCTCCATTACCTCTTCTCTAAATAGGAAGGACATGACACCCCCCTCTCCTGCACCTGGGGGTGGTTTCCCTGGAGGTTTCTTTACCTCTTTCTTTTTGCCCATTTAGCTACCCACTAGTCCAGTTCATTCCATTTCCTGATCTGGTGAATGAATTCTCTAATTTGCATTTTCATTCCTGGGATTCTCATGTCACTAATAACCCTTTCGCTGAAGCACACTCAACTGCTCCTTTTAAAGCCTTTGTCTTATTCAGGTCCACTTCATATTTTTGGGCCAATTCTGCTAATTTTTTCATTAACTTGTCCTGCTTGTTAAGTAATATCCCCGCACATAAAGGCAAGTTCATCCTCATGGTAAGTCTCAAATTGTTCCAATCCAAGATTCCTTCTCATGATTTCATCCAATTCTATTTTAAGTTTCATCACATCCACCATTTCTTCCTGTGGGGATGATTGAATAGTTCCCTGGCTCAGCTTTGTGCTTATAGTTTCTTTAGAAGGGGTACCATCATTAAAACCTTTTATCCAGTCATCTATCTCCTTTGCGCTGTGAGTTCAAATTACCTAAATGCTGGCAGGACCATAGGTGAAAGAGCACCCAATCCCGCCACCACCCAATCTCACAACTACCAAAAGATAAAAATTAACTGCCACTGTTCACAGCCCTATTAATACTCACACCTCCGCTGCCAATACTACTCTCCTCCAAGTTTCTGCAACTCCGTTGAGCCTCCAAGTTCTGGGCATGTGCACTAGGGATTGGACTCTCGGGACTGACTAATCTATAGTATGGCCCCAATTCTCCTCACTTCAAAAAGAGAACCATCCTCATTGTTACCATCTGCTCTGATGCCTGCCACTATTACTAATGTTTTTGGGCCCAATAAATCTTTCTATCAGTTCTGAGGGGTGAAGGACAACACATCAACCCATTACACATGAAGTTACAGTGTAACCCACTTGGTTACACATTGAATCTCGGAGGTAAACTTAAAGTTCAAAAGGTTTATTACAAATTCAAAGCCAAACGTATTCAAATGTGCCTCAAAACATGCTATACAAGTACAGAATTATCAAAGGTGAATTAAAAAGTCAAACAAAATTGAAACACACTAATATCAAACAAACCAAGACTTTAGTGGCCACAGTATAGAAAATAATGAGTAACACTTGGTGCTCTGCGTTCCTGCTTTGGTTCTCGTGCTCAAACATTAAACCTACATTTACCTAACTACTGTAATAAGCTGCAGGGAGCCCTAACATGATTTAAATGGTACTACCAGTAGTAACTCAAAGTGTCAGCACTGCATGAAGTTCAGGAGAAGTTTCAGCAAGAGAGATGTGTGTAGTGGAAAGCCAACTAAGCCAAGCAATAAGAAAACAGAGGTCCATACCTCTCTAAAGGCCTCATTTACAAGGCCCATGGTGCAGGGCAGCAATGTGCACCCTGCACCACAGGGAAAGGGCAAAAAAGCACCATATCTACAAGATATGGCACATTTCTATCTTTACTCTGAGCGGTAGTGCACAAATTGCTGCCTAGCGTCCAAGCAGGCACCTTTGCACCATTGTGCATGGATGCCTGCATTGTGGGTATGATTGCTTTTGTGCAGGAAGGGACAAAAGGTGTTTTCCACAGAATGCAGCACACATAGAAAGAGGGAAAAACAGGGAGAAATAAAGATCTTTCTCCCAGGTTTGTCATTCTTACTCCACCCCTAAAGTGGAGTAGGAATCTGATGCATTCCCAGACTTGTAAATCTGTGAAGGAGTCAGGTTCCTTTGGGTTCCATGGGTGTTGCATGGGAACACCCCACGCAACACGCAGTGAAACCCCATTTCACGCAGTGTTATGCATGAAAGGGGTCCATATTTACAAGGTCATGAAAAGTCACACAAGGTGGCTTTGCGTGACCTTTGATATATGGGCTGGCACACTGCGCCATTGGAGTGTCAAATAAAATGATGTTCCGGTGGTGCAGTGTACTGCTAGGGCCTCATAAATGACGCCGTATGTTTCTAAAGGTCCTCTCTAGTCCAAGGGAAAAAATGATCTGATTCTCTAACTAAAACCCTCTTATGACCTCAAACAGCAACGGTACGACCTTGGATTTGTTTTTGTCTTCAGAAATCCAGAGGAGAGTTCCCCTTAACAGCTCTTCATTGACACTCCAGTCCTAAGCAACCTGTCTCCTCATATCCCCTTATCTATATGTAGCAATAAACCATTCATTAAAAGAAGGTTTGTTGATGCACCGGAAAGCAAAGAAACATACAGCAAAAGCAAACTTCCATGTTGAAGATTAAGCACAAAAACACATTCTCAGGCCTCATCTCCAGCCTAAGTTAGCATAACCCTTAATGCACATTCAAATACATGATTATACATGCATTTCACTTAAACAATATAAATGAGGAATAACTATGAAAAAATGTTGATCAACTACAGAATCATAATGCTCATTCATGGAACAATATTGCATACACATGATTTGCATATAATCATTCTATGTCACTACTTATAAATGCATTTCAGTTCACGTCTTTCAGTTTCTTCGTTTACATGAATACATTTAAACACACATTATGTCCTTCATTACAACCCTGGCAGTAAATCCTGCTTTCTGCCGTGCAGAAGACCGCCAACATACCGTTGCGGGTATTACAACTCACAGCTCGGAATCTGCCACAATACAGACACCCACACAAGTACGCCACACCAAAGGTCAGTGATAAACTGGCAATCCCAAAATCTACACCGTCACGCCAACAGGAATACGCCCACAGTATCACGACCCACGAATCAACGCAGCGTCTTTCAACCGCAGTAATCCGCGACGCTCAAAATACACACACATTTGCACAACACAACCACATTGGACAATTCAAAATACACACACCTGAGACACATACACAGACCACACCCACACACCCAATCCAATATAAAGCACACATCCAAATCACCCACGAACCCTTACAACCAAAATTCTGAAATAAGGCCAGAGAGAGAGACTACCTAACACAACACCAGCATCCACAGACACACAACACCATCCCTGAAACAACATACATGCACCTCAAACAACACACACCAACACATCCCCTCACACATCACAACAGACAGCACCTCACACATGACCCACACCACATCATGGCACCTCAAAGACACCCCAGGTTCTCTGAGGAGGAGCTCAGGATCATGGTGGAGGAAACCGTCTGGGTAGAGCCACAGCTATTCGGATCACAGGTGCAGCAGACGTCCATTGCAAGGAAGATGGAGCTATGGCGGAGAATGGTCGACAGGGTCAACGCAGTGGGACAGCATCCAAGAACACGGGATGACATCAGGAAGAGGTGGAATGACCTACGTAGGATCAAGATGACCAGCCCGGCCCATCAGGGACCTCCGGACAGTCGGTTCCCCTGACACAGTCACAAACCACCACTGAACCTCCCCCCTCAGGAATCACCACTACAGCACCCACCCAGCGGACCCATCACTCTGTTTCCAGGACATGTTAATCACCAGTGTGTCCACCACTACATGGAACCCAGGCAACCCCACTAACACAGGACAATCAGGGACCTGGGGACAGGGACCGGGGCAGTGGGCGCACGGTTCAGGGGACAGAGGCACAGGATAACAGGGAAGCTGGGAGTACTGCTGTGCGACAGGGAGAGGACAGGCCCAGGGAACCAACTCTCCACGAGGCACTCTCCAACATCATGGGAGCTTACCACCATTCCCAGGAGACCAGGGGCACTGTACTGGCCAAGTTTCAGGAGACCAAGCGGCTGTAGGAGGAACACTATCTGGGGATCAGGGAGGACTTGAAATCCATCAACACCACCCTGGTCACCATTGCAGGGGTGCTGGCAGACCTTCTCAACACCAGGAGGGACACAGTGGTACACCAACTGGCCCCTGACACTAGCCTTGACGATGAACAGCCCTCCACCTCCGCCGGCGCTAGTGGACAGGAGGCACCGCCGCAGGAACAACAGCCCAACATCAGCCCACCCCCTGCAGAAGGAAAACCACCCCGCAAACGGTCCCTGAGATCCAGGAACAAGACAGAGAACATTGCCAAGACCCCCACCAGGAAATAAGACCCCCCTGAATTTCACCCTTCTGTCCCACTTTGTCACCCTGTCCACCTTAAACTGCCATTGCTCAACTTCCTATGCCCTATTGGACAATGCATCTGTGAAACAAATAGACTGGACTCTGCCATGGACATTCCTCCACCATCACCCCAGCCCATTTCACACACCCCTCCACTTATTTGCACAGAAATAAACACACTTGAATCACAAAACAATCTGGAGTCTGTCAGTGCTTTCACTGGAATATAGAAATGTCAATGTATTTGTTCACATACCAATGTAACACAGCTGTAGGCCAGCAGTAAACATAGTAGAGGGCACAAAGTGGGACCCAGATCTGTGGAAAGGCAAAGTAACAAGTCTGGGTCCATACACTGAGTGAAAATGACAGACTTATGCTAGATCCAACAATAGTATGAAATGGGAAGCAGTTGCATCTTCCTACCTGTGTCTCACTGGAGAAGTATTGCATGATGATGTTGTTTCAGTTGTCGACATCTTCTTCTTCTGCCTCCTCTTCTTCACTGTCCACAGGCACCACAGCTGCCACAAGACCACCATCTGTCCCATCCTCCTGCAGAAAAGGCACCTGGCGTCGCAAAGCCAGGTTGTGCAGCATACAGCAGGCCACGATTATCTGGCACACCTTCTTCGGTGAGTAGTATAGAGAGGCACCTGTAAGATGGAGGCACCGGAATCTGGCCTTCAGGAGGCCGAAGGTGCGTTCTATAATCCTCGAAGTTCGCCCATGTGCCTCATTGTAGCGTTCCTCTGCCCTTGTCCTGGGATTCCTCACTGGGGTCAGTAGCCATGACAGTTGGGGTAACCAGAGTCACCTGCAAATGTCGAGGGACAAATGTTAGACAGACACTAACCCTTGGGGACAACCCCATACCCAGACACCTATGTCAACTGTGTTGGGACCTTGGGCTCACCTATTAGCCACACATGGTGCATCAGGAGTTGCCCCATCACATAAGGGATGCTGTTATTCCTCAAAATGTAAGCGTCATGCACAGAGCCAGGATACTTGGCATTCACATGGGAGATGTACTGGTCTGCCAAACACACCATCAGCACATTCATGGAATAGTAGCTTTTCTGGTTTCTGTACACCTGTTCATTCCTGCGGGGGGACAAATGCCACATGTGTGCCATCAATGGCACCAATGATGTTGGGGATATGTCCCAGGGCATAGAAGTCACCATTCTCTGTAGGCAAATCCTCCACCTGAGGGAAAACGATGTAGCTGCGCATGTGTTTCAGCAGGACAGATAACACTCTGGACAGCACATTAGAGAACGTTGACTGGGACATCCCTGATGCAATGGCCACTGTTGTTTGAAAAGACCCACTGGCCAGGAAATGGAGTACAGACAGGACCTGCACTAGAGGGGGTATTCCTGTGGGATAGCGGATAGCTGAAATCAGGTCTGTCTCCAACTGGGCGCACAGTTCCAGGATTGTTGCACGATCAAGTCTGTATGTGATAATGATGTGTCTCTCTTCCATTGTCAACAGGTCCACCAGGGTTCTGTACACCGGAGGATGCTGCCATCTCATCACCTGCCCCAGCAGACGTGCCCTATGGAGAACAGCGAGCAGAGGGTCATCCAACACCTAGGTATCACAATGTGTTATTTGCTAAAACATTGGAAAATCGCAATGTGCGGGTATCTGTCTGTATTCCAGGCCTAGATAGGTATGACACCGTTTTTTTTCATCCCATGTGGCCCCCTGAAATGGCGGCTGCCTGACCTTTAAGGTGGGACAACGGAAATGAGGTAACTGCGCTGGCGTTGTACACCGTCGCGGTGGGCGGTCGAAGACCGCGGCGCAATTCAGCATTGGTTAACATTGGGCCCTATGGGTCCCAGGAGCCAATGACGATGTACGCAGGTGGTGTAGGTACGCACCGCTGCGGACGTGGCCGCCATTTTCTTTCTGTTCACTCACTTAATACATGATCTTCAACAGGAGAGGACCTACACTGTAAGTGCTGCTGTGACCTGTGTCTGGAAGCGACGATGGCTACAGTGTCTGGGGAAGGCCACTGTCTTCACTTCGGAGGAGTTGGAGAAACTGGTGGATGGGGTCCTCCCCAGTACACGCTACTGTACGGTCCTCCAGACAAACAGGTGAGTACACTGTGACCGTGATGGATGGCACCTGAGTGTATGGAGTGTCGTAGATGGAAGAGGGTGGGGAGGGGGACAGGCCAGGATGTCAGGTTGTGTGTGTATGTATGGCTGGGCCAGGGTGGCAGGTGTTTGGCAATGCGTGAGATTAAATGTACGGGCTAGAAACATCCATTTTTACTTCACTTTTCCTCTAGGTCAGCACCCACCAGAAGAAGGGTATTTGACATGCCATCGCCAAGGACGTCCGGACCCTGGGGGTATACCATACACGGAGCACCCATTGCCGTAAAAGATGGGAGGACCTGCGCCGCTGGAGCAAGAAGATGGTGTAGGCCTAGCTGGGGATGACCTCCCAACGTGGAAGGGGTGCCCGCCGCACCATGAACCCCCCTGATGTACCGGATCCTGGCGGTGGCCTATCCGGAGTTGGATGGGCACTTGAGAGCATCACAGCAGCCACAAGGGGGTGAGTACACTCTAATTCAGCTGACTCACCGTGCTTTACGAGGTGTCTGGGTGGTCGAAGTGGGCTGTGGGTTCCCCTGGGCCAGGGCGAACTTGGTAGGCTAGGTCCCTTGTTAGGCAGGTTCCATGGCACCCCAACCCCACTACTGGTAATAGCCATCTACACCTAGTCAGGCTCCTGTGACTCCCAGGTGTGCAGCAATTGGGTTTAGGCCTTGTCCCCCATGGGCATGTGAATTTGCTAGGAACTGTTAGTGCATGGCTTAGTGCAGAGGGCTGCTCCCTGTGTGTTGTGTCCGCCAACGGTAGTGGTGTTGCATGCACTGAACATGTGTTTCTTCTGTCTCCCCCCCTTTTTGTTTTGTCTCCCTGTTCTTGCGTGCAATAGCATCATCTGGCGGAGGAGCAGCGGCACTACAGCAGGAGGGAGCTGCAACCCACTTGGCCCTGGAGGATGTAACAACGGAGTCTGAAGCCACCAGTGGGACGGAGGAGAGCTCCACGACGTGGACAGGAGCATACACCAGCGACAGTGACTCCTCCTCTGATGGGAGCTCCCTTGCGGTGGCGGGAACCTCTGTGCCCACCGCATCAACAGGTACAGCCGCCACCCCCCCTACCAGCACCGCCCTCCCAGCAGCCCCTCAGCATGTGTACTGTGCCTGCTCACCCAGGAGGGTGGGCATCTTCTTTGCCCCAGGCACCTCAGGCCCTGCCCCAGTAAGCCCTGCTGCCCTCAGTGAGGAGGCTATTGACCTCCTGAGATCCCTCACTGTTGAGCAATCTACCATTTTGAATGCCATCCAGGGTGTTGAGAGGCATTTGCAACAAACAAATGCATACCTGGAGGGCATTCATTCTGGGCAGGCAGCCCAACAGAGAGCATTTCAGGCTCTGGCCTCAGCACTGATGGCAGCCATTGTCCCTGTGTCCATCCTCCCCCTCCAACTTCCTCCACCCAGACCCAATCCCCTGTACCTCAGCCTATCCCAACCACACCATCAGACCAGCATGCACACTCATCAACACACAAGAGTGGCCATGACAAACATAAGCACCACACATCTCACAAGCACTCACACAAGCACCATCCCCATGCAGACACAGCAACATCCCCTGACTCCACTGTGTCCCCCTCCTCCATGTCCTCCTCCTCCTCCCTCCCTGTCGCTCCTTCACACACACCTGCATGCACTACATCCTCAGCCACTACCTCCATCACCAGCACACCAATCACCACCCCCACTACCATGCACACATCCCCAGTGTCCTCTCCCAGTGTGTCTGTGAGCCCTCCTCCCAAAGTACACAAACGCAGGCACACACCCACCCAACAGCCATCCACCTCACAACAGCCTCCGGCCAATGCAACTTCACCCAAATCAAACAAACGTACACCTCCTACAACCACTACCTCTTCCTCTACTCCCAAACTCTCTCCATCTTCCCGTCCCAGTGTGTTTAAGAAGCTTTTCCTGGCTAACATTGACCTCTACCCTACACCTCCCCCACCGTCCTTCCCCTAGAGCCAGGCTTTCCAGGTCCCAGCCCAGCACCTCAGCCACCAAATCCTCAGGCACAGTGGTGCCAGCAACTGCGGGGTCATCGAGTGCGCCACCCATCAGGGCTGCCAGTGTGCCACCTTACGAGGCCAAGGACATTCCGCCACCTGCCAAGGTGAAGAAGGTGCCCACATCCCGGAGGGAGAAGCCTCACCTACCAGCCACCAAGGGCTCCGCCAAAAGAAAAGGGGACAGTGGCAAGACACCTGCAGCACCATCAAAGGTCGGGAGGGGACAAAAGCAGAAGAGCAGGTCAGGACAGGGCATGGGGGCACAGACTGAGGGACTAGTGTCACCCCTTCTGTCAACGACTACAACAACCTGTACGGCGGCGAACACCGCATCCTGTCCCGCCACCGGCACCGCCACCAGCACCACCACCTGCACCACCACCAGCACCTCCACCAGCACCGCCACCTGCATGTCTGGAGCCTCAGCAACAGTCCCCAGCGTCATCCACAGTGGGCAGCCGTCCGAGCCTGAAGGACACGTCCTGCTGTGTCCCTCAACATGTGTTAACATATGCACCATCACCAGCACCGCCGCCACAGACACCGCAGCAAGCACCGCCACCAGCCCCGTGACGTGCTCGGACAGTGGCACCACAGATGACATGGCTACCGTCCCTAGTGGCTGGAGGAGACTTCCTGGACCCTGACCAACTTCCATGAGGCATGACTCTCATTACTATTTGCACCTGCAGGTGGAAGGGAAGCCGCAGCAGGGTGGGGTATGTCTCTGCCTCCATGGTGTATCAAGCTACCCGTTCCTAGGCAATCTCGTGGCACACCCACGTGTGAGGGAATGGGACCTGCCACACTGCATGTGGAGCACTCTGGACACAATGCCCTCTCCAGAACCAGTGAAGAATCACATCCACTAGCTCAGTCCTTGACAGGATGAAGCACTCTGGGCACAAGTCCCCCTCCAGAACCAGTGGAGACTGTTATCCACTTGAGAGACTGTGGCTTTGCACTCCCCAGGATAAAGCAGTGGGCAAACCACCCACTTGTGATCCTTGAGAGACTGTGGCTTTGCACTCCCCAGGATACAGCAAGGGGTATGGAGCCCCCTTGAGGAGCAGTGTCATTGTGCGTTCATCCGGCTGACGTGCCCCCCCCCCTGCCCCCTGAGGTGCCTGTTTATTTTCGATCTGATGCTCCTGCAGTGTTCTCTCTGTTTCGAGTGAGGTATCTTGTGTGGGCTTCACCCATGCATTTTGGGACCACTGGTCCACGGACAATGATTGGTACACTATCCGGACTTGTGTAGTTGGTGTACATATTTGTATATACTGATTTTTGAACTTTCACTATCTGATTTTTCATGATTACAATTGTTACAATCATTTAATTTTGTCCCTGCGTTCTTCCAGGGGGTGGGGTGGTTGTATATGTAATGTTGCTGAATGTATTTGTGTGTATAGTGTCGTGGGTGAGGGAGGGGGTGGGGGTATTGCATGTGTGTGTCACTCTCTTCTCCCTCCCCCCCTTCCCTTTGTTGTAGGTGCAGTACTCACCGTGGTCGTCGACGGAGTCTGTCCTGCTCCTGATACAGCAGGAGGAAGACCAGCATGGGCAGTACGTTTAACTCGGGCTCCATGGCATCTTGGTTCCTCGTTGGGTGTCGAGAGGTGAGTGGTTTCCCTTCTGTGTACTGTTTCCGCTGTGCTTTTGATAGCATTGGTTCCACCCCGGAAAAGGTGGTGGATAGGCCTGTTGTAATACAGTGGGCAGTACTTTGTCCTCCGTCTGTCTGTTGGCGGTTACCGCCGCGGTGTTTGTTTCTTCCGCTGTGGCGGTTAGGAGTGTTAAAGTGGCTGTCCATGTTGGCGGTTTCCACCATGGTCCTGAATCCATTTTTTTTTTCGCCAGCCTGTTGGCAGTATTACCGCTGCTTTACCACCGTCCGCCAGGGTTGTAATGAGGCCCTATATGTTGCCTTCTGCATTTTATTTTCCCCTTTCAGAATGCATAATAGCACAGCCAAGTTATGCTCTCTCAGAGTTGTTCCCCTAAATTGGAATAATTCTCGCTACTGTAGAATCCGAGTACTAGTCTGCAAACTGAGGTGAGTTAACAGTGAGATATAGATCGAGTAAAGTTAATGTGCGTCCTGTGCCTTGAATTGTTGAGTTGACATTTTTAACAAATAGCCTACACTGAGAGAAAGAGGAGACATTTTATGCATTTGTAATCAAGTGTCCTAAATTGTACAGATGTACTGTTTAGGAGGCACCAATGACAACACATATAACATTTTACCAAAATCCATATGTCATATTACACATCCAGTTTAGTAGCTTCATAAAATGTATTACATGAAATGTGTCAGTTCATTCAATAGACTTCCAAAACAGTGACTTTAGGGGGGAACCATTCAGTTGGCCCCTACTCGGCCAAAGGTCAATGCATAACTCTGATATGGAACACTCAGGGGCCCTTCATTACATTCTGCAGCGGCGGGGGAATCCTTTTTGTGTTATTCCACTGAGTGACGTTTTATTCTGCTTTCAAGGCAATATTTTTTTTTAATGAATAACAAGTCAGCCTCCTGACGAAGGCCAACATATACAATTTTCAGTAACAATGTTTTAATAGTGTTAAAAAAATATTAAGCCAATAGTTTAGCTGGCGTTGACTAGTGATAAGGACCAAGAACCTATGAAACGACTTCATTTTCTAAATAGGTGGTTTACCCTTATTGTGGAGCAAATCACACATTAGTTATACAAAACAATGACGGTGTTAGGGAGTCCCTTTCACAAGGAAGTGGAAGTGTAGACTGCACAGTTCTCTGAGGAAAGATCTTCATTTTGGAATGGACCTGTGAAAGTGATCAGGACTACATATTGACGCAGCTCATAGATGCAACTTGTTTGGAAATCATGATGACATTTAAAGGTTATGACTAATGAAACTAGTTTATGAACGTTACCCTTTTTTAGATTTCCTTTCTATTTCTTTTGAACAGCGGTAAAATTGCCGAAGTGCACAATGTTTACTCAAACATAAAATTCGAAGCATGCCTGAGGCTGTGGAAGTTCATCAAGAGAGCAGTTGGGGGAAATAATTTTATAAATTTACAAAGATATTATTAACTGCAAGTACAATTCTGTTAACACTGAACTTTTGCCGCTCTCAGAGGCATAAACAGCAAACCGAAGCTTACTAGGAAAAAAGAATCTTCCTGTTCATATGAAGAGACCATGAAAGACTGACATTTTAAATGGTGAATACTGGCATTTTAGACAGTGACATTTGTATGATGTGGAAATGACGAGATATTTCTATGAATAAAACAGTAATTTCCAGAGGTGCAGCGGGTTATAGAGAGAAGTGGAGAAAGAAACCATGTAAATGGAGAGCTTATCGGCAACTATTTCAGCAAATCCTTCAAAATGCGAAATGGAGAAACCTAGAGGGAAACAATACTTAGGGAAACAACATCAACAATTCCATTATATTTACCATTTATTTTACGTGTTAAAAGAGTTTTTAATATTCACTGGTTAATGTTTATTGTTGTGCTCTGAGCACCTTATTATACAGTGATGTATCATGCGCACACAAATACCACATCAAAAATGGATGCTTATGTGATTTTGAACAAAAAAGAGTAGGCAGTAGATTGTTCATGTGATAAAGCGGTCCATGAATTTAGTATATATATATATATATATATACATATATATATATAGATATATATATTAACAAAACAAAAGTTACAGGGACGTTATAGTTAGGTTCAAAATGTACTTGCACAAAACCATCGAAATTCAGAAGTTAAAGTTAGAGGTATTTCAAGTAAGTATAACTTGCACCCCGCCATGCACAGTTTTTCTTCAATAATTTGACTGCTAATAGTTAATCTATATTTTTGATTCGTTTATAGAAGTTGTCATGAGTGGTGTAATATCTGAGGTAATTAGCAATACATGGTGAGGGCCTGAGTTATAGTTCCCCTAGGACATGAGTTGTAGTTACTTGAAATAACTCTAAATGTAACTGTTGAATTTCTATGGCTTTCAGCCATGCACATCAGGAATTGGCTGCAAGGCCCGACCTGCGGCCAACCCCAATAAACACCCAACTCTGCAAGATGCATGGCTTTCCTAAACACCCAGAGATTTCTTCTAGATTTGATGAATGATATACTTATAATGAGATATTTCAGGACAAATTGAAAAGAAAAATGTATTTGTCAAGTAAAAATAGTGCAATTACATTTCAGTATATGTCGTAAATATTTGAATTTGCTAAGTAACTAGAGCACAAATGTGACTACTGACACAGCCCGTTTTGAAACCCTTAACGTTCAGGGAGAAGGCCTGAAACCTTAATCGCTAGGCCACAGGCAAGTCTTTGCTGTACACTTTCCTGACATACATTCAACCCAATGATTATGATGGCAAAAAGATGTAAATGTTTCATCACTAGGAATGTTTGACAGTCAAAAAATTAGTAAATGACAAACACACTGCATGAGATACCAGGATTTGAACCTTCCACCTACTGAGCGACAGTTCAGTTGGTTTACTAGTAGGCCAGAAGTGACCTAGCTTGTGCCCCACCTCCTGCAGGAGCCGGCATTGACCCCCCAAGCAGGGAGCTGCTTTAAATAGCAGCTCCCACTTGTGGGAGACTTTTTTTTTATCCGTTTTGTATGTTTTGTTTTCTGTGGTTTTATACGAGGAAATTCAGAGCAAATGTAAAGAAATTTGATTTGCTATACCTTAATCCAACCACTGCTGCACATGGCGGGGACTGGCCACAGGGCCAGACCTTGTGGCTAACTCCTGATAACCACCTAAACCCGAGCCACACATGGCCTTCTGTTGTGCTTGGCAGGGGTTGGCTGCAGGGCCTGGCCGCATGCCAAGACCTGCAGTCAACCCCCATAATCACCCAACCCAGCATCACACACAGACAAATAGTCTGTCTCTATGGATGTGAGAATAGGTGTGAGAGGGTGTCTCTATTTGTGAGAGTGTCTGAGTCGGTGAATGAGGGTCTGAGTGGTTCTGTGAGTGGATGTGTGTTGTCTGAGTGTTTCTGTGAGTGGGTGCGTTAGTGTATGATTGGATTTGTCAGTGGATAAATGAGTGTCTGAATGGGTTTGTGAGTGGGTGTTTAAGGGTCTGAGTTGGTCTGTGAGTGGGTGCATGAAGGTCTGAGTGGGTCTTTGAGTTGGAGTGTGAGTGTCTGAGTGGGTCTGTGAGATAGTATGTGATGGTCTGATTGAGTCTGTGAGTGGGTGGGTTAGTGTTTGAGTGGTTCTCTGAGATGCTGTGACGCTGCTACTATGAGTGAATACATTTGTATATGAATGACTCTGTGAATGTTTTTTTGTTGTCCCCGATAGTCAGGATCTAATAATAACATTACACGGGGACTGTGCTAACTGCCACGATGTTTTCACCAAGATGATGTGGCATGAAAAAAATATTTTTAGGGACATAATTTCACCCTCAGCAACCTCGACCCTGATCCCTTCTGCCACATTTCATTTAATTTTTCAGCCCCGGGGACTATGTCCAGTTACCTAAAATGGCGGGTGTAAATTTCAGGTCAGGTTGTGGCCAGCAAATCACAGCATTCCTGTTGGTGGGAGCATTTGCTCATTTGCTGCGATCCCTTCAAAAGCATCACAATTGATCTGCAGCCCTAGCTATACAAATGTATTTCCCCTTTAATTTCTTGAAAACTACTCAATGGATTGTGATTCTGTTCAGCGGTTAAAGCTGTAGTTGTGTTCAAAGCTCCTATGGAAATTAACATGGGAAATGCATGTTTTTTTACCATCCTCTCCCCCTTTTTCTCAGCCAGCGCTTGACGGATCACCCTAAAACTTCCCATGCACAACAAGAATTACCAGCACATTGCTTTTGGAAAAGTCATAAAGATTTTTCAGGTGGTGTCAAAGATATAGGCAAGTCAAAAAACTCTTATTCTATGGAAACAAGGTCCTAACTATAACTACCTACTGGCTATCAGCAGTAGGATATATATATATATATATATATATATATATATATATATATATATATATATATATATATATATGAGAAAGTGCCTCTTTTGGCATGGTTAGCCCCTCTCCCCTAGCCCACAACATGATGTTGTTTTGATCTGTAAGAGTCCTGGGCCCCTGCTAAACGGGTGCCTAGGGCCAGATCTCTTCCCCAGAACTACACTGTCATTGGCAACTTCAGCCACCCTGGTAAGTCCCTAGTAAATGGTACCCCTGGTACCTATTGCATGGGTACCGAAGAGGACCGCCCACAGCTGCAGCATCATTTGTGCCACTCTGAAAGGCCCCACACCAGCCTTATGCAGACTGCCAATGCAAGCAACATGACAAGGTATCCCTGAAATTGCAAACATGGCATGGCACTCAGTCTTGGTGTCATGTCTCCTAATACTACATGCAATGTAAATAAGTAACTCCTCTGGCAGGACTTACAACCTTAAGGCGCACTACATTACATGTGAGGGCATATATATATATATATTAGCAAATATGATGCTACTGTGTCTTTGTCAATTCTTAGACATAGTAAGTGTACAGGGTAGCCATAGTAAGTGTATGTGCTGGACAATGTGAGTTCCCCTGCTACATGATGCCTCTCTGAACCCTGGGTTGTTTGGTATCAAACAACTCAGCATGATAAATCTTCACTTGTGCCATTGTTGGATTTATTATAAAATGTACCCAGAGGCCATCTTAGAGGTACCCCCTGAAAACCTAACAGCCTTGGCATGGTTGCCGACTGGTCTTAGCCAGCATGCCACCAACAGGCATGATTCCGGACTCCTGGGGTGAGAGCCTTTGCTCTCTGAAGCCAGACGACAAAGGGGGTCATTACAACATTGACGGTAAAAGCCGCTTACCGCCGTGCAGAAGACCGCCAGTACACCGCCGCTGCCGCGGAATTCCGCCACAGCTATTATGACCCACATCTCGGAATCCGCAGAAATTCAGACACCCACACAAATCCGCCACACCAAAGGTCAGTGATAAACTGGCGAAAACAAATCCTCCACCATCACGCCAACAGAAACATGCCCATGCTATCACGACCCACGAATCCACACGGCGGTCTTTCAACCGAGGTATTCCATTGGCGGTACACACCGCTGCGCTCAAAATACACACACATCTCCAAAACACCACCACATTGGACAATTCCAAATACACACACCTGATACACATACAAACACCACTCCCACACAATCAATACAATATAAAACACACACCCACATCACCCACAAACCCCTACGACCAAAAATTATAGACGCAGGCGAGAGAGAGAGCACAGCATAGACAACCCCACCACACAGAGGCACACAACACCATCACCCACACAACATCCACGCCCAAAACACCCCACACCACTACACATCACCACACTCATCACCACATACACCATCCCACACATCACCTACACCACCCCATGGCACGGCAAAGACACCCCAGGTTTTCGGAGGAGGAGCTCCGGGTCATGGTGGAGGAAATCATATGGGTAGAGCCACAACTATTTGGATCACAGGTGCAGCACACCTCCATAGCTAGGAAGATGGAGCTATGGTGAAGAATTGTGGAAAAGGTCAACGCAGTGGGACAGCACCCAAGAAATCGGGAGGACATCAGGAAGAGGTGGAATGACCTACGGGAGAAGGTACGTTCTGTGGTCTCCAGGCACAACATCGCGGTTCAGCGGACTGGCGGCGGACCCCCACCTCCTCCCCCACAACTAACAACATGGGAGGAGCAGGTCTTGACCATTATGCATCCTGAGGGCCTCGGAGGAGTCAGTGGAGGAATGGACACTGGTAAGTAAAATCTTAACTATCATATCCCCCACCCTACCTGCATGCTATCACACACCCCCACCCTCACCCCCCTCCCCTATCACTCCAACTCCTCACTAATGTACTAATAACACAAACCACCCATCCCAACACCAAGCCCTGCATGACACAACAAAGCATGGTCACCCCTCACTAAAGCATGGCCACTGCACATACCCATAACACGCACTAACCATCATCACACAAGCCCCCACACAGGAATGCTAGCACTGGGGTACACGGTCACCCACCCATTGCACACCATGACACACACAGATGCAATAATCATGCTTTTACACCCCTGCAGGACCACTACCTAACGTCACCAGACAAAAGGGTCCAGACATCTCTACCCCACCCACAGAAGAGGCCCACAGTGATGACAGCAGCTCTGGCCAACTGGATCCAGATGACCAGCCCAGACCATCGTGGGCCTCGGGACAGTCGGTTCCCCTCACCCAGTCACAGCCCAACACTGACCTTCCACCCTCTGGAAACACCAGTACAGCACCCACCCAGCGGGCCCATACCTCCGTCCCCAGGACATGTCAATCAGCTGTGTGTCCACCACTGCAGGGAACCCAGGATAACCCACCACCCCAACAACAACAGGGACCTTGGGGAAGTGGCAGTGGGCACACAGTCCAGGGGACGGAGGCCCAGGAACACAGGGGAACTGGGAGGGCTGCTGTGCGACAGGGGGCGGACAGGCCAAGGGAACCCACTCTCCACAAGGCCCTCTCCTCCATCATGGGAGCATACCACCACTCCCAGGAGACAATGGCTACGGTCCTGGCCAAGTTTCAGGAGACCCAGCGCCTGCAGGAGGAACAGTATTTGGGGTTCAGGGAGGAACTCAGAACCATCAGCTCCGCCCTGGGCACCATCATAGGGGTGCTGAAGGACATACAGAACACCATGAGGGACACCGTGGCACTCCAAGGGCCCCTGACACTAGCATGGACGATGAATGGCCCACCATCTCCGCCGGCGATAGTGGACAGGACGCCCCGCCACAGGAAAACCACACCAGCACCCCACCCCCTGTAGATGGAGAACCACCCCGCAAGCGGTCCCTGAGATCCAGGAACAGGACAGAGCACGATGGCAAGACCCCGGCCAAGAAATGAGACCACCCTGATTGTCATCCCACTGTCCCACTTTGTAACCCTGTCCATGTTGGAACTGCCCCAGCTCCACTTCCTATAACCATATGGGCAGTGCACCTGAGAGACTAATAGACTGGACTCTGCCATGGACATTCCTCCACCATCACCCCTCACCATTTTACCACCCCCCCCCAATATTTAGCACTTCAATAAACACCCTTGAAGCACAAAACAATCTGGAGTCAGTCTGTGATTTAGAAAATGTGTTTTAGCTATGACAGTGACAAAATGCGTTTTCAAATGTAATGTCAACATACCTATGTCACACATCACAAGTCCATGAAGGATGCAAGCAGATGACACATGTTGGTAAACACAACTGTGAAACCGTAATGGAAATGTACAACTCAGTTACCAAATACTGCTTGAAATTGACAGGCAGGATAAAGGTAGAAGTGTGAAAGTACTTGTATTAGTCAAGAAAGTGTTCTCACCTGTGTGTCACTGGAAATATTGCTGTATGACTGAGTCCCTGTTGTCAATGTCTTCTCCCTCTGCTTCCTCCTCATCACTGTCCACAGGCTCCACAGCTGCCACAACACCGTGATGTGGACCATCCTCCGGCAGCAAATGCACCTGGCGTCGCAAAGCAAGATTGTGAAGCATACAGCAGGCGATGATGATCTGGCACACCTTCCTTGGTGAGTAGAATAGGGAACCACCTGTCATATGGAGGCACCTGAACTTGGCCTTCAGGAGGCCGAAGGTGCGTTCGATCACTCTCCTAGTCCGCCCATGTGCCTCATTGTAGCGTTCCTCTGCCCTTGTCCTCGGATTCCACACTGGGGTCAATAGCCATGACAGGTTGGGGTAACCATAGTCCCCTAATAGCCACGCCCGGTGCCTATGGAGTTGACCCATCACATAAGGGATGCTGCTATTCCGCAGGATGTAGGCGTCATGCACAGAGCCAGGGAACATGGCATTTACCTGGGAGATGTACTGGTCTGTCAACATACCATCTGTACATTCATGGAATGATAACTCTTCCGGTTCCTGTACACCTGTTCACTCCTGGGGGGGGGGGACCAGAGCTAAATGGGTCCCATCAATGGCACCTATGATGTTAGGGATATGTCCTAGGGCATAGAAGTCACCTTTCACTGTAGGCAAATCCTCCACCTGAGGGAAAACAATGTAGCTCCGCATGTGTTTCAGCAGGGCAGACAACACTCTGGACAACACGTTGGAAAACATAGGCTGGGACATCCCTGATGCTATGGCCACTGTTGTTTGAAAAGACCCACTTGCTAGGAAATGGAGCACTGATAGCACCTGCTCTTGAGGGGGGATTCCTGTGGGATGGCGGATTGCTGACATCAGGTCTGGCTCCAACTGGGTACACAGTTCCTGGATTGTGGCACGGTCAAACCTGTAGGTGATGATTAAATCTCGCTCCTCCATTGTCAACAGGTCCACCAGCAGTCGCTACACCGGAGGATTCTGCCATCTCCTCACATGTCCCAGCTGACGGTGCCTAGGAAGGACAAAAGCGACCACAGAGTCAAACAACTCAGAGGTATGTACCCACAGCTACACAGAACACGAAACATAATCCAAAAAGTTGTCTGTATGTGTGTTGAGTCCAGGCCTAGGTATGTGTTATGCAGTTGAAAATGAAGCCATGTGGGCCCCTGAAATGGCGGCTGCCTGACCTCTAAAGTGGGACAATGGGATGTGAGGTAACTGCGCTGGCGTTGTACACCGTCGCAGTAGGCGGTCGAAGACCACTGTGCAATGCTGCATTGGTTAACATTGGACCCTATGGGTCCCAGGAGCCAATGACGAAGTGCGCCGGTGGTGATGATATGCACCACCGCGGACGTGACCGCCATTTTCTATCTGTTCAATCACTCGATACCTGATCTTCGACAGGAGAGGACCTATACTGCAAGTGCTGCTGTGACCTCAGTCTGGAAGAGACAATGGCATGTGCGTCTGGGGAAAGGGCGCCTGCCTTCACTGCACAGGAGTTGGAGAAGCTCTAGGATGGGGTTCTTCCCCAGTACACGCTACTCTACGGTCCTCCAGACCAACAGGTGAGTACATAGGGTGCAAGTTGTATGGGCTATGCCTGGGTGAAGATGGCTGGTTGTAAGAAGGAAGGGGGCAGGGTTCTGTGAGCATGAAGGACTGTGCATGCATGTGCCACATGGCAAGGGTAGGGATGTAGGCCACTCACTTCGACGGTGCAGTTGGTAATGACTTCTCTTCTTCCCCTGTACATGTCATGTAGGTCAGCGCCCACCAGAAGAAGGATATTTGGCGTGACATCGCCAAGGACGTCTGGACCCTGGGGGTCCACCAGAGACGGAGCACCCACTGCCGTAAAAGATGGGAGGACTTTCGCCGCTGGAGTAAGAAGACGGCGGAGGCTCAGCTGGGGATGGCCTCCCAATGTGGGAGGGGTGCCCGTTGCACCATGACCCCCCTGATGTTCCGGATCCTGGCGGTGGCCTACCCTGAGTTGGATGGGCGCTTGAGGGCATCACAGCAGATACAAGGGGGTGAGTACACTCTCATTCAGCTGACTTTGCGCGCAGTGGAGGGGTCTGGGTGGGGGAGGAGGGCTGTGGGTTTCCCTAGGCCAGGGCCAATTCCGTAGGCTAGGCCCCTCCGTAATGCAGGCTATGTGGCACTCCACCACACCTCTGTAGAGTGCCAAGTACAGGTATACATGCCCCTGTGTCATCTATGTGTGCAGATGTCCACCATAGCCATGTAGGCCATATCCCAGGAACTGCATCAGTAGAGCCCAACAGCGCGGCGTAGTGCAGGGGGCTGCTGTGTCTGCATTGTCCAGCAACGGTAGCGGTAAGCCATGCACTCAAACTGTCTTTCTTCTGTCGTTCCCCCCCTTTTTGTGCTCTCCCTGTTCTTTTGTGCATCAGCATCATCAGGCGGAGGTACAGTGGCACCGGAGAACGAGGGGGCTGCATCCCACATGGCCATGGAGGGCCACACCACGGACTCAGAATACACCAGTGGGACGGAGGGCGAGGGGAGCTTCACGGTGGTCACCGGATCAGCAACCAGCGACATGGACTCGTCCTCCGATGGGAGCTCCCTTGTGGTGGTGGCAACATCTGTGCCCCCCACTTCTAAAGGTACAGCTGCCACCCTCTACCAGCACCGCCCTCCCAGCAGTCCCTCAGCCTTCGCGCCATGCCTGCTCACCCAGGAGGGTGGGCATGACCTTCACCCCAGGCACCTCAGCCCCTGCCCCTATCACCTCTGCTGCCCTCAGTGAAGAGGCCATTGACCTCCTCAGGTCACTCACTGTTGGGCAGTCTACCATTGTTAATGCCTTCCAGGGTGTAGAAAGTGAGTTGCAACACACAAATGCATTCCTGGAGGGCATTCATTCTTGTCAGGCTGCCCATCATCGAACCCTGCAATCTCTGGCCTCAGCACTGATGGCAGCCATTGTCCATGTGTCTAGCCTCCCCGCTCCAACTTCCTCCACCCAGACTCAATCCCCTATACCTCTGCCTATCCCAAGCACACCATCAGACCAGCCTGCAAACACGTCAACACACAAGGGAAGCTCAGGCAAACATAGGCACCACAAATCCCACAGGCACTCACACAAGCATCACCCACATACAGACACAGCAACATCCACTGCCTCCACTGTGTCCCCCTCCTCATCGTCTCCCTCCTCCCTCCCAGTCTCGTCTACACTCTCACCTGCATGCCCTACCACTACAGCCACTAGGACTTGCACCAGCACACCCACCACCACACTCCGCTCACCTGCACTCACCACCCCCACTACCATTTACACGCCCCCTGTGTTCTCTCCCAGTGTGTCTGTGACGCCCCCTCTCAAAGTACACAAACGTGGGCACACACACACCCAACATCCATCCACCTCACGACAGCCTCCAGAAGATGCACCTGCACCCAAAGCATCAAAAGTTACACCTACAACCAGCTCCTCTTCCTCCACTCCCAGACCCCCTCCAGCTCCGTCCCAGTGTTCGTCAGAAACTTTTCCTGAGCAACGTTGACCTCTTTCCCACCACCCCCCCTCCAATTCAAAGGTCCCATACTAGCACCTCAATCAAAAAATCTCCGGTACCAGTGGTGCCTGTTAGAGGTATGTGGAGTGCACCGGGCACCAGGGCAGCCAGTGTGACACGTCGCTAAAGCACAGCCAGTCCCCCCCCCCTGTGAAGCACCAGAAGGTGGACAGTGCCCGACGGGATAGGGGGAAGACTCCAGCCGGCAAAGCCACTTACAAGGGTCCCGGGGGGAGTGTCGAATCAGCTGTGACTCCTCCCAAGGTGGGGAAGGGGCAGAAGAAAGCGCCAAACTCTGGGAAGAGCATCACGGCGGAGAAGGCCGCCATCATCCCCGCTGCCCAGGAGGCCACCGCCAGCGCGATCGTCAGAGGGCAGTCCCATCGTCAGTGGTCAGGAGACCACCGCCAGAGTCAGTGCCCAAGAGGGCAGTCCCATCGTCACTGGTCAGGAGACCACCGCCAGAGTCAGTGCCCAGGAGGGCCCCGGCATCCACAGCCCCGCTGGGCAATGAGGGACCGCCATGGCAAACACTGCTGCACAGGTCAGAGACAGCAAAGTGAAGCACCGCTGAACAGGGCAAAGACCGCCATGGCAAGCACCACTGAACAGGGCAAGCACCGCTGAACAGGGCAAAGACCGCTATGGCAAGCACCGCTGAACAGGTCAGAAACTGCAAACTCAAGCACCGCTGAACAGGGCAAAGACCGCCATGGCAAGCACAGCTGAACAGGGCAAAGACCACCATGGCAAGCACCGCTGAACAGTGCAAGCACCGCTGAACAGGGCAAAGACCGCCATGGCAAGCACCGCTGAACAGGGCAAGCACCGACAAGTCAAGCACCGGTAGCCCATGTGTGGCAGGGGCAGTGACGGAACTGGGACTGTCACGGGGAGAGTGATGCACTCTGGGCACCAGTCCCCCTCCAGAACCAGTGGAGAACAGCATCCACTACCTCAGTCCTTAACAAGATGAAGCACTCAGGGCACCAGTCCCCATCCAGAACCAGTGGAGAACAGCATCCAGTACCTCTGTCCTTAACAGGATGAAGCACTCTAGGCACCAGTCCCCCTCCAGAACCAGTGGAGACTGTCATCTACTTGAGAGACTGTGGCTTTGCACTCCCCAGGATGGTACAGTGGGCAAACAACCCACTGAAAAGACTTGTGAGACTGTGGCTTTGCACTCCCCAAGATAAAGCAGTGGGCAAACCACCCACTGAAAAGACTTGTGAGACTGTGGATTTGCACTCCCCAGGATGGTACAGTGGGCAACCCACCCACTGAAAAGACTTGTGAGACTGTGGCTTTGCACTCCCCAGGATGGTACAGTGGGCAACCCACCCACTGTAGAGACTTGTGAGACTGTGGCTTTGCACTCCCCAGGATGGTACAGTGGGCAACTCACCCACTGTAGAGACTTGAGAGACTCTGCATTTGCACTCCCCAGGATACATCCATGGGCATGGAGCCCCATCATGGATTTGGCGTGGTGCTGTCATCCGGCTGAGGTGCCCCCCCTTCCCTTCCCCCTGAGGTGCCTGTTGTATTTCGATCTGATGCCCCAGCAGTGTTCTCTCCGTTTCTGATCAGCATTGTGTGTGGGATTCGCCCATGCATTTTTGGCCCAGTGGTCCACGGACATTGAATGGTGCATACCTGCACTACTAATTGTGATGTATATTTTGTTGAATGTGTATATATATCTGTATGTATTAGCTTACTGTATTTTGATACATTACAATGGTTGAACTCATTTCCTTTTGTCTTTGCATTCTTCCTGGGGGGTTGGGGGTTGTTACTGTGATGTTTGGATATGCATTGGTGTGTGTGTTGTAGTGGGTGAGGGTCTGGTGGGGGTGGGGTTGTTGCGTGTGTGTGTCCCTGACTTTTGACTCGCCTATGTCGTAGGTGCAGTACTCACCGTTGTCTTCGGCGTCGGCATTGCTGATGATCGTAGAGGAGCAGGAACACTATTGCAGGGAGTATTTGGAGTTCCGGCTTCATCGTGCCCTCCTTCCTCGTGGAGTGTGTTGAGGTGAGCTTTTTCCCATTGTAATGGCTGTTTCCGCCGTGTTTTTATCCACGGTGAATCCGCCCTGGAAAAGGTGGCAGATTGGTGGGTCGTTATACTGTGGGCGGTACTTTGTCACCCGTCTGTCTGTTGGCGGTGACCGCCGTGCTGCTTGTCTGTACCGCCGTGGCGGTCGGAGTGTTAAAGTGGCTGTCTTTGTTGGCCATTTCCGCCCCGGTCATTATTCCTTTTTTTTCCCACCGGCCTGCTTGCGGTCTTACCGCAGCTTTAACACCGTCCGCCAGGGTTGTAATGACCCCCAAAATCTTTCCTGGGCAGAGGTGTGACACCTCTGCCCCCAGGCAGGCACTGTGCTCAAGCGTGAAGCTTCAAAGAGTATACCAGCTTTGAAATGTGACTTTCAGCCTCTAATGCTACCAGCATAAGGCAAACTTCCGATTGAGCCCCCACTTTAGGTGGGAAAACAAGCAGGAAAACTAGAAAGAACAGGCAGTGTGGCCACCATCAGCCAGCACCACCCTTCAGGTGTGGCAGGTGAGGTGACCCCTGCATTTAATTTTCCTTCAAATTGAATGGAAGGACAAAAAGCAGATTAGGGTAAGGGTTGTGTCTCCCTCCCAAAGGAGGTGGTCACAAAGTGAGTGTAGCTACCCTAAGGTAGGTAGCCCATTGGCTACTACCAGTGCTCTCGTAACACCCCCTAAATGTAGTGATTTGTTTGCATCCCCTGACCAGAACTTCAGATTCCTGAATACCTAAGAAGAGCTGGACACTACTGAGTCGCACAAGCAGGGAAGACTGAAGACACCAACTGACCTGGCCCCATCCCGACCAGCCAATTTTCAGCCCTCAAAAAACTTGCACCAAAAGATGACTTGTCCTGCAGCCCAGCAACTTCCAAAGCCTTGGGAAAACTGGCTGCCTGTGATAAAGACCAATATCTCCCATGTACAGCAGACCTGTCCAAAGAAACCAACTTCAAAGAAGAAGACGTTTGCCTGAGGAACCACAAAAACGCTCTGGATCCACCTCTGCACCCAACCTTCATGGCCCAAGCCCAAGTGCCCCACCAGTCCTGTGAAGGTTCCCAAGTGATTCTGAGCACGAGTCCATCGTGGACTGACCCCTGCTGGGCTCCACAGTAACGCCTGCAGCCTCAATCCAAAGACTCCACCTGACCGCAACCTGCCCGGTATGCTGTCTCTGGCACCAAAAGACACCCCTGCGCCCGGAACCTCTGGGCGTTGGGGACCAGGATTGTAGTGTCCCTATGACCCCTTGCATCTCTACTTACCTGGGCAACTATGGGTTGTCTTTGCCAGGCCTCCTGGCTAGAGCCTCCGGCCCATTTCTGAAACCAATTTCCTCCTTTAGATAACATTGAGCGCCCAATGGTGTGTTGGCACTCTGCACCCAGCTGCCTCCTTGCCACTGAGAGTGTAGGTTTAGTTCTGCCTTGTGGCCCCCCTTGTACTTACCTCAACTCCAGGAGATCGACCCCTGACTCTGCTCTACTCACCTGGGATCAGCACAGCTTTGGTTGCTCCTTGCCTCTTTTGGTTAACATTGGGCACCCAAAGCTGTGTTGGAACTCTGCACATGGCTGCCCCTGTGCCGCTGAGGGTGTAGGTTTGGTGCTGCCTTGTGGCCCCCCAGTGCTTACCTTAATGCCTGGAGACCAACTTCTGATGCTGCTTTTACTCGCCCGTGAGCAATACATCTTGATTCACCCCCAGTCTCCACTGGTTAACATTGGACACCCAACTCTGAATTCGACCTCTGCATCCAGCTGCCTCTGTGCTGCTGTGGGTACACTCTTGTGGCTGATTTGAACCTTGCATGATGTTGACCTAAAACCCCGAAGACTGAATCTGTACGTCATGTACTTACCTGCAAAACTGCATTGTTTTTTTCCTCCCATTGAAGATTTCGGAAATTGCAGTGTCAATTTTTGAAACTGAAAAGTATTTTGAATTTAAAAATGCTTATCTTGTAACAAAGTTCTTGGTCAGAAAAATTATATTAAAATACATGTTATTTTTGTAAATTGGACTTGAGTTATTCTTTTCAGTGTGTGTCTTCATTTATTGACATTGTGAGTACCATAAATGCTTAGCAAGACTCCTACCGAAGCCTAACTCCTAGTTTATACTACTTGAAAAATAGAGCATTGGTTTGTCTATTTATGCCTCTGGATACCAATGTGAGTTTGTCTGGACTCTCTGCACAGTGCACGTCATTTTTGTTCACTATATAGAGAGCCATCCTCCTAAAATATGTATATTACCCAGTGGCAATCACCACTTGTAATTTATTGCTTAGAAAAAGTAATTGTTTGCTTGCCTACATCTTTGGCACAGTGGAGTAATCTTCAAAAAATTTCCAAATTTCCCAATCTCCCCACCACTGACGGATTTACACCAACTTTGGCAGAAAGCTAGCTCTTGGTCCAGAAAGTGAGTTGGTGTAAATCTGTTCAGTAGTTCTTTAAAATATAAAAGAAAAATCAAATTGGTATATATAGGGACGTAAAGGCTCTGAAAAGCCTCCCGATCTCGTGCTGAGATCAGACTGGCTTGAGACTGAGCCGAGTACTAGAAAGAACGGTAACAAATAAAAAGAGGGATCAGGATAGGGACATCCTGACCCATTAGCTCTGCTGTTGGGGTCCCAAAGGGACTTCCCCCCAGGGCAAAAAAAATGTGTTTTCAATTATTTTTGCCACAAATTTGCAATGAGGTAGTTTGTTTTTGTAAAGCCCCTGAGTGTGCCAGGTCCCAAGGGCATGTCAAAGATAAGAAGGGCGGCACACGGGGCCCCCCCACTAGGGCATACTGTCACTTCCCTGGGGCATATATTACATTGAATGGGGGGGTGCAACACACACCTGAATCCCAGGGATCACCACCTCCCTTGCGCAAAATTCTGTATTTGTACTAAGCAGGGTCCTTGGGACCTCCAGTTCCCCGGGGTGTTTTGGATGGGGCCATGCCCCCCACCCCCGCAACCCCAGGGTCCGCCTCCTCCCTGGGGCTAAAATGAACTGAATTACATGTGGGGGTGGGCGGTCCAATCTTCCAAACCCTCTGGCTTCTCCACTTCAAAGTGTATACATAGCTATTATCAATGTTGCAAGAGAGAGCTTAAATTTGAGTTGATTTTCTATGTGAGCCTTTGACCCAATATCTTACATGCACCTACTGTCAACAGGAAATATGTGAATCCCATCTTATCAATAAGAAGGCCTTCAGTATCTGAGACATTGATGCAGATCCTAGGCATGAAGGGCTCAGAGCTGTAGCATATCCTGACCCTAGTTTGTGGGTAGAAGTGAAGTATGTATGCTTCATGAAACCCCTGCAAATTGTTCTGGGGATGGCAATTTTAATTAATCTGCAAATAGGACATCCTTTGTGTACTCCACAAGCCTGATGTTCACCCAGAAGTATCCCTAAAGAGATTTAGTGCTCTGTATTAAAGAAAGGGGGCAGCACAATGCTATATTAACGTTTTAAATATATAAAATACTTAAGAAAATGGCAAAAGCCAAAATTAAAGTCTTGCATGATTCAGGAGAAGAAATGCAAAATTAAAATGTGTTTCCTCACAATCTGGCAAATTATAGAGTGTTATTAAAATTAAGTTTATGGGCAGGTGAGCTGTATTGTCATTGCCACACTCTTTTCTGTCACCTGATAATACTCTTACTTTTCTTTCAATTTCAGTTTCCCGATCTCCTTCAACAACATAAGAGATTCTATTAATTCTGCATAACCATCTTTCACTGCAACCATTTAGCAGGTCCTTACTTTTATCCCCATACATCATGATTGTTTTGTAGCCTTCTGCTTAAGTGTTCAAGGCAAAGGCAATAAAAAGGACCTCAAAGTCTTGTGTCACATGGAATGGAAGGCACTCTTCTGTATAGGAGCTGACTAGTCTCGAGGTAGCTTGGCTTGGTGAGAAGGTTAATTGGAGTTGTTTTATGGAAATATCCCAGGGGCAGCACATTAGGCAAGGGTCTTATGATTGTTTTGACTTATCCTGCATTCAAGAAAGTTAATCACTGAACTACAGCTACCAAAATCTAAAGAACAGCTTAAATGATGTCTGGTGCTGGGCCAATACAAACCGGACTGGCCAGTGTTTCAATTAGTTTCTGAAAAGGCTAAGTAGTTGAAAGTGCTCCAGGGAAAAACTTACAAATGGTGCTAGCCTTGTTCTATCTGACAACAGTACAGAGGTCAAGCAAACTACATGCTTGTGGTGCAGTTGTTTGAATGTCCATTATTTTCTCCTCTTCTCTTTACTGTTCAATCAATAAGTGTTCTTTATAATTGTTATGCAGGAGGATGCATCATCACCAAAGGATGAAGCAGCTGAAGGGATCACTAACACATGCTTGAACCCACAGAGGACCACCAACTGGTGTTGTGTATGTTTGACCAGCCCGATCAACTCAGGCTGGTGAATATCTTGCTGGATCTTACAAACAAATAAGCAATATCAGCACTCAACCCTTAGCGACTCAGATACAGATAAAGTGTGGGGATTTCTCAAGAGTAACATTGAATAACATTTCTCTCCAAGCTGATAGCTGCCGCACCACCTCCCCATTCCAGGCACAGGCTCCCAGCCTGCCCTGTGCCAATGATGAAGCTGCTCAGAGCAGTGTTATGATTGGCTGGAGCACCCTGACTGGGAGCTCCAATGCAGATTTGGAGCCTGGAGCGGCTCTCTCCAACTCGGTAACACAGACCCGGGTTTGAGAGAGCCCTCTTATGAATGTGAGTTTGGCTGGCTGGAGACGGCTTGCCAAACATACATGCACACTGAGGGGAGTGCTCTATGTACTCCTCTCACTGCCCACCATGGCCGCGCCCCTTTAAAAATAAAACAATAATAAACACAGTTTATTATCATTTTATTTCTAAAGGTTTGCAGCTCCTCCTGCTGCTGGTGGGGTGGCAACACTCCTCTGTCATTGTGGATGAGCCGCCCCTGAGAATAACCTGATGTAGCAGCTTGACCTGCCTAATCTCCCTTGTCTGCCTTGATGCAAAATAACCCCTCTTTCACATGCCTGCTAAACGGTAAGGGGTCTGCGGCTCAGTCCAATTCTGCCTAAATTTCCCAACTTCATGAAATACTGTTACAATTACTGTATTGTTCCCTGTATCAATACACTCTATCAAGAGAAGTAGGGTGACAAGAGGGTGGCAGGAACCATCACAGAGCAGTGGATACATGACTAGATCCTGTATTTGGTTGAGCTCCAGGTTTGTGGAATTGGTCAGACAACAGGCAAAAGGACAAAATATTTTACAGCAAAGGGCGACGGGGGAAGCCTCAAGCACCACCCAGCACTGACTATGGCTCCAGCAATAGTGGCCCCCTTCAGGTTTGGAATGAGGATGGCTGCACACCAGTAATGTGCAGGAACAACATCAGAGGGTACCTTGCACCACATGCCAAAGAGAACCTAAGTGCCCCACCACAGGAAAACAAATGTCTAGGCCTCACTCCCTGCAGAGGGAGAAGTGAAGAGCCCCACAAGGTATCTCCTAGAAAACTAATGGGCAGAACAATTCCACTCAGCCCAAAGACAGTAATCACAGGGAAAGAGTTTTTGAGTGTAATCAATACTCTGAAGAGCCCCTCAGTGAGTGTAACATGCACCACTACAAACGATGAGGCCAAGCCTGAACTGAAATCCCTAGCAGCCTCTCCCCCTGCTCAGAATGCAGAAAAGCCAATGCTAATACAAAAGACACAGCAGGGTGCCAGAGTTCCAGGACAATCATCAATCCTTTTCCTATCAAGCCATGACTAGTTGGCTCTCGCAGGATAGCGATATACTGGAAACCTGATGCAGGTGGAGGGTCTGACTCTCCAAAGGTCCTCCAGGGATCACTTATCCCCGTAGAAGCCATAGAGAAGGAATTGACATTAGCCAACAATGGAAGCATGGAGAAAGATGTTTACTAGCTAGTTGGTGCTCGAGTTTCTCTTGCTCATACTTTATCCATCAACAAGATGCAGTCTCACACTTAAACTATGACCAGTGCACTTCCATTGTCCCACAGTCTGCAGCGATAATAGGTATCAACAAAACACTAAGAGGCAGATTTAAGAAAAGTGGTGCTGCATCCTATGCAGCACTACTTTTCTTGCACCCCTTATCGCCCCCCCAACACCACCATGTGTGCATTGCATTAAACATATGGCGCACCATGGCGGTAGTTAGGGAACAAGCATCAACATTTTTTAAGCTAGTTTGGTGCTTTGTTGGAGTAGAGCCAATAATGTTGATGCTAATCCTGAAAAGCACATTAAGGCCCATTGTAAATAATGGTGTGCCTCCTTTTAATACTGCTCTGTGTAGGGATTAAAAAATGTCACAAAAAATGATGCCAAGAATTTTTTTTGATATCTTTGCACCATTTTGTTGCCCCCCCTAACGGGGTAACGCCCCTTTGCACACATTTTGCCTGGTGCAGGAATAATGTGACTTGATGGATTACAAAGTGGCACAATGCATGCATTGCACCACTTTGTAATTATGGTTCTGTGATTGTTTAAGCTTAACGCCACACTAGCATAAAAAAAATATGCTTATGTAGGGATAGAGCTTCTTAGATCTGGGCCTAAATTCACAGCACTGCAGCAAGCTGACAAATTAGATGTACAAATACCTATTCTATTGTCCATTGTGTAGGAGGCTGCCCTGGTTTGTAGTGGGTACCAAAGGTACTTACACCTCATACCAGGTCCAGTTATCCCTTATTAGTGAAATGTAGGCAGTGTCTAGAAGCCAGGCTCTAAATGGGTAGTTGTAGCTGAACAGCCAAGGCTTATCTAGGAGACATGCAAAGCTCATGCAATACCACTGTAGTCACATAATATTCAACACATTAAATAAAGGTCCTTTATTTTGGTGATACAAATACCAAAAATACATCATAGATGATACTCCCTTAGGAGGTAAGTAATACACAAATTATATACACTAGTATGCAGAAATAGCTGTAAAAACAGTTAGAAAAAAGTGCAAGTAGTGAAAATCACAATAATTAGAAATGGCTCTAGGGATAACACAAACCATAGACTAAGAAAGTGGAATGCGAATAACGGTTTCCCACCTAGGCAAATGCAGTGTGTAGCAGGAGTAAATCACAATAACTTTTGTAGAACACACAAGAACACGAGAAAGAAGATCATGCAAGAACCAGAAGAGACTGCAAGACACCAACAGTGGATTCCTGGACCTGAAGACCTGTGGAAGAAAGCGACCAAGTTCAAGAAGCATAGAAGAGTCCAGGGAGAACAGGAGCCCCTGCTAACCGGGATAAAGGCACAGAAAAAGAATCACTGGTGAAGAACAACAGTCAGTCCTGCACGCAAGAAGCCGGATGTGGGTTCCTGGTTGGTGCAGATGATGTCCAACGCTAGATGGATGATTGCAGTCTGGTTTGCATCACTGGATTCTACCAGCAAGCCTTGGCACACACGAAGCTCGTGGTTAGCGGAAAATGGTGCTGCCCGGGACCAGGAGGGACCTGGTGCAGCACAACAACAAAGGATGCCACGCTGCCGGAGAACCACTCAGGAAGCTGTGTGTCGCAGGAAACGAGTATTAGGGGCCAGAGCTGCATGGTGCATGAAGAACTTTGTGGAAGGATGCCAACAAGCCTTGACAACTGCAAAACATGCAGTGCACGGGGGTACTGTCTTGCATGGGGAGGCAAGTTCTTACCTCCACCAAAGTTTGACAGTAGGACATCAGGACCATCGCGACCACTTCAGTCCACCACCGTGATGCAAGATCCATGCAACTTGTCAGGAGAGGTGACCCACTCAGCCAGTCGGTGTTGCAGAGAGGTGCCTGCTGAAGCAGGGGAGTGACTCCTTTCACTTCAAGGGAGATTCCTTTGTTCTTCTGGTGCAGGCTGAAGACAGGCTGTCCTCTGAGGATGCACGACTAGGAAACAGTTGCAGTTGCTGGCATTAGCTGAAGATACAATGTTGCAGAAGTTGTCTTTGCTTCTTTGTTGCAGTTTGTAGAGTTCCTGGATGGTCCAGATGCAGTTGTTTCAGTGAGAAGGTGATGTAAAGGATGCAGAGGATTCCTGCTGGAGTCTTGCAATTTGAATCTAAAGATCCTCCCAAGAGGGAGACCCTAAATAGCCCTGAAAAGGGGATTGGTCAACTAAACAGGTAAGCACCTATCAGGGGAGGGATCTGATGTCACCTGCGGTCACTGGCCACTCAGATGCTCCCAGAGTTCCCTGCCAACTAAAATCCAAGATGGCAAAACCCAGAGACCCTCTGGAGGACCTCTGTGTACCACCCCTGTGGTGGTGATGGACTAGGGAGTGGTCACTCCCCTTTCCTTTGTCCAGATTTGTGCTAGAACAGGGACTGGGAATCCCTGAACTGGTGTAGACTGGATTATGAAAGGGGAGCAGAAAATGTGCCCTTCAAAGCATTTCCAGTGACTTGGGGAAGCTCCCCATCCCAAGCATGTAACACCTATTTCCAAAGGGAGAGGGTGTAACACCCCTCTCCCAAAGGGAATTCTTTGCTCTGCCTTCCTGGGCTTGAGCTGCTCAGGCAACAGGAAGGCAGAAACCTGTCTGAGAGGAGGCAGCAGCTGGGGCTGCCTGGGAAATCTCAGAAGGCTGGATTGGCAATACTGGGGGTCCTCTATGGAGCCCCCAGAGTGCATGGAATCATACAACCAATGCTTCCAAAAGCAATGGGGTATGATTCCAACATGTTTGATACCAAACATGCCTATGTTCCGAGTTACCATTATTTAGCTAGACATAGGTACTGACCTGTGTCCAGTACACACGTCAAATGGCATCCCCGCACTCACAAAGTCCAGGAAAATTGAGCTGGAGGTTGTTGGGGCAACTCTGCTAGTACAGGGGTGCACTCACGCACAGGTACTCCACACCCTGCCCTCAGGGCTAGAGGGACTGCTATGGGGGTGACTTTTAAGTGACCTGGTGCAGTGTACATGGCAGTGAAAGGGTGCATGCACCTTTTCATGCAGGCTGCAATGGCAGTCCTGCAGAAGCCTTTGCATGGGTTCCCTATGGGTAGCAAAAGAAATGCTGCAGCCCATAGAGATCCCCTGGAGCCCCAGTGCCCAGGTTCCCAGGTACCATAGGCAAGGGACTTATAAGGGGGCACCAGTATTGCCAATTGTCGGTGAAAAACTGGGTTACCAGTATGCAACAACCATAATTTAAGGGAGAGAGCATAACTAATGGGGTCCTGATTAGCAGGATTCCATGAGACACAGTCAAGCACACTAAAGAACAGGCCAAAAGTGGGGGTAAAAATGTAGAAAGAGGCTACTTTCCTACACGTTGTGACTCTAATCACAAGAATTGTTGGGAAGTTAGCCAGCTTGAACAGCCTAATAATCAGTGGTCAAGAATCAATGCAATTGAAGCCAAGGCAAGACTGATGCCTCTGCAGCCCAATTCTAGAGAAAAAATTCTACCAGTCCTAAGACTAGGGGCTAGCCAACAGACAATCATACTTGACCAAATAAAGCAATCACCAAAGTTGGCTATTACTGGCAAGGTCCAGCATGAGTACCATCTGGACCATAAGTAAGAGCAAGAACTCATCATTAAGGGCTCAGCAGCGATCCCAATGCACCAGATACTGTTGGTGCCCCTCTGTCAAGGAACAATAAGAAAAAAACTAAACAAAAGCACCAAAACCAGAAACTTGAGCCCAGAACTCCAAAAGTCTAAGTAACCTAGAATGGAATTGCAGCAGAGGAGACACTAGGCTGTCCCTCAGACCAGCAGGATGGAAAGACACATCACAAATGGGCCAACCCCCAGAAAATGCCTCTGACCTTAAGATCATATTGTACCATGAGTATGCCTCAAGAGGGGAGTGGGATGTTCTTAACATAGGGAACATCGTGAAACTCTGCGCTAACACACCAGGGATGGAAAGTATCCCTTCTGCTGGCATTTCCCTTCCCCCAGAAACCAGAGAGAGACCACACTAAAATTACCTTTACCAACCCTGCACTGGTAAATTTCCAAAGGAGGAATAAAGCACAGCTTCAAAACTGAGGAATACAAGTAATAGTCCTGAAAGCAATTTTGGAGACCAAAACTACATAAACTATCCTAGCTCGCATCCCACAACAGCTCTCACTTTAAGGAGCACATAGCTGCCATTCAAGAGCACCTTGAACGCAGGTCTAATCAAGGGAACTGGTACTCCCTTCAGATAACAAGCCAAGATCGCTGACTAAGCGTTTCAGGTCCCATGCAAGGACAGCAGTCTACGAACCATTGAATGGCTGACAGAAGTCTTGCATTCACTACCGCTAAGAAAGGCCTCCTTCATGCCACTGAGAAATTTGTATGTGAAGGGCAGCTCCCACACCTTGTGTATGTAACTATCTCCTAGCCTTTCATATCTGCCACTGGAATGTGTTCTAAGCAGGATGTGTATTGAAGTGTTGAAATAGGCAGACTGATGACCTGTGTATTAACCACTCAGCAGATGGTATTTCAGCCACAGTGAAAGGCAAATTTTTGAATTTTTCAACATTTAACATGACATAAGTCACTTCCTTCTAAGCCATTAGTTGTTGTTGTCGCGTTCAATTAAACATGAAAAATATGTCCCTCACACTAACATGTTGCCAGGGAACGCGACCTGCTTTCAGTGTTTGTAGTGTCCAACCTAACTGCATAATGGATCTTAGTTAACACTGTCCATAGTGTAAAGAGGACATGTTGCTCTGTACTATGGGGCTCATTCCGAGTCCGGCGGGCGGCGGGCACCGGCCGCCGGTCGGAAACAGCCCAAATACCGCGGGGGTCATTTTGACTTTCCCGCTGGGCCGGCGGGCGATCTCCAGAAGATCGCCCGCCGGCCCAGCGGGAAAGCCCCTGCAACGAGGAAGCCGGCTCCGAATGGAGCTGGCGGAGTTGCAGGGGTGCGACGGGTGCAGTAGCACCCGTCGCGATTTTCACTGTCTGCATAGGAGACAGTGAAAATCATGGTGGGGCCCTGTTAGGGGGCCCCTGCACTGCCCATGCCAGTGGCATGGGCAGTGCAGGGGCCCCCAGGGGCCCCACGACACCCGACACCCGTTCCCGCCATCATGTTCCTGGCGGTTTTACCGCCAGGAACAGGCTGGCGGGAAGGGGGTCGGAATCCCCATGGCGGCGCTGGAGGATTCCCTGGGCCAGGGGAAAACCGGCAGGAAACCGCCGGTTCCCCTTTTCTGACCGCGGCTTTACCGCCGCGGTCAGAATAGCCCTGGAAGCACCGCCAGCCTATTGGCAGTGCTTCCGTTGCCCTCCACCCTGGCGGTTTCAAACCGCCAGGATCGGAATGAGGGCCTATGTCTATTGCAGAGGAAACGCTGTTGTTTAAGGTGCGTATTCAGTCTGACAAGGTATTAATCCCATTACCTATGACAGCTAATGCCTTCTGTAAATTTTACTGATCTATTTGCCTTAACCGTGCAGCAGCTTCTTGTTGAGAAAGCTTCCAAATGTCATTATAGACTGCGTATAAGAAGCACTTTCTGCGTTGTTTTCTGGGACCTAACAGGAAATCCTGCTAATCAGTATTATTAGACTGGAGACTGAGGTGATCTTTAACAACATCTCGTGAGGAACTCTTCAACCATTGCTGGCATAGTTTCCCTAATCTGTATGTTGTTACTATACCCGCGTGTTCAGATGACACATAGCAAGGGTGAGGCCTCCTTGTTTTAAACCTCCCCCGTGGAGTTAACAAAACGTTTATGACACCCATTGGTAACTACTGGCCACAATACCCACCCACCAGGACACAAAAGTGAATGCATTAAATGTGCCAATTTGGACCAATTCATCGAGCGAATTTTCTGTTGCATTGATACATTTTTGCCATTTGTAAAATTTTGCAGGGGCAGGTATACAAATCCTTAATTTTTGCTAAGCCTAAACAACTTGTCTGATGTACAGTTTCATTTAGAACTATCATTTGAACAGATATGAGGCATGCTCGAAATTTTTGGTTCTCCACACATTTGTTAAGTCAAACGACTTCAACCAATATTCATAGCCTTCTATAGCCAACCGGGAAACAAAGGAATAAAACAAAAATAAATTTTGCATCTGTCAATAATATATGTACATTTTCCATAAATGGAGATTTGAAATAATATGTCTCAGCATTTTTAACATCGTGCCCAGAAAAATATGTAAATTTTCCAGAATAATTTTAAAACTTCATTGTGGAGGAGTTGGACAATGTTCCCATTGTGTGCAATTAAAAATAGTTTTCTGGGTACTTGCTCTGTGAATGAAATGGTGTCCATAATAATTATAACAGAACATGTCTCCATAATTCTCTTTGGATTGATAAACATCCTCACTTTCAAATAAGGTAAAATACTGCAACTCAGTCATCATAGAATTAACTGTTTTCACATCCCAGTCATTAGAAACAACTCAGGTATTATTACTTCATTCATAGAAAGTTTAAACACATATGGTATTTAAATGACCTCCTTCGTCCTGTATATATCAAATGTGACTTTATCCCAATCAATCGCATCAGGAATTGGTATAGCAGAAATATTCTAGTAAGACAAGTCTCTGGGGACCTTGTGTGAAGAGAAATGGGGTTTCAGGACCGCATCCACCAGTTCAACTGTTGATCATTCAGGAAAGTAATGATCATGTGTTAGTAGAAAGAAAATAATAAAGCCAATTGAAAGGAGGAAAGCTAATATAGTCAAGGAAAGCCACATATAGTTCCATGGGAGAACAAAGTAATTTGTTTTGAGCCAAATTATCATCTTACGTGTTCTTGACAGTTCAGATACAGAAACGGCAGATAAGTCTGAGAAAGTGTCAGTGATGTCGGCAAAGTATCCAGAAGCAATTTGTGCAAAAACTGGGGCCGTAATCTGAGGCGAAGAACTAACAGTGGACTCCTGCAGCAGTTCATAATAGACAATGCCATCCGTTTGTATCGAATTTGAGAATGATCGATCAACATTTTCTCTGTTGCTTGTTGTGAAGGATGCTAGTGGAACTACTGAAAGATCATTTTCCACCCTCCCCAAGCTCGGTGAGGTATAATCTTTGATGTTTAAAACTTGCAGAAGGACATCTTGACCAGTAGTGTGAGGGATTTGGGTACCACTGGTTGTTCCTCTCGGTCTGCTGTGCAGTATTGTCCACATGGTGTAGCTTGACATTGTCAATAGAGACAAAGCGGTCTTCTTTAGAACCAGGAAGCGGTGGTAGAATAACAGTAGTGGTACAGTGTATCCCCAGGACTGGATCCGGTGCACAATAGGAAGGACCTGACTCCTTTTTCACAGCAACTTTATGACGTACTAGATTCCCAACCCTTGGAATCCAAACAGTAGATGTTATCGGTACATCCTTAATTCCTAAGGAGGCAGCACTGGCAGAAGCGCTGTTGTCATGGAACTGTTATGATTCCTGCAAGACAGTGACCTGTTCAATTATCTCAAAGGGTGTTTCTGCCGCATCCACGTCAGGACCATTAAGATCTGGAAAATACATTTGAGTTCTAAATAGGCACTAATATGAAGGATGTCCCCTCTGGGACCTTCTAGGCAGATTATTAAGTGCTCTCTGGACTCCATACAGGTGATTAAGCCACCTACAACCCATACCTAGTACTCTGGCTGTTAAGGATTGCTTTAAATCTCGGTTTTGTCGCTCCACAACACTACTTCCCTTCGGATGAGATAGAGACGAGTAATGGAGTTGGACTCCTAACAAAGCCATGGTGTTCCTGAATGCCCTTGAGGTGAAAGCAAGGCCCTGGTCCGAATGGAAAGTCGCAACTGCATATGTGCCGATAAAGACTTGTAAATCCTTAATAACAGTCCGAGCGTCAGCCGAGCATTGTGGCCACACCCATAGAAATCTGGCGCTGGAGTCAACAGCAACTAGAATATATTTGTATGCACTGTCAGGTGTCAAAGGACCACAATGGTCCAGGAACACACATTGCAATGGTTTTTTAGAAATTAGAAGGGGTATCTGCGGTGGGCATTTAACGGTGGACCCCTTAATTTGTTGGCAGATATCACAATAAAGGACATAGTGCCTGGTCTGTTTGTATAGACCTGGACACCAATAATGAACCTGCAACAATGATATTGTACCCACTACACCTGCATGGGCAGAAGCAACTCCCACATGCACTGCTTTGATCACCTGTGGTCCTAGGTCTTTTTTGGGAATCACTCGAACTCCCACACCTGGTATTTTTACTTCTGCGTCAAGCATGCCTCCCATCCAGTAGGAATATTTAGTGGGATATCCTTTAGGTAAAGGTGTGCCATCAGCTGAGGCTTTCACAACAGCCAGTATTTAATCGTCCTGTTTTGTCCTAGACCGAGTTACTGCAGCAACAGAAGCTGAAGCTACTGCTGATTTGGCTGCTTCATCAGCCAGTGTATTCCCTGCAGCCTGTATTCCAACACACTGGTGTCTAAGTGAATATACTACATAGACATTTGGGATCATTTCCTTCAGATCCGCTACTTTCCCCCACAGAAGTCTGTGTTTGATGGTGTTACCTTTGGGATGTCTGAACACATACTGGTGCCAATAATGCAGATATTTATCGAAGGACTGAACACAATAGTATGAATCACAGACAATCAGTGCTACCTTGTCACAATACATATGTTCCAGTGCCATCACCAGAGCCTTTAGCTTTTCTGGTTGTGCAGTGCAATCTCTAGGGTTTGCGTATAGGTATGTTGTGGATAGAATTTCCTACCTTCCATAAAGCCGCTTATGACTGCCCAAGCAGCGGAGTATTGATTCTTTCTGCCTATAGCAAGTTGTGCTGAGCCATCGGTGTACATGACTCTTAGATATTGATCTATAGGTAATGTACTAGCCAAAACTGGGTATTCTAGTTCATTTTGTAAAAAGTCTTGAGTTTGTAACTTTGGGTCAAAAATATAGTCAACATCAGTGGCTGTCAATGACGTTTCCCATTGGATCCAACATGGATGTAATGCTTTAGCTTTTGGAACGCTGGCTTTCATAACAGCCTCAAGGGCTGGGTTTAGAGATACAACAATCATGCATTTCCCCTTGGCTAATGGTCCTTCTTTAATGACAGCCATCTGAACAGCTGTGAGAATTGTCTCAGTGGGAACAAAACGTTGTCCTGCTGTTGAATACATATGTGATTTATATGCAATCAGGACTGTCTCACCCTCATTGAATCTTACATAGGTGAAACCAATGGCACCAGCAATTACTCTGATGAGCAGATGTTTTTAATTGTCCCTTGTGTATGGGTGTTGCTCTGCAAGCATGTCTTGTTGCAATGTTCTGAGAATGCGTGTGTGTTTGATTGTCCAGAATTTACTGGAAAAGTTAGGACGTATCAAGTCATATAAGGGTTTAATGCAAGATGCATAATCTGAAATGTATGTTCTGCCAAAATTTAGAAAACCCAATAGTGATTGGAGTTTTCTAATGATATTTGGAGGTTGTAATTGTTTACATTTTTCTAAGAATTGTGGCGATAGGCTCTTTCCTTCACTTGATAATTCGTATCCCAGAAACAGGACACTAAGGAAGGCTATTTTTGTTATTTTTGGAATTGAATTTATAGCCGATCTCTGCAAATCCTCCAACAATTGGGGCTACCTGTCCTAGATTTTGCAGTAATTCATCATCTGTAAGGTAGATATCATCTACATAGGACAATGCTTCACGGTCAATGTCGTGCAATATTGAAATTCCAGGAGCCGCGAACAGTCCTGGACTCTTCTTGTACCCCTGTGGTAAATGACAGAATTTTTTCTGGGAGCCTAATGCAGTGAAACTTGTTAGGTCTCTACTCTCAGGCACTATATTTTGGCAAAAGAAGCCATTGGAGTATTTTTTGCGCACTCTGTTGTTCATTTGTGCTGTGCTATGAGAGTTCTGTATAGCATATGTGCTTGTATGACTATTTAAGTGTCTGTAGTCTAAGACTATTCTGTATGAATGGTCCGGTTTAGCTATAGGGAATAAAGGAGTATTCATTGGTGAGACACAGGGTTTGATTATGCCCTAGTACTCTAGTTGTGTGAAGATTTCCCTCACGGGTGCTTTAGCATCATGTTTTATTTCGGCCAGTAAAATATAAATATTGATGACGCGGTCCCAAAAGATTGCGTCTATAGTGCGTTCGATGTCTCCTTCTAACTGTATCATTACTTTGTACACCCTGTCAGGCGTGGAAACACGCATGTCCACAGTTTCAACTTGTAAGAAGTCATCAGCTGCTTTCACCTCCAGGTGCTCTTGAAGATTGCGGTAAACTATTGTGACCTCTACTGCAGTGTCTAGCAGAGCTAGTGCCCAACTCTTGTCCTTGAATAGAGCCCTCTTCTTGAGTGGCATGATGAATCACAACTGCTGCCACATTTTTCTTTTTAAATTGCAGTTTTTGTTGGGAATTTTTTTCTTCTTTTTTAACAGAAACTTCTGTTGAGCGTTGTGATTCCTGTCTTGGTTTCACATACTCAGTTCTCTCTGACAGCCCAACTCTCTCAACTACGTTTTTCCGGTGAGTCCTGAAAGGAATGAGATCAGCGTGTATCAGTATATTGATATCTGTCAGGTGTTTTTATATTATGTCTATTTCTGACATTAGATCTATTCTGAGAGGTCTCCGAATGCGGAGATTCTCTGCTTTGTTTTTTAGGTGTTTGTTGTTTTTTAAAACCCTCAGGTGTTTGCTTGATAGAATTTTTATTAAATTTACCCTGAAACTTTAGTTTCATGGCTCTGGCCCCCAGACTATCACGTCCAATACTAAAATAGGTCCCCACGATAATCGTTGGCAGCTCACGTTCTTGATGCTGTACAGGAACATCCCAGAGCTGCATACATACTGCTGGTGCAACTGCTTCCCCTTTAAGGTTACTTAGTATAGTAGAAAATACAGTGGCATAATTTCCCATAAGTTGCATTCCCAAGTCCAGGGTCGGGGCAGCCCTGTGTTCATCCTGAATTTGTTTTAACACTTCCGGAAGATTGGCAAGTGCTGATGTACCGTGTGCAGTAGTATAGAGCGTGCCAAATACCATGCCCCAAGTATTGCAGTTATCTACTGTGGGAACCATCCCAAATGGCAAGCACATAGTTAATATTCTATGCTTATGCTGAGGTCACGTATGGGGAAATACTGCTTCCAGTGCATTTATTTATTGAGCTAACCAAAATGGAATCTCTTCCTGTTTGGCGGGTAGCTTTTCCATGATCGAATGTACAGTCGCAGGATTAATGTCTGGTGTGGTGGCATGTGGTTGCACAGGGGCAGCACGTGCTGGGTTTGTATTTAATGGTTGCATTACAAACAGAATTAATAGTCTATATATTGACGTAAGCTCAGTATATAAGCGGCGAACCTCAGCTGCCGTCAAGGTTGCTGCATCGAGGTGCGGTGTATATGTGGCCAATTAAGGTCAGGTAGGACCATCATTACCAAGAGGACATAACCTAACATGCAGGATTGTATGTGGTAGGGCGCCATCAAGCCAATTATTAAGGTCTTCGTAAGATAGAGGTGTCTCTAAATATGCATAAGCTCTATATTGTGCAGGTGTATTTGCAGTTGTGTAGTGGTGAAATGTATTTGTGTTCCCATCAACTGCTGGAAATGTGATCTAAGAGTAAAAAAATTCTGTTCTCTATGCTGCATGAGCTTCAACAACAAATATAACTGGACCCCCCTGGGCCGTTAGGCCATGTGCTGATAAATGTGCAGTAAGGGGCGGTCGCATATTGACTGCAATTGCTACCCGCTGTGGGTTTGCCGTTGAAAATGGTTCATTTTTTACAGAGATAAGCACACTAAATGGGTATTATCCTTTTAGGGTTCAAGCATAGGTAACAACCTACGGCATTAGTTAGGTACTCCCTACTTAGCTGAGGAGCAAAAAATTTCCTCAATACCATGGACGTCTCCATTTGTAGTACTGAGGTTCCCTTGCTTGTTACGAGACACAGATACTCAGGAGGACCTGAAAATTAGTGCCTGTCCAAACGATGGCAGCGCCATGTTACATAGGTTCTCATTAGCCTAAAGAGACTACTGGATTGGGGAGGCAGAATGACTTGTACTGCGGGTTGACTGAGTCTGATCCTGCACCATGTGACACCTGTGGGCCTAATCCGGGTTTCTTCCTGTTAACTAGCAGTACCTCATCTCCACCCATGAGCAGGGATGATTGGTGCAACCGAGTGCATGACATACATGACTCCTCAAGGGAATCGTGGTCACTCATTGTAGGAAAGTACCATCTTTCTTGGCATGTTAACCCTAATTTCTGCCTGATTGTAAGAGTGTTTTGACTGTGCCACTGGGATCCTGCTATGATTTGTGGCCTACATGTCAGTATGTTTTACTGTTTTGTCAGTATGTTAGACTGTCACACTGGAGTCCTGCTAATCAGAACTCCAGTGCTTATGCTCTCTCTGTTTCCAAATTTGTCACTATAGTCTAGTGACTACATATTTCACTACATATTGGCTTACTGGACTTAAAAGTTCCTAGTATATGGTACCTCAGAACCCAGGGCATTGGGGTTCCAGGAGATCCTTATGGCCAGTGCCAGCAGGTGATGTCTGAGACCCCTCCTGATAGGTGCTCACCTGGTTCAGTGACCAATCCCCCTCTCAGGGTTATTTAGGGTCTCTCCTCTGGGTGTTTCCTCAGATTTGGATTGCAAGACTCCAGCAGGAATCCTCTGCAACCACTGCTTCACCTTCTACTGTTGAAACAACCACAGAACTGCTCCAGGAACTCCACAACTGCAACAAAGTATCCAAGAAGGCTACTGCAACTCTGTAACTTCAGCTCCTGCCAGCAACTGCAACAGTTTCCAGGTCGTGGATGCTCTGAGGACTGCCTGTGAGTACTGCCTGGTCTTCGGAGGGCTGTCCAAAGTGCTGAGAGCCCCCTCTGTCTCCTCAGTCTGAGGTGAGACCCCCAGGTCCCTCCTGGGCCCAGGTAGCACCCCTTCCCACCAAATGGGTATTTTGCGTTAATCAAGGCTTGTTTGCGGAATCCAACAATAAAAACCAGCCTGAATACATCTACTCGACGTGGGATATCCCTTGCACCACGCAGGATCCTGCAGCTGTCTTCTTTTGTGCATATCTGACTTTTTCTTCTAACAGTAAAATCCACTTTTGCACCTTCATTTATGTTAGTAGGGACTCCTGTTACTCCTGGACTCCTCAGCCACTCTTTGACTTGGTCTCTTCTCTCCGCAGGTCTTAAGGTCCAGGAATCCATTGTTGGTGTCTAGCAGTCTTGCTTGGTTTTTGCATTATTCTTTATCACGACTTCTAGTGTGTTCTGAGGAAACTTGCTGTACTTTACTCCTGTTTTCCTAGACTCTGGGGTCGGGTACTTTACTTACCTTTACACTCTGAGCTCCCCTCTACACACTACTCTTGTCTAGGTGGGAAACCGACATTCACATTCCACTATTTTAGTATATTGTTTGTGTTCCCCCTAGGTCCATCGTAACATATGGTGATTTTCACTATTTGCACTATTTTATGACTGTTTACTTACCTGATTTTGGTTAGTAGTGTAGATTTTATGTATAATACTTACCCCCTAAGGGAGTATAGCCTCTAAGATATATTTGGCATTGTGTCACTACAATAAAGGCCCTCTTTACAACCCTGGTGATCGGTGATAAAGTGGAGTTAATACCATCAACAGGCCAGCGGTAATACCCGCAGAATTATGACCACGACAGAAACAGCTCATAGAGACAGCCACTTTAATACACCGACCACCAGGCTGAAATCAAGATGCACCACGGCCGTAACCGCCTACAGCCAGGTAGAAGACAATGTTCCGCCCACTGTAATGTGAGAGGCCAATCCACCACCTTTTCCGGGGCGGTACCAACAACATCAAAAGCCTGGCGGAAACACTGCAGAGAAGGGGAAATGATTCACCTCTGGAGACTCAGGGAAGAACCACGCCACCATGGAGCCCAAGTTGCATGTCTTCCCCATGCTCTTCTACGTGCTGTTCCACTATGAACACCAACAACGGTAAAGATGACCACGGTTAGCACTGCTGCCTAGCACACAGGGGAGGGGGAAGAAAAAGAGAGTGACACAGACACGCAACACACAAACACCCCCACTCCCAACACCATACACACAAGCATATGCAGTAACATAACATATTCACCCCGTACCCCTCAGGAATAATGCAAGGACAACTACTATAGAGTAAAAGAGTGTAATAAGATAAATTAGTAGCAAGACGTGCATCCAAATCAAAAAGTATATACGTATTTAGAAATCAAGGGACACTGCCCGGTCCTCAATGTTCGTGGGCCACAGGGCCCCATCACAGAGTCCAAGGCCCCACCTCATTCCTGGAACAACACGGAGAGAACACTGCAGGGGCATCAGGTCGAAAATAGCCAGCCACCTCAGGGGGATGGGGAACGGGGGCACCTCAGCCGGAAGATGGTACAACGCCACTGGTCCTGGAGGGGGTAACATGCCATGTGCTTGGTCCTGGGGAGTGCAAGGCCACAGTCTCTCAAGCGGGTGACTTGCCACATGCTCTGGATGGGGCAACATGCCCTGTGCTCTGTCCTGGGGAGTGCAAGGCCACAGTCCCTCAAGTGGGTGACTTGCCCACATGCTCTGGAGGGGGCAACATGCCCCGTGCTTGGTCCTGGGGAGTGCAAGGCCACAGTCTATCAAGTGGGTGACTTGTTCACATGCTCTGGAGGGGGCAACATGTCCTGTGCTGTCTTGGGGAGTGCAAGGCCACAGTCTCTCAAGTGGGTGACTTGCCCACATGCTCTGGAGGAGGCAACATACCCTGTGCTCTGTCCTGGGGAGTGCAAGGCCACAGTCACTCAAGTGGGTGACTTGCTAACATGCACTGGAGGGGGCAACATGCCCTGTGCTTGGTCCTGGGGAGTGCAAGGCCACAGTATCTCGAGTGGGTGACTAGCCCACGTGCTCTGGAGGGGGCATCATGCCTAGTGATCTTCATCCTGGGGAGGATAGGGTGAGTGGATGTCTTCTGCACTGGTCCTGGAAGGGGCATCGTGCCCAGTGATCTTCATCCTGGGGAAGATGGGGTGAGCGGATGGCTTCTCCAATGGTTCTGGAGGGGGTATCGTGCCCAGTGCGCTTCATCCTGGGGAGGATGGGGTGAGCCGATGTCTTCTCCACTGGTTCTGGAGGGTGCATTGTGCCCAGTGAGCTTCATCCTGGGGAGGATGGGGTGAATGGAAGGCATCTCCACTAGTTCTGGAGGGGGCATTGTGCCCTGTGATGCAAATTTTGGGGAGTGCAAGGTCACAGTCTGTCAGGTGGGTGTCATACCCACAGGATTTGCAGGGGCCAGGCCGCACAACAGCCCATGGATGCAGGACTACACACTGTCTGCCGGCACTGACAGCTGCTCAGAGGTGTCAGTGGTGGTGCTGCTTGTGGAGCTGGTAGTGGTGGGGGGAGGCTCCAGCCCATTGCCTGCAGCCTTGGACAGCTGCCCACTGGTGCTGCTGGTGGTGGTGCTGGTGGCGGTGCTGCCGGTGGAGCTGGTAGTGGGGGGGAGGCTCCAGCCCATCCCCTGCAGCCTCGGACGGCTGCCCGCTGATGCTGCTGCTGGTGGTGGTGGTGGGGAAGGCTCCAGGTCATCCCCTGCAGCCTCGGATGGCTGCCCGCTGATGTTGCTGCTGCTGGTGGTGGTGCTGGTGGCGATGCTGCTGGTGGAGCTCCCCTGCAGCCTCGGATGGCTGCACCACCATGGTTGTTGGTGGTGGCTCCGACTGAGTCCCAGCACCAGGCCCCTTGTCTCTACTGCCTGCTGTTGCAGACCCCTTGCCCTTCCTTCCTGCAGCTGTGGCTGCCTCCTTGCCCTTTCCTTCTGCAGATGGGTCTGGCCCCTTGCCCTTCCCTCCTGCAGCTGTGGCTGGCTCCTTGCCCCTCCTTCCTGCAGCTGGGACTGGCCCATTGTCCTTCCATCTTGCAGCTGGGGCTGCCTCCTTGCCCTTCCTTCCTGCAGATGGGGCTGGCCCCTTGCCCTTCCTTCCTGCAGCTGGTGCTGACTCCTTGCCTTTCCTTGAAGCACGTGGGGCCGGCACCCTTTCCGTCTGGCTGACTGGTGACCGGGATCCTTTCCCACCTGGAGTTGCTGGGGACACTACTGTGCCCGTGAACTGGGTGGCTGAGGTGCTTGCCTGGGTTTTGACCATCCAGGCCTGACATGAGGAACCGGGGGGTAGGGCTAGGGAAGAGGTCAATGGTGGCGAGGAAAAGCTTCTTAGGGACATTGGGGCGGGAAGTGGGAGATGGTTTGGGAGTGGAGGAAGAGGGAGTGATGGTAGCAGGTGTCAGTTTGCTGTGTTTGGGTGCAGGTGCATGGGCTGGATGCTGTTGTGAGGTGGATGGCTGTTGGGTGTCTGAGTGCTTGCGTTTGTGTACTCTGAGAGGAGGGGGACAGACGCAGTGGGAGAGGACACAGAGGATGTGTCCTCACTGTAGCCATTAGTGTAGCCATTTTTAAAGTAGCTTTCTGCGCGTTTATTTAATGTATTAGGCCTCTGTGCACTTTGCCCTAGATGCATTTTATTTTGCCTTGCAACTGTTATTTTACAATAACCAGTTTCACGGTCTTGTTTTTATTTCCTTCCATCACACTGTTTAGCTTACTTCAGCACTGTGTTCTCAAACAATACATTCTTGCTCGCTCTGTGCTTCAGTCAAGGATACGGGGGGTCATTCTGACCCTGGCGGTAGACTACCGCCAGGCCAACGACCGCGGATGCACCGCCAACAGGCTGGGGGTGCATCCATGGGCATTCTGACAGAAACGGAAAACCGGCGGTGTACCGCCGGTTTCCCGCTGCCCTGGCGAATCCTCCATGGCGGCGCTGCAGGCAGCGCCGCCATGGGGATTCCGACCCCCTTACCGCCAGCCTGGCTCCTGCGGTTTTGACCGCCAGAACCTGGCTGGCGGTAACGGGTGTCGCGGGCCCCTGGGGGCCCCTGCAGTGCCCATGCCACTGGCATGGGCACTGCAGGGGCCCCCTAACAGGGCCCCACCAAGAGTTTCAGTGTCTGCCAAGCAGACACTGAAAATCGCGACGGGTGCAACTGCACCCGTCGCACCCCTTCCACTCCGCCGGCTCCATTCGGAGCCGGCATCCTCATGGAAGGGGGTTTCCCGCTGGGCTGGCGGGCGGCCTTCTGGCGGTCGCCAGCCAGCCCAGCGGGAAACTCAGAATTACCGCGGCGGTCGGCCTCCGCCGCCCGCCAAAGTCAGAATGAGGCCCACAGTCTGGTACATTGCCGATAGACGTGGTAGAAGTTTAGTCTTTATGGTTCGTAGAAAGTACACATCCTTACGTAGGGACGTTTCTTAGAACACAGGCGTGTTAGTTATAAAAACACTTTCTAGTCCGGGTACACGTAAGAAGGAGATTCCGACCAGGAACCCACAACTAGATGCTGACTGCCCTGTTGCAGATGCTGATCCAGATCACAGGCTTTTGCTCAGGTATGAGGGTTGATGTCCTCCCGGGGTAACCTGAAAGGCAGGCTTAGAGCTTCACATGCTGTGCTCAAATTATAACTTAGAGAGAACATAATTTAGTTGCAATATGATATCCTTATTCTTATGTTTCACTCTCCTCATTACTATTTCAATCCTACTGTGTTGTATGGTTCTGGTCTTTGCGACTCAAGCCTTGTTATCTAAACTGCAGTTGTTTTACTAAACCAATCTTTAAAACTCAAACTGCCTTTGTCATTTACGTATGAGACTGCACTTTGTACGAGAGAACTGGTTGTGACCTGAGTGACCACAACTTCCCTGGGAAGCACTAAGATGTCATGCACTCGGCTGCCCAATTGTCTCTTCCCTTTGGGAGAGATGAGGCACTGCTAGTTAGCCGGAGCATAACCCGGATTTGGGGTGACGAGGGTCCTTCACCGTGGGTTAGACTTAGTCCCCCACACTGCGAACGACCTTGCTGCCCAAAAATCCAGTAGTCTCATTAGGATAATGAGAGCCTACGCGTCACTGGGTCCAGTGGGATGCAGCTTCCTCAATCGCCAGTGCTTCTGCTCCTCCACCAGATGATGCTAATGCACAGAAGGACAGGGTCACCAAACAAAAAGGGGGGGGACGAGACAAAGCATACTATTGGTCAATGGCGGCACCAACACCACCGTTGGCATACACAACACACACACAGGGAACAGCCCTAACCATTAGGCAATGCACTACCAGTCACAATGCTAGTCAGCAGCCCATGGTTAGGGACACCTAAAGCCAATTGCAGGATACTTGAGACCCACAGACTCCTGCCCAGTAGTGGATGCCTACTAGCTTGGTCGGAGGACTTTCAAATAAGAACCCTGCACAACATGGGACCTACTCTGCAATGTCAGGCCTGTCCTAGGAGCACCCACTGACATACATCCCCCACCCGGGTACCCCCCTACCATGCGTAAGTTGTAATGATGGGCACTATACTCACCCCCTTGTGGCTGCTTTGATGCACTCAATCGCACATCCAGCTCTGGATATGCCACTGCCAGTATGCAGGCCATCAGGGGGGTCATGGTTCGACGGGCACCCCTTCTTTGTTGGGAGGCCATCCCCAGCTGGGCCTCCGCCGTGTTCCATGCCCAGCGTCTCAGTTCCTCCCACCATTTCCGACAGTGGGTGCTCCACCTGCCGTAGAACCCCGGGGGTCTGCACGTCCTTGGCAATGGCACACCATATTCCCTTCTTTTGACAGGCACTGACCTGCAGGGAAATACACACAGAGAAAGGTTTTAGTCCGACCGTCCTGCCTATTACACTTATGGCCCACTATGCTCCACCCCATCTCCATTAGCACAGACATGGCACAGCATACATGATGCACGCTGCCCAGGGCCTATCCACCCACCCCCCCTACATGAGGCCTTCTCACACAGCACGATAGAAAATGGTGGTCACGTCCGCGGCGGTGCATACCGTCATCACCGGTGAACATCACCATTGGCCACTGGACTTCACGATCCTATGAGATACCCACCTATCAATAGTTTGGCTACCTACCGAGGTATGCACCTATCAGGAGGGGTCTCTGATGTCACCTGCTGGCACTGGCCACTCAAAGGTCTCCAAAGTGTCCCCACACCTTGGTATCCAAGATGGCTAACACCAAGGACACACTGGAGGAGCTCTAGGCACCACCGCTGGGGTGGTGATGGACAAGGGAGTGGTCACACCCCTTTCCTTTGTCCAGTTCTGCCAGAGCAGGGACTAGGGGTCCCAGAACCGGTGTAGACTAGCTTATGCAAGGGGTTTACCATCTATGCCCTTCAAAGCATTTCCAGAGGCTCTGGGAGGATACCCCTCCCAAGCCTGTAACACCTATTTCCAAAGGGAGAGGGTGTAACAACCTCCTCCCGAAGGAAATGCATTGTTCTGCCTTGCTGGGATTGAGCTGTTCAATCCCCAGGAGGGCAGAAACCTGTCTGTGAGGGGGCAGCAGCTGGGGCTGCAGTGGAAAGCTCAGTGAGATGGTTTGGCTGTACTGGGGTCCATAGTGGAGCCCCAGGATGCATTGGATTGGCCCCCAATACCAGATTTGGAATGGGGGGACAATTCCATGATCTTAGACACCACACATGGCCATATTCAGAGTTACCATTGTGAAGCTGCAAATATGTATTGACATATATGTAGTGCACGTGTGTAATGGTATCCCCGCACTCACGAAGTCAGGGTAATTGGCCCTGGACAGTGTGGGGGCACCTTTGCTAGTGAAAGGGTGCCCTCACACTTAGTAACTTTGCACCTAGCCTTCAGTAAATGAAGGGTAGACATATAGGTGACTTATAAGTTACTTAAGTGCAGTGAAAATGGCTGTGAAATAGTGTGTACACTATTTCACTCAGGCTGCAGTGGCAGTCCTGAAGAAAGGTTTGTCTGAGCTCATTATGGGTGGCAAAGGAAACGCTGCAGCCCATAAGGATCTCCTCGAACCCCAATGCCCTGGGTACCTAGGTACCATATACTAGGGAATTATAAAGGGGATCCAGTGTGCCAATTGGAATTGGAATATGAAGTCACTAAACTATAGTGACAAATTTGGTAAGTAGAGAGAGCATAAGCACTGGAGTTCTGGTTAGCAGGCCACAAACTATGAGCACTGAGGTCCTAGCTAGCAGGATCCCACTGAGACAGGCAAAGCACACTGACAAATAGGGTTTTAACTATGAGGACTGGGGTCCTGGCTAGCAGGATCCCAGTGAGACAGTAAAAACACACTGACAAACACTCACAAACAGTCCAAACGTGGGGGTAACACTGCTAGAAAGAAGCTACTTAATCACATAACCCACCGCCCCCCCAAACAAAGGACAATAAGGCTAACCTTGGCCAGTTGAGACTTTTTTGTTTAAGTGGTGATAAGAGGAGAGTCGATCTGTAGTAGAGTGGTTACTCATTATATTATTATCATCCACTGTATTGTTACTTCCCTGTAGGGATGTAAACCACCATGGTTTGAGGTTTTTACCTAGAAACCAGGGCAAGTGTAAATTCTCAGAGTTTCTACTTGTAAGTTTTAAAGTTGTCCAGTGGGATTGGTCCACTGGGCCTATGTCAAATGCAGGAAATGCTAGACATGGATGCAGTCTTAATAAAGCCATAGCTGGGCCAAATATTTGTCCATATGGCTGGAAGAGAGAACAGGGTTGCTGTTTCTCTTGGGTTGGAACAGGGCAGCGCTGTTGTCCTATATGCTCCACAGAAGGACAGGTCTGCTGTCCTAAGTGTTCAGAGGTAGTGCAGTGCTGCTGCACAGAAGGTTCTTTGGAAGGGCTGGAGGGTTGCTCCAAATTTACTAAAACATTGTAATTTTGCACATCTGGTTTAGTAGTTCCACAGATTGGTACTTTTACCTCTGGGAGTCCAACTGTGGTACCTGAGGGCTCCTTTGGTACAGGTTCCATTGCGGGAGAAGTTTCTTCCACCACAGGAATGGTATCCTTAATGGTAGGGTGGGGAAGGGATACTTTGATACACCATTTACCTGTTGGTATAAATTGATCCTGAGATTTCAGGCTTTTTTCTCTGGAAACATCCTGAACATGGAGGTCTAGATCCACTACTTGCCTGAACAACAACCCCTAACCAACTAAAAATTCTCTACAACGAAGAATTGAACAACTACTGTTTAAACAACAATTTTGCCTGAACAACGATTGCCTGAACAACGAATTGAAAGGTAAGTTTTTCTTTTTTTTATGGTTTATTAGTTGTTTAGATTTTTTTTTTGTATATATATAGCTGATAAATTGTTTATACCTACTGCAGGCAAACTAAGTTTGTCTGAGACGACAGGAGGTCAATGTGATGAAGTGATGAAAAAGCAATTATGGGATAACTTATGGAAAATTTCCAAACAGGAACAAGCTAAGTAGTGGGAAGCTACTACGTTACAAAAATGTTGATGTTGATTGGATCCCACGAGGATTAAGGATTTTTATTCCTGACCTGGAAATGATTGAAGAATGGGCTATGAACAATCATAATTGCTCTATAGGGATGTTAAAAATACTGATCAAATATGCCAAAAAAGTGGAAAAAATCAGCCTCTGAAATAGATATATGTATTTCAAAATTGAAAGAGAAATGCAGCGCAGAAGAATTCAAAGTTGAAATGGATAAAATACAAATTAAATGGGAGAAATTAGAGGGAGAAATCATGGCCAAGAAACAGCATAAATTCTTTAGAGATGAATGTGATTATGAAAGAGGTCAAATACTAACGTTTGGACGAAAGTTTGACTATTTGAGAAGTGGTATTGTTGACAAAGGACATAAGGAATATGCATCAAGATCAACCGGTACAGCGTGGACATTGTCATTGCCGGCTGTTAGTGAGAAGAAGAGCCTAGGAGATACAACGGAAAGTGAAAATAGTGGTAGTATTGTATCGAATCAATCGGAAGTGGAAGGAGTAAAATCCCAAATTTTAAAGTAACTCAACTTGATGGCACAAGGAAGAATGAAGGCTCAGCGAGGCAGAGGTGCCCATGGTTCCAGAGGTCATAGAAGAGGAGGAAGAGAAGGAGACAAAGGAAGTGGACCGTGACAAAGGGACATCGAGAGTACATGGGGGATACACCCAGGAGGACAAACAAAATCAAACCTGTGAATAGAACAGTAGTTAGTTTATCTGACGTTACTTTGACTAAGACACAGGAAGAAGTTTTGTCTCTTGGACTCTCCTTTTGCCCAACTGCGTTTTTTGATCTTACTTCGAGCAGGATTGATTTATTTCACTTCATTAGAAAACTTAAGTTGAAGTAGTAGCATGCGACAAAACTTTCTGGGGTTCAAGAAACAGGACCTGTTAAGAGAAGTCCATCCACTCTCCAGATGAGAGACATAGAAGTACTCCAAACTATGGGACATTTAATGGAAGATCATAATTGGGTTAATGACCCTATTGCAAATCTAGAAGCGGAAGGATTGGAAACTAATTTTGATAGTGGGATAGCAAATATTTTCAAACCCAGATTTTTGTTTTGTCCCCAAATGATGAATGCATACATTGACACATTTGAGAAATATATTGTCAAGGAATTTTGACAGATAGAGAGAAAGAAAAAATGTTGGCATCACAATCTAAAAAAGAAACAACTTGAAGCTTTAATGGAGCAAAATAAAAATGAAAATATAGTCATCAAACAATCCGATAAAGGTGGTAATGTTGTGATTTGGCCATTGGATAAATACCTGGAGGAAGGTTTAAGACAATTAAGTGATACAAGGCAACATGAAGTAACCACTAGACAAAAATATTTTACTTCCAATAAGGAGTATTTGGTTAGATTACAAATTTGGTTGGATAACAAAATCATTGAAAAAGATGAATATTTATTTTTGAAGTGTGATTACCCCACGCTCCTGGTATTGTATCTGTTGCCCAAATTACACAAAGATTCTGTCAACCCACCAGGTAGACCTATTGTTTCTTCTAGATATAGTTTGCTTGAGAACACATCAAAATAAGTAGATTATTTTCTCAGACCTTTCGATGACGCTTTGCCATCATATATCAGAGATACTAGCAATTTCCTGAGAAGAATCAATGGTATTGTATGGGATGAACAATGCTTACTGCTTAGCCTGGACGTGGAGATTTTATATACGTGTATTCCTCATGAGTTAGATATCAAAGCGTGTAAACACTTCCTGAGAGCAAGATCAATTTCTTATTTACAACATACTGATATGATATTGGAGATGATGATAACTTGTTTAACTAACAATTTCTTCATTTTTGACAAAGAAATGTATAGACAAATACAAGGGTCAGCGATGGGTACTTTCTTTGCCCCCAGCTATGCAGGACTTTTCCTGGGCTGGTGGGAGGAGCAGGTTGTGTATAACATCTGTCTGTTTGACGAACACGCTGTCCTATGGGTCCGGTATATTGATTACATTTTTTGTACTTGAAATGGTAGTGAGTATGAAGTAGCAGAGTTTGTTAAACAATTGAACAATAATCAGTACAATCTTAAATTTACAGCACATGTACATAGTTCTGAAATAGAATTTTTAGCTCTTAAAGTGCAGGTCAGTGGAACAAGACAAGAAAGTACATTATATTGCAAGAAAACATTCTCCATGCAAAAAGCTGCTATCCCATCAATCTTATACGGAGTATTCCCTAGGGTGCAATTGTTGAGAGCTAAAAGAATTTGCAGTGATGAAAATGATTTTCTTTGGGAAGCAGAAATTATGAGGAACAGATTCCTTGAGCGAGGTTATTCAGGCAATCTTATTGATAATTTATGTAAGAAAGTGTCATTACTAGACTGTGAGAAATTATTGATGCCACATATTACAGATAAGGTTGAAGAACATCATCCTATAAGATTTATTACGACCTTCCACAGTCAAGTGTGGGAAGTTAAACATAGTCTGAACAAATATTGGGACATTTTAAGATGGAGGAACAATTGGCAGATGTTTTTGGGCAAAAGCTTACAGATTACATTCAGGAGATGTACTTCCTTGAAAGATAAACTTTGTACAAGTTTAATTCAGTCTACAAGGAACAATAGTCAGTCAGCAATACAAGGCTTTTTTGTATGTGCAATGTGTAAAGCGTGTACAAGTAGTAAAAATTGCCACCAAATTCAGTTATCACAACAAACCCAACCATTTAAAAAAAAATCTGACTTGCAACACAGAATTTTGTATTTATGCTCTGAGCTGTCCATGTAATAAATGCTATATTGGCAGCACAATTCACAAGGCCAAAAAGCGAGTGCTCAAACACATGAGGGCTATTATTTAGGAAGACAGAACATGCCCTATTGCTAGGCATTTTGCTACATTTCACATGAAGAATGTAAAAATATTGAAATTTTGTGTTCCTACTCGCATTACAGGAGGAAACAGAGAACAGGAACTCAGGAGATTGGAGTCAAAATTTATTATAAATTATGCGACAATTTATCCGGGAAGTCTTAATCTTGATGAGGAATTATCAGTTCATCTATGATAGAACATTTATTTTCTTTGAAGTGTTCTCAGCTTTTCATTACTATTCTATTCTATTTCAGTATTTAATTATTGCATGATGAGAATTAGCGTTTTTTTCAATTAATGTTCTCAAATATTTCTAATTCTTTAAATTTATCAGTGTTGCTATTTGTGGTATAGACTTAAAAGGGTTATGGTGCACATTGTTTTTACAAACGGTGAATTATAAAATGCTGATTAAGTGACTTCATATATTTTTTATTTATTATTTTTTCATTAGGTTGACATAGTGACATAGGAAGAACATTGCCAAAAGCAAAAGAGCTATTATATCCTTGAACGGGTTAGTGCAGGATGAAATTCATTTTGAAAGTAATTTGGAGTATTGACTATTCAGATATTTAAGAATGTTATATTTGGAGAGCGAGATCTCAATTCAAATTGGTTGTATCCCCCAGCAGGAATATTGACTCCTGTAAGCATCTCTTGTTGAACAGAATGGGGATAGCAATATTGAAGGTAATTGACAAATAATGTATTTAATTTAATTTAATGTATTTCATTTTTCCAGTTTTTTTATTTTTGAAGAATTTCTGAATAAGTATGATTAGAAAATCACAATAACAATATCTGCATTTTTCTGTATATAGGTTCGGTGAGGATTAATAGTAACTGTAAGATGGCTGAAATGTTACCATACAACATTAGAGTTCTATGTTAGTCTGTTGTTTATGTTTACAAGAGAATGGAGGAGCAATTTGTCATTTAATCACTGTGAGAATAGCACATTTGTAACCTGTGACCAAGGAGCGTAGGTTCCGAAACACATCAGGATTTTGTTTTTGTTCTCATTGCTGCAAGTTGAATAAACACACTGGTGTATTGAGTCATGGTACATTCCTTTGTTCTTGCTGAGTTTTCTCAGATTTTCAGGCAACGTGGTGTTGGAATATATATATATATATATATATATATATATATATATATATATATATATATATATATATATATATGTATGTATATATATATATATATATATATATATATATATATATATGAATTAACTACACTTTCTTGCATGGATGAGATGTTAGGGATACAGGGGTAATGGGTGGGGGAGTGTATTGATAGTTTAGTATTAATTGTTTAATTGGAGTATTTTAGTTTAATAGTTTAGTATTAATTGTATTACTGGAGTATTTTTTTATTATTTTTTGAATAGGGGTATTAATACTCAAACATTAATTGTATTGCTCTATTATTATTATTTTTTTAATTGGATTTTTTATTGCATATTTATAAAAATAATAAAAATTAATGTAGTTGTGAGATATTGTACAATATATTGGTTCTTGAAGGTTTTTATTTTTTTTAAATAATTATTTTTGTATTTTATTTATTTTTTGTTTCTGGGAGCAGCATTATTACTAGCGATATTATTTTTGGGGGGGTTTAAATATTTTTTTGGGTTTTAAAATTTAGAAGATTTATATTGAAATGCAGCGGTATAAGGGGCGGGATATATGGGATGCAGGGTTTATGGGTAGGGAAGTGTATTAATACTCAGGTATTACTTTTTACATTTCTTTTCAATAATTTAAAAATGGTAATAATGGTAGTTTTAAATATATAATCACAATAACAGATTTTTTAAAAAACATTAACATCTTTTTTTAATTGTATTATTACATTAAAAAATCAGAGAAATTACAATTAGCAATTTTTTTCTTTAATTCACATATATTTGAAAACAAGGTTTGCACCAATAAGAAAACAAATGTATGCAAACATATTTTCTGTAAAGTAAAAATAAATTTTTCGGATTTTTAAAAAATGTTTATTATTTATTAAAAATAGTTTAACAAATTCAAAAAAATATTTTGATTCATAATGTAATATTTACATATTTGTACACATTTTTTACAAACTTATTCATAACCTTTTTCAGTGGTATTTTTCAGTGTTTTCCATTATTTCGTATGAGAAAATTAGTCACTTTTCAATTTTTACTCTTTTTCTCCGTTTACGTGGTTTGACGTCTGTTTCTTCAGTTGGTGGAGCGTCGTGGTCAAGATTGGATGCAAGCAGAGTCCTTGTTCGGGTAAGTTAAATTAAAAATGTTTTTAGAAAATGTTTATGGATATATTTGTTGCAGAGATAGAGATGGGAGGTAGTTCTAAGGAAGGGGGAGTAGCTTTTGGAAGTTTTGATTGTTTGTAATGTTTAATTTTTGTTCCCGTACAGGTTTGCTTAGAAATGGTATTGGTTTTAAAAAAAAATGTTTTTCAGTGCTTGCAATTGTACTGCTTTTTATAAAAATATACAATGTGCCATTTTCAACTGTAATCCTTTTCTTTTTGTACGTGATGTTTTTTTAAATTGTATGTTTTTCTTAAAAATTATTTAGGGTATCCTAAAAACCTTTGTGGTTACTTTTGTTTTCATTAATATTCTGTTTTATTTCGTTTTCATCTCTTTTTACAGTTTTGTTTTAATATTGAAGTTTTGGCCATTACGTAAATCATGTTTTTTCCTTTTTTAGGGATAAACTTTCATTTGGCTTAAATAATATTGGGTAGTCGAGAAAATTTGTAGTTTGGTAAAATGTTTTACTTTTTTTTGTGAAGTATATATTATAAGGTTTTTTTCTTCACCCATTTTGTATGACCAATTTTAATTATTTTCAGGATGAATATTATTTTTTAAATGTTGCAGTGTAAAATGTTTCTTCTACACAAATATGGAAGAAGAACTCTACAGCGACAGATGTAGAGATGCTGCCATTATTGGGTAAAGACATGAAAACTGCTGAAGGTAGGAACTTTATTTTTTGGGGAATAATTTAGTTAAAAAATAATTTGGCACTTAGAAAAAAAGAAACTTACCTGGACTTACCTTGGATGGGTATCCCCCCATCCTTGGATGTCCTCCAGGGGTGGGTGGGGGTGGCAGTGGGTGTCCCTGGGTGCAGGGAAGGGCACCTGCGGACTGCTTCCATAGTCTCTGACCATGGAAATTAGTCCACAGGTCCCCTAACGTCTGCCCTGACCCAGGCTTTAACTAATGGCGCTAAACAGGCTTCCCGCCATTATTTAAGGCCCTCCTCCACCCCTGTGTCATTTTTGCATAGGAGGATAAATAAGGCGCAAATACCTTGGAGTAATTTTTTGCCTGGGAACACCTACCTTGCATTTCATTGACGCAGGTAGGTTTCCATGGTAAAAAAATGATGTTAACTCCTATATTTTAACAGTAGACGGGCCTAGTGCCAAAATGTAAATATGGAGTTAAGTTTGCACCGGATTTGCGTAAAAAAATGATGCAAATCCAGGGCAAACATAGTATAAATATGCCCCTATTTTTTTTTCCTGTTTCTTCTCCAGCACCTGCCCTCTGGTAAGTGCCTAGTACAGTTACAATCGTTATTTTGCCATCTTACTACTGTCCAGCACTTCCCTCACATATGTACATAGTAAAGTTAGAATATATATTTTTTTCCTAGATCTGTTACCCTCGTAACCGCACTTGCCTTTTAATCCATGCACACCAGACAGCATTAGTCTCGTGACCTTTGCTGTTACATTTAGTAATGTCCTGGTGTGCATGGATTAAAAGGCAAGTGCGGTTACGAGGGTAACAGATCTTTTATTTTATAACCGCAAGTTCAAACATCAGAGAAAATCTCACATTTTTATGAATGGTATGCCTTTAAAATGACGACACTGAAAAGCTAAATACGTCGACACCAACATATCTCCAATAGGAGAAAGGCAGGCCAGATTTAAATGCACATCATGTGATGTTACTTGCTGGATTAGCATTGATAAAGGCAAACCTGCTGAAACGCGTCTGCTGTTGAAAATAAATGGACTGCAAAACCCGTGAGTGCTCCGAGCTGTTTTCCTCTTGGGAATGTGTTTTGTATATATATATATATATATATATTTTTTTAAATATTTATTTCACCTTTTTTAGTCAATAGATGGCGTTGTTGTCCACGATATCAATCTGTCTATGTTCATACACATACACACATCTTCACTCTAATGTATTCTGTAACTCACTGCACACAAAATAGTGGACAGCTATATATATATATATATAAATATATATATATATATATACTGTATATATATATATATATATATATATGTTTTTTAGGGCAATAGTATAATTTAAGAAAAAAACATTTTGAGCATGTATTTCTATTCTAAATCTATCTCTGACTGAACTTATGTTTATTTTTTAAGTTTAGTATGTGTGCAGTTTGGTATGCTTTTCCTTGTTGACGTCGTTTGGTACAGGGAAAAAATACTTCCATGGTGGTGTAGAAAGTGTTGTAGGACTACGTTTTCATGCACTATCGAAATTATTTTTATTGGCCGTTTCATTTTATTGTTTAAAACTATTTTATCTATATGTTTCAGAAATGTTTTATTTACCAAAGCTGTTTCAATTTATGCTAGTTTTTGAATTTTTTTTTTAGACTAATTTATTGTTTTTTTTTGTTGCCGTTTTTTGTAGCTATTAATGTAGTGGTTTTGGTATGCGTGGCAATTGCTGTTGTTGTTCAGGTATATTCTTTTTTAATAGTATTTTTTCGTTGTTTAGACGTCTTTGTTGAAAAAGTTGTTGTTTAGGCTTTGTCGTTGTTTAGCAGTAGTAGTTTAGGATATCGTTGTTTAGGACGTAGTTGTTCCGTCACATATTCCTTTTTCTTTCCTTTGCTTTTTCATTTCACCTGAAAGAGAGGAAGCAATTCCTCAGGGATACCCAGCATGGATGAATGGGTCCTAAACTCTACCTCAGCCCAACCTGAGGCGTCTAGGTCATTACCTAAGAGAAAGTCTACAGGTAAGCTAGGTGATACCACCCCCTGCTTTGGGACAGTAACTCCACTGCAACTAAGTTGCACTACAGCTAAGGGGAGAGACTGAGTGGAGTTGTTGACATCAGTAACTTGGTACTTCTGTCCAAGGAGGTGTTGTGCAAGTGACACCAGGTTTTCAGTCAGCAAAGTGATAATGGCACCTGTGTCCCTGTAGGCCTGGGCCTCAACGCCATTTATTAAAATGGACTGCTTGTACTTGTCCATGTTAAGAGGACATGAGCCAAGGTGGCAAGGCCAATGCCACTAGGTTTGACAGCAACTGTCTTGGGGAGTGTCTACCCCATTTTCTATGATGGACCCAAAAGTGAACGTAACTACACCCTTTGTTTGACTATTGCCAGTAGTCCTACCACTGTTACCACTACTGCCAAGGGCACTAGAGCTTGATGTATTAGAGGTGGAAGGCTCAGGGGCTTTACTTGGGCAGAACTAATCTCCTGGCCTATGGCCTTTACCTCTGCACACATAGCACCTAGGCTTTTTATTGTTTGCAGAGTGAGTAGAGTGGAAGTTGATTTATCCCCACGCCCAGTGCAGTGTTGTGGACCTGAAGAAGGATCTTTGCGCTTACCTTTATCCCCATGCTTGTCGTGAGATTGTTCAGCATCTTTCTTTGCGCAGTCCTTGTCACCCCCTGTATGAGCTTTTCTGCTCACCCTTGTTCTAGCCCATTTGTCTGCCTTCTTTCCCAATTCTTGGAGAGAGGTCAGATCTGAGTGCACAAGGTGTTGGCACAACAAATCAGACACACAATCGCAAAACAGATTATATAAGTTTCCATAGTCAGTCACCTTACTGCCATTTAACCAACCCTCTAAAGCCTCCACTGAACAGTCTACAAAGTCTATCCAATCCTGTGAAGACTCTTTTCTGGTTTCTCTGAACTTGATTTTATATTGTTCAGTGGTTAAGCCCAATCCACCAAGAGTGCTCTTTTCAGAACATGGTAGTTTTCTGAGTCATCTTCTCTGACAATAGGGAGTCTATCTCTCCTGTTGCTAGTGAAAGACAACCACAGAAGAGCAGCCCACTATGCTTGGGGGACCCTCTAAACCTTACAGGCCCTCTCACATGCAAAAAAAACACTTGTAAGTGTCGCCCCTATCCCTGTAAGGGGGCCAACTTTGTGCAGGTTTCTGGAATCAAATGTATGTTCTCCAACACTGGGGGTCCTGAAACTACTGCTGCTGCCACCATGGGCAACTAACCCCAACCCACGCCTTTCCCTTTCCACAGCCAGGGATTCCCTGTCTAAGGCCAACTGTTGCTGCTGTAAACTCAGTCTGGCCTCCTCCAACCTCAGCTTTCTGAGTTCCCTATCTAGGGCCTGATCCTCAGGGTTGGATGTGTGTGACACCTCTGAGACAGAAGTGACATGGGAATTAGCAAAGGTAGACCTTTCCCTAACTTGAGTAACACTAGTGAACTAGCCTGTAGGTGTGAAGGATGCCTTACCTGTGTGTGACCCCTTCTCACTTCCAGCTAGACTAGAAGGTTTGTTTTTTGAAATATCTGTGGAAGGACTCTCCTTGGATCTTTGGAATGGCCTCCTGAATCTACCTGGGTGGAATCTTGCTCTACCTCCCCTTCTGACTATCCCTGAACAGTAGGATGTTCCTGGTCATCTTGTAGGAAGATATTCAAGCAACATTCCTTGTTGGGGTTGTTCCCAATCCCTAAACTTCTTTCTAAGCAGAGACCTCTCATACTTTTGAAATTCAAGCTTTCATAAGTTGTCTTTACATCCATAGGGGTAGCCTTTACAACAGACATAGTAAAAGAAAGAGGTTAGGGAGAAGAGTAAAAATTTAGCAAACTATTTGGTTGACTTTTTAGAGAAAATAAAAAAAAATCAAAACTTTTAGAAAGTTTGAAAGAACTTTTTAGTGAGTGAAAAATGACTTCTAAGTACAATTGTATATAGCTCTAAGTATTGGAGTACACTTTTCTTGTGAAAAGCACTAGTAACAAAGTGGTAAAGCAATTGCAAGTACTTACCCAACCGCTGCACTACCAATGTAGGAGGCTGGCCTGGTTTGTAGTGGGTAACTAAGGAACGTACACCTTATACCAAGTCCATTATCCCTTATTAGTGAAATGCAGGCCGTGTTCTAGTGACTTAGGCTGTCTAGAGGTAGCTGTAGCAGAGCAACTTAGGCTGAGCAAGGAGACATGCAAAGCTCCTGCAATACCAATATAGTTACACAGTACTTATACACAATAAAAGACAATCCCCAGTGTTACCAAAAATAAAGGTATTTTATTTTAGTGACACAAGGACAAAACTTTGAGAGAAAATAAAGCCTAAATCATGGAGGCCATGGGTGAATATAGTAAGCAGAATCAAAGGATGGTTGAATAATTGCTTTGATGAATAAAGAAGGGAGCTCTTCTGTGGAGGGGCATACTGCTCACCTACATCTCTTACTTGGGGGGTAATTCCGACTCTGGCGGTCCATGACCGCCAGGGCCGCGGACCGCGGAAGCACCGCCAACAGGCTGACGGTGCTTCCTTGGCTATTCTGGCCGCGGCGGTAAAGCCGCGGTCAGAAAAGGGGAACCAGCGGTTTCCCGCCGGTTTTCCCCTGGCCCAGGGAATCCTCCATGGCGGCGCTGCTTGCAGCACCGCCATGGGGATTCCGACCTCTTCCCGCCACCCTGTTTCTGGCGGTTCTTGCCGCCAGGAACAGGATGGCGGGAACGGGTGTCGTGGGGCCCCTGGTGGCCCCTGCACTGCCCATGCCACTGGCATGGGCAGTGCAGGGGCCCAGTAACAGGGCCCCACAAAGATTTTCACTGTCTGCTTAGCAGACAGTGAAAATCGCGACGGGTGCCACTGCACCCGTCGCACCCCTGCAACTCCGCCGGCTCCATTTGGAGCCGGCTTCCTCGTTGCAGGGGCTTTCCCTCTGGGCCGGCGGGCGGCCTTTTGGCGGTCGCCCGCGGCCCAGCAGGAAAGTTGGAATGACCGCCGCGGTCTTTTGACTGCGGGGCGGTCATTCGGCGGTGACCGCATGGCGGGCGGCGACCGCCGCCCGCCGCGGTCAGAATGACCGCCTTTGTCTTTTATCATTTATGGTTGTCAAAGCTATGATTAAAAGTGGGGTTTATTTTAATTTGTGTTCTAATCTCTATGTATAAACTGTATTTGTTAAGTGAGGCAGATATGTATCCCATCATCATTCATCATCTCTCTCCCTGCCCATGGCATTCCACCACCCATGATGAAGAAGGGAAGTGCAGTATTCCCATAACAGATTTATTTTACGCCTGTTCAGATTTTTCCCTTTATACTTTTGTTATACAGTGACTGAATAAGTCAAAGCTTAGGCACATAATGATCAGTGATGCCCCTCTATTCTTCTGTAGCATATGCTATACCTACCTCCCTAATCTTTCTGCCTTACTCTGCAGTCGAGTAAGTCAAGTTTCATTTCCTTGCTGCCCAGAAAATAAATTTGTTGGACAGAATTTGTGATAGTGGGAGAGGCTAGTGAGTAAAGTGGAATTAGGAAGTGCTCGATTTGATTTCAAGTTTGGCGTAAAGGATACTCTGTGATGAACGTGCCAAATACAATATATATAGCCCATTTGTTTCCCTGTAGTGCAGTGCATCATTTCCTCCACTGTCTACTTATGGCTGCCAGGATAAATATATCCACATTTTATACTTTACAGGTGTAACATATATTATTAATTCCTCTGTCTCTTTGGAGTCAGGGTAGAAACTAACTGAAAGTAATTTGAGGAAGAGCTGGGCCATTGGAATTAGATAGATCATAGCTACAGGTGCTCCAGATGCAGACAGTAGCAAAGTACTTGAAGCGCTGGCTAGCATGCCTCCAATAATTTGGCACAACAACTTATACTTCATAATGCATAATGTCTTACTCATTATACATTTCCACTAAATTTGTCTGTTTAGTTTCTAGAAATGCCTTTAAAAGAAAAAATGAAATCAATGGTTTTTTAATCTGGTGTTATTCTGCCTTAATTCTTTTCTACCAGACAGTGAGTGCTTTCTATGTGAGGCATGTGTAGGTAAACAGATAAAATTGGCCCTGCAAATCTCCGAATCATAATCACATCAAATTCAATGTCCCAAGGGGACCAGCAATGTAGTGCTACTGTGCCATTCACTACATACTTTTTAAGAAGTGTTTGTTCAGAGCACTGTTTACAATGTGTCTTTTTTATTCTTCATGTTCTACATATAACTAATCCTGCCTGATGACCACCACCAACTAGGTAGGAGATGGTGGCGCATCTGTGGCAGCAGAGGCTGGGAAACATCCAGGCCCCATACTGGTGGCTGATGATCCCGGAAGAGGAAGAGGCTAAAACAGCTGCCTCAGACCCAGGATCCAGGAGAGCCGCATGCCAACTTGCATTCAGTACATCAATGCTGTTGCCAGCAGTCAGGGTCCCTAAATGCACCTGCTGCGGCACTCATTACTGAACCCCATCTTGGAGCCAATTGACCACTTTGAGACGCAGCTTGCCAGCACTGAGCAGAGCCTGGACCAGTTCTGGATCCATTTTGACAGTGCCCTCTTCTAAGACCTTTTTTTATTTTTTTGTTTAAATGGGAGGGACGTCTCTTGGGTGGAGAGGATAGGGAGGGAGTTGGGACAGACTTTGGACTTTTCATTGGACTTTTTTTGGATGGGGTTAATATTTGTTCGGGGAGAAGGATGGGAGTGTTTTGGTTGTAGAGGGAGGGTTTTCTGTTTGTAAATAATTAAAGGGGATAATTTGCTTTACTTCATTCACACCTGAAATCTTCATTTTGGTGTTCCAGTTTGCACTGCTGTCATTTAGCACAGCCTATTATTTACTCTGCTAAAAAGTGTATGTCATTTACTTATAACCTTGCTCTTTTGCTACCTGAAACTACATATTGACCTCTGGAGGATGACTGCCATTGCCCATTTTGCCTACAAACACCTAGTACATACAGAAAACATCTTCAGTAGGAGTTAATTACTAATTAGCCATGTTCACTTCAATCCATAGTTCTTCTCTTACCTGAATAGAAGAAGCAAGTAAGTCTTCTTACTGCAGGGTTTTTCTTAAGGTGGCATCTTAAGGGGTGGTAGGTATTAGTAGTAGCAGGCTAGTGTGTTAACAGGGACTTCAGAAGGAACCACTCCTGTCTATGCTAAGTCCAACTGCACGATTGATCAAAGGATTATCCATCACTGTCAACTAATTTGAAAGAAAACAGAGAGTTTGTGGTTATATTTCATAACTTTAGAAAGAGTGAGACCAGACTACCACAATGACAGCATTAGATACACAACAAAGAAGACCTGATATGATAAGAAAATCTAGCAATATTAATTTCTTCTGAGCAATGGATGGGAGCTATAAATCTAAAGTTAGGAAATGAAATCATGGAGTCAGGAGAAGTGGGCTCAGACTCAGGAGTGGTTGGACTAAGTTAAGCGTTTAAGGAACACCCACACACAAGGCAATGATGTTGATGGGACGGGTGTGGAATATTGCTCAAGTAATGGAAGGTTAGAAGGTCATGCAGTGAGTTGGTGTTACTTACTTGCTTTCACCACATCTGCCCCAGTGTAGGAGTCTGGCCTGGTTTGTAGTGGGTACCTTGGGTACTTATACCTTATACCATGTCCAGTTACCCCTTATTAGTGAAGTAGTAGTGTTCTAGTAGCTTAGGCTGATAGAGGTAGCTATAGCAGAGCAGCTTCGGCTGAACAAGGAGACATACAAAGCTCATGCAATACCACTCATAGTAACACAGTACTTATACACAAGACAATACTCAGTGTTACCAAAAATAAAGGTATTTATTTGGGTGGCACAGTACCAAAAATATCTTAGAGACAATACTCCTTCTGGAGGTAAGTATTATACACAATATATACACTAGACACCAAAATTAGACAAGTAAATAGTCATAGAACAATGTAAACAGTAGGAAATCCTATAGAATGCAATGGGAGAAAATAGGTCTACCATATACTAAGAAAGTGGAATGGGAATCACAAATTCCCCTCTAGACAAGTGTAGTGTGTGCAGAATCGCTGGGAGAGTAAGAATACAGTAAAGGTAAGTAAATTACACCACCCCAGAGCCCAGAAAAGCAGGAATAAAGTACTGCAAGATTCCTTAGGACACACTATACCTCGTTTTTGGGATTTTGCAGCAGCCAACCAAGTCTGCAAAGAACAACTGCTGGATTATTGGGCCCAAAGATCTGCAAAGGAAGGGGACTAAGTCTAGAAGTTGAAAGAAGTTCCAGGAAGGAAAGGAGCCCCTACCAACCCAGAAGAGGGTGCAAAAGAAAAGGCGCTGGATGGACCCAGGAGGGACCTGGGGGCCTCAACTCTGTGTGAGGAGGAAGAGGTGGCTCTCAGCACTTTAGAGAGCCCTCTGGATACCAGTCAGCACCCCCAGGAGTCGAAAGATCTGGGTTCAAAGGAGATGCAAAACGCAGTTGATGCAGCACAATAAAAGAAGGTCCCACGCCGCCGGAGAACAACTCAGCGAGTTGAGCGTCGCAGGATAGAGTGCTGGGGACCTGGGCCAGGCTGTGCATGAGGGAATTCTGCAAAGAGTGCACACAGGCCTCAGGGGGCGAAGAAGGCGCAGGACACAGAGGTACAGTCGGTCTGGGGGAAGGCAAGGTCTTCCCTCCTCCAAACTGCATCAGCAGAACCTCAGGACAGTCTATGTTGATGATGTCCACACCCTATGTCTTTAGGAGAATGCTCGTCGCTGTGAGAGGAGTACTAGGGTACCAGTCATCATCTTGGAAGGTGCCTGCTTGGAGCAGGGGAGTGACTCTGTCAGTCCAGGGGAGATTTCTTTGGTCCTTCCTGTGCAGGATGAAGACAGGGAGTCCCCTGAGCATGCACAATGTGGAAAATGTTGCAGTTGCTGACTTGGAGCTGAGGTTGCTAAAGAAAAGCGTCTCTTGTAGACACTTTGTTGCAGT